>NC_053019.2:13555000-14180000 GCF_016746245.2 Drosophila santomea
CTGCACATTGGTGACGTAGGCCAGGGAGAAGGGAACTCCCTGTCCGAAGCGGGGTGACGTCACGAAGTGTCGAGGTGCACCGCCATTAGCTGGGAATTAGGTGAAGAGTATTCAGGGTACAAGGTCATCAGCGGTTTCAGTGTAAAATAATGAGGATATCAAAAGGATCTATTCCTTTTCTTCTTGTTGAAAATTAATTGAAATATTAAACATATTCTACAATTAATTCCAAAGAAATGGAATGAGTAAATGTGTAAGTGACTTGTTGTTAAGTTGTATGCTCCTATTTCAAAATGCAAATTGATTGGCTGACAGCTCACTTGCTCACTTCTGTTCTGTTGTGCGATGCTTACGTGGGTAATAAACATCGATGTCGATGGGAATGGGACTATCCGGATTGTAGCGACCATTTCGGAGCACCTGCTCCCGTTCTTGTTCACTGGGGAAGCCGTACTGCAGATTCCTCCATTCAAAGACTATGGGTGTATCCTTGTGATCCGAGGGAAACCTGAAGTCCGGGAAGACGGTCTTGGGAGGATTAATGTGGTACTGGGCCAGGCAAAGACTCGGGCAAGCGATCCACACAGCCAGGGCTAGAATAAGCCTAGGAGGAAATATCACAGCCATCACTTAGTTTTTGTTAAAGTTAAAGTGATTTTGAAATTTTACATTTTACGAGCCATTTGTCACGATGAGAGATCCTTACGCGAGGGCTCTTGCCATTATACTAAACCATCGCACGCCAAAAAACCATACGAAATTGGGAAACAACAAAACCAGAAGCCATTTCAAGATGGTATATCTTACTCCAACTGGTTTTTAAATTGTATTTTGAATCTGCTTGCTTGTTTTTATATGCTCATTTCTCTGGAGTCTCTTCTTTTGTTTTCCTACCCTTGCTACGGGTATTTCGCTGTTTATGTCTTTATTGACGAAACATATCAAAAAGGTGATTTTATAAATAAGTAAGTGGTAACTGAAATTTACAGCGTTACTATTTCTCCGTTGATAATAACAATGTCATTATGCAAATAAAGTGAACTATTTTTCGAAGGGCTAAGTATTAGGACATTTGGCTATAAAGAATGCTATAACTTAATAGACAAGATTTAAACAAAACTCAAAGAGAACTCCACAGACTCAAAAGTGATTTAATGTGTTGACATTGAAGAAAACCCCAACTAGTAGTAGTCGGGGACTGATTTATGTCACAGCTCTTATCACTTGTCTTGCTAGCCGAGCTTATGAATATCGACATCGTGATTCACTCAGTGGTCTTTATAGTTTATAGTTAATGGGCTCCTTCAGATGTGGGCTACCAGCACAGTGGTGCCTCGCTTAAAGAAGAACCTTACTTGGAATAATAAATTCCTTTAAAATTCATGTAATTGTACTTAGCTTGTATTAAAACCACTGAAAAAAGAAAAAGCTCATGACAACAATTATAACGTGTATTGCTATTTATTCGCCTATTCAATGTTCAAGCATAAAAAAGAAAATAACAAATGGCTAATTGGCGTTTACATCAAATGAATGATATCTCTTTTTGGATTAAATATTTTTGCTAAGCTCTGCAACCGAAAAGAGGAAATTAAAATTGGCACTGCAAGTAAAACTTAAGTGCCTGAATGACTTTGAAATTCAAATCGGAAGCACATTATCGCACACAGTAATCTTAAACATGCTAAATGAACACATATTCCCCAATAAATAAATCATTGGCTGCTTGTGGCTTATGATCAGAATGGCCTATTGCCTCTTAAATGCAAAACCAAAGTGGCGGAGGCGCGCGCCACTGAGAACTATTCCGCAAACCAGTAAAATGGAGAAATAAACTCATTAAATGTGGCAAAAACATAAAAACTTGTTTGGCTGTCGTTTCACGCCTCATTTAAGTGTCAGCTGAGTGCAACGACTGTGCATTGGACGGGAACTAGGCTTAATTTGTTTAATTAATCAAAAATCATTCTGTTCACTTTGGTCGCTTGACAGCCTTTTTTTCGGGCACCATAATATTAAAACAAAGCTTTGTGGACGGGGTTATGCATTCAATTTAAATGAGAGCAAAGTCATAAAACTTTTACGGGTTCGAACTCGTCATTCACTCGTCATTCGCTCTTCCTTTATATTATTTATAATTCAATTTTATTAGCGAACTTTTTCCGAAATGTAAATTATATGATTTTGTAACCGGTTTGTAAGCTAAACATCGTACAGAATTGCAGATAAAAAGCTATGTCGTGATAAAAAATAATGTATCGATAAAACCAGTTGCATATTTTCGGATAAGATTGTAAACTAATTGGGAAGTATCTACATTTAAACAACATCTCTGCTTGTAAAGTATTTAAATTCAATTGCCAGCACTAGAAAGTGTCTCAATTGATTGCCCGAAATCACATTCATAATCAATTACCAATCCCACACACCTGACTGCATGCAAATGCCGCCGATCTGTCCACCTTGCCCCTGTGCAATTATAAAATTTGTTTCTTGTTTTTCCATCAATTACTGCCTGGAGCGGGCGATACCATCTAATCCCACCGACGCCTGCCAATCGACCGGTTTTGGCCACAAATTATTAATGGCATTTAAAACAGAATACTGTGTGATGACCGAACTGGTCGCTAAATTTGGATTTGGATTTGAATTTAGCAAAAAATGAGGTTTAATATTCTTCGCACATTTAATTTAACCTTACTCTACTTCGCCTTCAAGTCGAGAAGAGTGCTAATAAGCGAAATTTGTATTTGCAAAATTAAGTAATATATATGGCCAACGATGCGTGGACGACTGCCGGAAGTTGGGCTATCACCTTGCCGGAGTATCAAATGCCAGGCAATCGCTAATGTCGTGTTCCAGATTTGGTATATGTGTTACCACACTAATCTGCAACAGGTGGCGGACTCGTTCCGACTTTATAGTTAATGTCTTTGCTAATCGCCCGAGCTGTGTCACTGCCGTTCAATGCATACTAATGCGAAAATAATCCTCGGTAAAGTGTCGCCGCCGATATTAACGTTTAATTAATTGGTTGGAGTGCAATAAATAGTATGCTTTGTGGCCGGCATTAATCAGCCTTTGAAGCTTTCTTGCTGGAGAAGAGAAACTATAAATAATAATCGTTGGAGCTATAAGTTAAAAGCGGCCCATTTATAATCTACACATTTCCGGAATATGGGTTTTCCACCGATGAGTTCGTTTTCGAACTTTGTATCCAAGCTCATAAAACTTCCAGGCTTCGCAATAGGAAGTTGCAACTCAAACTTTTCGGTTGATGACCTGTGGTATGGCTTCAACTTTGGTGCTCAAATCACTCATTAAAGCCTGGCAATCAATACACACAAGCAGATGTCTCATTAAAATAATTTATTCAATTTACACTTTATATTTACACCAGCTGCTGCGAGCATTGCGTATACGCAGAGTGTACGCCACTGGTCCTTCACTGCTGATCCACCGACCGCGTGGACCGCTGATAGTAGTAGCCACTGTGGCGGCTGCTGAAGGCGGTGTGTGGCACCGAAACCACTCGGGTGGTGGCCGCCGGAGCGGTGGTGCCCACCAGGGTGTCCAAATAGGATCGCTGGTAGGTGTCCCTGGTCGCCTTGCTGGGCGGGAAGGCCTCTCCCTGATTCAGGGCGGTGAACGGGTTGCGAGCAGCGTAGTTGACAATGCCGCCGGTCTCGAACTTGAAGGGCGACTTGGTGGTGAAGGGCGTGGTCAGCGCCGGACTGGTGAAGTACGTTTGCAGGGCATTCGTCGAGGCCTGGCCGTGAGTGTTGTAGACGCCGTAGTTCAGCAAACTGTTGTGAGTGGGTGGTGCGGGCAGGGCGACTCGATGACCCAGCAGCGAGTTGCCAGCGGGCAGTTCCAGCCTAACAATGCGGTTGTTGAACTCGTTGGCATTCAGGTTCTTGAGGAAGAAGCGATGGAACTTCGAGGCTATGGCATATATAACTCCCGGCTCCGACTTGGTGGTGGTGATATCCGCCACAAACTGCAGCTGATCGCGATCGAAGGCCAGCACCGACTGCTGGTTGGTCGTTGGATTCCACGAGGCGATGGCTGTCTCGCTCAGGGGACTGAAGATCAGGCTGCTGTCGAAGGGCGATACGGAGAGGCCAATGCCTTGGGAGCTCTTCTTGCCCACCAGTTTCACGTCCAGCATCTTGCCGTCTGGCAAAGGACCCGCACGCAGGACATTCTTGTGCACGGAGAAAACTCTGGAAAATAAATAGATACAATTAGGTATTGTAACTATTTTGGATGAACAAAACGTAACACTCATGGCATTCAATAATATTTGTTGTTATATCTAACAAAGCAATAAGTAACCTATTTATGGTGAGCCCAACATAACTCGAAGTCATTCGAACTAATTTAATGTTCATTATTTCAACAGTTAACCTAGCATTGAAACTTGAAAGGCAATGCAAGGCATTATAGTTAATCATACCTTCCTAAAGTTACGTGACCAATTGCCTTAAGTCAATAAAGGTATTTTATGTATTTTGGGGGTAATTTGCGGCTGAATGAACTGGTTGGTTTCCTACTTAAAGATTGAAATACCTATCAAATTTGTTCAACTAATAGTTGACTCACCTATCAGTGGCCAAGGGCTGGAAGTAAACCACACCGGAGCGCTCATCGAAAGTCAAGCCGACCACTCCGTCCATCAGAACGAAGCGGTGCTCATGAATCTCGGACTGGGCGAAGTCCGGATCAGGATACATGGCTGGATGGGAAACCCGCCAGGTGACGTCCTTGCCACTGTCGTACACTATAATTCCCGGCTCCACGGTGTCCGTAATATAGACGAACACATCATCGCATCCCTTGGCCGTCGTCTCATCAATCACCATGTTGGTGAACAGGGACTCGCCCCGCAGGACCTCCGGGGGGAAGTCGATACGTCTCACCACTCGATCCGTTGCCAAGTCCACGACCAGGATCTTTGGCGGGCAGGTGATCTCGTAATCCTCCAGGGATCGCGAAATTCCAGCATCCAGCAGCCAAATGCGGTTGCAGGAGTCCACACGCAGGCGGTAAACCGAGGTCAGGATAAGATCGCTGCAGTTGAAGTCACTGCGTCCGGTGTTGGAGAAGGACCAGTCCGGGTAGGCGTTCAGGGTGGGGGAGTCCCCGAACTGGGCCTTGGAAACCCAGCTCACAGTCGAGGGCACTCCGGAGAAGAGCTTTGGCGTGGCCACAAATATCCGGTCATCCGTAACAGCCAAGCCCGTGATGAGCACATTTTGAGTATTGAAGAAATTAGGATCGGAGACCGGAGCCTGAGGTTCGAAGTTATAGCGCAGGAGTTTCCACTGCTTGGCCACCTGCAGGCCAGGTGTTAGAGCCTGGCTAACCGGCGACCAAAGGACCACACAAATCACTCCCACTAGGATGCGAATCATGGCAAGAGGACGTCTGCAAAATATTAGAGCAATCAAAGAGAATTACTTGATGTTGCAGCCACTGCAAGTCCAGAATTTAAACTGCTGCAATTCAGCTTTTGCTGCGGCTTATCTATCATTTCTATTTCCAGGCAATCGTCATGGGAGGAAATCGGAATCAGAAATTTTCCCAACATAAAAATAGCCTCTTATTGAAATTTGTGAAAGCATTAGCTTGTTTTGTACTTAATTAAATGTCTAACCCTTCGAAAACCTCTATGAATATTAAACATAACCTTTCAATTGAAGATATTGTTTCTATAAATGGCTTTGAATATGGTCTACATTGGCTTATGAGCACCGTGAATAATCATTTTTATCTTAATCGCATTCCGATTTTAATTGAGTTTATGAATCTTTATTTGTAGTGTAAAGACTTTGAAAACCACATGCAATAAATGCATAACCAATAGGTGAAGTACCACAAACCCTGGATCGTGCTATTGAATGAATTAGCTGCAAAAGATTAGCAAGTCGTTTTCAGCAATTGCAGACGATGCATTTTTAATTGGTGAGTTACAATCTACATACAATGCCGTAAACTACTGATGGGTTTCCCAGCCAATTCACTCAGTTTAAAAGGAACCAATAAGGTTAGTTCGCTGTCATACCAGAAGCCTTTCTAACCAAATGCAGAAAAAGATATTGCCGGTGATACATATTACAAGTAAATGTGCCAATTCCGGTACCGGTGCCGGTATGCGGATTGTGGATTGTGGAGTGCAGACGTGGGCTTGGCGATTGTATTCAAATGAGTTCGCTATGCAGCCGGGTCAGTCCGGATTGAAGTGTCCGCATCCATCAGATACGTGCGCTTGCATCTGCGGCGTGCTTTTATTTCTCACGCCAGTCGTATCCCACTCGCACACACGATCTCAATGACAGTTGCAGAAGATGCACTGATAAAAAATGCAGGTTTCTTATACCATTTCAACTATTAACTATTTATACTATATCCCAAATCAATCTCTATGTTTTCCACTCGATTTGCCGCAGTGTAAGAGCAAAGCGTATGCATTTTTTAATTGCTCAGCAAGTTTTGCTCAGTGCGAAAACATAAGGAACTGACACTCTAATTTGCTATCCACTGGTCAGAGGCATTTGAATATTTTTTTTGGCCAATTGACTGTGGGCAGTTGTCTCTGATTTCGCTCAAATCATACACTATTAAATGGCGGAGACAACTCCCAGACTCGTTTGAGTCTGGCAAATTGCAGAGAAACATGGCCAACGTGCTGCATGAAACTTTCATTGGCGCGTGCCACGATAAGCAGTTAAAGATAATTGAATTTTTGTAATTTCCAGCCTGGCAACTGGCATTTGATGGTTTACATAAAACAAAGAGTGAAAAGTCAAGGCTGATCCCGGCGCAACATGCGTAAAATAGATTTATTTCTGCGCACCTGTGCACTTTACATAACACTTGTGCAACGTCGAGCGGAAACACGAGCAGTTTCCCAAAGTCACAACTCGAAAAAATTCAGAAAAGAAATGTGAAGATGAAAACTCGACTGGGGTTTTTGTCACTAGTGTATTGGGCTCACTGGGCGGCAAGCGGAACTAACCGCTTACAAAGAGTTTACAAGTCTAGAGCTACAAGCCTCGAAAACCCCAAAGCCACTTGTTTTTATATTACATGTTATTACATGTTATTAAATGTTATTTTTTGTTTGGCTGAAGTGCGCATTTCGCTTGATAGACATCCACGATGATGAGCTACGGCAGCCCAATGAAATTTCGCTTAATTTTCGTTTAATTTGTCCATTAAATTTCAGCACGAAGTGATTCGAAAGCGTAAGCTGAAAACAACTTGGCTGCACGATACAAACCTCTTGGCCAAATTATTAACAACAATGTATCAGTTTAATAAAATGTTTGGCTCAGTAACCTTTGGAAAATGGCTTGTTTTTCCTCTTTAGACATGCACTTTATTTTGTGATAAGTAAATTTGTAAATATGTAAATATCGTCTTTTCCTAGGTACTATATTTCTTAGTTCAAATCGTTCAAAACTATTGTAAACCAATTTATGCTACACATTTCCAATGAGGAATATATGTATGTACATTTTACCTGTTACGAATCTAGTGTACCCTCTTTCTCCAAGGGTCACGTCTATAAAAATGCATAAAATATATTTATGTTTATTACGAAAAAGCCTAGGCTAAACAAATAAATCAATGAAAACCCCTATAAAACCTTTGGCCTAAAGAAACTTGTAGACAAAGGCCTAATATTGTTAACATTATTTATTGGGAGCATAAATCTGTGTGTAGACAGTTGGCCTAATAATAGAAATGTCATATTTGTGGGCCAGATTTGGACAGCCCATTAATTAATGGGTCCCTTTAAGAAATCTCCATAGCCAAACGTGATGCAACGAAAAGTGTTATTCCCCCATTGGACGTCGGGGGCCAATTAAGAAAAATAAGTTCAACCTCGTTGCACCAACTAGTACTACACACAACGACTATGCGATTGGATGGTGTGTTGCCTTATCTGAATCACAATGCTACAATGTTTTGCACCTCGTCGCTCGGCGAATTCTCACGCGTTCCACAATGGACATGAGACCGAAAATCTTTAATTTCAATTGAGTTGTACTACTATACTTTGATCCTATTTGAATCGCCCGATGTAGGTGTTCTCATAAACCACAAAACTGCTGCGGAGTTGAGCGGATGCATGTCTGTCGAAGGTTGATTAACACCTGCTTGTGAATTTTTTTGATTTTGCCAACGGCGGAAAAGGTCGTCGTAACAGCTTCCTTAGAGCCAGCAGACATGTGCACATCGATATGCGGTCATAAATCCAGTATAAATCGGCAGTCACGTAGAGTGGCTGCACTTTGCGGCGGCGATCGATTTTAATTGGGCCCAAAAACCGAACTAAAGAAAAATGCGTTTGCCAACAAAAGTTAATTAACACAGTTCCGTTCTCCGGCCGCAGCGGCTTCTTTTGGCCACAAACCAAACTAAAACACACTGACACACGCGATTGGCGCATTTGGCTAATAATTTACAATGTGCAACAGCATACCCTTGGCTTCGACTATTGATTTGCCAATGAAGTCAGATGGGCTCTAAATATGTTATTTTTGATTCGGAATTCAAGCGGTGAGAGTGGCATTGGCAACGCCTCACAAGCTGCACTCGAGCAGTTAACTAAATGCACGGCAATTTGCACTTTAACCGTTGGAAACCGCACTCCGCGAAGTGGCAGCAATCGGCGCGTTCGTTGCCTAAGTCTTTTGTTTTGTGGCCCAGGCAATTTGTGCTTCATCTGGCATTTGCTTACTTTTGATACACTTCGAGCTTGCTGGAGCTGGTTGTTGAGTAGTGGCTGTTATATTTTACTTAATCCTAAATTTCTGCTCTTTTTCTTTTCACTGATCGCGCGACACGTCCGAGCGTAGCGGTTGCCGTTTTGCGACTGCGTTCCGTTTGCCAGGCGCACCGAACTTTATAAGAGTGGGTTACTTTACTTTGTTACTTTATATTGGCCTAACAGCCTATCAACCTATCCACTTGGTCGGCTCCTGCTGCAGTGCAACTCTTATACTCGATGGGCGGACATTCAGAGCAGCTTTTCTGCTGGGGACACATCACTCATACGCTCCGTGGTGCCAGTTTCCGCAAATTTGCATTAAAGTCTGCAGGTTATGAGTGCTGGCAACGCGACGGCCAATTGTTGTAATTCAGTTGTTATTTGCTGCGGCAATTGAGCTGAACTCTTTTTACAAGTTCATTATCGCCATGCCCATAAATAAATCGTTTGGTTTTATTTTATCATTTGGGCAATTTCGGCATTTGTATCAGCATATCAGCGGCTGTTTTTGTCAATGGAGAGTCCATTGTACCGCATGGTGATGCGGCGGAATTTAAGGTAAACAGACAGTTATAAATTAAATGTACTGGGGTGGCAATTAAAATACCACAACCAGTTCGAGAGGCCAGTTCAGCACAAATGAATATTTGTTTTATTGATATTTTTGGAATACACAATGCTGCATTTAAATTTCAGTAATTGCTAAAGTTAAATATAAGATTTATGCATCCCCATGAATTGGGTAACTTAAAACATGTCCCTTCTTGTTAGTATAAACTAGCTTTTTAACTGGATTTTCAAGCTGTGCCAAGAATATTATTAGATTATTTATATTTTCAGAGCCCCCGCAGTTGATAAGTAATTGGTCAGTTAAATATGTTAAGTGATTTATATTACACCCTTTCATTTTCATTTTATTTATAATTTTCAGTTTACCAAGACTGCATTTGATTATCGTTTGTCAGACTAAGCTGTATTTAAATTCTCTGAGCCCCTCAATTGATAAGTGATTGTCTCTCATTCGAATTCCGCCTGCTGCTGACTGCATTTAATTATAAATAAAATTCACCCGGTACCCTTTCGTTCCGCTAGCGGCAAATGCAGGACAGGTGCTAGAGCTTAGCACACAGAGACTGGATTTCCACCGGAGTTGTCCAACTGAGCTGAACTGGATTCGGGTTTCATAACATGTTGGCAGGAACCCATTTACATTTTTACATTTGACCAATATCGGCGCCAGTGAAAGCCCATGAGACCAACGAGCCGGCTCGTTTGAGGGACCAACTTGCTGGCATCCATTCGAAAATGGAAAGTATACCAACCGATTTGAATTTTCGGGGCACGGGTGCCCCAAATTGAAAACCCACCAAAATGTTCTCTGCCGACAATTTTCGTCGACTGTGCGCTAACCCAAAATAAGGAGAAAAAAATCGTGAAAAGCCCCACTTAAAAGGGGTTATGCAAAAAAGGTGACTGCAGCCGCTATATCGAAACTGGTTTGCGGGCAGAATTAGCCAAGTTAGCATTAAGTGGCTCGATTTGGCATTTGTTTGCATTGTGACACACGGAGTTTGTTTACTTGCTCTCGAATTAACCAATGCGTGGATGAGTACTGCCGCTTGGGGCATTATCATTGATGATTAGTCTGATTAACACATGCTAATGGGCCAAGCCCATTCGACATTCACTTTGTCATTGGCTCTCTTTCTTAATTGCCGCATTTTCGGAGAACACTTGGACCCCAGCTAATACCAAGTTACGATCTAAATAATCGTTTATGTAGTACCGGTTCTAACCACGCCGGTTCAAGGCTGTGGCCAATGTCAGCCGATATGGCCGGCATACAGTGATATAACCGGGTAATCCAATACAATCCAATCCGATCCGATTCAGATGTTACGACATCCGAGCCGGGCGGAAACGTAGGTGGCTTGTGCCTATCCCGCGGCGGTTCGCGGCTATCAAAGCTATCAAAACTATCACAACCATCAAGAGTTTCCTTTCACAACAACGCCCTGGACCGATGCTCATTAGGCGGTTTGGCTCGGTCGTTTCGAAAGTAACCAATCTGCGGAGAAACAAAATCTGCTCCAGGTCTGCTGGCCACTCGCTCCACATGACTCGGTGACGATGAACACTTACACTTGAGCACTTGAACACTGGAACACCTGAACAGCGGAAGATTAATAGCCGCATCGCCATACGATGGCCTAAGTCTGCACACCGGGAGAAATGTATACAAAAAGTAAACATTTATAATATTGTTAATTTAATAATGTGCCATATATTGTATCCAAAGTATATTGTGCCTAATCAAAATGTGTCTTACTTTGCAATCCATATAACTTGAAGCAAATTAATAGCCCACATAACTCCTCCCATTGTGTCCATTACGAAATGAACTTCAAATATGTTTCAAATTGAGGCTTTCTGGCTATCCGCTGGTTTCAAATTCTCCAAATGCCTTGTCATCGTCGCAGTGCAATTGCTTCATTTGCGCATTCTGTGCGCACAAATGTGAGTTTAATTGAATCAATCTGGCTGGACGGAGGCAGCTCTTGTCGCCCGTTGACAGTTTCATTACCGTCTCTGTCATCGGCGACAAGGTCTTGACGAATTCGGTGGATTTGGTAAACATTTCAGGCACTTAGGTGGCTCTGGGACCTTTTGGGCCAAGCATTCTAGGCGCCGGATCCCAATCGACTAATATCGCGATCAGCACTAATTCTAAAGCGATTTTAATGGGCTTGCTTAAGTGCTTGCCTCTTGGTCTTCGGTAATGGTCTGCATTTATACCAATTAGGCCAATGTGGCTTGAAGGCTCCACCTCCGCAGAAGGTGTGCCAACAGCCGGTTTCGGTTTCCCACAGACACTCACAGAGATACAGCCACAATTGTATCGAGCTATTTTGTGTGGCCCACACTTTCGTTTTCCGTCGATTGTGAACACCACTGGATTATCAATATCCTCCAATAAAACTCGAGCACTGCGGTTGGAGAGTTATTATTACTTCAGCCATAAGCTCAATAAATCAGTATTGAAGTACGAGTATGTGTGGCCACTAGTTACCCATATGCACACAGAAATAAATAAATGGGGGTCATTTAGGATTTTGCATAAATGAAAAATGAGGTGCCATTGATTGTAAAACTGAAATAGATTATTTGACATTAGGTACGCATACATAATATACCTACTTTCTTTTCTACCTCCATATGTTCGGTAATGATCTTTTTTCTAGGTGCAGCTTTGATCGTTTCTATTCTCTTGGCGAAGGTCAGCACCATGCCAAAAGTGCTGCAACTGACTCTGACTTTGACGCCTGTGGCCAGTGCGAAGTATGGCGAAGTATGGCAGACCAGACTGATCCGATATACTATATCTACGGCCATAATGGGGACAGAGGGGTTGAAGTGCGCCGGACATGCATGCCGGCTTTGTTTTCAAACGTCAAGCTAATAAATTGCCCGAAATGCACGCTTGCGGCATAACGAAATTCGAATACCTTTTGTCAAATGAGTCATGGAAAGGTTTCTATGATAGAAGTACGAGTATATGCAAATTGCAGCTTAATGATGGGGTGGTCACAGTACCAGTTGGGCAGCAAATTATTAAAGCTTTGACTTTAAAATATTGAGATCATTCGAATAGTTATGTGCTGGTTTAGCATATTCACCCAAAAGAAGTGCTCGTTGAATAAAAGAGTAAGAAAAAATATATTAAATTTATGTACTTATTCTGCAGTCTAAATTTATGTACTATTCATTAATCCGCAATCTATATTCGAAAGTAAAAAACAAGTCTATTTCCTTTTGTGCTGCACACACAAATATGTTTTAACAAATTACCATACCGACTAGGCAAGTGTTTTTTTCTTGTGGTACATACAAAGCCATTTCAAATAATATAAATTATTATTAATTTAAGATCAGACAGGCGCACGCAGACATAACAAGTAGCGTCTCTCAGTCGATTTACTTGCCCGGTTAACGCATTTCAAATATTCAACATACTTAACATATTTTGTAGCTCATGACCACAGAATTTGAAACTGGCCCAACTTTTACGATCTGCCAATACAACAAAACTGCCTTATAATTCAAATTCTGAAATGTATATACACAGTGCTGGCAACAATCTTGCAATGATTGATTCTTGATTGGCCAATTGTGGCGTTTTATTGTTTCAGATAGTCCCGATTAAGAACTAATTGGACTTAATGATTGTGAAGGTGTGAGCAATAAAGTTTTTAACGTTTATTGCTTGCTGGCTATGAAATGACGAATATGGAAATTGAAAATGGTAACTCTTTCGCAATGCAAGCCATAAAAAATTATGCGTTTTTGAAATATGTTGCTGGCAAAGATAAAAATAAAAATGAGGCCAATTTGCTGGATCAAAATCTGGTGACCACCAAGATTTTGCAATTCAATCGTATCTGGTCGTGTATTTCGTTTTTTATGCACACGCGCTTTATTTAATTTGTTTTTCTTTTACATACAGTGGATATGATTTAATGTATGACTCCAAAATGCGAGGCCTGGTTTTTCCCGCGATTTGTATTTATTGTCAAAGGGGTAAGACTCTACCCAACCGTGGTAGGAAATAGTGAAAATATAGTCAGTGCTGCACAATTTATCTGGAAAATGGTTGGTACTTTAAAAGAAAAGTTCTGAATTGCATTAACGAGAAAAGGTAAATGGCTAAGTATTTTGTATTAATTCAAAGTATTCGATCGTGTTAGCTTCTATAAATTATAGCTTGGCGCATATGTTGTATATCTTGTATATTTTAAGCAATAATTTGTAACCAAAAAGCCAAAGCTAGCACTGAGTCCATCTAACTGAAGTGGCAGGCATTGTGGCATATTGGTTCAGAGAGATTTCAGATAAGTCTTGTCGCAATTCAATTGGAGCTTCGGCGCTTATGACGGGGCCATAAAAACGTGGCCTAAACAAACAGAAACTATTATTCATGCCCAACAGTCGCGGCCGAGGGGCTCAAATAAGTCCAGAGATTGAAAATTAACATAATTGCGGTATAATAACAGGGTCGATTCCCTTGGGGGCTGGAAGTGCGTTACCCGCCCTAAGAGGGCGTGGTTAATGGGCGTGGCTCAGTCATTCGCTTGCGGCATGTCCACACCTGAGCAACTATTTCGGTTGGCGGCCTTGCTGTTCCTCTTGAGTCAGCATTCCGTAGTCCACGGATTCGGAATAAACCTGATGAAGGTTTCGGCCGAGGATAAAGGACTGGAGGCTTGCATCCTGGCATTGCTGCGGAAATATTTCGATTCTGGGGATGGACTCTCCGGCTCAGTACTCTGCTTCAATCGCAACTATCAGTTGCCCAATGTCGAAGAGCAGTTCCTAAGAGGCATGAACAATTACGAGAAGTATCCTTGGAGCCTTGTGATAACCAACTCCAGGGAGGGTCCTTCCACATCGCACTTTCTTATGAACGAGAAGCCACAGTGCTACTTCCTCATTGTGGAGAGCCTGGATGATGAGGACCTAGATGAGGTATTCGAGCACTGGAAAAGCATGGTCAACTGGAATCCCCTGGCCCAATTCGTCGTCTATTTGGGCAGTTTGGAGGAAACGGACGAGGAGATGACCGATCTAATGGTGGAACTTCTACTTACATTCATAAACAAGAAGATCTTCAACGTGAATGTTATAGGGCAGAGCGAGGAAAACCAATTTTACTACGGCAAAACTGTATTTCCCTACCATCCGGACAATAATTGTGGCAATCGCGTGATATCTGTGGAATTACTGGATGCCTGCGATTATCCGAGTGATGAAACGGAGAGCGAGGACGAAAGTGATGAAGAGGAGGGAGACGGAGACCAGGAGGAGCAAGATGGAGACCAGGAGGAGGGAGATGGAGACCAGGAGAATGACGAGGAAAATGACTTTCAAATTGGGGAAAGAGGTGAAAATTCAGAAACCCCTTCTAGTCAAGAAGTTAATGAGTATAATATAAGCACAGTAGAAACTGTAACTGCTGAAAATATGTCTGCAAGCCAAGAGGAAAATGATGAAAATCCTGAAGGAACTAGGTTTTATGATTCTATAAAAACGATAGAAAACTTGATAAGGAAGTACGTTACGCCTACCAATGATTATTATGAAAATTCACTTGAAAATACAAGTGTATTTCCTGAATCAAACTACGACAACCGAAGTGATACTAATAACGAGGACAACACTGATGAGTTCCCTGAAAATCCAACAGATGATGATGAACTAGAGAACGATTTGAGTTCCAATTCCTCAGAGCCGGTAGCCACAATTGAGGAATTCTTTCGGGCAAAGTTCGAGGATAAATTCCCCCGCGATCTCAGTGGATGTCCACTCACCGCATCGTTTCGCCCATGGGAACCATATATCTTTCGCAACAGCGAGGAGCAACCCGTGGAGGACTACTACTACGGCTTCCAAGGGGATGGAGATGACTACAACGACACATCCCCCAGTTATGGCGAAGCGGACGACGAGAGCTATGCCGATGCAGAGGAGGACGGTGATGGAGCCATTCCAGACACCGAAACTCAGTCTGGAAAGCTCAAGTTGAGTGGAATCGAGTACGAAATGGTGCAGACCATCGCCGAACGCCTGCACGTTAGCATCGAATTGCAGGGCGAAAACAGCAACTTGTACCACCTGTTTCAGCAACTGATTGACGGGTATGAAAACTGATATATAATCAAAATATAATTTATCTCATATGTTACTCCGCCACAGTGAAATAGAGATGCTAATCGGTGGCATAGATGAGGACCCGAGCATCAGTCAGTTCGTCTCCAGCTCCATTCCCTATCATCAGGACGAACTCACATGGTGTGTGGCTAGGGCAAAGCGCCGACATGGATTCTTCAATTTCGTGGCCACTTTCAATGCGGATGCTGGATTCCTGATCGGACTCTTTGTGGTCACATGCTCTCTGGTGGTTTGGCTGGCTCAACGCGTCTCCGACTTCAAGCTGCGGAGTTTCAATGGATATTTCCCCATCTGCTTGAGGATGTTGGGAATCTTGCTTAACCAGGCCATTCCAGCACAGGATTTTCCATTTACTTTAAGACAGTTGTTTGCGCTGTCGTTTCTAATGGGCTTCTTCTTTAGCAATACATATCAGAGCTTTCTGATCAGCACACTGACAACTCCACGTAGTTCCTATCAGATCCACACTCTGCAAGAGATCTATAGCAATAAAATGATCGTGATGGGCACCACCGAGCATGTCAGACACCTGAACAAGGATGGGGAGGTGAGTTACTAATAGGTATCTCCATCAAGGAACTATAACAAACATAATGGTAATCCATTTTCAGATCTTCAAGTACATCCGCGAAAAGTTTCAAATGTGCTACAATTTAGTGGAATGCCTCAATGATGCAGCGCAGAACGAAAACATCGCAGTAGCTGTTTCCAGGCAGCACTCGTTCTACAACCCGCGAATCCAACGAGATCGTCTCTACTGCTTCGATCGACGGGAATCCATGTATGTCTATTTGGTCACCATGCTACTGCCGAAGAAGTACCATCTCCTGCACCAGATTAACCCGGTGGTTCAGCATATCATCGAATCGGGTCACATGCAAAAGTGGGCTCGCGATCTGGACATGCGGCGCATGATTCACGAGGAGATAACTAGGGTGCGGGAGGATCCTTTCAAGGCTCTCACCTTTGATCAGTTTCGCGGAGCCATCGCCTTTTCCGGGGCACTTTTGCTGGTTGCCAGCTGCGTCTTTGCCTTCGAGTTGTGCTACTTTAGGTTTGTCTATCGATCTAGGAAAAAGGAAAAGAAATCAAAAAACTTACGAAAAAAAGACCATAGTATTAAAATTTTACGTCATTAGACAAAGAATTGCAATATATATATATATATAATATATGATTAATAATTACTAAGTTGACCATTCCAGTTATGATAAAATCTGAAAACCCCATGTAGCATCTGCAGCTGTCGAGTCTCGCATTGGATTCTTTACAATGCTTCTATATATTGATCACACATACGCCCTGTTGAACCAAACATGTGCATTGAATCAAGGGAATTAAAAGCAAATTAAATATTAAAAATATCGAAATAATGCTTGAAGAGATTCATAAATATACGCTTATATATTAATATTTTCTTGGCACAATATTCAATTTAAAAATACAGCTTTGCAATACACCGTGTAATGCAGTCTGCTTTGCCGCTACACAGAGGGAAAAAGGCGTATAATTTTGATGTGGATAATAGAGGGCAATTTTTCTAGATTTCATAAATATTCAAATGCATCTTAGTTTATCGCTAATAAATGTTCGCTAATCTGTATGAAAAGGTTTTAAATATTTTTCAATAGAACTTGAAACTTTCGGAACTCGTGCCACATAAAGATGGTTACTTTACCTTTTCCGTGTTGTAAGAATGCGTACTATTTTTCATCGTGTCCCGAACTCATATCCGTTGAAGTATCCGCACCCGTAGCTGCTGGCGATGCGGCTGGTTGTCAGATAGGCAAACAAGCGCGCACGCCGCCAACGTCAAGCTGTCGTCGGCATTCTGCTCCGTTGTTTGGCGCATCCTTAAAAGGTGGTGGCCCGGTGCTCCGACCTGGTATGATGTTTTTTGTTGCTGTGGCCTGGCTGGTTGGCTGGTTGGATGGTTGGCTGGTGCCTCCGCTTGTGAAGACGCTGCCACAATCAAATATATGCGGATTTCAGAGATTTTTATAAATAATATTTTCAGGCAGCACATTTGTTGCAGTATCATCAAATTGGCAGATTTGTGTTGTTGCTGGCCAACACAATTCAATCAGCTGCTGGGCAGCTAATGTGGGCCGAAAATTTCACAAAAAAATAATACACAACTGTTAACATATATTCATCTGTATTTTTATATTTATGATGACCAACTAAGCGTCGTGGCAAACCAAATGAATGGCGCCCAACAAGGCGTTGGGAAAATGTTTGCCGATTACTCAGCTGATAGCGGGGAACTAGAGTGAATGAACGCTTTTATGCGCGTATTATGAAAATTCTTTTTTATTTATAGAAAGTAACTCTATTATTTTGGATCTTGGCAATGGAACATCATATTAAATTAGTATAAAGGCGTTATGTACCAATACTAAACATGGTACATAATCAGCTCTTACAAGAGTCTGAATTTCCTCACCTGTGATAATTGGCCACTCGCATATTTATCTAAATTTAAATATACAAATTTCGTGAGTTCCTCATTAAAAATAGAATTCCATACTCTAGATACGTTTCTACGCGTAAGCGTCCAAAAATCTCTTGCAAAAACGTGAGAGCGCACGGTTTTCATTTAATTTATTTTTGCTTTCCCTTACTTTTCCATCTCATACACAGTTTTCCCACCCACACCTACACCCTCGGCAAATTGAGAGAATATGTGTAGTGTAAACAACAAACGCATTTTTCGTTTGTTATTATTTTTAAAAATTCCCATAGCACCATATAAGTCTATTAAGAGTTTCCATCATTAGCTGAATGGATTTTAATGATCTCGTTTGTGATTGATGAGAGTGTGCAAAGAAAAAAACGCAAGAAGAAATGTTAATGGCCAAATAAGTTGGGGCGTTCTTAATTAATTTCAATTTGGCCAAGCGAAAAAATCTGGCAAATCTATAAATGCACTATTCGCTCTATTAACAATTTTCGGTTTGTGTTTATGGCTTTTGCGTCCCTAACCACCTATCACCAAAACCAAAAACCAACCCACCCACCCAGCAAAACGGCCCACACCCACTAAATTATGGCCGAGAGAATGCGGCGGTGTATAGGTTTTGGTTTTGTTTTGAAATTCTTATTTCTAATTGCGAGTGCGTTCTCATGATCGCTGAGAGATTTCCATCGCAACCATGTATGGATTGGGCCAACGTGCAAATGTTGATTAAAAATTAGACAAAACAAAAAACGAACATGCCACCCATACATCTGCAGATACCTCCGCAGCTGCAGACAAAGATACAGCTACAGATACAAATACAAATACAAATACAGATAACGATTCGGATTCGGATGGAGAGCAAGCACTACGCCTACGATTGGGATGCTCCGATCCGGAGGATCTTCGCGGGTGTGTGTGTCCGTGTGCCATAGCGATGTTGTTTACCAAGGCGCTCCGATCCGCCTGTTTCTCTGTTTCTCAGGCGATGGCACACTCAGAGAAAATGTTGGAAGCTGTGACTTAAACACACACTTAAGTTTATACTTGTATCATCAAATAAATAGGCCTTTAGTTAGATTTGAACTAAATATTTCTGTTACTAGCAATAATAATTTCATCATCAGATAAAGATTTCACGCTATATTAAGTATAAGTATAACTGATTAATTTTAGTCCGTCATATTCACCTAAACTTCATTCCTTAATAAAAATATTGCTTATGCATTAAATAAAAGCTCGATTAATATTATAACATGTAGATGTAATGAAATTGTGCTAAAATTTTCACTGCTTTCCTGCAGTGCACCATCTGGGAAATTATGAACGAAGCGAGCAGAAATCCAAAGCAAAAATCTAACGAAAACAAATTATTTTTAAAAGAAATTCAGAATCTCCCCCCGCCGGCGCAATGTGCATCCATGTGCACATGTGCACATGTGTGCCGAGTGGCGAGAGGCGCCTGAGTGTGCGTGCGGAAAATATCTAAGACGACTGAGGGTCGCCAGAATGGTATAAATATTAGCGCATCTCGGTCCAGCGACCACTCGCAGTTCTACAGCGAAAGTGTTGATTTGGATTTCTAGTTTTTCTTCGTCTAACGGTTGGTATACTCCACATCCACCAAGTCCGTCCGTCTGGTTGACTTTTACCCAAGCGAGTGCCCAGTGTACAGTGCCCGACTTTTTGGAACGTAGCAATTTCGAAAAGATAGAGATCTTAACTAAAAATGGTTGCAAAAGTTAAACCTACGATCCTTACTTGTTTAGTTCCTAAACTTTTCAATCTTCCAATCAGTAGTGGCTTCCGTAAAAATTTAAAAACCGAAAAATATTAGTGTATCAGTATTCAAAATTAAAGTGGAGCAAGGACTGGAAACTATTTAATAAATTCTTTCTGAAAATTCTAAGGTTGTAAACTACAAAACTATTCCTTGAAGACAGTAATTTTCCAAAAGATTATCCAGTTTTCGATTCATTTTAAGGATTGCTGCTCTGCAAAGATACTCTTTCTTCTAAAGTCACACAAGTTCTGAGGCAACAACTACACGAATTTAAAGCAATCTCGATCACAAGTCAAATCCATTCCCAATCCGAGTACCGATACCAGATACCCAACTTCTCCTTCTAACACCGCCTCCGTTCTCGTTCTTGTTGTTGCAGTAAAAACAGCCAGTAGCCAAGATGTGTGACGATGAGGTTGCCGCATTGGTCGTGGACAATGGTTCCGGAATGTGCAAGGCGGGATTCGCTGGCGACGATGCGCCCCGCGCCGTCTTCCCCTCGATTGTGGGTCGTCCCCGTCACCAGGGCGTCATGGTGGGCATGGGACAGAAGGACTCCTACGTCGGTGATGAGGCCCAGAGCAAGCGTGGTATCCTCACCCTGAAGTACCCCATCGAGCACGGCATCATCACCAACTGGGACGACATGGAGAAGATCTGGCACCACACTTTCTACAACGAGCTGCGCGTCGCCCCCGAGGAGCACCCCGTCCTGCTGACCGAGGCCCCCCTGAACCCCAAGGCCAATCGCGAGAAGATGACCCAGATCATGTTCGAGACCTTCAACGCCCCCGCCATGTATGTGGCCATCCAGGCTGTGCTCTCGCTGTACGCCTCCGGTCGTACCACCGGTATTGTCCTGGACTCCGGTGACGGTGTCTCTCACACCGTGCCCATCTACGAGGGTTACGCCCTCCCTCACGCCATCCTGCGTCTGGATCTGGCTGGTCGCGACTTGACCGACTACCTGATGAAGATCCTGACCGAGCGCGGTTACTCGTTCACCACCACCGCTGAGCGTGAAATCGTTCGCGACATCAAGGAGAAGCTGTGCTATGTTGCCCTGGACTTTGAGCAGGAGATGGCCACCGCCGCCGCCTCCACTTCCCTGGAGAAGTCATACGAGCTTCCCGACGGACAGGTGATCACCATCGGCAACGAGCGTTTCCGCTGCCCAGAGTCGCTGTTCCAGCCCTCATTCCTGGGTATGGAATCGTGCGGCATCCACGAGACCGTGTACAACTCGATCATGAAGTGCGACGTGGACATCCGTAAGGATCTGTATGCCAACATCGTCATGTCGGGTGGTACCACCATGTACCCTGGTATTGCCGATCGTATGCAGAAGGAGATCACCGCCCTGGCGCCGTCCACCATCAAGATCAAGATCATTGCCCCACCGGAGCGCAAGTACTCCGTCTGGATCGGTGGCTCCATCCTGGCCTCCCTGTCCACCTTCCAGCAGATGTGGATCTCCAAGCAGGAGTATGACGAGTCCGGCCCAGGAATCGTCCACCGCAAGTGCTTCTAAGCGATCTAAGCGACACCACAGACACTGCAAACCACACGGGCACTGAGACCCAACCACAACACACCACGCCACAGAACACCACACAACAACAAGAACAACATGAACAACATGAACAACATGAACAACATGAACAGCAACAACCAAATACCAAAACCAGATCTATAGCCTAGCGCTAATGATGATTAATCTTAAGTTAAAACCTCTTGCTGCCCTGCCATCCAAAGAAAACCGAAGGAACCGCGATTGTAACAGCATGTATTATACTTATATTAATATTTATTGGAGAGCCGCTGAAAATGGCGCTGAAGGAGGAGTTGAGGAGACACAAGAATGCAAAATTTTACAGTTTTAAAAATAAATTATACTAGCATCCTCTATAAATTAAATCTAAATTTTAAACGAAACGTATCTTTTATTCGCTGCAAGCGGCATGCGATGCAGCTATTTTTAGGGACGCACAGGAAATTACGAAATTTTGCACGCCCACTGCAAAGAGCGAAACCTGGAGGCGGATCTCCTCGGCTGGGGTGCACATGTGTATGGACGTGGCTGGGGATGGGCACGCTAATCCCAGCATAGACGCCTCCAAGACAGTCCATTTCTGCCCATTGCCAGTCGACGCAGGAGCTGCCCCCCTCGTCGCGGATCTAAAAATACGGACCAAAGGAAACAACAACAGCGGCAAATCAACATGCCAAAGTATTAACAAATGTTTTCTAAGATCACAGTCAGGCCTCAGTAGATTGAACCACTCACACATATCATGATCATCGCAGAATCCCGCCCTAAAAGTGTTTCGGATATATATAATATATTTCAGGAACTCAGCAATTCAAAGTTATTTACCTAAAAATTATTGAGGCTACAGGAATACCTCGCTGGAAATAGTCTTCGCCTGAGACTTATATAAATATATTTTAGGAATGTTCCACTGTAGCACAGTGTGAGATGGCCGTTTTTTGGAGTCAACATAGCTGCTGGAAGGGGCGACCGCCGGCTGTCTTTTTAATTGCAGTGCCACGACCTCGGGGGCTGCAAAAATATCTTGGAATTTCAAGTACATGTGTGTGGCTGTGCCGGGCCGCTTGTACTTGAAGATCAAGCAGACAGACGACACCAGGCAGATGGGCCTCCTCGGGAGTCGGGAGTCGGTAGCCGGGATTCCTGGAACGGGGTGCCCAATTCGAAAATAGACGAGATATGGGCATGGTGTACTGTATACATGATGCATAAATGCACTTTTTATTGAATATTTTATACATTTAAATGCTTCAGCATCGTCGCTGTATGCTTAGACAAAAAATAATTAAGTGGATTGCTTGCACTTAACATTTCGCTGGTGAGTGGTAAGTCATTTTTTCTGTTCTGCGACCCTCGGCGTACAATACATTTACAAAAATACTCGCACAATTACATTCAATTCAGCTCATTTCTATTTGAATACTTTCAGTCAATTTTGTGGCTGCAGTTAAAGATTTCGTTGTTCTTAGTGGTCTGCTAGTTGTTAATTGGAATACTGCACATTAAACGGTCCTCAAATCTCTTAGCTATAATATAGGCCTAGTATATTAAGCAGAAAGCCCATCATCACGTTTTCTTTCTGTTAAAAATCCAGTCTATACACTTACAATTAGCGGTTGAATACTTTATTAAGTACACGGTTTAGCACATTTCGTTCCTCGATCGGTGTATATGATATATGTAAAGTATATAAATATAGATCATTAAGGCACATTTAGGGACACTATGCTTTTGATTGGACCTGCTCTCTCATTGTCTTTTTGTCGTTGGTCTTGCTTGGAATGCTTAAAACTTGTCTAAGTTTGTCTACGATAAAATACGAATACGTTACGTCTGCCTAAATTTCCATAGCTACCGATTATAAATAAGAACATTTAGCTTATACGCGGAGTAGGTATTACTGTTAAACAATAATTACAACTGGGTTGTAATAACGGATTTTCGAATGATGGCCGGCTCGCGTCCCTTGGGGGCAGATACCACCTCCGAAGAAACCAACCAGGGCGATACCATGTCATTGCTGTTGCTGCTGGACGGAAACGGAATGCGGCTGCTGTCCGGATAATTGCTCGGGGTTTTCTGTGCCAAAGATCAAAAGGAGTGTTAAAACGGCCGGTCAAATGGGTCAATGGACTTAAAATGGTTAGTGGAGTGCAGATTGACATGAAAACGAAAATGGCGAGACAGACAACTGCGACAAGCCGCAGTTCATATACCCTTGCAGATGATAATGGGTTTGTAGGGTTTATTATTATGTATATGATTTGGCTAAGCAAAAAGTAAAAAAGTGGTTCCAAATGGGTTCAAATGATTGAAAAACCGAAGTCTGGAAAGCTCATATTACCAAAATATTTAAGCTTATAGATCAGATGACAAAGAATTAACAAATTTGTTTAAAGTTAAAACTTAAAAAATACTTGTTATACCTTCTGCAAGAGTATAGCAAAACGTTAGTTAATAGTTGAGGCCAGTTTAAAGACAGACAGTAAAAGCGTAGACATAAGCTCGGAGGTGCTCAAACCTTTTCACTCGGCGGCGCATCGACTTCGCTGTGGTTTTGATTCAGATTTAGATTCTGATTCATCTGCTGGTTGGTTTTCTGCGATTCCAGGCGCTCCTGTTCACTGAGCGTGGAGAAGAGCAAGGTGCCGGCACTGGGCGTCGAGCTGCCCGCCGGTTTGGCAGCAGTTTCGCTTGTGATACTGCCGCTGGCATTGTTGTTTATGATGTTGTTAATGAATATTTCATTAATGAGTATTTCGGCGGCCGAGGCGTTGCTCAAAGCGGGAGCCACTGACTCCGAGGCGGTCGTGCTAACGGTGGCGGTGGGGCTGCTGGGCGTGCTGATAGTGGTCACACTGGTAAGGGTGGTATTGCACCCGCTTCCGGTATTATTCAGATTCGTCGGCAGCGACGACGGAGGAGTGAGTGGTGCACTGAATCCCGACACAAAGGTGGCATTACTATAGGGTGCAATTCCATTGGTGGTGGTGGTGGTAGTCGTGCTCGAGGTGCTGGAACTGCTGCTACTACCCGTCGACGGCTTCTGTTCCGGTATGCTGAGCGTCAGCTTATCGCCTCCCTATTTTTGTGGTTTAGCAAGCATACATATACAAGCACACGGAAACAACACACGCAGTACCACGGATAAACATTAAGTGCGGACAACGAATGGAAATAAGAACGTATAAACAGAAGGCATGAAACGAGTGCAATGCAGTGGGCTTAAACTGGTTCGCTGGCCAACAACTTACCACTGATATGTAGGTGGCGTTCAGGGAATCCGGTCCATCGCTGTGTGCATGGTTGTTGCTGCTGGTGCTGCTGTTGCTGCAGTTCGTGTTGCTCGTGTGCATGTTGCTGCTATGGGCGGCCGGTACGAACATCTGATTGGTAAGCTTGGCGTTGCCTCCGGCACCCAGCTCCTCCTCAACGCGAGCTGCAGGATTTGTTAATTAATATTACATTAGCATTATGCTACAGAGAAAGTGCTTGCTAATTTGTAATCAAAAAAGTTAGTAAACTCACCCTTTAGGATATTGCACTTGATGTTGCCAGGCGGCAGAGCCGTGGTGCTCACATTGGCCAGCTTTACTTGGTTGTTGGGCTTCTCGTTGGCGTTCGAGAGGCGCTTCAGTGTCTCCGTGTTGTGGTCCATGTCGAAGGTCTTGTTGATGGTCACCCTGTTAAAATATCACACTGTCGTTAGTATATTTCAATATCTAAACATGGGTTACGCTACCTGATACTGTTAGCATCATTAATGGCTTCGTTTGCTAGCACTGATGGGGATGGATCTTTGACAATGGACTTAAGCAATGAGTCTAGCTCTCTATCTTTATCCGACAAGCCGCTCTTAACACTGCACAATGATAGACACAACACAGAAAGACAGGTGAAAAACAAACACAGAAACAGGCAAATTAGTATATCGGGAAGTGAAAGCAATAAATATATCAAGGTAAAATGATAGTCTAGATATACAAAAGGTTTACCTGAGCTGGCCGGAGCTAATGGAGGCCTTGCCAAAGCTGCCGTGATGGGAGCTCGTTGCATTTCTAAACGGATTGGTTTCATCGAAGTTCTTCGTGGCGTTTGGTGAGTATGGTGGTGTGTAGTCTGGATCCAATCTTGAAAAGATGAGTCACAATTAAAGCGGGAACGGAAAGGTAATTCCAGATTAATTACTTACTTAACTGTCAGCCCTGCCGCCTTGCCAATAGATCCTATCTTGCTGTACGCCGGATCCTCGTTGCTGAAGTTCGACTTGAGGGAGTTGCGGCCCAGCGAGGCGAAGTTGGCTGCTGCCTGGGAGGAGGAGCTGATGGAACCGCTGCAGGCCGCATCCGGTTCAATAATGGCCGAGTTTTGAATGACAGTAAGCACCGAAGGCGAAGGTGTGACAGTGATGAACTGATCCGTGGAAATGAGCGAGTCGAAGGCATCGTTATTGTTATCGTTGCTGGGAGTTGGAGTCGACACTTGGGAAGATATTAAGGGAGTAGCTGGTGCAGGCGATTGGGTTGCAGCTGCGGCAGCCGCAGCGGCAGCAGCTCGAGCATTGACCGAGGCCACAGCCGACACCGCCGCCTCCTGGGAAGCCTTTTGTCGTTCGCGCAACAGGTGCGACTGCCGGCTGGCAAATCGCTGCGATGGTCGTCTCTCAAATTGCACCGTTCTCCTCGCTCGACTCTGCTGCGTGGTCTGGAACTCGGTGCGACCGGAATACCGGAAGCGGGAGCCCATACGGAAGAAATTTTGACGGGCTGAGGGACCTTTAACCGGCGCCCTGAGCCGGAAGAAAGTGTGGTGCTCGACGGCGCACTTCCACAGGTGCTTGCACGCCTTCTCGTTGTATAGTCGGAAGACAAAGGTGTGCTCCTGCTCTCTTCCCTCGTCGTCATCCTCGATCACAATAAGAGTCAGTTTCTTTTTCTTGAAATCCAGCTTGCTGATCTTGGGCCAGAAAAACAGTCCGATTTTCTGATCTCGTTCGAAGACGAGTATGCCGGTGGGCGTAAGACCTAGGTGGTATTCGCAGCCATCCTTTCCGAGCACCGTGTGCATGTCAACGCCGTACATGTCCAGCCACTTGGCCTTGTTCAGGAATGCCGTTTCAGCTTGAGCAGGCGTGAGACCCCGACACGTCTTGTATTCGTCTAGTATGGCTATCTCCAGGTCCTCCGTTTGCTCGGGCACAAAACGGAACTCCGAGACGGTGGCGGCGGAGTGCTCCTGGTTGTCGAAGTCGCCCAGCTCAGCTGTGAGTAAAAAAACAATTAGTACAAAGAAAGAAATTTGTGCAATAGCGATAAAATAATACAATTATTTTTCAAGATGATTGAATCCGTTAAATTAAATCAATGTGAAACGAATGAAACTAAGAAAAAACACCTACACTGTAATGCCAAAGCGCAGAGTTCGGTGGCCTTGTCATCCGGACAGTCGAGTCGCCCCTCGAGCAGATCTTGTTTCAGTTGCAAGAAGAACAGGTAGCGGGTCAGCTCTTCGCGCAGTGTATTGGGTTCCGAAGAGTAAAACTTCACCTTCAGCCGGAACGTGTAGGGCGGCCCAACTGCGGGAAAAGGTAAAATAATTAGTATTGTTTAGCCCACGTAATTGGATTCACACATTAACTCACTTTTGACCTGCTTCTTGATGGGCTTGGTGGGATCTAGCCAGTGCTTGACATGATTGGCATCCATGAACTGCAGCCCAAAGTAATCCTTCTCGATGATGTCCAGTGCGTAGAATACCTGCTCGTACAAAAAGCTGCCCAATGCCTTTTTCTGCAACAGCAAACAGCAAAGTGGAAAAAAATTAATGCTTCCGACGGGGGGCAGGTGTAAATCAATGCGACCCTGAACTAATCACGTCCGCTTAGCGGGTTAAATTATGTGCTGATCAGCAGCAAATTGCTTATTTTTATCACACGGACTGAGGCAATGCAAGCTTACGGAGTGTCTTCGTTAGGGTGGGCCAATAAATAAAATTGTGGAAACGTTTTCTGCTCAGTTTATATTCACTTTGGGCAATGATACACAATTGTTTTGGGCTTACAGTGTATTTCTTGGACAATGAATTCTCTATTTTAAGGCAATATTATAAGGAATATTATCCTACTGAAGATAATGTTTTTAAATTCATATTTAAAGCTCTATAACACTTACTACATATTTGTAATTTTTAAAAGATTTGGTATATTTTATATATATGTACATACATAGGTAGCTAAAAGTAGTAGCTCAATTATTACATTAATATTTTTCAATTACGCAAAACTGAAGCACCCTATTAACCAATTTGGCTCTTTATCTCTACCTTGACGGTATTCTCTTATAAGATTCAATCGCATGTTTGTTTGCCTTCCGAAAATTACTGCCAACGGCAGCAGTTTAAAGGGTGAAAGCCAAAAAATCGAAAATGGGCCAAATGTAATTCGATGTGGCTTGTGGCTCTCCTGTACTCACCGATAATTCGATGGAAAGGTCAGTGTTGTCCAGCAGAATGACGCGGCAGTCGATTTTGTTCTTGTTGACCACGATGCGTTGGGGCTTTATTTGCGAGCTGCCGCCGGAGGCGATGGCACCGCCACCCCCAGCCACGCCCACCGCGGAACTAGTTGCACCGCCGCCACCGCCGCCCCCTCTGGAATTATCCACATAGTTGTTGCGCACCTTGCGACGGCTTAGAAAACGGAGCATTTTTCTGGATTTTGTTGTTTGGTTTTAAACGTGTCTATATATGTGTGTATTATATAGTGCGGGCGCTTTTGTTGTTGTTGCTGTATTCTGTGTTTTTTTTATGGAATTGTTGCCAAGGCAGCCGAATGCACCGATAATTCACCTGTGTGCTCACCTCGGCTGGGGAAAAAAGGCAGCGCAGACATCAAAAACCCCTCACACGCACACACGCGCAGCCAACTTGTTCTGGCCAACACACACGTACACTGACTAACTAACACACTTGCACAAGCGATAGACGCCCCCGTTTTACTTAAGTTTTCCTTTTAGTTTTTTCGTTTTTTGTTTTTTTTTTCACCTTTGGTGAGCGGGGCGCTGAGCTGGAGTTGCTGGCCAAAGTGGGCGCTCCTTTCGGGCGGTTTCTTTTCTACGGGTTTTGGCTCGTCGCACCCCCTCCCCCGCGACAAAATCACTGTTAGCCTGGTTTTTGGTTGGCGAAAAAGAGGAGAGAAAAAACAGGCCAGCCAAACACGTTAGTTCCCGCTTCGCAGGGCGACTTTCCGGGTTTTCAATCGCTTGTATTCACACTTTATTTTGCTAGCGGTGCTGCATCGTCCGTTCTCTGTGTTATTTTGTTATTATTTCGGGCTATTTAAGTGCACTTTCGGATATTTTATTTGGTAGAATGTAAGAATGGCCGCAGTAGTTGTTGATTTTATGTTAGCAGTGTGACCAGATATGGCTGAAACACATACACCTAGTAAGCCAGGAAGTGGGATTTGTCGCTTTTCGGTATTTCGCTATGACCGCGATATATAAAGGGTGAAGAACTACGCTATTCGTTGAGCTAGGACACGAACCACCCTCTTGGCTAGAAAATAGCTAATTCGCCAATTTCAAATTTAGTCCGTTACACTCTTTGCAAACCTCCATGAAGACATTTTAAACTTGGGATAAATGTAGTATTAGATGGAACAAAAAAGCTTACAAAAGCAGATAATGAAAAAAAGACAAATGAATTTAATGGTAGACTTTGACAAATTTTCTTATAGTTGTGTCGGAAATTCTAAACATTATTTTGAATTACAAACTTATCCAAAGTCAATTCAAGTGTTTTGCTACAGTTCGATTCTTTCACTTCAAAAATGTTCAGCCATTTATTATTAAGCTAATGCACATGGGAAAATAAAAAACATATTTTTCCCCTGCACAGATATAAATCTAACCCTTGAAAAACTGTGCAATAAGTATTTCTAAATGATGTAGACAAAAGAAAAACAATCCAGCCATATTTTGTATCAAAAGGGAAGCTAAAGATTTAATCATAAACATTTGACTTTCGCCGGTGAACAAGGACCGCACAAAACTTGTTGGCATTTGCGGTCGCGCAATTCTTTAAGTTTAGTACAAGCAACTAAACTGGAAAGAAGTGCACAATAACTGTAAAATAGGAAACACAAGTGGGTTCCGTAGTTGCAGTCGGCATTTGCAAAATCCTTTTTATGGGCAATTTATTCCTTTATTTGTTAGTGGATTTAAGGCCGTTACAGTGTCCACTCCCGCACATCCCAACTTCCCTAACTTCCCCAACTTCCGCACCCATTTTCCTCCGATTTACCCTCGATTTTCCTCGACGCCCCATTGGTAGTCGTATTTCGAGTTTAAAGGTAAATGGGAGATTTATCGCCGGCGATTTCCGGTCTACATATATGTGGGTGTGAGTGTGTGTGTAAAGTGGGGTGGGGGTGGGGGTGTTTTAACATCTTGGCTGCAGGCCCTGTTTATATCGTGGTTTTAGTGGGCCCTCGAGAGGTTCGGATTTTGGGCCGAGGGCTTTACAGCATTTTGTGCAAAGTTGAAGCCATTGGGCGCCAATTGCATGATTCATTTTCGCTTATTGGCCATTAATTCTCGATTCGCCCGATTGAGGCCGATACATGTTTGTACATATAAGCGCATTTACATTTTTATCGAACGCATTAGATATCCATAAAGGTTGTAATTACACAATTGGCCGTTATAACAAGGCGGATGATTAATTACTGACTAATACCTGAAACCCGATATGTGGTATGGTGTGTGCATCGATGGAATTGGAGTCGCCCAGCAGCCCCATATCGCCCATCCATCCATCCATCTATTTAATAACTAGACAGGCGACGATGCAGGTCTTTAGCCATGGCCAATGTCTTAGGTGCCAGCTGCGGCAACTTGAGCAGCCAGTTCCGTAATTATGACAGGCGGCCAAAGGCCCCGAACCCCCAGTTTCAGTTCTCAGCTCTCAGTTCTCAGTTCTGAGTTCTTGGTTTCCAGATCCCAGATCCCATATGCCAGATCCCCAGTTTCAGGTCCCGTCTCGATTTTCCCGGCCGCAGGGGTGTGGCAACAATTAACAAATGGCTTGCGTTGCCATTGCCATTGACCAAAATAGACATGTTTGCAAAGGGTTACATACATACACAATCGTAGGCAAAACGCACAATGCACTTGAACAAATATTTTTGAAAGTAGCAATACATAAGGACACACTCTAGGTACTTTAATCATTAATAAGGATAATAGTAATCCTAGTTTGTCTGTTATTTTCCTTTTATACGAAATCACTGATCGAATTTATATTCTTTCTCAAATATGATACAATACTTTATGGGAACCACAATCAAGAGAAGTTAGAATATTTAGACCAATATTACCAATATACACAAATGGATCATGAATGATAAAAGTGTAAATTATGTGTCATTGTATAAATGATCTTTTATATGCTCTTAATTTCATTACAGTTGATGCATAAATTGCGTTCAACTGCAGTGTCCTCAGCAGTTGTTCCCATTAGCCATTTGGTTCAATAAATTCAGTAAGGTGTAGCTCGTATTTAGGCCTCTTATTTCTTCCTGTACCAAATGTGGCCTTTTGTATTGCCTTAACGATAATGGCAAGTCGTGGGTATGTAATACGAGGTGGGCAAATATTTGCGTCCGTTTGAGTGAGTGCGTGGTGCGGTGGTGCGGTGGTGCTGAGGGGTGCGAGTGGTGCGAGTGGCGCGATGAGGTGGTGCAGTGAGCAACAAAGGCAGAGGCAAAGGTAAACTATTATATTTATATGGTCGTCTGCGGATGTGGATGCTGCTACTCGTACAGCCCAACGCCCAACTGTCTGCGCACTTATCTGCAGCTGAGTGGAAAATAAATTCCTTTTAATTAAAACCGCAGCACAGCTCGTGATTTAAACGGCTCACGGCTCACGGCTCAGCCAGAATCAGCGGAAAAACGCTGAATCCGAATCCGAATCCCAATCCCAATCTGAATCAGAAGCGCTGTGCAAATTTATTGGCTTCCATCCATAAATCAGCGGATGACCGACCAAGAGGTGAATTCGATTTAATTAAATAGAAAAATGTTTTGTTGTTTACTCGCCTGATGGGCGAGCGCTAACAAACTGCGAAGCTGCGAAGCTGAGGAACCCTTGCCCATCGAATGACTGGGAATTCCAAGTTTCCAGTAATTGGCTACTTAAGGTCCTTCGATTGGGGACAAGGACACCAGGACACCAGGACACCGGGACATCGGGACACCAGGACAAGCAGCCAGTCTGGGGACGAGTGCAATAAAAAACATCCTCGTGTTGTAAAATTTTATGTGTGATTGTGTGTCGCTTTACGATATCCTCCTGGCATCCAGCCCGCTCCTTCTCCTCCTCCTCCTCCAACTCCCCCTCCTCCTGCTCCTGCTCCTCTCAAGTTCCGCCCATGACCAGGACTCGTTACTGTCCGGAGACAGATACGCCGGACTCGGAGTGGGCGGCCGAAGCGGGGCGTGGTCGGTGGCCAAATAGGTGGCTTCGATGGGTGAGTCTGTGAATCGGTGAATGGGTGGACGAGTGGGTGGCGACATTTGTTGTCTCAGCGAATTTCGAGCGGCAGAACGATGCGATTGCCGTTACCTGCTCACCTACGCCCTGGGGGAATATTTCACGGCTATTTGGCAAGTCAACAGCTTGTTTTATTTTGGCATGTAATTTTCGATGAGTATTTTTATGACTGAAAGGCGACAAAAGCCAAAATCAATTGGAAATCAATGTTGCAGTAGTTTTCGCTGCTTTCGTTTTCACTCGCAGCTTACAGGCGTAATTACTGGAAATCATATCAGTGGAAATTTTCATTACATAATTGGAAAACAAAATACAGAGAAAAACCCTCAAATAGCAGCAAATAAGGCTTAAAGCACAAAAAAAAAAATATTTTAATTAATAAATAAAAATATATTAATCAATGATTTAAGTATGTGAATAACCTTTAGCTCTATATGTATGTATATTAGTTCTAATGAATATTTCGATTTTATCGATTTTCCCAATATACTTACAGAAATGTTTCAAAATAAATATTAGATATCCCAAAATAATTTAATCAACTATTTTTATGAAAGAGTTAAATTAAAATTAACTGCAATTTTTATGACAAAATCAAAAGTTAACCAATTTCGCAATCATTTCCAGCCAAAATGAAAAGTAATAAGGCTTACATAAAGCTGTTGGGAATGAAAAATACCCTGCGCGGTAGGGTGATATTTTAAATAACGCACAATTTATTTTATTTTATATTCAATTTAAAAAGTGTCAACTTTCTTCCTCATTTTGGGCGAATTTTTGTGTGGCTTGTGCGTCGACCTTCTGTCCATATAAAAAGCCCATATGAAACGCATAAAAAAAAGTTATTTATGCGCCGCGGTCGGTCGCTTTTGTTGCAGTGCGTCAGGAGGAAATCGCTCCCCGATTTTCCACCATTTCCTCTCACTCTCAATTTTCCACGGCGGTGACAAAAAGGCTAGAGGCCTTTTCCGCAACTCTTTCGCTTTCGCCTTGGCCGGTGAGGTCGAAAAGTTTCGCAGCATTGCAACAATTAAAAGTGGCACAAGGGTCATTCAAACAATTGCCCATTGTTGTTTTCGGGGCAGAAGTCCACTCGGAGGGTTGGGCCATTTAATTTATGCCACTAATTACTTTAAGAGCTTTGTGGCCGCTGCAATCCTGCAGATTGCGTTCCCTTGTATAAGATTTTCCAGCCCATTATGTACGCCCCAAGGTTCCATTCCATCCCATCCCATCCCATCCCCCGACATCCATCCATTCGACTCCAAATGGAAAACGGGAGGGCGCTGGCCAAAGCCAAATAATATGCAAATTAGAATTATATTCAAACAGTTTTTTCTATGCCACTAGGTAAACGAAACTAAGCCAAAACTTTTACAACATCTTTCGTTTTGCTTCACTGTCTGCGGCTTTGCTGCCTCAAATGACTTTTGCCAACTTACCGAGCTATCCGTACCCATCATACGCTCAAAAAAGGAGGCAAACTTCCAAAGGTTTTTCAGGCTATTTACACTCAAGAGTTTCTGGACATCCAGACACCCGGACATCTGGTCCGGGTATCTCTGCTATATCTCGCACTTTTCGACAGCCCCAAACGACAAGCCATCTGAGCATCAGATGCCGCCCTCGGCGGCAATAAAGCTGCTAAACTATAACCAAAGCGGCAACTTTAAACTGTAGTTTATTTTATTGACGTGTTCTTATAGTCCTGACAGGGACCTTGACATGTGATTTGCCTTAATTACAGTGGGAGGGTCCCGGGAAAAGATCTTTATCGGGGGGCAACACTAAGAACGAAAATTCCCGAAATGCTACAGATTTATCTTGTACAGCTGGCTGAACTGTTTTTGCAACAGCAATTCAACTCAATTTATTTACCATCTTTTGTTTAATAGAAATCAGTGTTATTGAATACAAATATTCCAATATTTGCTTGCCACTTCAGCAATTTAAATAGCTTTATTGCAGTAAATTATTTTATATTAACCATCGTTTTGGTTTACGCTAATTTAAACAAAATTTGTTTTCAAATAAGTAATGTTCTGAGCTAACTTTCCACCATATTTATCCCCAGTGCAGCTGCCCCGTGGCCACATAAATCTCACCTCCGGCTGAGACGCACACCCACATCCTTGGAAGGCGGCCAGGATGAAGCTCATCATCGATGTGCAATATTCTGCTTATCATGCGCTTTTTGCCCGAGAACACACAAACAGAATTACATGGCTATAACGAGTGGCACTGGCACTGGAAGAAGTGCTCGAGGAAAAAGTGGGACCATTGAGCATCACAATTTGCTGATTGCTCGAGTTTTGCTCGATGGGAAATGAAAACCGAAACCGAAACTCATTTAAATCAATATTTTGTTGGGCACGTATGCAGTTGTATTTGTAGTTGTAGTTGTAGTTGTAGTCGTAGTGGCAGTTGTCCGGTCCGGAAGATGATGTGTGGATCGGACGGGGAATCCCCGGACTCAGCACAATTGTCGGACTTTTGGCCTAGGCGTTGTCCTTGTGTCCTTGTGTCTCTGGGTCTTTGTGTCTTTGTGTCTTTCTGACCAGATGAACAGATGACCACCGCAAAACCCCAGCCAGATGACGCCTGCATGCAAATGTCCCGAAATACAACACACACGCAATTATATTTGCCTTAGGTCGGCATTAGTTCGGAGCGGAGCCCGGAATCCGGAATCCGGAATTGGGAATCCCGGATACGGATATGGACTCGCCGCTGGCCTGCTGCTAAGAGTCATTTCCGCTTCCTTTACGGGCGACAGGCTACTACTGTTTTTCATATACGAGTATGCCGAATGCCTCATGTGTGCGGTGTGCGGTCTGCGGTGATTGTTGCGACATCTATTCGATCGAAATGGGATTGTCGAGAGTGGACTGGATTGAAGATGGCCTGACAGCGGAGTGATAGAAGATACTTGCTCACACTACACAGTCCATTTCCCTCACTCACTCTTACACTCACACTCACACTCATACTATACGAATCGGAGAGTCAGTCAATTATTTGGGCCAAATATTTGCCACTGACTTGACATATTTCTCCACTTTGCGAAGAGTGCCGGGCGATAAGCACTCGACAGAATCATCTCCTGGCTGTCGGTGATACTCGTAGTGTTTCAGCCAATGTAAATAGTCACAAGTATAAAACTTCATAAATTGGCAAGGCAAAGGGTGGGCCGATCGGATGGCAAAGTGCTTGGGAAGCGATGGAAACTTCTGATTCGAGGGATGATTGCATCTTTAAATGCGAAACCCTCGTTTCTTGGGCGAAATGGAAGGCAAAGGCTTATTTCTTTAAAGGGTTATTGGGTCCGTCCTGTTGTTCATTATTTGTATGAGTACATATTGTCAAGATATGTATCGATTATATCAGAACTGGAAGAAGTTCCAACAAATGATGGTTGTCAGAAGAAGAAAATACTAGTTTATGGTGCCAAAAACCATAAAAACAAGCATAAGAACTTTTGTCAAAACTCCCGGAAATAGAACTATTGAAATCACTCCCCATTTTCGACAGCAGCTTTTAATTCACGTACTTATGTAAATGCCAGCCTCATCGCTCGTTTACATGAAAGAATACTGTGCTCCTTTGTGGCTCTTTCATTACATCCTCCGCAGGACTCCTACAGGACTCCCCCCGGGTGAATGTCTTGCTCAAGGAGAACATCCTGGCTGCGTTTTTTCCATTCCCTTTGAAGGACGACGTCTGATATCTTGTGCATTCAACTCGGTTACTACGCACTTATCTCATCTCCGTTACTGTGCATAGAATTTTGACAGACAATTAGCAGTGGAGCGATGGCAACGTTTCTTCTTTGACTCCCGGATGGGATGGGAAACCATACCCATACCCATACCCATACCCATGCCCAAACCCAAAACCTTCACCTACATCATCTCAGTTTGTGGATCTGCTGCACAGTTTTATGGGGGTTTTTCTTTTTATTGTCCTACGCATTTTCTATGACATTTTTGACGCTTACGATTTGAACATTGTCTTAATTGCTGCTTTATGATGTGTGCTCTCAAATGACACGCAGCATTTGCCAACCCAACGTATTCCGTGATTATGATTTAGTTCAGCAAACTGGTAGAAAACTCGAGGAGTTTTAGGGGGAGAATGGGCTCTGGAGGCGCCATAAAGATTAAACGAAAGTGTAGTAACAAAGATTGTTGCTTTTGGCACCCGTCAGTCCGCCATAAAACAAGTCTCTCACCCAGTTGAGTTCACATATCAAGAGTGTGAAGTTCTTTAAATATTTGCCGGGTGGCATAAAATATTTACAATGTGTAGCATGTGTGGCAATTGTCAGCCGAAACGGTTGTAAACGGGATATAACTTTGTTATTGATTTGCCAATTGTCTGAAAATAAATTTCGAAAAGAGGATTGACTTTGGTGGTGGTGTCTTGGAAATAGTAAAGAAAATTGTTGGCTTCGGTTGCAGATAGGAAGAAAAGGAAGAATTAGGGAAATGGCCTAGAATTATTAGATACTTTTTAATATGTTCCAGTACATTTTCCTGCCTAAATGCATACTCGTAGTATGAAAATCAATCCTCATTTGTGATCCAATGAAATCTGTTCTATTCTAGCTTAATCATAATTGATTTAATTTAGCAGTTAGCCGTGTGATGGATTGCCTTCTCCGAACGCAAAAATTCAATCTACAAGTCTCGGCGCCGCACTCACACATATTTACGCAAATTAACGACTTGGACAGGATTAGGGGATTGGGATTGGGACTCGGATTGGCTGTGGGATTGGGGCTCGGATGGGATGGGATGGGGACGGGGATGGGAACGGGAGATTGGCTGGAGGTGGATGGTTCCAGTCAATTACCCGCAGCGCATGCATCTAAATCAAAGGCCACAAAGGCAATCGCAATCTCCCGGGCTTAGCAGTCCGGAATCCGGAGCCATTCCTCACCTGCTGCCGCTGCTGGCGCTGCTGCTCCTATCTGGATGAAATTTATAGAAACCATTTGTATTTACGTACCCAAACGGCGATATGTTGGTATTTGTGCATTTGTGTTCGCATGAAAGAGTCGTATATTTAAAATTTGCATTTCAACATAAAATTATTTGGGGAAGATTTTAATGACAAATTATGGGCGCGTAAATTATGTTGCTGGGTGCTGGTACTTCACCCTTAGCTGGCGTACCTTTCTCCTATTTATATTTATATTTATATCGTAAAGGCGCTCATACAGATACGTCCCACCCACGTTGCCAAAATGGCAATAAAAATATTTCGCTACAGATCTTATTCAGCTTTATTTCGCCATTTTTATTTGTTTTCGTGTTGTGGAGTTATGTGTGGGTGGGTCGTATTAGGGGGCTGCCCCCCCAGCCTCCTTCTCCTCCTGGCATTGCTATATTTGTTTTCTTACCCGACGCTTCGCTTTTTTTACACATTTTGCAGCGTTGTTGGCGAAAAAGCGCTTTTATACGAGTACGTATGCACGGGTATGCTCTGTATCTTTCCGCTTGCCTGGCACTTATCCTGGGGGTCCTGCTGGTCCTGGCTTCGCAGGATGCCTTCGTGCCTCCACGGTTTCCACTGTTTCCACCGTTGCCACTGTTTCCAAGAGGAAGCCAGGACTCAGGCCGTGCTCACCTTGCGATTTGTTTTTAAAAGCCGCTCAGCTGTGGCTCAAACAACTTTCTGCTGCCTTTGTTAAAACAATAAAATTATTATTATTGCTCCACATGTTGGAATTCGAGGACTTAAAATGTTGTTTCGCTCCTGTCCTTTTGCCCCTTCCCATCCAGCCATCCAGCCATCCATCCACCCACTCGGAAACCCTCTGAAATTGGGTCTATCTCTGACTGGCTTCCTTGTGCCTTATAATCATCGTTCATCATTCCTGTTGGTCGCGCGCCTTGGGAATTTGTCATGCAATTTATTCCTTTTCTTGCGCCACTTTGGCAACAATTTTATGTCATTTGTTGATTGTGTAAATTTCGCGTTTAGCCGGTGAGCCATTCCATTCGAATCCCTTCGTCCACGTTCTCCTCCTCCTCCTCCTCCTCCTCATCCTCGGGTCTTGGATTCGAAAGGTGCTAAAGGATTTTATGTTCGGCCTAACCGTGGCTTATTCGCGTTTTTAGTAGACCGGCCAGCTACTTATGGTCGCGATGTCCTCTCCCGACTCCTGGCTACATAAAAAATGATTTACTATATGGCGGTTCTCCCTTTATGACAAGTCGTAAATTGCATTTTATGTCGCATGGTGGCGGGCTTTTTGTCTTTTCCTCATCCACATCCACATCCCCATCCCCATATCCATTTGAATCCTCTAGAACCTCAGCGAACCAAGAGCTCCTCCCTTTTTGGCGCTCGCACTTTTATTCGTTTGTATATTTGTTAATTAAGATTGAGAACGATGTGCGGCAACTGCACACAGAAATGGCCAATTATGCAGCGTGTTTGCATCTGCATTTGCATTTGCATTTGCAATTTGCAACAGCAACAGCAACAGCAACGATGCCAACTGCAACTAGCCAAGTCGGTCTAATCCGCGACCTTTCTTAGCCTCGAGTTGGGCGAAGCTGGCAGCTAGCTTATTTTAATTAGACTCTGTCCCAGGATCTGGGCACAAAAGTGGGAAGTGGAAAGGAGGCTGTGGCTGATGCTGATGCTGTGGGTGTGGCAGGGGCGAACACCAAAAATATTCTAATGGGGGTTTCCATTCGAATATCTGGCTCATTTTATAGATATTGCGGTCCACCTCTGGTGCTTGGCATTTCACAGCTGGGCGAGTAAAAACCAGAAGACCAAAACTCAATTAGGACCTTTTTGAGGCTGACATTTTTATCAAGGCTTAAGAAATTCGGTAGCTCTGAACTGTTACACAGCTCATAAAATATTTAATATTTGATAAAGTTGTATGGCAAAACTTCAAATAAGCCAAGGGGACACGTTATGTTTTCATATAAAATATAAGAGTAAATGTAATGTAGGTGACAGATTTGGTAGACTTTTTGCAACTTTACTTAAGGCAGCAACAATTTATATGTACAATGTTGCATCTATGAATTGAATGAAAATGTATTTTTTTTAATTGTGGCATTTTGAAAATTGTCAATTTAAACCCCCTTAGATTTGCCACTGGCTAAGTGCAAATGTGCTACCTTCCGCTGCGGAAATAGCATCTCCTTGAGGAGTCCTCCAGCACCACCTGCCACGCCCCCCCACTCACGCCCACTTGCAGCGTGTACTTAGATGCAGGTATTTGCCTTCGCATCTGTAAATACACACACGAGTATCTGTATCTGTTTCTGTGTATGTTACTGCTTCTTCTGCTGTTTCTGTTTTTTTAGCAGCATCTGAATCTGGGCATCTGTAACTGGGCTTCTTCGAGGATGCGGTGGCGCTTGTGGTTTGCGGTTCGCCGTCGCCTGCTTATGGAAAATGGAAAATGCCAGCGAAAGAAGCCTTTCCGCCAAGAGATTACGAAACGTGTCACAAGTGCAGTCTGCACCTGTTTGAAGTTATGTTTAGAATGGCAGCGGACCCTGTGCGCCGCCTAATGAGTGGAATTAGAATTCAACATATGGCAAAAAAGTCACGTTTTCTGAAATTAATGATTTGGGGCGACTGCGTCATCCTCATTGTCTCTGACAGACACTTGACGTCGGCATTCGTTGGATGCCCACTCCCAATTGGCCTCAAACGCTGAAAAAGAACCTATAAACTTGTATGAAATAAAGATGGAATTTTAAAAGATTTAACTGTGTAAGCGATAATTTATATGTATTACTTGCAGGCATTTAGTGAATAATAACATAACTTATACCACGTTTATTGAAATTGAACTCAAATTAACAAAGCCAATATAACACTGGAGCTAAAGAAGCTAGGTAAGCTTTTTATTTAGTGTACTCAAAGTGTACTCATAGTACCTTAATAATGAGATGCATTACGTTCCTTTTGAGGGACATTGATTAATTCTTGCATCTGTGCGAGGCAGTTATTTTTTCACCTTTGCGGCCTATTCAGATTAGTAACTTAATTTATGACTCAAAAAACGTTAGTGGCACAAAGCACTCTCTATTGTGGCAAAATTTATTGAATGAACGTGCTCACCATTAAGGAGTGCTGAAGTCAATAACCAAATTAGATCATATTAGGCCCAAATTTAGCTATGAAGTAGATCAAACATAACCGGAAACTAGACGAATGTCAAAACTTGTCCCATACATATCAATAAGATCCATAAATTTATAATCTGCCTACACTGCTTCGTTTCATAGCCCTTTAATGATGAAGTGCGATCATAAATTTTAATCCCTTGAAAAAGCCTCAAACCTGATTGAATGTAAGCTCAATTAAGATATTCGATTCGATTTGGGTGTTAACTTTTGGCGTTGTTTGGACTCAATTCAAAAGTCAAACCAGATGTAATTTGATGCCATATAACAGTTTGCTTTCCTGGCTCCAATTCTTACAATATGAAGCTGAGATTATGGAAAATACATAATTTAATTAAGTAAAGTTCTAGCCTAAATAACTCACTTTGCCTTTTTCTCCTACTAAATTCAGAGGTGAAGGCCTCACTCTTAACTCACTAATCTACATGTGTGCAATCAGGCAAATAAATCCACTTTCGTGTCACCTGCCGAAATCAATTTCTAATAAATAGTGTGTTTCTCAGATTAAAACTATTCCAAATCGATCTGGCAGATACACATGGTCGTGAGTGGTTTGGAAACACGCACACAGCCGCACCGAATAAAGAAATATGAGTATGCAAATAGGCTTAAAGCGCACAATCGCAATCAAAAACGACAAGAACAATAACTAACGTAGCGGTAAAGTGTTTAGACACGCAATGTCAATAAAGTATCTTATCTGCCGAGCATACGTTGAGCGGGCGATGGATACGGATACGATACTCGCATACTCGGATACTCGCATACTCGGATACAAGCGCTCTTTCCCATTCTGAATCTCATATAAGGCACGACATCGGCGGTATTCTTTTTTTCCCACTTTTTTCGAGGGCGGCAGCTGGTGGGGGAAACTCATTCAATAATGCGTGCCTACGAATTCTGATTATATATCGCACGGGTCGAGCGCAGAACAAAAACCAAAACAATGTCAAAGGGTTCGGTTTCTGTGGCTGGCAGTCGGCTTTACCTCCGAGCTTGCGTGATGCACCGGGAGAAACAACCACATATACAATTGAGAATTTATAGAAAATAAGTTATATAATATATAGAAAGGAATTGAAAATGCAGGGTTTTAAGAAAGTTATGAAATAGAGATAAAAATATATAAATTGTCTTAAACATGGCTTTATGTAGCTTCTTAACCTAACGACATAGAGGAATTTCATAGAATGCGATACTGTAGTTAATTGCGGTGTACCGCGTATTTATGTGAATGGAGAAGCGTTTGTGGCAGTGATCTTTGCATGTTTGAAAAACATTTTAGCATGCAGGGCGTGGCAAGTGCGTAGCAGACATACCTACTAACAAACCAGGCTAGAACCCAGAGCAGATATACACATGCATGGATGAGAGACGGATTCTCCGGCAAACGGACATATAGACAGAGAGACAGACAGACAGCGGGTCGAAAATTGCAAATTGAAATGTTACAGTTAAGCACGTATTTGGCCATGGAGCCATGGAGCCATGGAGCCCTGGGCTCCGTGTGCGTTTGTTTTGAGCGTTAAATCGATGCGATGTATAGATTTCGGCGGAATACTCTCCTGGCGAAAGCGGAATCTATTCCCCATAAACGCTAATGAGCCGCAACACGGCATCATCGCGGATGTGGATGTGGATGTGGCCGAGAGAGATGCAGATACCCTCAAAGAGCTCAGAGATCTAGCTACAAGGTCAGCTCCAATTGGAGAACTCATTCGGTATGCAGTTCCATCGATTCAATAACTCATTCAAACGTGTGATTTCCATGCTAATTGATTGCATGTTTATGGATTGGTTGTCCTCCCACCGAATTAGACTTGAATTGGGCTTACATGCCCGTGCTCCGCTCCTTTGATATGCTAATTTTAATGGCCAAATAATCGCATGTATCTAACTTGTAAGAGCCTAATAAATTGATTAAATTCTTTGGCTTTTATTAGGAAGTTGTCATTAAGTCATCGGTGCGATGCTGCCATTAATTGCTGCCTTCGACAAGCAATTCGTTAGCCAGATACAACGCGCAAACACGCCGAAAAACGACGCATGAGTTGGAAAACAAAGCCAACATTTGGCATGCTCGTATGTAAATTAGCCAGAAACACAAAGTCGCAGACACTCCTCCAGCGATTGGTATAATAAATGTTTGAGCCGAGAGTAAAACACATGTAAGGCATGTGGAAATGGGATTTTAAACGCTTAAGCCGAAGTAGCTGAGCTGCTTTTGCCCCCGGTCTCCCGGTCTACCGGTCTACCGGTCTCCAGTTCTCCATCTGCCCAGTTTTGCATAGATATCCCCGAAGTGCGGGTATCTTAGATGCTGATGAGACCCATGACGAATGCCCGGCAAATGCAAATGTAAATGCGAATGGAAACGCTCACAGCTCACAGCTCACAATACACAATGGACTTGAGTTTCCAAGGAATCGCCCCCGAGTATCGCTTGCAGTTGTTCCTGCCCCATCTATTCAGTTCTATTTCATCCCATAGAGCACGCGATCCATTAGCCACACAGATGTATCTCTTGCTGCGGTTTGTTTACGTGGCGCAGATACATCTCGCTATTTTTACATTGCATCCCGCATAACTCCGTTCAATTTCTAAACATTCCGTATATTTCTTCTTAATTTGCTCCTTGCTCTTCTTTTTATTGAACAGCAACGGCGGGGCAGTCAGGGAATATTTATTGATGATATGACCACACCTATTTTATGGGCCTGCTCCCAGTTTTCTCAGTCGCTGCCAAAAATAGCCACAAATCCCTGGTGCTAAGTCCAAAATAAAAGCCAAGTCGGTGGGAAGTGGAAAATGTGACTGCGGCTACGGCAGCAGATTGCTACTTGTGCACTCGAGAAAAAACCTTAAAATTATGAACAAATTTAACTAGGATTAAAAAGGAAAGGTGTAAGACTAAACAAAATAAGACACAAAGAGTTTAAGTTCCTTACAATTTTAAAAATTGTGTTCCCACGATCAATGCTTATGAAGTGCAATTTTATTTGAAATCATCCAAACACATTGACAGGAAACATTGGTTTCAATTTATGGGTAAGCATGACTAACAATAAATTATAGTTTAGCGTTCCACTGCTGTATTTCCTAATTAACTATTTCTAAATCCTATTTTCGGACTCCTTTTTCCCCCCAGTGTATTGGAAGAGGACTTCTGGGAGTGGGCGGTGGTGGGAGTTGGGTGTGCTGGCAACTGGGGCTGAGTGCACTGCCATCTCACTTGAGAATTCTCACACCTCGTGGCTGTCAGTCCAGGTTTTTCGGGATATTTGGGAGTCGGTTTATCTTGGGGGATGCGGCGCGGCGCATTCACGTGCCAGGCTTTTGATCTGTTTAGCATTCCGTGGCACATCGGAAAGTCGTAACTATTGACAAGATCTGGAGCACCACCGAACTGCCAGGTCAATGGAGAGAAATGGCTGGGAGTCGAATGCATTTCATGCGGCACTCGTGTATTTGTTTGCATTAATTTGTATATGTTACTTTAACGATTTAATGCCCAGCACGGCACCGACCCGACGCAGATTCCATAGAATCGGGCAGGCCAGGCACCGGCACAGGCACCAAATGGGCACCCAATGGGCACCCAATGGAGTTCGATCCCCCATTCTCCTTTCTCCATTCCCCAATCCCAGGTGACTGCACTCGGCGGGGATTTCGCTCTGGCTTTTTGGTTTGGTTTTGGCCGGGCGCAAATTGCTCGGGCGCTTCTTTACTACTTCCTTTCCATATCAAATTGTGTGGATATTGCGCATCAATCACTTGATAAAGAACAACAATGCAGCACTCGCATGATGAATAACATCTGCTCTGGTCGAGTCTGAAATCTGAATTAAGGCGCAATGTTGTGCCGCAAATATATTGTATGTCCGCCCATATGTACATATATACTCGTATACCTCCAAACTTGTGTGTGTTCGGGGAGTTTATGGAAATCCACTTGAAAAGCCGCACAGACTTATGGACTTGTTTCGTCAAAGAATAAACACATTGATTGATAAGTGAATAATTCCGGCGAGCAAATATTGTTCGATTTAATTAATTTCCAATTGGCTGTCTTGGGGCTTATTATTCATCGCGAAGGCTCATTTCCGACAGGCCTTGTTTTCCTCTGCTGGAAAAATATTTAACTTGGCTTTAATTTGCTGTGTACTAAGGTGTGATTTTTGTTAATAGGTAGCGGATGCTCGCAGGAAATACAAATTTAAACAAAAATAATCCATTTACTGCTGTTTCCATTAAAACAAAAGCCAAATGGGGATTATAATTTCTTAACTTTTTCGACGAAAAGCTTTTAAAAGATGCTCTTTTAAATAAAGTATTTAGGTTAAAAACACTATTAAGAAAGATCTAAGAATGATTACAATTACAAATTTGTTAAGTTTTCTTTGCAAGTGTATTTCAAATGAATACTACATAGATAATGGGTATCAGTACATTTTATAGGGTACAAGATGCAAGTATTTCAACAAAATTTAAAATAACAAATTAAAAAAGATTCCGTCAACTCCTTGGCAATAACATTCAATACAAGTAACCCTTATACATCGGCCTAGCTCAACTTTAACTGGCTTCTAAGAGCGATGAAATCCCCAACAATATCCGCGAATATTTGCCAAAACGATTATTCATCTGTTAAGCAGGGAGTATCCGCTGCCGATATGGAACATGGTGTAATCGTGTCTAGCTCTAATTACTTTTACAGCGACAACTTTTATCGCCCATCGCAGCGAATATCTCCGGATTGAGGGGCAATCTTTACGCATAAATAAGCAGAAAGTGGGTGGTGGGCGGTGGGCGGTGGGTTGCTTTGTTGGCGGCCTGTAAGGAGAGGAAATTTGTCAATACAAGTTTTAGTAGTGGACTTTCAGCTTAAAGACCCAAGGCTAAAAGCATACGATGTAGAGCGCTGTTAAGATCCGAATATCGTATGCCAAGTTTCGTGTGGCTCGCTCTTTCGGGCATTGCTCTTCGGCTGGCTGTTCGAATTTCGAGTTTCGAACTCAAATCAAAGCAGACGTCGCGAGGAAAACGCATCGACGAGTGGAACGCCGACGATGGGTATCCAGTAGATACGCGAAGCTATAACGGTACACATGTTGCTGTCGGAAAACGCGAGCGGTCCAAGTGGAAATGTAGCCCAATCCGTTCGCACCAGGGTTTCCATTTAAAGCGCTCCCTCGCACAAATACACACACACACACCGTGGCACGGACACACTCGTACACTCACACACTCGCAACGTAACGCACACCAACGCGCATTCGCACCCACACACAAGTGAAGTCGGCTCCACAAACGCACAAGTGCGGTGTATCTGTGTGAGTAGCCGGAGAAGAGGTGTTTGGCATTGTGCTCAGGATACAGGATTTGGTGGCCAAGTGCTTAATAAACCATCATAAACCCCGAAACCGTCGAAAGTGATAAATGCGAATATACCCCTAATGAATGAATACAACCAATCGCAAAGTGTGTGGCCTCAAGGAGCCAAGCCAAGTATAATCCCAACCATTGGCCAAGTGGTAATGCATCGTCGGATTAAATCTTACCGGTTTACAACCGCACTCGAATCTCTAATGGGCCTTGTATTTGCCAAAATCTCTTCAATAAACACGCAACCTTCATTGCTGACTTAAACATGTGCTAAAAGCTATTGAAAAATTAAACTTATAAATGAACTTACCTCAATGACCTTTTAAAGTTTATTATAATATGTTATGTGCTGACTAATAAATTCTATAAAATTTAAGAAAAATATTCATTTATACCATGTTTTAAACTTGTAATTCCGTTTAATATTCCATTACTATAATGGAATTTATTTAATTAATGTAAAGCAAATTCCATACAGTTCGAAGTCTTTATATAACTGCACCCCCTCAAACCCCTAAGAACTGCTGCAAAAGTATTTAAATTATTTTGTTAAAAACCTCGACAATAACGGGCGGCTGAATGGTCTGTCTGAAACCTCAAGGATTAGCCATGGAAAAAGAAATATTTATAAAAGCGGAAAAATCTTATGAAAATCCCGGCAGACTAAAATAGCAACAAACGTTGCCGCGGCTGACTTTGAAAATCGCTCCACTCCGGCTCCAAGCTCTCTTCTTCCAGTTCCCAGCTCCAGTTGCCACCACTTCAGCGGATCCACTCCACTCGAAGGAAGGGCTGGCTGCTCGGTTTGCGGTGCCGTGCCTCGAGTTCGTCGATAATTGGAATTTACGACTGTGGCATACAAAAAAAAAAGCAGAGAAAAGGAATACGGACTACAAGGCTGCAAGGATATGGCCTCGGCACGGGCGTCGTTGTTTGGTGACTCGTTGCCATTCCCCCTGTTCCCTGAACCACTACCACTTCCACTTCCACTCCCATCCCGACCCCTTCCCCAATCATTCGAAATGCCCCTTTAACCCGGCCCTTCGATAGTCGGGCGCCGTGTAAATATTTTTTTGTCGTCGCTCCCTGTGCGGTTCAGTTCAATTGGCCCTGTCAGTGGCAGGCGCGCTGATTTGTTATGGTAATAGTTGTCAAAACGAGAGCAGATTCGAGAGATCCTCCACGGCACTTGATTACACTTGGCCACAATGACAAACGTGCGGATAGTGCATATATCTACATATATATATAGATATGTAGTAGATATAGTATATGAAGTGTGAGCTTAACGAAATCAAAACTAAATTGCCAAAGGAGGTGCGAAACGTAAATCTTGGCCAATTAGGAGTGCAATTGGTTTTTGTGCGAGTTTCAAGTTCGTTAAGAGGTTCGCGTTTCTTAACCATCTATCTCTTTCGGTTTCATCGCAGATTTATCCGTTCAGACGGCGTGTCTGTGGCTCATTAGAGAAAAACTAGCTGTCCAGCAAAATAAAACAAAATAACCAATCCAAACCAAAGGCAAAACCGAAATCGAAATCAACAAAGCGAAGCAAACTGTAGCAGGGCAATATAAAAACAACATGGAATATTGAATGAAATCGGCCGGCATATATGCACATACATTAGCAGGTGAGTTATCTGGCTGCTTATTTCCCTCAAAATTTATGCTCATGCATATCTGCATAATCGCAAATTAAGCTACATAATTAATAAGCCAGGAGCCACAGCCTCATCGCTGTCACTCGGCGTTGATGTAGCACTTTAGGGAGGCTAACTGCCGTTGCCTTGCCTTTGCTTCTGGCCATCTTCCTACTCGCATATCGGGTTATACTATATAGGCGGCTTAAGGCTATAGCACATGTGTACGTGCCACTGCTTTCCGAAAAGTATCGATGTCTGTAATCTTAATTAGCAACACCACAGCAACCGGCAACAGAGACAACATCGGCAACCCAGCAAACGGGGCCCACAAACATCTTTTAGCATTTCAAGCATGGCGTATCCGTACTCCGCTGCCTTTTCCTCAGCTTTCCTGTGCACTGCAAGAAATGTTACGGTTTATTTTGATCAATTTATGCTACTTTAATATAAGCAATGGCCAGGGTGTCTAGAACAATAGCCGAAATCCACTGGCACCATTGTGTTCTTGACCATAAAGTGAAACCAGTTCTAGCGCATAACAGTCAAAAGTAGAGAAATCATCTTTGGAGATTAGAATTGTTTATAACTCTGTTAAAATAGGATTCAAAAGAATCCGTTTTAGCATACTGAAATAATATTAGTTAAATTAAATTAGTCAGCCAAAATAAGCTTTCAGTTTATTGATCTTTAATGCTGGCAAAACTTTGAATTTGCATTGATAAATTATTCATATAGATACTCTTACTTAAATATGTTTTACCTATTTTATTTCAATTGCATTTTGGTCAGCCTAGGGCAATATTTTTTCGAGTGTGGGGCTTTTTTCTGGCTATTTCTCACAAAAATCACATTACATCGAATGCCGAAACCGGTTTCGGTTGATTTCTTGTCATATTTCGTGTAGAAGCTAAAGGTGTTTTGTACAAATGGTCAGCAAACTAAACAAACCACAGTCGCCGGCCAGCTCACGACCGGCTGCCCATCAAAGAGTTATTTATACTTATTAATGCCGACGATGAGTCCGATGGGTCCAGAGCCCCACTTACCTCCAATTCCCCGCAGATAGTCGTACGACATCCCTAGTTATAGTTCGTTGGAGTATGCAAATATCTTTGATCTGCTTTCAGGCTGAAAAATTCGCACCTCCATGTGCGAACAAAGCGCCCATGGGGCCACCGACTTGAGTGCATAGGAAATCAAGTTTACGACTTCAGCGGAGTCTCCGCTGGGAGAAAGGGTAATATATTTGGCGGGGGCTGACGGTTTAATTGCTTCCATTAGAAATCGCTTAGCGACTTTAAGTGGCAGCCAGCGGACAGGAAATTGAAATTACAGGTGTACATCTAAATTCCTGTTTATGATTGGATGAGTTGTAAGATGAGTTGTTGGCCCTTTCGAATTTGAATGCGACACCTTCGGTCAAACAATCGGAAAAGCACTTTGTTTGCCTTACAGACGCTTTTTGTAAGCTGAAAATATTATTTCATTATTTGTAAAGTAAAAACGAGATAAATAATTAATAAATCAACGCATCCATTGTTTATTCTATGTGGCAATAAAAACAGATAAAAGCTAATGAATTTTAAATATCGAAGAATTCAAGTTCGTCAAGTTAACCGGTTCTCTTTGGAGGGGTCAGTTTGTCAGCATTCAAAAGATTTTGTTGGAATTGACCAAAAGTGGCTAACAAAGGCAGAACTAAAAGGGCCAAAAAGGGCCCAAGATACCCTTGGAAATCCATCAAAATAAAGGTAGTTGGGTGATTTAAAAGATACATGTAATTAATAGGCACTTGATTGATATGATTGTATTTTGATTTAAATTTTGAATATTTTATTGCCTGCTATAGTTCTTAATATATCGATGAATTTGGTGAAATAGTCATTATACCTCAGTTCAGGGTATCTTTGTAACCTATCCCTATCATAACCGTCTTGAATCTCAAGTCTCTGGGCCAAGTGTTTGTCTATCACATTCATAGGCAAATTGCGGACGGCATATTTATGCGTAGCTCTTCTTTTCGACCAGGGGGAAAACGGAATATCGTAATAATTAATTAAGTTATAACATTAAATGCCCATAAAGGGGCATTAGGCCCATAACTTTGAGTGGACATATGAGCATGAGCTATGCCACTTGTCTGGAATCTCGGGTATTTGTTGGAGAAATACCCATAACTCTTTACCCTTTGTTATCGTTGAGGGCGATCTCAGCCGTAGATGGGGCATCTTGGCCATATGCCTGACATTCCAGCCATCAGCATCATCATCTTTTACGACTCCAACTGACTGGCCAATCAGGGACAGACTTTCTTTGCTACTATCCGCACAGCTCACTTCAATTTTCTCGCCCTGTCAGTTTTGATTTTTGGTTTTGGGTTTTTGGCAATGTCCGCCATGTGCCAAAACAAATGACTTCACATTTTTAAAGATATTACGTTGACATACAGCGCCGCAAATTGAGTGAGTTGTCCGCAAGTGCGTCATGAATTCCAACGTGGCCATGAGCTAAGAGCCCCATTCTTCGGATGAGGTATGAATAAGTATTTCTAGGAGCAGACATTTGCCGTGATTACCTCCATAAAGCTGTTAGTTACACTTAACTGACTTTCTAAAGAGACTCCATACCATTGCGAAAATGAGTGGGACGTGTTGATCCCAGAACGCATTGTTCTCTTAAACACATTTGATTTATTAGCGAGATGAATGGAATTGACATCGGTTATTAATTGAGCTACGGCAGACAAAAGGCTTGTTAAACAAAAAATTATTTAAATTTATGCCCTTGAAGCTGACCAAATAAAGTTTACCAATGGTTTTGATCGTTCTAATAGTCTTTTGCATATGGGAACCTTTTTGAATGCATCGTAAAACATTTTCATTGCAAATTGAGTGCTCGAATTGGGGCTTATTATTAATGCTACGATTCCTATCTTAATTGCTTTTCCTCACAATATTCGAAATATTTCAGCTTCATTGATGGTAAATAGAGTTGAAGGTAAAAGACCTTACGCTATCTGGTCCACAAATATAATGCGTTGCAATTATTCACAAAGGCCACATGATAGCACGTTTAAATTTTAAAGATCCCGAAAACTGATTCATGAGAAATTTATGTTCTATTCATTCAGAGTATGAATATTCTTTCAGTATTGTCATCGCATAATGCCTTTAATTTTATTTGTATTGTATTTTTATTACATTCATTAATGACAAATAGGAATATTATTTAATAAATAATTTTCAAATTATAATAAAAGTTTCCTGTGAAGGGAATTGGGGCGTATATCTAAGTTATAATAATTGCTCAAACAAATATAATTTATATATTGAATTTCTTAAACCTAATTCTTATTCGTATAAGCTGATGCTGTTAGAAAATAAATAAGCATGTGATTTTCATATATCAGTGTAGTAACTTATGACTTGAACTATTGCATTGTGCAGCTAAAGGACAACGAATTCCCTAGTTCGCCCACAAACTCCGCATCATGGATGAAAGTGCGATAATCTATCAAATGCTATGATAAAGGTCAAGGGAGGAGTCTTAGCAAGCGATTAGTTTGAGTAAACGAGAAAGCGAAAATCATGCATCACGAGGAGACATACCAAGTAGTTTGCCGACTGATTGAAAGGGAGGACCTGGAGGATCGAAAGCCGTGCTGCCGGAAAAAGCCAACTGCGCCCCATCCATTCCCCAGTCCGAATGCCTGGAGGCAGTTGCTCCTCCTTCCCCTGCTCATGCTGTCTGGGATCAGCCAGGTGTGCAGCACATACGTAGAGCAGGATGAGCTCATGCAGAATCTGGACCGACCGGTTCCACTCACCACTGTGCAGGGTGTCCTTGGACGACAGGCGATGCTGCCCTGCGATATTTCGCCGCAGGAGCGGGACGACGCCGTCTATATGGTCCTGTGGTTCCGCGAGGGCGATGGCGAACCCATCTACAAGTAAGTTCGAGATTACAGAAAGATTTTAATATTAAAGCATGAGTTCACCAAATTTAATCAATTAATTGAAACGGAAAAAACGGTTATTTGAACAGCTAATTCAAATACATGATAAATCAAAGCAGTTCATTTTACTACAACCATAAAAAGCAAAAAGAGCCAACCCTAGGGCATAATTAGATATTGCGTAAACAATGTGTTTTTTTGATTTATCCCTGCAATGCACTTTTTAAAGCAGAAGTAGAATAGGGCTTTCTACCATAAATGCACATTAAATATGTGCCATAAAACCATTTTCATTCAAATTTCGCAATTCCAAAACACCACCGATTATTTGATTAATAAGTAACTTTTGTTTTTCGATGAATTAAATAAGGTTTTGATTTAATATAATTTTTGTTGAAACCTCTCCATTTAAAGTTTCGACGTGCGGGGCCGGCAGTTTGGACAGGCGCGTTTGTGGTCATCGCCCACGGCCTTCGGCACCCGCGCCCACTTCAGCAGCACAACACATCCCGCCCAGCTGAAGATCGACAACATCCGGATCGAGGACGAAGGCGTCTATCGGTGTCGCGTCGACTTCCGCAACTCGCCCACCCGGAATCTCAAGATCAACCTCACCGTCATCGTCCCGCCGGACAGACCCGTAATCTATGGCCAAAACAGGCACGAGAAGGCCGGAAATGTGGAGTCCTTCAGCGAGGGCAACGACATTGTCCTGTCCTGCGAAGTTTCGGGAGGTAAGCGATTTTGCTTGCAATTGGAAAGCAAGCGGTCTATGCAGTGACAGTAAAATATGGCAAACAATGTCTGTTAGGTTGTCAACTGTCTCTTAAGTTGGTTTCAAATCAAGTTAGATAAAAGGGACAACAAAAGAGGTTGTTTTAGCAAATAATACTGAACGACAACTTCAGCATGTTTTGGTTAATCTCATAAAAGAGACAACACATAAATGGGCTGTACATTTAATGATGGCAGAAATTACTTAGCGTGCTTAAGGACAGTTTGTTCTTGCCTTAGATTTCTTTATCATATTTTCCAACCTTTTAAAGGTAAATAATTCATTTACTGCATCCATTATTTATTGAACCCAACAAATTTCAGGTCGGCCGCGACCCAATGTCACCTGGTACTTGGACAACACGGCCATCGACGAGTCCTTCGAGCAGCGTCCTGATGGCAAAACCATTAACCACCTGTCGTACCCAAATGTGGGCAGGCAGCACCTCAATTCCCGGCTAATGTGCGTGGCCAGCAACACGAACTTGACGCCACCCAACAACCGGGTGGTCATCCTGGACGTGAATCGTGAGTGAATGCCTCAAGGATATGCTAATTAAGTGCTAATGATAATGGCTCTCTCCTGTACTGCAGTGAAACCCATTGCGGTTCACATACTCACCAAGGATCGATTCGTGTCCGCGGATCGCACCTACGACGTGGAGTGCAAGAGTTCCGGATCGAAGCCTCCGGCACTCATCACGTGGTGGAAAGGCAGCAAGCAGCTGAAGAAGCTCACCAAGAATGTAAGCCCAGACTCGTAAATGGCCAGACTCGTGAATGCGCCCAGTGGCAAACTCATTAATTAAACACAAATTAATATTGTTTGTTGTGTGCGTCGCTTATAATTGCCACAAATTTCCTTTTCATTTTCGCCGGGTTTCGCCGTGGCCTTGGCTCGATTTTCTTTACTTTTCTCACTTTTCGTTCCGTTGCGTTCCTTTCGGTTACTTTCGGTCTGCTTCCGTTTCATTATTCATTTCCTAATGGACTCTGTTTGCGTTTCTTTTTTAGTTTAATGAACCCGATAATCAATCTCTAAGTATACTGACGTTTACGCCCGGACGCGAGGACGATGGCAAATATTTAACATGTCGGGCAGAAAATCAATTCATCGACGGCAGCGCCATCGAGGACAAATGGCGACTCATTGTCCATTGTAAGCAAAAGATGCGGAAACCGTCGAGAGCGGCTGGGGTCTAATTGCAAAAAAATCGTTTCTCCCATGTGTCCACAGACCAGCCGACCACCACGCTCAAGATTGGCTCCTCGCTGAATCCCGACGACATCAAGGAGGGCGACGATGCGTACTTCGAGTGCATTGTGCTGGCGAACCCGAAGCCCTACAAGATGTCCTGGTTCCATAACGTAAGCATGTCCCTGAGTAATGGGTGTCAAAAACTTCAATCACTGCAAGAAAGTGCAGACAGAAAATTAGAAACAAAGCTTAGATTATAAATCAAAGTCCACATAAAAGAAGATTCCTTTTTAGAATGCCTTTCCAGGTACTGTATTTCACATTAATATTACTATAATTCAAAGTGTTAATTATTATATACCCAGTAAAATGGAGCGATATAAACAATAAATTAACACTTTACCAGAGTCATGATAAAAGAATGAAACTTAAATCGCTCATACGCCCTGTATGTTAGATGTTTTATTATTCTAGACTGAGTGTCTTACGTGCTTTTCGTCTCTTTTTCTTTCTGTGCAGGGCAAGGAGTTGCAGCACAACATATCCGCTGGCGTCATCCTGTCGGATCAGTCGCTGGTCCTCCAGAGCGTCTCACGTGCCTCGGCCGGCGACTACACCTGCCTGGCTGTCAACTCGGAGGGCAAGGGCCCCAGTAATCCGGTCACATTGCGCATACGCTGTAAGTAAATCGCAGCCAAATCCCAACCGTACCCCCACCGCCCCTTGGCCACCATCGAAGTTAGCCAAGTTTGGCTTTGAACTAACGTCTCTGTAATTTCCAATTTAATCCTTGAGTTTGAATGGCTCTTAATGTATTTAGAGTACGGGGCTCAGTGTTATATTCTGGCCGAGAGCCAAGAACAAAGGCAGAGTAGGTGTGTCGGCCCCCAGTGCCCTGCCCATAACCATTCTCCTCCTGAATCCCATACCCGCAGCTCTTACGTCTCACGTTAATGACCAAGATTATGGCGCAATGAATGCATAGCCTTGGCACTTGCCAGGCCTCCTCCTCGGAATTCTCTGAATCTGAATCTGGCTCTGGCTCTGGCCCTGGCACCGAGTGATATTCCAAATGACCAGAGGATGGGTGCGATTCTGCCCGAAATGCGCCAGCCAAATTCGAAAATCGGTATTAATTCAGGCCGTTTAAGGTCTATTACTTTGAGAATACAGTTTAGTTATTACGATGGCCCACATAGAGAATTTTATCTTTTTGGCTCATTAGTTGGCAAGGCTTCTTAATTTCTTACAGTATTCAATTGATTTTGTTCATGCATTTAAGAGCTATAAACAATTCTCAAGAAGATGGTGCCTATTACTGTCATAATCAGATCTGATTGAATATCGCATACCATACCGCTTTATTATAACGAACAATTTAAAGCGTTTACAAATAAATTTGGATAATATTTTCATATGTATATATGTTGTACGTTGACCCCAATTGCTTTAAGTGCATTGTTAAGCTGCATTGTCATTCCGTTCGATCCTTTTGATGGGTCGTTAAATATTTCAATAAGCGCTCTAATTTCCCACTTGACTCCGATAGATGCTCCGATTTGTGCCACGGACCACGAGGAGCTGTTGGGCGCTCTCAAGCACGAGACCCTGCCCCTGAAGTGTGAAGTGGACTCCTCGCCGCCGGCAGACTCCTTCCAGTGGACCTTCAACTCGTCCGGCGAGCAGACGGAGCTGCCAGCTCGCCTGCACTCCAGCGAGGTAGGATTGTCTGAAGGACAGCCACTGTGAATGTCTGAAAGTGCTAACTACCTGTGTATCTATATCCTTTAAGACCGGCATGTCGCGATTAAACTACACACCCAGCACGGACCTCGACTACGGCACGATTTCATGCTGGGCCAAGAACTCCATTGGCACGCAGAAGAGTCCCTGCGTGTTTCAAATTGTGGCAGCCGGTAAGGACCCAACAGCACCATCATCATCATCAGCATTATCCCAGTTAATCGGGGTGGACGTAACTCTATTCGCAGGTCGGCCGTTTCCCCTGCAGAACTGCTCGGTGACCAATCAGTCGGTGGACTCACTGCAAGTCGACTGCCTGGAGGGATTCGACGGAGGTCTTCCGCAGGGATTCATGCTGGAGCTGGTCGAACTGAACACGTTGCGTCTGGCCAGGAACATCACGGTTTCGGTAAGCTTCAGAATTGGGTTAATAAGCACGGGAATCTTAATTACCCAGCGAACCCATTAAACAACTTTATTGGCGACTTCCTCTAATCAATGGGGGTTTAAAGTAATTAATTGCCTCGCAATGTTCAGAACAGCACAGAGCCGGAGATAAGCGGATGGAAATATTGTATACTTTGAGGCTCTGCATTTACATTTTTAAGTTCCCAAAAAATACCATAATTTGTAACTATGTAAATAAATTATTAAGTTGGATTTTGGGGGATTAAAAGCTAATGTGGATTGGACTTGCAATAATTTGAATACTTTTATAGTGGTCAGCAGTTTCTTTTATCCACGCATCCTTCAGAGCTCTTTAAAATAATGTTAAGTTCGAATTCATATATTTTTTATACCGAATTTTGATGCTGTGTTTCGTTAAAACTGAAAATGGCAGTAAATAGGAAGGAAGTTCTGCGAATTGAAAAAGTAATTATAATTTTTGTTTTGTTGGTTTTTCTTCGGCCCAAAATTATTTAGCACACACCGGTGACCTTTGTGATAGACAACCTAGACCAGGCGGCCACCTATCGCATGGTGATATTCGCCGTAAATGCCAAAGGTCGTTCGGAGCCCACCATAATCGACGACATCAACTTCAAGGGCGTGGCCAAGTTCACAGGTGAGTTGCGGCCGGGGTCCAAGAACCCAAGTAATTGGGAATTTTGTGGTAATAATTTAATTGCGGCATTTCGCAGGTGCCTCGACCGGCCTCTCGATGCCCCTCTCCCCGTTTCTGGCGGGTCTGACCCTTTTCTGCGGCCTGCTGTTCGCCATCTTCTGCATCATGCTGGCGGCCATCTACCGGAGGTTCTCCAATCGGTACGGACACCGAAACCAAGCTAATGGCTAATGGCAGCGGCTTTGCTCTAATGGCCCCATTTAAATTGCAGGCGCAGCGACAGCAATCTGAAGGTGGCCAAGCACACGCAGCTCACGATTCCGGCGGACTGCCAGCTGGACCCGTTGCATCCGGGCGTTCAGACGGACGGAACCGGCAACCACCAGCCGCACCACAGCCTCCTGCCCCTCAACTGTGATGGTCGCAACGCGGTCGACTGCGGCGCTCTCGGGGATGTGGGCGTGGGCGGAGGAGGTGTGGGCATGGGCCTTGACGGCGGGATGAAGGGCAGCTCGCCCATTGGCCTGATGGCCTTGCCCGGCGACACACTCCGCTCAAATGCAAGGAACCGGCACAGTCCCATGGCCGATCAGGCCGATATAGACGACACCGATCCCGATGTTATACCAAATCAGTATGGTGAGTACCCATCACTGCTGGAACTTGCTATTAGTTGGATAGTACTTTAGTTATGAAAACAAATTTGAAGTTCTTGTCCCCCAAGCAATGAATATAGTTAATATCTAAATGAAATCTGTTAGAGTACCAGCACCTTCGCTCCAACTAATCCCTAGGTACTTATTCAGTTTCCTTAATTAACGCATTTGCAGAGAAACGTCCGCTGAAGAGCCTGGTGTCCCCGCCAGGATTCGCCAGCCCCTCGAATCGCCTGATGCAGCGCGATTACCTCCGGGAAACGGAGCTCACGAAGGGCAGCAATGACGTGGGCATGGGGGCGGCTGAGGGGCTGTCCAGCATCGGGCTGATGAGCAGCTCAGGGAACGAGGTGCTCCACTACACCTTCCGGCCCAGCAAGCAAATCGTGAGTATTCAAACCTGCAAATAAAGCTGGAAAAATGCTCATTAAGTTATTGAAATAATCGACTTCTTTCTTGGTTTGTATCAAGACTCGCAAACACTTTAGAAAACTTTTTAGTATCTATTGAATAAACTTTCGTCAAGAGAAACTCATAATTTAAAATGAGTTTACAGAGTCAGAGTCTAATTACATCAATAACTTTGAGTTCGATATTTTGCCAGCTTAGGCTTCAAGCTTTTGGTGCTGGTTATATCATACATTATATACATCTCATGGTGTTCCTTCCGGGGCTTTCCTCTCATGCACTCTTCTTCCTTCCGAAAATCGCACCCCATACAGAGCTATGCTACACTGAACAAAAAGGGCATCACCACCTGCAGTCCGCCGCTGGGTTCGCTGAACTACAGTGTGAGCACCTCGACGCCCACGTCCTCCTACCACCTGACGCCCCAGCCCATGGAGGTCAGTCTGCTGAGTCCGAACAATCCGTCGGTGACGTCGTCGCTGAGCGAGTACCGATTTCGCACCGGGCCAGAGATCGTCACCACCTCGAATCGCATACAGGAAAGTTGTATATAAAGCTCCCACACCCATACTTACTTCTGAGTGTACAAAAATCCAAATGATATAGAGTGGCAAATGTATTAATACATGAGTATCGTACCGCATCGTATCGAGTAATATCCTAGCAGCTAGACGTATTTATTCGCATGGTTTGAGGAAAGACTTCTCCTAGCTCGTAAGCATCTTGTGTACTTAATGCAATGCCAAAAGTGTAACTGCAATACACTCGTTTTGTAAATAATCGTTGTCATCTGTTGTTGTAATTAAGCCAAGCCAGATAAGGAATATACATATATTCTCGTGGAGAGAGATCAGTGAACGAAACTACTTCTAAAGAACATATCGTTTAACGTTTCACCCACACCATATCCAATATCCCAAATCCGCTATCCTATATCCTATATCCTAGAACCCAGATCCATATTCCGTATACCCTATAACCTATTCGATTCCGAAAAACAAACGCTGTCAACTTAACATATCGCCGACATCCTAACGCTCGCTATGCTAACCCGAGATCATCGTTGTGCGCAAAAAATGCAAGAAACATAAGCAAACTGAGCAGGCCGATTGCAACTAATTTACGCCATATTTAGTATACCAATAAACGAATATATATCCATTTAATCTGAACAGGACCTGCACTCTTCCAGAGTTCCCGGCAGAGTGCTGCGGGAGTCGCATTTGTGAGAATATCATGTCCATATCCTCTATGAAAGTATTACCTATTGATTTTCGTTTCGATTAACTCGAGTGTTTAAATGTAGCTACCACACACGTGTATTTAACTAGACCTAAGTAGTCCTAATTAGCGGTCTAAGCGATATGTACATACATGATTATATAGAAGGCCACAACTCTCCGGCACTCCGGTATTCCGGTATTCCGGAACATCGCAGCTCCGGTACGCCGGTACTATGGCACTCCTCCACTTCTCCACTCCGGTTCGCCGAGACTCTCCCTGTAATTTGAAATTATCTAACCGCTCCGAACCGGCAACTGTATATAACATAGTTTATAATTTATTGTAAGGACGAAATGTGCCGTTCGCTCCGATGTACGTTGTGTTGCCCCCATCTAGGATTAAATTAAGCATTTATAGAACAATTGCAATGCCGCAACATATGTACAAAATCTTCGGAGCGATCTGAAGGGTGTGTGTCCCTTCCAGAGCATCGCACTTTGGCACTCGAAACTCTCAGGCCTGAATTCTAAACTCAGGATGAGGTTACAGCGGCGTTTCTTCCCTGGAGCGGGCACCTTACAGCTTGAGGATAGTACATATATGTATCTGAATAAGAAGTGTATGTATCTTAGAGAATTGCTGACACTTAATCCCGAAATGTATGCGGCGGCAGGCGATACTCGTGCGCTACGAACAGCAAACGCAAAGATTAGTATAATTTGTCAAGCCTAGTTTTTGTAACTATTAGGAGAAATATTAAATACAATTAAATTATAACTAAATGGAATCGAAGCACTGCGCACTGTGTATTCTTTTGCTGGGCAACTCGCCGCTTTAATAAGCACTTGGGCAGCAGGAGGTATTGCGGACACGAACCTAACTCCTGCGGCACTAGTACTTAGGAAAGCGAACTTGGTAAGTACATCGAGCACTATACATCTAGTTTAAACATCCAATATTCACCCTTGATCTCGAGACATCTTCGGGTTCCGTGGCACCAAGTTCTGCAATGATAATAAATAAATCAATTAGTGCGACAGAACTTTCTCTGGATCGCTGTCACAATTGACAGCTTGAAGATGCCTCCATCCGCTCGGTAAGGTTATTGTGCTCTGAACTATGCACTTCATCGTTTAGTATTTGAGTTATTAATATCTGTACGAGATACTTAACCTTCTGTGGCAGCTGTCTCATCAAAATGTTTTCCTCCCCCGAAAAATATAAATATTTCTCTACAATTTCTGTTCAATTTCTGTTGAATTTCCCGACCCTCCTCCACTCAGTCCGTCCGTCCGTCCGCATGTAGATGTGTATCATTGCAAGTCGTGTACGGCTAGTAACCTCTTGCACATAATACATAAGTTTATTAAATTTAAATTGGCTTAATTGACCCTCATTCGTTTTCCGTTGCCCGATGCCCGATGTCCGATGCCCGTATTCGCCGGCAGCGTTCAAAATTGCTCCATGACAGACGACAACGATGTGGCTATATGACTGTGTGGCTGTGTGGCTGAGTGTTTGTGTTTTTATTTCGCTGCTGCCTTCATTGCTGGAGCATTCAAAGTCAATTGAATTTAAACGAATAAAACGAATGAAACTACATACAATGCGATGCTGCCACAGAGTCTTATTGTTGCCGCATCGCCCGATTATGATTGCCACTGCTGCCGGGGCAAAAGCGTCAAGTACTTGTCAAAAAAGCAGAGGAGCCCGAATACGACAATACAACAATTTGTCAGCCCAAGATGCACAGCGAATGGCTGGCTGGCTGAGGCTGAATGCATTCATCAGCTAAATTAGAATATACATAGATTAATCAGAGCACAATAACACTTAGTTATTTGAGTCCGGTTTAGCAGCAGCTAAGGCAACAGCCGTCGTGGAAAATCTGTTGCATTTCCTGATTGGCATTAACTATGGCTTTTGTCATCGCAGAGCATTTTGATTTGGTCTATTAGATTTTCATCTTTTACGATTTGTGCAGAGATTAGAGTGAAATTTAATTTAATGAGAATGAAGTTGAATGGCGTGAAATAAGATCACTCAAGATGCTCTCTAGGAGGGAAAAATGGAATATTTTAAATTCAATTGGTAATCTTTGAATAAGACTTAACTATTCAAGCATAATTATGAGTAGCTTTTAAATGGCGAACTTTTAGATTTTCTCAGTAAAACCATATTTAAGTATAGCTTACGTTATATTTCACCTTCTAATATTCAGTTTTAATAGTAGTTTGTTGTTCAGCAAGACTCAAATGTACTGAATTGGTTTCAAGCTGAAATAAAGGGAAATCATGTAGAGGAACCTCGTTTATCGCATACATACTTCAACGTTCTGGAGAATCCAAGGAAGAGAGTGGGTGGGAGATAGAGATTCAGATCCACTCGCCGGGAAGACTCATCGCTGATGTTGCTGTAGGCACTGCGGTTGGCGCTCGGCGACGAGAACTTTGATTGCGATTATCGCGCCTTGGGTAGGGTCTTAACCCCGAGCGGAGAATTGACCAGTTGTCGCCCATCTCAGGCGTATATTTTATATATTTTCGTGCATACTAATATGAAATTTTTAATTGATGAGCAGCTCAAGCCGACAAGAGCAAGATAGTGTGAAGCACCGATTTCAACTATTCCTCGATGGATGTTGCATAGATATACATAGATTTCACACGGGTTTCGGGAGTCCAAGATCAGCGATCTGAGGTCCGAGTTCGAGAACGCGGAGAACATTGCCGCTCGAGGGCGATTCCACAACTGATTTGTGCAGTGATCGCGCGGACAGTCGTTGGATTTTTGAAAATAACCATCAATTCATTACTCTCCCAGTGTGTGTGCTCCGCTGCGAGTGTGTGTGTGTGTGCGAGCGTGTGTGTGTGAGAGATCGCCCTCATGTGCGTAACGGAGCAAAGTGGCCATGTATTGGTGCGCGTCAATTCCGCAACAAGAAGAGCGATTTCCCCGCCCACTTTCCATTTGGCACTTTCCACCCCGAACTGCAGTTGATTACTGACTAAGCCGGTCATCTGAACTACTATCATCCCGCATGTAGTCGAATTGAAACTGAAATTGAAATAGAAATTGGAATAGGAATAGGAATAGGAATAGAAGTACTTGCCTCCAAATAGCCGCCTCCCATTCATGTGAGATTATTTAATCGCACTCGCTCTCTGGCTCGTTACAGTTCTGCTTGTGTTCCATCTCGGATCTTAAATCACCATCGCCGACGGCTTTTCACACAAACAGATTGTCCAGCCGCATAATAGATTAGGCTGGTCCCCCGTCTCCCGTCACCAAACTCACCGTTCTCTACACTCCCCCCAATTTCCCATTTTCCATTCCCCGGCCAAGTTGCTAATACGCTTGGCGGGATTATAACCATATGCCGGGAGATTCAATTTTTGTCCACTTCTGGATTCGGGCATTATGCCCTTTGCCGCTTAAGATGATGATGTGCGATGATGTGGGTGCCTGGGAGGGGTAAATTAAATGCCGAGATTCTTATATTCTCACACTCAACTTCTGAGACGAACGTTTTCCACTTGGTTCATTGAAATAATATCTTTTAGTTCTAAACTTAAATGAAATGAACAAAATATTCCAGTACCTTCATAAGATAAGTTATTTATTTTCACTTAACATCTTAAATGTGATACTTCTTTTCCAAAAGTTAAAAGGTTACTCAAACATTTTGGGTGAAGTGTAATAAATTCCAATTAATGCATCAATTATTGAGCTTCTCATCGGCTTTATATCTTAATTGCAATTGCGCTTTCATCCCTCCAATCAAAAGATTTGCGATTTATTTGTTGAGATTCAATGTTGTTGTTGTATGTGTTTAAAACTAACAAATAGTGTAAGCTTACTTGAAAAATGAAGGTAAATTTAACATTTTGTGGATTTCGTAGGCATAATCTTGAAAACGGAAAACAACTGACATTAAAAACTCGGATCTGAATGAATGACCCGCACTGTGAAGCTGGCCCGAAAATTAAAACTGTGGTTGGTGGAAGTATTTACAAGTTCTCACGAACACTCTGATTCGTTTCTGTGTGCTCACTTAGTTGAGTGAAGAATTTCAATTAATTCAATTGGAGCGGATCGCCAAGTAGGTAGTGGGCACTGTCAACGGCAGATCGTCGTGCATTTCCATATCTAGTGTGAATTCAAGATTCTTTTCGTATCTGGGATAGTCGTATCCACATATGTATGCTTGTACAGCTTCCTTATTACGGCGCATACATCATCAAATAGGCCACGGAATATACATCCATCTATGCACATAGTCGTTCATGTGGATAGACTTGGGGCACGTAATTCCGAGTAAGCGATTGTAAAACTGGAGAGCAGGACAAGTCAACTTAAATAGCTCTTACGGCAACCACTGCGATCTGGGATATGGGCGTACTAAAAAGCCCCGCCCACCTTACCGGCCACAAAACCAATAAAAAGGGACGAGGGCGTAAGCGAAACCCTTTCCATCCCGTCCCGGCCATAACTGCAGCCGGAAAATGGGCCAAATGGTAACCCACTCAATAGGTACATCGATTTTCGCACACTTTGTTGGCTTTTGGGGGGAGTGGAGCCATGAAAAGATTAAGGTGAAATCCACAAATTTGGCGCAAATGAATTTTCTTTTTATGTTTTTTACACATCTTAAATTTTTTATTATTATGCCATCCTTTGTTGTACGTTTTCGATCCTCATTCTATTACACTTGGCATCGGTTTCGCATCGTCAGGTCTAGTACTACTCCCCCCGCCGCCCCGCCCCCGAATTTCCCAGTTTTTCCCTTTTTTTATCTAGCCAGCGAATTGGAGAAATTTGCGTGCGTGTTTTGAATGAGAATTTGTTGCATATTTGCCTGCCTGTTGGCTTTTTTGGGGTTTTCGTATTTTTCGTATCCTGGGCAAATGGAAAAAAATAGACGTGGTAAGCCGAAAGTGGAAAAAGTTGGAGTGAAGAAGTGAAGGAGCCGGCGCCATCTGTAAATATCCCCGGCAATCCCCCTTCTTGTGTCTGTGTCTGCTGTTGTACAATATATAAACATTTACACACAGGCACATACGCATATACGCATATCGTAAAAAAGTAGCAAATTCCCCTGTTGCGTATGAATTTTTGGCTTCTTCACTGAAGTAGAAAGCATTTTCGCTCTGGGTAAATGTGATTTATATTGATTGTAATCGGGGGAGCGGCGAAGGAAGCGGACTCCTTGCGCAGGAAGGCAGGCGGGCAGGAACGCTTCCATCCTAACTACAATATCAGTGAGCATCCGACAAACAGCGATTCAGTTTGCAGAAATGAGAAAAAATATATATCCTCTCAATTTGTACACACAATCTATTCTACAGATGTAGTTATGGCCTGCCACCAGGAGGAGATGCTCATCCTGGGTTCGCCTCGGTACACTTGAGTTCGCAAGTTCGTAAAAATCTGTCCAAAATAATGCATTACATAGAACTTGACTTAGTATAAAATCTAGTTATATTTAAATGCACATGTCATCAAAACATTTTTTATTATTTATTAGTCTGTAGAAATGCTATAAAACAAAGAACAAAGCCATTCGTGCGGTTGTTCTGCTTGAATATTTTAGTAGCATTTATTGGCTTATACATTTAACAATTTTACCAGTGTGCATATCTAGGGATGCTGATTCCGATTCCCGTTCTGATGCAGATGCAGATGCAGATGCAGATGCAGATAGAGATGCAGGCGCATTCTGTTAGGAGTCCACCGTCAGCCGTCAACCACCAGCAGCCTTGGCTGCAGTGCCACTTACATTTGACATCAAGACAACGGCAGCAGCGTGTGCGGGTTCGGAAACACCCCTGACCTCTGACCCCTGAACCCCCATCTCGAGCGGCGTTGCGAATGCGAAAGCCCCTCCCCTACCCTTCCTAGTTGCCATTAGCATTAGCACGTTTTGTGTGCACATTAGAGATGCCCTCATGTGGCCATAGGTGTAGCAAAGTGCACTGTAACAAATGTTAATCATAGTAATGAAAACTATCTTATAATTCATTAATGATTGTTATGGATAAGCTTATCATGTTACAGATCAAACTATTATGCGCAGAGATGAGAATGTAAAAACTAGAAATTAAATAAAGTTATACTCTGAGTCCAACATAATTATGTGCACCTGGTTTTCCATATTATAAATCTCACCTTTTTCTTTTAGTGTGCTATGGTTACGTCCATGTCTGAGTGGCGGTTGGCTGGAGGGCTGCCACGAATTTTGACTTTATGTGACGTATCGCTGGCTCTTCTGAATGCCGAGCCCTGCCCCTTCCGCCTTGTGGAACCCCCCGCTGGGTGGTCGTGTCAAGGACTCGAAGTCCTTTTTAATTTTAATTAGGTTGTAACACGTTGCTACGTGCTATAACTCGAATAAAGACGGTAACGGCAGAAAGGGAAAGCGGATCGTATGGATTGACAAACCGTCTGCCTAATTGTCTGCAACCGGGACATGATGAAGAAGCCCCAAGGACAGTTCCCGCCCCAATGGCAACCGCCCAACGCCCACAAGAGCACCCATTAACCTCCGCACACACCCATACTTCCCGCACACTCCCCCAAAATACCAGCTCACACACGCCTACACATAAATCAATCCTCGAGAACGTCGACTTACCAAAACGTATACGTATATTCGTATATTCGCATTCGGAGCAATTTGTCAATTTTTCGGTGCTCGGACCATTTTTTTTCTTTTGTGGATGTGGATGTCTCGTGATTAACATAAACCGCAATTTTCATTGCCGACAGGGCGAGACGACAACGGGCTGGAAAGTTTCTTAATAATGTGGCCGGGAGTCGGGACTCCGGAAAACCCCTGCAACAACAACACGCACATCGCATATATCGCATATATCTCCATATCCACAGCCACCTGTCCGAAGTGAGCCCAAATGTATCCATATATCCATACATACACTTCCCCCCTCGAGGCTGTTGCAAAATTTATTGCCGGCAAAATAAATACGCAAAAGATGACATATGATTTGACCCGAAAGATAAAACTGTCTGAAAACAAATATTTCCGCTTAGAGTCCATCCGTAATGCGAGATGGGCGGTTCAGGATGAAGGAGCGATTGGAGGAGCAGCGGTCATGTTTATTTAAGGTTCTGGTTTGCTCCTTCATTATTAAGGACATCATTCAACTAGTTGAGGCGGCCCTTTGCCCTTTCGCCTTTCGTCTGTTTGTCAGTCCATTCTTTTGGCCATACTTTTGTACAGGCATATGTATGTGGTAAAGGCAGCGCCACACCGCCTCCCCATTTTTCCGCCAACCCCATTTTCCCGCTTCGGCCGCTTTCCCAACAGCGAGTTGAGCTACTTATGCAAATAAACATAAGGAAACTCGCATATGCCGGGCATATATATTATCCTCCCGGAAAAATGGGCGTTTTTCTTTCGGGGGAGTGGGAACTGGAGGGAACATAGGATTTTGACTTGTTATGAGCGGTTTGCCGAGCTCACTTGCGGCGCTCGGAAATACGATATTGTTAATTAATTTACGCCTTTATTGGAGCCCTTGCCTTGGCCTCTAGTCAGCACTTTCCCGCACCCATATCAAACTGAAATCAAGTCAGAGGTCACTGTATGTGTGGGGTGGATGGGGGTATGGGGGTATGGGAAAGTGTATCAAAAGCTCGTTAACGAACTTCTCCAACTGTGGCCATGGAATAAAAACATGACCGACAAATGATTAGGAATGTTAAGACGAGATATGGAACCCTTGCCTCAGCAACCTGGTAATTACATTAGTAACTGGATCAGTGCACCGGATCCGCAGAGCCAGCTGGCAGAGTGAGCCACTTGTTGATTCACTCCCAACTGGCCTAATTCGCTGAAGCACTTTATTAAAAAATAGAAATGAAATTAAAAAAGGAGCTGGGCTTTGACTATTACCAATCATTGGCTATCACGCAAAACAAAATTGAAAATAGACATCACAAATTAAATTTAGCCTACTAATACAATAATTTCAACGCAACACAAGTGTATATATGTTAAAAATGTATTTTAAAATGAATTAATTGTCAGTTAATACAAAACCAGACAGTTCCGTTAAAATGATTTTCATCTAAAGCGTATTCTACGTTTATTATCTTTGATGTAAAATAAGCACTTATCTACATGAAACAGAGGGCGCCTTGTGTAGCGCCACCTATCTTTTAAAACTAGCAACATTACCTAAATTTGATGGTTTCGTTGTGGCCATTTCATTTATCCGAATTGAAATAAAATAAAATAAATAAAATTTAATCATAATTATAATCACTATGTAATTTATAGAAAATGCAAGTTTTAGTTGTCATTATCGTCATATCGTACGATGGATCGAGTAAGCTTTGTATTCTAATTGATATAAAGTTAGAGCTCACAAATTTAAAATGTACTAACTTTATTTCGACCCCTACATGTTTTAGCCATTCGGTGTCCTGTATCTTCAAATTGCTATGCACAACACAATGTTAAGGCATTATGGAGAATGTATGTCCGTAGTGGATTTACCTGGCCACATGGAAGCCGAATGGGTAAATTATTAAAAATGAATAATGGCCTAGCTGAGCACTTATTCAAGGCGGCTGAATTAATTGAAGCAGCTCGTTTAACAAAGTGTGAATAATGGCAGCCAAATCACAGGCAATTATTTTGTTACATCCCTGATTGGCTGCTAACAAGATTGGCAACGTGCAGTGCATTTTCATCCGCTTTCATAATATTTAATATCATATTTCTCATGCCTTGCCAACTCTCGTGGCAATATATTTTGCAATTTTCTGCACAACACCTCGGGTTACCATCGGACATCAGACATACATACTCATTGCCTGGGCTGGCCCATACATATTCATTGGCCAATCGATTTGTGCGCCAATATTTCTCGCCAATTTGCGGCTACAGCGCCAGGGTCTAGGTCTCCAGTTAGCCAGTTAGCCGGTGAGCCAGTGAGCTCGTCAGCCAGTTGGACAGTTAGCCAGCTTTGTGCCAAAGATGCCTGTTCCTCGGTGACCGGTAGGCGATCAGGCCAGGCCAGGCCGTCTACGTTCACGTCCACGTCCAAGTCTAAAGTGGCAACGGATTGGAGGCGGCCGGTTGACTGGTTCCTGTTTCGATGTTTCTGCATGGGCACATTTCTCAGCTAGTTCTTCTAATCAATTGCCCCAACTCGACGTCGATTACTCCCAGCGGTTGCCGCTGGCTCCGTGCAGCCGTGTCCTCCTCGGTGGTTCCCCTCCCAAATGCCATCCAAATTCGAGGTATGTCCTGCTGGCCGTTGTCTCTGTGCGTCGACCACTTACGGCATTTGTTGCCAATGCCAGACTCTGGGCCAGCACTCGGAAAATTTCATCAAAAATGCATAAAAGCGCCATAAATTGTCAGTAGGTTTATGGAACTATAAACTCTACAGTAAACCAAATGCTCATGAGTTTATTCACCAATTATTCGTTTTCACTTAAGCGTACTGCACATAATAAACATAAATAACAAACCAAATAAATGACACAAATAAAGTGAAGGAAAACCAATTGCGCTGCTTTTTATTAACATCTTTTGCAAGTAATATTGAATCAGAATTAGTGCCGGATATGGTAATTAGAAATTTAAAATTAAGCTCACTTCAAAAATGTTTCTTGTACATATAAGTTTTTATTAACTTTTATTCAAAGCCTAAAGGCCTTCATAAGTGTTGAAGTGAGTTTCAAATGTTTATAGACATAATGTTTATAGATCAAGTAAAGGCTTAGACCAACTATTTTGTAATAGTGTAGGGCTTAGGTACACTGTCCCCCAATCCCCCGCACTTTCCCCGCCGAGTGTCCGGTGTCCGCCGACAAAATGTCCGGCGGCTGTCGTCATCGACCGTTTGCCCAGCGGGCGAGTTTCGAGCGCGTGTCAGCGGCAGCCGTAAATGATGTCCAGTTGGCCATGGCAGCGTATATGGGAGCACGATATATGTATGAGTGGAGGGTCTAGGACTGGATGTGGATGTGGATGTGAATGTGGACATGGGTGTGGGGATGTCGGGATATATATCTGTGGGTGGGTCGGAGGGCGTTGGCTGGCGAGTCCATGACAGAGTGCTGCGACTGGGCGACTCCATGCTGCGATTTGATTTCGAGTTATTGCAGTCGGCGGAACAGCAGCAACAACCAGCTGCATTTATGGCTTGTAATCTGAATCTCAGTTGGTCAAAAAACGGCGAAAAAATTAAATTTGCACACAGAACAAGTTTAAGCGTTGGGGGACCGGGACCGGAGCGGAAGGGCCAGTGCGGGGTTTTTGCTCCTTCTTGCCCCTTTGGGCTATTTTCCAAAACTAGTTTGCCCGGTAACAAAACTAAAAAAAAAGATGCTAAGAAAAATATATAAAACAACCAAACAACCAGCAGCAACAAAAACTGTTGCACATTTCTAAAAAGAAAAGCTGAAAAACTGAAAACGAGCAAAACAGCAAATTGCAGAACGAACCCGAAGCAGCGCAAGAAAAATAGCAAACAAATTTACTGCCAATTTGCTGCTCATTTCGTTTAGAAGGTGACATGGCCATGGCCCCATGCGTGGGTTCCAGGGGGGGTGGGGGCGAATGCGGTGGCGGGCGCGCGGCGGAGTTGGAGTCAGCGGAGTGGGAGTATCAGGGGGCGTGGCAGCTGAAAGTGCGCTTTTGGTGGTCGTGGTCTTGTGTGCACTTTGCGCGTATGTGTTTCGCATTTTTACACTTAATTGCTCCGCTTTGCTCCAAATTGAACTGCCCAGGAATACGAACACATCTGTATGTATGTACGTACGTATGTAGTGGGGGCAGATGGGGGCGTGGCAGGACAAGCCAAAGCTCGACCCGGGCACAAAAAGCGCAACTGCAACGGCAACAACTTTTGGCAGGCAGCAGCAGCAACAGCAACAGCAGCAGCAACTCGCACATGCAACGTGCAACACACACGCACACTGCGAAACACAACCAAAATGCTGGGGCTTATAAATTTTTGGAGCACACATATAGTCGGGTTTTTGGGAGTTTTTGGTTAGTTTCCGATAACGTTTAAAATGCCAATAGACCCAGCGAGAAACCTTTGAACAAACACCGCACTGCCAGCAGAACAAACAAAACTATTTTCGCCGCGATAATCGCCGTCAATTGCAATGCAGCAGTTGCAACTGCCCCATTTTCCCATCCCGCCGCCGTTTTTTTTTTTTCCAACTTCCCTCGAATTGCGCAATTTGCGGCAAGTTGTGTAAAACATAATTTTTGGGCAATTTATTGCGTGTTTGGATGGGCGGGCACAGATTGTGGGTAAAGTGGGTGTGGCACTGGGCGGGCGGCGAGGCGTGGCCCACCCATCACTCTTCATCTGGCCATCCACACATTGGGAAATGGCACTGGGGCCATCATTTCATTCAAATTTATGCGCTAAAACTTCCGTTCATTTGGCCCTTGAATCGAGTCAAAAGAAGTGGCGAAGGAAGTAAAAGAATGAGAGATAGTTCTACAACTGGGGAAAATCCGTTCAAATAAATGGAAAAGGTTATGCCAACTGAGACTAAACTTAAGTTTGCAAATTAGAAATTGTTGATCTCAGGCCTTATCTGGATTTACTTGAGTATTAAATAAATATACTATTTCAAACTAGTAAGTACTGAATAAATTGGTAAGATAATAAAAAAAACCATCTCAACTATAAAATACAAATTTTTATTTTGACACATTTGTATGACTCTACTAACTATTATGTATACTACTTTTATTTCAAGATAGGATGAAGTGCTCTTGAATAGTTGCAATGCAATTGGTATTTATATAACTATAAATAAATAGCAAGAAATTTACAAATGTTGGTCCTTTTAAACGCTGAATTTAATGAATGTCCCGTCATTTCATTCCGTTGTATTTTTCAGTGCAATCGAAGAAGAACAGAGCCAGAGAGGTAAGAAATGGCTGGGTTATTCATTTAAATTATAAATGCATTCGGAATGTTTAATTTTTGAATGGTGTGTGGCCTGGAATGGAGGAGCAGTGCGCCTGCTACTGGGACCGGGACCGGGGACCTGCACTCCTTTTTCTACTTACAAAAGCAGCACATTCGATTCGCATTAATCTTCATTTGTTTTAGAATAGACTGGCGCTGCTGGTCGGTTCCCTTCCCCTTCCCCTTGCCCATCCCTATCCCCCATCCGTTGGTCGCCCTCCTGGCGAGCTGCTCCTTGCTGCAAAAAGGACAAATACAAATCTAAAGCAGAAATGTCTGCGGAATCGATGGACGACGACATGGTCGAAGGAGAACGGCGCCGGGGAGCTGGGAAAACGCAACGAACAGAAAGCCATAGGTCATAAATTAGATTTTCCATTAAGCATATAAAAGCACCTTTTGGTTATCCTCAAATGCGTTCGCCATCCTCCTGCCCCCTCTCACCCTCTTACCCTCTCCCCCTCCGCAGTCCTGTCGACAAAAGGCGAAATCCAACTTTGCTGCAGAATCGAAGAAAAGCATTGAATAAACGAGTGAGCTGGCATGCGACAAGCGGCAGCAGGCTGCCTAAGATTGTCCGCAGGAGGTGCTCCTTCCTCGAACCTTCCACATCTCACCTCGTGCCCCACCGGAGATCCTTCCCAAGTCGGAGCTGTTCGCCGGAGTCGCAGCCGGAGCAAACCCACACAGGAGAAAACCCAGTACAATAATATTGCCAGCATTGTTTTGATTCGTTTTGTTTGCTGTTTTCTGCAAATTATAATTTATAATTTTTAGCCGAAATTAAGCGAGGCATTTACAAACAATTTACAAAAATATATGAATATTTAAAAGCGATTTTTTATGAATAAAAAGTATTCTTTTCAGTGCAAGGGCAGCGGCAACGGCAGCCATATTGAATGGATTTGCACAAACGTGCAGAAAAACTTTGCTGACACAAAGGATGCAAAAAGGTGAAAGACGCAGCAGCAGCGCAGTTTCCCCCAAGGAAACTTGGACAAAGTAAATTTAATGCAATATTTTTACATACCTTTACATAGAACTCGTTGAAGTTGGCAATAAGGGAATTTTTCGCACTTTCCTTTGGCGGAGACTTATTTGTGGGAATTAGTTTAATCAGTGCACTGGCGCTCCATTGAAATCCCGTTAACGTAATGGGCCTTTTTGGCAGGCCATAAAAAGTCATATAAACATTTCAATTAACGAGTCGCCCACGTCCCAGATGCCCATCTACCCATCTACCCTGATATCCCAACTCCATGTCCCATATCCCCATGTCCAGGCCAAAATACCTGACAGGCATCGACGAATGAGCCGTGGCTTTGATAAATTGAAGGCAATACCAGTCTTAGCCGGCCATCGGCAGTTAGTGAGCCATCCCCCGACGAAATCAGGGAATCGCAGCTAGAGCTCGTTTCAATTCATGCCATTGCCTTGCTAATTTAGTGAGGAAATGGACACGGTGGCAGCAGGGGGTGGGGGGAGCTGGGGAGCAAAGGAGTCCTGGACATCGACGACACAAAAGTGTCGTATTCAAGGTCATAAAACGTGCGTCATGGCCGGTAATCAAAGCATGAAATTAATTTCCAATTGATTTTGGCCCCTGTCGCCGGGCCAATCGCTGCAGGAAGTTGACCGGCGGAAGTGCGAAACGATAAACAGCAACGACCGACGACGCCGGGGTCGAAAGGAAGTCGATCCCATCCACCCCCCTCTTCACAGAACGAGTGACATCCTTCAGCGGGCCAAAGGAGCAGCTGGTGCAGCCTGGTGTTGGGGAATAGTGGGTTTGTGCTGAGGGGGCATTAAACGATCAGGCATTTAATGACACCCGGTCAGCCATTGATTTCCCAAATACATGTGCAAAGGCACAGGACTCCCTTCACCCCACCAAAGGTTCTCCAAAGGACGAAGTGGCAGGGGGGCAGCTTTGGTGATGAGGCGGACTCGGTTTGAGTCAACACAGCCGCAGGGACTGTCAATACCAAAAAGCCGGCCAAGCATGGCACATACTTCTCATCCGGAGGAGAGTAGCTCTATCTGTATCTCATCCGAGGAGCGTAAATCTATCTGTATTTGCCATTTATAGAAATAACTATAAAAATTTCTTTTATTTTTAACTCCTTTATTCTGTTATTTAACCCAACATACCGATTTAATAGATATTTGTCTAAAAAAAAACAAGCTCCTAGCCTTTCAGGTAATGCATCAAAAGCTATAGCTCGTACACAAAATAACTTTCCCATTTAAAGACAGTATACCATTTTAATTGACTTTCCGTGGATGCATTTACGGTATTTTAATCTGTATATATTTCCTAAAATACAAATTTTACTTATGTATATTTACCCCAGTTATTTATCTTGGTTATTTATGTTTGCACTTGCATTTCCAGAAAATTTTCTTTAATCATAGGATGTGTGTGTTCGTTTAATCAACTGAAGGAGCTGCCCTCGCTGGACAGTAAAACTGGCGCCCAACAGAGGACGGCATTGTTGGGCGTCACCATGACCATCAATATGAGCGGAATGCGAGGTAGGAGACCGATGGTTGGTGGTAGATGGAGGGCAGTTGGCCATCTGGCCAGCTGACAGACACTGCTCCTCCTCCCCACAACGGCTGCTCTTCATCTCCATCACAATCTCCATACCCATACCCATACCCATACCCATAGCCATTTCTCCATTTTCATTTTCATTTCTCAGGCCTAGACCACAAAGCACAAACAACTGAAGCGGGGCATTTAATGTCGCCCTGGCTGTCATCGCCAAAATCGAATAACCAAAAACAGAAAAGGCAAAAAGGAGCCGGCCGAAAAAAGGCCAAGTAGTGGAAATGGCCAGAGTGGCAGGCAAAACGAAAACGAGTGGCTGACGAAAAAATATGCACAGCATCCTTGACGTTTGTTCGCTCGTTGACGCCCAAGCTGCTGCAGGCTGCTACAGCTGATGTCCCGTTCCCGCTTTTCCGTCCGCTTTCCCCTTCGATTTTCCCACCGCTCACCCCAACGCTGCTGCCACCGCCGTTGCCGCAACCACCAGCGGTCCGGTCCCCATAGCTGTCACTGTCGCTGTGGCTCAGGCTCAGGCATAGGCTGTTGCTCGTTCTCAACTAGGCACTTGGAAAAAATCGGACGCTATTGTTAAGTTCATGTAAATTGTAAGGAAATATAATCCAAGTAGAAAAGATTATGTTAGAAATAATCATTTAAGTAGATCTCTGAAAATATAGGTATAACAAGACGACTAAAATATCTACTATTCAAGCTCCACATTCTGAATATCATAATATATACATATCCCCCAGGTACAGAATATAGCCAAGATAAAATTGATTAGGTCCATGTAAGTTAGCCAACTTATAGTGACATTCTAATTCAAGTATTTTCTAAGTGTGGACTCTGGCCGAGATGTGTTCATGTCTAATGTCGAAATGGTTAGTTTCAATTTTTGCGTCAGAAATCGTAAAATTGGATATAAAATTTTACGAGCGTGAGGCTGCGCCTCGTCCCCAATCCCCAATCCCCAATCCGGATCTTGAATCTCGAGTCTCGAGTGTTCTGTTAGCTCTCTCGTCGTCCTGCGTGGGCCTCACACAGACACGGACCCTCACTCACTCACTCACTCACTTACTCACACACACACACACACACACAATAGAGGGACAGGCACAGGGGCAAATTTGTCCTGCAAATGGTCGCCTGTTTTTGGTCACGGCACAAATTTTGACGCTTGACTAGCAGTGGCAGCTGAAGTTGAAGTGGCAAGAGCAAAAGCTGAGGCAGAATCGCCCGAAATGGTGAAGACGAAAAGCGACGACGGCATTTTGTTTGCGGCTATAAATCATTTATGCAAGTTGCTGTGGCTGTTTGTGTTGAAATAAAAATTTAACAGAAATTTGCTTAGCAATTTTGCTGCTTAAAAATTTAGGAGCCACTGGCTGCTGTTACGGCTGCTGGTGCTGCTGCGGCTGTTTGCCTTTTGTTCGAACTTTGAATTGTTGCATTTGAGGGCCATAATATGCAATAATCTCGCATCTCACACAGAGCCACATGAGCAGGCAATCCGGATACCCTACGGAATTGTGGGAGCCTGCTCCGGCAGGATACATATGTCTCTATGTATATTCATGAGCAATATATTTTATAAGCATCATTGTGCATATTGGATAAAAAATAAGCTTAAAATACAAAAATATTCCCTTGCAGGCAGCACAGGCAGCACAGGCAGCACAGGCAACAGCCAAGTAAAAGCAATCAGACGCCTAGCTAGCCAGTTTGCTATCCCCCATCCATTTTTCTCCTATCAGAAGTTCACCATTGTGGGAAATGCTGTGCAGGGCCCCTAACATCCTTTTCCCGTCCAGAATCGAGAATCCAGAAGCCAGAACCCAGAACCCAGAGCCCAGAACCCAGAACTGAGAACCCAAAAGAACGAATATCCAGGATGAGGAAGGATGTGCCGAGTTTGGAATGTGTTTGTAAGTCTATTGTAACAGCAATATAAGTGCGAGGATGTGGGGGCGACTAAGAGCTCCAAGTCTTCAGCAGCACCAGCAGCAACAAAATATTTACAAAATTGTAATGGAATATCAACAGATCATAAAATCATGCACATTTTATTTGTCGTAGTCGTAAAATGTAAAAAAACATCAACCCCCCCCCTCACACGCACACACATCTACCCACACACACACAGACACTCCTTTGGAAATCCTGGCTGGGAATGTATAAAGTATATTGAAAATAAAATGAAAATATTTTATGTGCATTACAATGGCAGCGTGTGGCAATATCTCGAGTACAAGTACAAGTAGGATGGATAGAAAATTGTGGCATTTATTAAATGGCTTTGGCTTTCGCTTCGGCTCCCAGATCTCAGCTCTTCCTTTTCTTCAATTTTCATCCGACTCGGCTTATTTCATTTTACTACCGCACAAGGAAAAGGCCGGCTGCTTAGCTGCATTATCCTGATGCCGGTGCCACGCCCCCAACCACGGCAATTACTTGATTGGGCGGCAGCATATAGAGCCGGGCTCTCAATTGAATTAGGCAAATTGCAGTGCAGTGCAGGAATACGACCAAAACAAAATCCAGCCCACAAAATCAGCTTTCCACAAAAAGAAAATCGAATTTGTCTTTTTAATGAACCACGACTTTCTAACAAACATAAGTTATTAAATTATAGGAACATTTATATAGAATGTTAAACTGTTAAAAATTCTGCTAGAGATCATTCATACATATATTTTGAAATTTTTTATTTGAAGTGTATCAATAACTTGACAGCAATTACAGACGGGGGCCAAACGACTTAAACAAGTGTCGCCCTTCGAAACTTTTTAGCTAATTTCCGATTTTAAGGAAGAATTTTTAGGCACCAGCCACGCCCACATTTCGAGGGCGTCTGAGGGCCTGGACAGCACCGAAATCACTTGGGTGCTCGCAGTTAACGAGAAAATGTCTGGCAAACACTTAAACTTTTACGATGAGATGCAGTCAACGCGGTTCGCACAGTGGGTCAAGTAAAAATTCCACGAATCTGATCTCGGACTTCAATAATAAACATAACCGTGCATCATGAAAATATAGGTGGCTATCTCTAACATTTACATTTTAGAGATAGTAGATCTAATTTGTATTCGGTTTTTGATGGAGATTCTAAAGTGCAAGTGAAAGGTTGCATAAAAACCAAATTAAGTCGTTAGGCCTACTCAAAACAATAATGTGAAAGCCTAAGCTTACGATTAGCATGCGCTTGATCCAAGAATTTAAGTATAAAAATAATGGCATACAAATGCAACCCATTTATAATCAAGAAACGGTCTGCCGTGAAAATGCCATAAAATTCCTGTTTATAGTTATATGGTTTAGGCGCCCGTTTCAGAAACGCATAAACAGTTTACCATTTGTGTGCCCATACTTATCTTAATATGTGAATAGATGGCATAAATGAGATTCTGATATGAAAATCTGGTTGTATCCATTTAAACGACACTTTGACTGATGTTGATTGATTGCCCAGCATAATGAGTTCCAGGTGCACTTCCATGGGCCGTGGTCAATGGGCTGTGAAATGTGAAAACTAATCCATTCGACCGGCGATTTGATTCAGTGACAATTGATTGGCGACCGGAGGGGCTTCAAGAGGAAGTTCAATTCAATTAAGTGGGAATATGGTAACAGCCGGTGGCCATTAGCAGTTAACAAATGCGTACAACGAAAGGGATTTACACAAATTAGGCGCCTTAATTAGGGAGCTAAAATATTCCGATATTATGCTGCGATACGAAATCAATTACCTCAGCCACATGTGCTAAGTTATACATTGAGGTTTTCCCCTACTTTTTGCACTCCATCCACAGTGCTTTTACTCAGCATCTACGTAATGTAAACGGTTTTGAAAATAAGCTGGAGTGTCTACGTCAGTTAACTGCCTAGAAAGAGACTTCAAAGTCTAATCCCAAAGCAAAACTATTAACTGAATGCTAATTATTGGCAGCACCTGAGCCCAGTTAGGATCCAGCTATTTTTAGGCCATTCTCGGGACTGACAATTTCACTTTAGTGTCCGTTTTATGTGCGGCCACGCCAAGGAAAACAAAAACCTGGACAAGTGCAGAAACGAAACCTACGTAATTGAACACGACTGGCACTAAAAATAACCAACCAACCGACTAACCAACCGACCAACTAACCGAGTAACCAGGCGTTCGACCTGGTCGAGAACATCAAGCAGAACGCCAGCTAAAGAAGCGATAAAAAGGAGATAAAACGCCCAAAAAACCCTGGAGTGAAAGATAGGGGTCCGACTCTATCGCCTGGATGCCAGTCCATCCACTGGTACATCCGATACTGTAGTTATGGCCACAGCTCAACTGAAGTAAATAGTCTTGTTTTATGGTTTATTTAAAAGTCAGCCGCCGGGTGGCCAGCAGAGCGATAAACAAGCAAGTCACTCCCAGCCCCCAGTCCAACTCGATTCAACTCAACTCGAGTCTATTCCACCGGACTTCAATCCACTCCGTTTGACAATTGAACACTCGGAGCAGAGCAGAGGTTGACCTGCAATTTTGGCCAGGAAGAGGAGCCGGCAAACCTGCCGAACGCCTGTCAGACAGCTTCCTCCTCCTCATTCCTCTTCTCGGCCCCAAAAGCCAAAAATTCATTTGGCCGAAATTACAAATTACGGCACTTGCAGTCACTGCCACTATCGCCACTCCATGGCTCAGACACCGACGATGAACGGGCACAGGGAGAAAATTTCAATCTGTCCAGAACTGGGCTACCAAATATTGGGGAGAATTGTGTACCCAAACTGACCACAAAAATATTCATAGAGTTCTGGAGCATGCGAATAACAAGGTAGACATTTATTAGTAGTAAACACATTTGGAACACATTTAAGGTGCTACTAAATTATTTTCAAAGCTTAATGTTCAGGGTACCACAGAAATGTGTACAGCTAACTTTTAAATAAATACGAGTATTTTTCAGCAGCTTATAAATGTAATATAAAATATTCAGAACTTAATTGGTTTGACAACTATATCCAATTATATACCACTAAAATAGTTGAGCATATAAAGCATGTAAATGTGAATAAAAGTAGAAAATAGCATTAAATAAATAAAGCTGCAAAATGTACACGTAATTTTCTCTTCCTAAACGCATAATTCCAGCCAGGATGTTTTCCCATATTTAAGCCAGGATTTTTTCGCTGTGCTTTCTAGGGATCCGGGAATAAGGGGATCGGGGGAGGAGAGCCGAAAGCGGTAGTTGGCAAGCAACTATTAACTCAACAAGCATAAAATGAAGCAGTCCCAGTCGAAGAGCAAGCCCAGGTCTGATTGTGGTGGGCTTTGGGTGATAACTGGGTGCCTGGATGCCAGGCTGCCAGGCTGCCTGGATGCAAACATGGTGGCAAAGGTCGCAGCTCTGGGTGGCGGCTGAGCTGGCAAATAAGCCGACAGGGGCGGCAGATACCGTTGACGGGCGGGCCAGTCGCAGTGACAGGACGCCAGGAGATCAGGGTGCAGACAACTGGGCGAGTGGAGTGGAGCCAATGCCAGGGTTATTACATTTGCATGCGGACCATCACCCCCCACCCAACTCCAGCAACTTACTTTGGCCCATATTTCAAAACTGTCGACACTGTGCAATATAAAAAGTGGGGGGAAAAAAAAGAAAGCAAGGGAACACAAAATGCGGAGAAGCAAGGCGCACAAGTCAAAAGGAGGCGCAATTATGACAAAAGTATGCCTGGCATAAATTTCCCAACAACCTCGTTTCGCACTTGTTAGTGCTGGTGTTGATGCTGATGCTGATGGCCTTGCGCCGAGCCACTCCAACCCAAAAACCACTCCAGGCCAACCAGCACCATCAGCCCCATCAGCCCCATCAGCCCCATCAGCACCACGCACCACCCACTCGAGGATGTTGTTATGACATTTGTTTGCTGCTAAATAAAGCGAGGCATTAAAGTTAATGACGCCCGGGCAGGTTGCTTAAAGTGCCAACCACCCGCGGGCAGCCACCACATATTTTATACATATAAATATATTTATATATATATACCTATATATACACACACACAACTGCGGGGCAGGACAGACACCCAACCACCCACTTTAAGAGCCGACCGCCCGGTGGGCGTGGCACAGCGGCACTGGCAGGGCGGAAATTAGAAATTAAGTCGCGCGCTGTTTGAATATAAATTTAATTAATGTTACACAAATGCTTAAAAGCTGTAGTTTGTTTGCCCTAGACCGCCGACACGACAGCACCACTAGCACCCCACCAGCACCACCACTAGCTCCACCACCCAGCAGCAACAACGGGGGACAAACAGGAGGACAGGAGGACAGGAGGACATGGAACAGGAGCCACCAGCAGTCAACTCTGACAGGCAACAGCACGCGCCTTCCGTCTTCCGCCTTCCGTTTTCCATTTACAATTTTCCGCCCGGGTTCTGTGAACTTTGGACGCTGTTTAATAGTTTTCAAACGCTTGTCTAACTGACGCCTTCCGTCACTAATATGGAACCGCAGGGCGAGGGTCGCTCCACCAATTGGGGTGGCAAAAAATGTAATTAATCGAGCTCTAGCGCTAAAAGCCGGCGTTTTGTCATTTAGTATATCGCAAATAAGCAGTAGCATTAAATAAAACAAGTTAAAGCTCAAAACATAAAAAGCGTTATTGGGATTTTTTGAAGTAAACTATTACTAAATGATATTTAGGTACTGCTCTCAAATCTTTGTTTCCCAAGTAGATTGACATAAAATGTTTCTTATTTAATATTATATACTCCTATTTAATGGTTAAATGTTCTGTTCATTATGGTTATATTTAACTTAAAATAAATCAACTGAAAGCTACAACAAGGCTTAAAAATTAAGTAGTGCATTAATTGCAAGTTTGCCGTTTGATTTCATCACATTACATCCGCGGCTTCAGTTTTCATCACATTACATCCTCGTGGGTAACACGATATGAGTGCATATGTACCCGTATGTATGCACACCCGAAAAGCTAATGGGGCGACCCTCTGCCAATTTGGATGGACTCGGAGGAAAAGCCACTCGGAATGGTCACCGCATTCCGGGGAATCGTGCAAGTCGCGGGTATGGGTAGCTGGTGAAGTGAGCTGGTGTGGGTTTGTTTGTACGGAGCCACCGCTTGCGTCATGTGTGAGCTGCTCCACCGCCTGCTGATGCAGTTCATTAATTATTTGGCCGAAAGACCAGCGGGTTGTCACCGCTAGTCCAGCGCATTTCCCCAGTTTCCCCAGTTTTCCCATTTTTTTCCATTTTTCTCAGCAGTTGCCCGGCTTGTTTGATCGTGTGTGAGAATCGCTTTGGCCAGCGCAAAGTCGCTTAATTAGTTTCAGTTGAAGTTTATTATTAGCGCAAACTTTGACATCGATAACAACGTAAAGTCATTAGCATTTACGGCCGTAGTTAGTCACAGTCACAGTAGCAGTCACTTTCGGTAGTCCGGTCTTCTTTCTGGTCTCATGATGGACTGGGCATTGGTATGGTAATGGCCATAAGAGTGGGTGTGAAAGTGGGAGTGGGGTGGGTGGTCGCTACACGACAATGCTTTCAATGGCGCTTGCTGTTTCTTTGGCCAACTTTGCATACAAGCCAAATTACATTTCATTCCCTCGTGCCCTTTGACCTCTCCGCAGATTCAAGCCATTTGCATCTTACAACAGGACGCCGCTGGCCCGCAGAGCATTTCATTAGATTCGGATCCGGATCCAGATTCGGATTCGGATTCGGATTCGCTCGCTATATCTCGCTGCCCCCGCAGCGGTGTCATTAAATCATCCTAAATGTCACTGACTCCTGCCGTCACTCCGAGTCGCGTTTTGCGCCAATTGCCCCTGGCGTTGCATGCACCGACACCCCGGACTCCCCGATTCCATACTCTGCTGTTTCTGCGGTTTCGAATGCAAATAGCAGTCGCGCAACAGCATTTCCATGGAATTAGTTAACGTTTACCATCGCAATGCTGCTGCTGTTGTTGCCACCAACAATAACAACTCGGCACACGTCGAGAATTGAATATCTATGTAGTCTATGAAAGCTGAAAAATATTTCCATAAAGTTTTATTTATTTCAAGGCCAAAGGAGTCTCCTCTTATTTGCCTTGGACTCCTCAAACTTAAGCCGAATTTCAACAACATCAACATCTTTTATATGTTTTGATGTCACCCGCAAAGGGATTTCGGTACGAAACTTTCTTGCTGAAAGATCAAAGCTCCTACTAATTAAATAATGATTCATAGCCAAAGGGACGAACTTTTAAGGCTTTTAAAGCAATGTGCTTTAGGCCACTTAATAGACCCAGATTTTTGCAAGTGCAGTTTAGTTTTAGTTCTCGGCTGCATGTCGGCACTGTAAGCCGGACAACAAATTGACAGTGTTAAATTAATTTGAAAATACATGCTAGTGCTTGATGCAGCAGCGGACTGCTGGAATGCTGGTGATTCAGTTGCCTGCTCAATTTCTGGACTACTTCCACATGCCACTTCCAAATGCGTGTGCTCGCACATAGGTGGATAGGTGGCTAGGTGGCTAGGTGGATTGGTGGATAGGTGGAATGGAAATCCGCAGCGTTGTGGGCCAGACTAACTGGCAGGCGGACTGGCAGGCCCTGATGTCAGTTAGATGCTTTCCACTGATTTTAATTAATTCATCTGTCAAATAAGATTAGTTTTATGGTTTACATTGTGCACACGGGCAGGCACACTACACATGGAAAATGGCAATACAGTTGCTGTATTCTGTTGCCGGCTTTGTGGTTTTGGTGTTTCGGTTTTTCGGGGTATTCGTAATATTCGGTTGGAAGTGGGTTATACAAATGAGCAATTTGGGGGTTCGGAATCACAAAACTTTCGGTTCGGCTGTTGAATTTCAATATAAAAATGGCTTTAATAAACGGCTAATTGATGTGTGTGCCCAAGAGCTAATGCTTTATTTGACCAACAAGCTGCAACTGCCATTGATAAAGTTTGGATTCCCTGGGGTCCAGTTTTCCGGTCAAGTGTCCAGTCGCCCTTCCACCAAAATCGCATTTCAGCAGCCCCATTAATGAGCTATAATAATTCAATAAACTGAAGGCAATATAAATTAACCTGTTGCTGGGCCGTCGCCGTTGTTTTCGGCCATTCAATCCGGCCGGTAGTTCCCCCCTGGTAAAATACACAAATTTCATTTTGACATGCATTGCAGGTCACCTACACATGTGCAGGCCACCTACAACACACATAAGCACACACCCATACATATGTATAGTGGAGTATATATCCAGTACGAGCACATACTTCGGCACGCAGAGATAGCCATGGGTATTTATACACAGTCATACGGCCCATTAGCCACAGATTTTGTAAATTATGTCAATAATTCAATACAGATATGCCGGCACTGCTGACATTTGTCAACCACCCACAACCCGCCACCCGCCACCCATTACCCATCACCCACTGCCCATCTTTCCCAGTGCCCGAGCTTTCCCAGTCCACCACCCCCTCGCTTTTCCTTGACGACAGAAGCAGCCGTAGTCGTGTCAAATTTGTGCGCCGCTCATTGTTAATCGCCCGGCCATAAGCCCGAAAACAATTAAGTTAATCAAATGCAATTGAGCAATGTCATTTATGATTGTTATGCCACTTGCCCTCGCCGGGGAGCGATCCCTTTCAGCCCATTGTCTTCATATCCTTACGCATGATATATGTACTATTCAACGCAGTTTATGGCGTTAGTTGTGCCGAACTACTTCAGATATTAAAGCATCGACAGGAAAAAAACATCCCCAATTATGAAATGTTCTAGGTTGAATTCTTTAATAGGCTTAAATCTTTAATACCCACTTTAGATTTTTAAAGCAATAATTGCCTAACTGCATATTCCCTATGCATAATAATATTTAAAATAAAAGTAGAGCAATAGTAGTTTACATTTTACAACTCTTCCTTAAATTCCACCCATTGAATTCATCAACGGGCCCGAGCATTTCGCCTTAATTAATTGTCAAAAGTAAATCAAACAAGAGTGCGCATTTATATATATTTCCTGGAAAAGTCCCATCTGTTAATTGCTTCGTTTTAAGCCGCACCTTGTTGACTTTGGCCGAAACTCAGGTGAGCCGGCGAATAATTCTGCTTAACGAGATCATACACACTTCGGTCTGCAGGATATACGCTTTACCATCCTGTTTATTTATGCCGGCAAGTTGAACTATGAATGCTGCCCGGAGTTGCTGGTTTGCTCTCGCTATTAATAGTATTGTCAATCGCAAATTGTGGCTCTGTCTCTGGGCCAGATTCTCCATATATATGTGGTGGATACCCAGGAATCGGCTGGATACAACGCCCTTGGCCCCTTGTTTTGAATCCTCACCGACTTCGTCGTCCTCGGCCTCTTCGTCATCATCAGCAAGAACATTGTCAGCATTGTTGTTCGCAGCCCGAGTGAATTTTCGGGGTCTGCCGTTGCCAGGCATTTGGCATTGTGGCTGAAAATTATTATAGCGGTTATTATTCACAGTCAATTACATTGCCACACAAACACAGCGATCCGAAGGACCAAAGGAGCAGAGGAGCGGGGCACTCCGAATCCTGGGACTTAAACAAGGAACCGCAGCAATCGCGGGGCCGCCGGTAAGACAGCGAGTGACGTTTTGACAGGGCACCACTATCCATCCACCATCCCTGTATTGTACATAATGACAATTATAATGGCAACCACAATTATGAATGCCAGTCGATTAATAACGCCAGCCCGGCGTTACTCCATCCAACTCCCGATTTCTGGCTGCCGGCATCATAAATGCGCCAAAGTAACGACGACAACAGAGCGCCGTCAATTTATGGCCTCTGGTGCCTGCAGGAAATATTTTCGAGTGTATTAATATTGCCCCCAGCTTGACTTTTCCGGCTGGCTGTGGGTGTGGCTGTGGATGCTGGTGTGGCAATAGAGCTCAATCTTCTGTCAATTTTACTTTACTTAATTTCTCATTTCGGGTGACGCAGATGGGATGAAAGATGGGCTCCAGCTTATCACCTCTGGGATTTGTGTAAAGCTTTTTAAAACTGGCTGGGATCTTTTGTTCTAAGACACCTCCATTTACCACTCATTACGATTTGTTTAGAGGTTAAGGTGGTATATGCGACAGACTTCATATAATCACAAATTACTATTTAATTCTGAGCTCTAAAAAACAGCATTTTTTTTTAACTATTTATTTGTTTTATACATTCCATATTACATTACTAAATAAAGTTAGAAGTGCTTCTAATGAAAAATCTACCAATTAGAAAATTGAGAAAATTTTTTAATGGACAAAACTGTTTTAAGTGTTATAAATCCCTTGAACAGACAACAAAAAGTTTGATTGATTGCGAGTTGCAAAAAACTTCAATTAATTGCACTTTAAAGTCGTTTCCCTTCATCAGTAATTTTTGGTGGAGAGGAAATCTAATTTGTAAAATTTTCAGCAACTTTAAGTTCAATGGATTTATAATCTGAGCCAAAGTGGCTCAGAGCCATATTGTGAAATGTATTTGGCCAGCTTGCGATAAAGTCGCCATCAAAGCTATCGACGTAATTTCAATGGCAATTATTTTAATAGATATTTTAGGGGATTACGTCTCCATCATCAGGGCCCAAACTTTCAGTTCTGTGCTGTTTCGTTTCCATTGTGGCTGATTATTTATTTCGCCAGAAAATTTCTTGAGCGACAGCCGGGCTTAAGTTGTAGCCGAGGACTTTGAGTTCGCATTGCTGATGTAGATGTTGCTGCTGCTGTTGCTGCTGCTGCTGCTGCTGCTGCTGTTGAGCGCCAAATCGTTAGCGCATTTTAATTAAACTCTAAATTAGTCATTTTCATTGCCTTTTGGCACAAAGTAAAAGTGCCCTTCCACTTCCTCCGCTCGGCATCCCTTTTTTGCCATTGGTCGGGGTCCTTGCAGTTCGTTTGAAAGAGTGAAGATGGCGCCGCATTGCGTGCCAGTTTATCTATGTGTGCGTCTGTGTATGTGTGTGTGTGTATGCTTATCTGTGTTTGCCATCCTTGTATTTGTATGTTTATTGCTGCGCTTTTTGCTGCTTCTGCTTCTGCTTCTGCTCTGCATTTTCATTTATTTCAGACGACAGATTCCATGGCGGGCTCTTGAGTCTCGCAACTAAATTAAGGTTAAGATTGCAAATAAAATGTATTACCCAGCTCCGATCCCCGAAACCCCCCACCCGTTACCCGCTACCCGCTCCCTGTTCCCTGTTCCCCGATACTCCGCCACACGCCTCATTTGAAATGCATAAACAACTTACAAAGCAAAAAGTTCAACGACTGTCGCCATTTATCTCTTTTAGCTTGTCTTCTTGTCTAATGACACGCCCACTGCCCACATTGTGGGTAGGGGCCAGGGGGAGCATCCAGGGGGTGGTTTCATGGAAATTCATGGCGGAGACCGCAACTTAAGCCTAAATGCTGGGCTTTTAAATAACAGGCAGCCGACGGCGGCGGACATGCAATGGAGCTGCGTCAAATTCAAGACAAACCAAGAGCGAATTTGCCGCCAGGCCAAAACTGTGGACCGTTCTTCTGGCACATTCCCCCATCCCGCCCAGATATCCACTAAATGTACGTCTATGTATCTCTTCGCTGGCTGCCAGATGCTGTCAGCACGCCTCGGGCTGAGACCAATGCGGCGTATGCGCAATGTGTGCCCTCGCCCTGGTGCAACTGCAACTGCAACTGCAGACTACTAAATTTAACTACAGTTAAATAAATTCCCTGAAATTAGTGATATTTATGTTACATTATAGCACTAAAGGCGGCTACAAATAAGAGCACAGCGAGTGGGCCAAAAGAGCATCAGAGCAGCAACAAAAGGCGACGGCATTGTGCGGTTAAGTAACCGCTCTTTATCTCTTTCAATAACAAGTCCAACGACAACGACAACGACAACAGCAACAGCAGCAACAGCAACCACATCAGCAGCAACTGCAACTAGAACTATGCGGTGCGACTATCCCCATCTCCATCTACATCTAGTTGCCTTTTGTTTGGCCAGCGGCAGTGGCACTGCCCCTCTGGTGGAACAGGAACAACTCCTCTGCCGACATGAATGAATGACATAATGGTGGAAGACCACAATTTCAAAAGCATACTTAACAAATATTACGAAATACTACAGAGAAAAGTGCACGCAACAAAAGAATAACAGGGGCTGGCCAAAGAATCGCAGACGGGCGACATGGTTGCGGGTTAAAGAGATGCACAGCAGCAGCAGCAGCAGCAGCAGCAGTTGCAGCAACATCAACATCAGCATCAGCAGCAACAACAACAGCAGCAACAGCAGCAGCAACAACAGCCTAGGTGAGCTAGACAAAAAGCGCAAAACAATGCAAACGACACGCAGTGGACAAGAGGCCACAATAGACTTTTGAGGGCCAGAAGTCCAGAGATGCTGCCGTGAGCTCACTGTCTCGTGATCAATCTGGGGAATTTATCAAAATAAAAAACAATAAAAGCTTTTATATAGATGTTCGTTTAAATAAATTGAAAGAAATAATATCAGTCAACCAATTATGATGTAATCTATACACATAGGTAGTTATTATACGACCATTTTATACTTTAAATCCATTTTCAAAGTACTTCCTTTGGTGGTTGCCCTTTTTCTATTGCAAGTATATTAGTTACCTGTAAACACTTGACTCCAAGTAATGCACACTTCGATCCAGAATAGTGACTTCCGGTCCACAGTCATCTCCGCTCCGAATCGGGACAATGGAGGAACTGTTGCTGTTGCTGCATTAAATAATAATTCTAATAAGTAATGTGGGGGGAGACAAGGCTCTCGGCCTGTAACAAAGTGGAGTGCTTTCGTGAGGTGAGGTGCAGGGGATGTTAAGGTGGAAAGGTGGGAAGGACTACCGGACGGCACTCGGGCCAGCTAAACGTCATGCAAAGTGCGGTAAAAGGACACTACAGGATGCCAGCGCTGATGTTACACTTCCTGCTTGCTGGCAGCCAGTCAGAATGGCAGGCAGGTCCTGCCTGTTCATTTGCCAGCCGGCTTTGTTGCTGCGAAAATACCTTATAGTTGCATGTAGCTGTTCTCGCAGTTGTGTGTGTAGTGTCTCCACTCATCAGCGCTGTTGTTCTTCAGCCTCGGCTTTAGCTTCTGGCCAGGTTCTCATCCTCATCCTCATACTCATCCCCAGCCTCGTCGACCTCGTCCCCATCCTCATCCTCATCCTCATCCTCAATCCTGAAGCCTGTCATCGTGGCGCGGTCCCTTGTTAAATCCTTTACCAGGCTCTGCATTGTTGCTCACTTTTGCCTGCCAGCCGAGCCATTGTTCATATAGACAAGTTGGCCTGGCCCGGCGTGGCCTACACTGTCTCCTAATAGTTTAGCCCTGTGCACGGAAAACAAAAACATATCTACATCTAAGATAGAAATGTTTATTTTCGAAGTAATTCTTAAGTAGATTTTATTGCTCGTTTATAATGTGATCGTGATTCGAAGTATAGAATGTTAAGTTGTTTTAAGAAATATAATTTGGTGATTGCAAAAGGGATGTGAGTGATAGTGAATTTACAAATATGTTTTAGTATCTGCAGATGATGGTGACAGCGATACAAGTTATTTTAAAATAAATACAAGAGGGTGTATATTAATTGAAATATCTATATTGAAATATATATTGAAATCTCAGTCGTTTGATTATCGTACTGTTCTCAGTGCATTGTATAGCATTCTGCGGTTTATGAGCACAGGTAGTAGCTTTTGCACGGGAGCAGTGGGAACAAAGCCTTGGCACACATTTCGCATTCGCCTTTACCGTATTAAGCCCAAATGATTTAATGAGCATGTTTTACCCAAAATGTAGTAATTGTCACGTATTACGTGCTCAGGCTGAAGATTGCGTATGCAGAGCTGACAAATAGCTAAATCTTTGGGCCGCTCGGTTGCCTATTTGCCAGGTTTTTCAGCCCGGCTCAAGCAGCATCAGCATCTCGAATTATGTATATTTGCATATGTAATTTTATGGTAATACTCGTTAAAAATATATGTACACATTTATCTGAGAATCCTCCGTTTGTGTGTAAACAAAACAGGGCCAAGTACGTGGGCTTAGCCGAGTTAGTTGTTGGCATACTATTCTGAATTTGGGAGCATACAGCTCACATACTTACCCGACTTGCGCATCCCCGTATTTGCCAAAAATCCAAATTAGAACTTTGGGAGCAGCACGTGTAGGGCTGTTGCTGCGGAGCACAACTCTTGGCGAAACAAATTTTCATGTTGAGTGCATAAAAACTCTAAAAAATTCATATAAAACCAAAGAACGCACTTTACACGCTCTTCCAAAGGAAGCTGAAGAGCTGAAGTCGAAGCAGAAGCAGAAGCAGAAAGACCCCCGCGTGCTCATAACATAGATACAAATAACCACAAAGGGAGAAGCGGCGGTGACGTCCACGTCTGAGTGACATGTCATAAAAACCGAAACAATATTGTATGATAAAGTATACATACGCCCAGTGGGCAAACGCAGGGACATGTGTATATGAAAACTGAATTAAACGAACTACGAATGGGAAATAATAACAGTGGCCGCAGCAGCAGCATCAGCAGCAACAACAATGGCACATACTGAAGAACCAGAAAAGCAATAGCGGCACAAGACAAAAGATAATGGCAGCAGCAGTAGCAGCAGCAGCAAAAAATAAGAAAAAGCACAAAAGTCGAGCAAGAAGGGTCAGCATCAAGTGAAAACCAGCAGCAACAATATGACTTCGCAGCGTAAACAGGAAGCACACAATGGAGTCAACTCTCAACTGTCGTCGGGGTCACCAACGACCATACACAACAACAACCATACAACAACGACAACGACCATGATTGCAGGTCGGTCTTTCGGTCGGTCACTTAACAGTTGTGCTTCACTTTTGAGCTGCTTTCGTTACGTTACGACTGCCTTTGCCTTTGCCAGCAGCCAGCAGCAAGCGGCAAGCGGCAAGCGGCAAGCAGCATACTTTATTTGATGGTCATAACTTTTTCATTAGAACAAAAATATATATTCGAGCGCAATATGTCCCGCAGCGCCGTAAACTATAAGTATATAAATAAGTACGGCTCCTCGAGTGCCACAAGCAGTTCATATAGAGCTCCCTCCTCCCCATATTTATACTAACATCCATATACTCGTATAGTGTGCTATGCAACGAGTATAATATATATGAGTGCGATGCTCGGGCATTGTGTTTACTATGGGCGGTGGGCACTGGGCTGTGGGTTCTGGGTTCTGGACGGTGCGGGTCGTGAACAACAGGAGCAATAGCCCGGGCTGTCATACTTTTTGGATGACCATAAAAGTCGCTGTGAAGTAGGACGCTTTACGGCGGAGTAGGAGTCGGAGTCTTAGCCAAGCCGTAGCCGGAGCCGGAGTCTGACCCACGGCCCAAAGCCCTGTGCGCTGAGCGATGAAAGTTTAAGTTTAACTCCAAGTCGCCCACGGGGGAGCGAGCATGGGCGCTAAAAGTCTTGAGAGCCAAACGAGTTTAAAGATAAACAAAGCTGCACAAGGCTTGTTCTGCCCACCGCCTCCATTCCCCGTTCTTTAAGGCGCACTTAAAGACAATGGGATCATTCGAGCTTAAAAACTTAAATTACCATAACTTATATGGCAAGAATATGTTGCTTTTAGTAAGTCTTAAGTTATCATTTAGTTAGCCTCTAACTCTCAAATTACTTAATTCCTAAATTCTTATTAATTTATCCTAAATAGTAATTTTATTATATCATACTGCCAGAACTCGTGGCTACCTCTTAAGAAACAGAGTTCCGTTTAAATGTAAAGCATGTGCGCTTAATTTAAAATTCATGAATGCATCTCGGCGATTGGCCAGACGGGCCAATATCACTTGAAGTAATTGCCCTTTGTCACATGGCCAAGTTGCCTTTATCCAGCGAGCCAGGCGATTCTTAATTATTCGGAAACCAATTGCCGATTCCCCCAACGTCCTCTGGTTTTATCTTCCTGCCGTTTGGCTTCACGTCGATAGGGCATGCAATTTTCAGATTAAACAGCAACTAAGGAGAAATGTCTTGTGCTAACGCTGCAATGGCATGCAACATCGCTGCCGATTTCCCGATTTCCCGCTGTCCCAGCCCGCTTTTCCGCTCCCAGGTGAGCTGCAGAAACATCCGAGCGGCACATTCCATTGCAGGAGAACTTTTTGCATTCGAATATCAGAATCAACAACTAGTTTTGTTGTTAGCACTCGCTCCCGTTGCATACTATCTATAAGTAGTGTGCCCCTACAGCTATCATCGTAATAATAAAAGTGTTCGTTTAGCTAAGCATAGATTGGGTCTTTAAATATTGCAAAATATTTTAATAGTTAAATAATACGCAATTAAACACCAACGAATTTTATTAAGATTAATGTTAACTCTATTAGTGATAAGAAAACAGTTTCCCATATGCGCTTTAGGTAAAGAAAAAAATATACCATATTATTTAAAAAATAAACGTAAACTCCTCGCAAGGGATGCTCAACTATATTCCGCCTAATTTTGCATAAAAGCATAAATGCAAAAAGGCAACTACTTTCGTATTTTTGGTTCAATTAACTTGGATTCCTTTTGTTTATCATGCAAATACTACCTATTACGCTGAACCCCGCTGTGTATGTTGTATATCTCAGTGTCTCTGCACTCGGCTTGTATTTGCTTGTTGATGCTGTAAAGCCAAGGAAACTTTTGTCCTCAGTTGCCCAAATAAGACTGTGTACACAATGTGGGTAGCGGGTGAGTGGATTTGGGTGGTTTGGTGGGTGGTGGGTAAGTGGGTGAGTGGTGGGTGGTTCCTCGGTTTTCGGTGGATGGGCTGATGGGTGCAAACACAAGTGTACAAACACTCGTGGCGAAAGATTGTCCTGGGAAATACAGAGACATCTCTGTCTCCGACTCAGAGTCGCAGTCGCAGTCGCAGTCTCGGCACAAGTCGCATATAGTTGAATGCCCCAGAGGGAGCTTACAAAACTATTATGCTCTCGCGCAGCAGTGCCAAACCAAACCAAACCAAACCAAGACCAGAACCAGAACCAGAAACAGAAACAGAGCCAGAACCAGCAGCGCAACAACAAAGGCAGCAGCCACAACAAATGTACTAATAACAGCAGAAACAACAATCCCGCCCCAGAAACATGGCCATAACGGGCAGCAGGCAGCAGGCAGCAGGCAGCGGGATGTGGAGACAAGGACTCGCATATCAGCTTACAAATGCAATGAGAAACTGCAAATGCAAAATACCAGCGCGTCTGCAGCCGAAGGATATGGCCAAGGGGGAGAAAGTCAGGTGGATGGTGGGTGGTGGGTGGTGGACTGGCTTCAACTGTCCGCTTAAGCCGAGGGAAACATACACCAACAACCAGCTACCAACAAGCAACACACACGTGGGCAAAAGGACAAAAAGTCGGAGCACTCACTACAAAAATCAAGACCTAAGTATACCCTCAAGATATTTTTTCAGCTTGTACTTTTTTAATTTGGTTGTTTTGTTTGTCATTCTGCCCGCTTTGTTGATTGTTATTGTTTTTGCTGCATTTGGCGCTGCTGCTGGGCGCTGTTGCTTTGTAGTTGACAAATACACATTCATATGGCTGTGCGACTAGCATGGATTTGCTGAAATGGACATGAAAATGAGAAATACGTTCAACGAACCAGCAAAGCGGCTAAGCACAAAACGCCATGCATACATACGCACAAGGAAGCCGTGTGGGAAATGTGGAAAATTCAGGGGGAGGGGGGCGTTAAATGACAGGGGGTCCAAGCCATATCTTGGCGCTTAATTCCGCTCCACTGACAAGAAAGTATTGGAGAAAGTTTAGGCCAGGCTTCATCTGCAGTTACGCATTCAAAACTCATCAGCGACAATGCAACACAGCAACAGCTTCATCAGTCTGAGTTCTCAACAGCATTTCAGCATTTCTGTATTTCTGCATTTGTGGAACTGGCGCTAGCACTGGCACTGGCACTTCGTATTGTTTTCCGCATCAGACCAATACCATTTTTGCCCCTGGGATTTCCGGCATTCAGACGAGTGCATGCCATCAAGCCTGATTAATGCCCGTTTGCCGCACAACGCTGCGTATACGTTATAGTGCGCAAATTGTTTCGAAACACACTAAATTTTTGCACAGGTAAAATGCATTTTCATAACCGACGTGGATTTAAGGAGCATGTGGAGTTCCAAGCATATGGACAGGCCACATCAAATGTATTTGATAAAAGAGTTCACTTTCTCTACTGATTCAATGCATCGTTTGAGTCGGGGTTTGCTAGTATTTTTGAACTTCCTGCGGCTGCAGCTGAAATATATCTCTAATCTGCCCATAAGAAGCAAGTCGGATGAGGATTTTTCTTCCGCAGGGTTAAGAAATGCTGTACAGCTACAGTCATCGTTTCATCTTGTCCCTTTTTTTTAGGGTCGGCTAAGTAGAAAATATTACGTATACGCATTATTATGCTTTTTCCCCAAGACAAATACGAAGGGCGGACAGAAATCACAATGTGCATTGTTATATGGCGCACAAAAATTGTACATCCATCGGAGAAGGGGCTTGTGCATGTGCGTGTCGTTATTAGAGTCAAAATTGTATGACATACAAGTTGAAGCCAAATGCACGCATAAGCTGGGTAACAAACACAAGAAAGGCAGTGAAAGATCAGAACAGGAGCGGACTGAAAAATGGTTGCGCTTTTATTTCTCAAAAATATTTAATTAATCCAGTTTAAGGTAGAAGTTTAATGCATTTTCCATTCAAGAACTCTTAGAGTGTTGCCATTTTGCAGTTTGTAAACAATATTTAGGTTTTAAAAGAGCTCTACTTTCCTAACTCATTCGCGATTCCGCCACTGGACTACGGGCATTTTTGGGTGGTTTGTTGGCCAAAAGAGAAGACACGGCCATGGACAGCCAGCAGAAACAAAAATCTCATATCTAATGGATGTGCTCGCTCATGTGTGCGTGTGGCTCTGCAGGCATCACGTAATCATTGCACAACTAAAAGGCAACCATTATTATTTGAATGAGAATGTGAATGCGAGTGCGAGTGCGAGTGTGTTGGGAGCGTAACAGAAAATTACAAGCAAAAGATGTTGGCATTTACGATAAAAGCCCTGGTAATGTTCTCCTTACGACACATACAGCTACAAACAGAAAGTCCCTAAGCCGGTCCGATTTGGCTCTGCTTGTTAGCCAAGTTTGGAGCTTCGCTCCCAGCTACAGGTTACCACTTTGCTCGGGTGGGGGAAAACATCCTTCGCACACACACACACACACACACTCACGCAAGCACTCACACCACTCCATTTGAATCTGGGCGATTTTTCAATACTGCGAAACGAACACGTACACATGCGTGTGTAATTGCTCTTTGTCTGCATTTGTCTGCAATTAATTTCGTTAATGAATGCATAATCGCATTTTTGTGCACGCCTCGAAGCCATTTGGGCCCGCGGCCGACTGAAATTATTGCAAAAGAATTCAAATGAAAATAAATTTACGTAAAGGAAAAACTCATTAAAATGAGCCCAGACGTAAGGAGAAAAAAAAACAAAAACACAAAAACTCCCAGCCCAAAGGACCCTGCATATGTACACAGACACACAAATATGTGCATTATTTTATTTCATTCGTTTGTTTGTTTTCACTCCGTGCTGCTTCGGTTTTTTCTCCAATTTGATTATTACGATTTTTTTTGTTTCGGCGGCGTACGAATAATGAATTTAATGAACCATTAAGATGCTCGCCGAGTGATAAATTTCAATGCGGGGCATAAATTAAATGGACCCTGGCCGCATTTGGTCTCTCAACTTTTGATTGGAACTCCCAGTCGACGGTTTCCATTTTCGCATTTCAATATTTGCGTAAGGCATGTGTATATATATATATATAAATATATATACCTTTGGGGCCAGAAGACCACGTGCTTGAATTTTTTAATTTTGATAATTGCACCACAAATACGCCAGCACCCACTACCAACTTTTTGCCAACTTTCAAATGCGACTTAAGTCGGCAACTTGCTGCTGCTGTTGCTGCTGTTGCTGCTGTTGCTTTTACTGATTTTGCTGCTGGTGCTGCTGCAGCAGGAGGAACAATAAGTCGAGCAAATTTTTTTGACAAATTGCTGCAACAATATATTTTACTTTTTTCCCCTTGGTTATTCGCTCTGGCTTTGGGCGTAACAAAAGTGTTTTACATGCCAACAGATTCATGGTATTTACACGCACGCAGCATTAATGTCGCAGCTTTCCCACTGCCACCTCACCCCACCACCACCTCCTGTATTTCTCACGTTGTCTGTTTGTCTGGGTCTGTGGTAAACTTTTCTTACATGCAAATACAAGAGCCAGCGGGGCAGGGGGTTTGCTCAGCAGCCCCCTTCAGTGAGCCCCTTTTATTCATACACCCACCCACACACCTACCAACACACACTCATTCGGCAAACTCAGTACTTTTTGCATTGCATACTTTTCAGGTTGCGTGCGTGAAAAAAAGGAAGAAAAACGAACTTTTAAGCTGCTTTAATGCGTTTCTGCGTACGTTGTGGGTCCAGGGGCGGCGACAGGGAAAATTGGGAAAGGGGTAGGAGATTGTGGTTGGCAGTGCGAGCGTGAGCCACCTTAGCCAAGTTCAAGCCGTTGAAAGTGCTTTTAAAGTCGCAATTTACATAAACAAAGAAGGCTCTGCATATGAACTGAGGGATACCTCGCAAAAGCGTAATGCATAAACTTTATAAAATGTAATTTATAATAAAAACTTAAATGTGAAATTTTAATTTTTACATTAGAATAATATACTTAATATCTTATTTACTCATTTAAAAAAAGTTACTATTTTAACATGGCAGATAATAATTTGATAATTACGGTTTTTTTTAATTTTACTTCTACATTTCATTACCTATTTTGTATACATCCTTCTTTTATTTTTGATTTGTAACTTGTTCAAAGAAGTGTTGGACTTGCACAGATTCTTTAGTGGCTAAAAATAAAGATGTTAATAAATGGGTTTCAAATAGTTTCCACTTTCAACATAACTAAAAATCTATATAAGCAAGGTGTTTTAAAATTTTTGTTAGCTAGTGCATAAACAAGTAGACGGTTCATTTGCAAGTGCCTGTCTAATACACCCTGTTAAACTTTATGGGAATTAAAATGAATAAATAAATAAGAATAAAAGCAAAAGTTCCCAACTCAACTTTAATTACATTCTGCTCTTCGGTGTGCGAGTGTATGGGTTTTTTTGTGAGTGTGTTCCTGTGTGTGGCTCGGTATTTTCAAGTCAATGCTTATTTAGACGCTTTCATTGTTACTGCCCGGGCAATAAAGTACGTGAAGCTGGCGAACCGACGAACAAATAAGCACCGAAAAAATGTAAGCAGTCAGCCCCTACCTCTCGTTTTTGTATGGTTACAATGTACAGGAGTGCTCAGAAAAATAGGGAATGAGTTCCACAAAAAATCATCAGAGTTCCTTGAGAAGTAGTTAACAATATATTTTAAATCGGAAAGACGCACGAATTTACTTTACTCTTAATTATGCGTACTGCTAGACTCCTTTATAAACTATAAGATGATGTTATTAAATTGATATAAAACACATTACTGCACCTGTCCTTTCGAAGGTTTTCCTGTTGAGGGTACTACTACTCTGAACACGGCTGTGCATATATAGTTGCTGACTCTTACTCTTTCTGGCTGCCACCTTCGTAATGACTTCATTCAAATGCCAACCAACTTGAAATGCCAAATGAAATAACTTCTGCCGGGTAGCAGGAGCCAAAGAAGAAGAAGGAGCAGGGGCACGCTGCAACAACAAGCTGAGTTATGAGTTGGCATATGACTTTCATTTTGAAAACCAACACACACACACACACACTCGAGCCAACGAGCACTCACTCACACAAACACACACACAGTCACACTCGCAGTGGGAAAAGCGGAAACGGATGAGATGGAAACGTTGTTGCCATTTGCGAGAGCTGGGACCAAAGTCAAAGTCGGAGCGGAACAGCGTTCACACATAAAGTGTGAGCCTGCTGCTGAGTCCATATCCTTGTCCAGGATCCCCCTCCAGCCACCACCGAGCCCCCTTCGCCGGCATTTTTCGCCCGCAAATGTTTGCATTTTTGCACATTTCTCCTGTCTCATTATGCTAAATACATTTGCATTGTTTGCCCGTTGTTTTTCTAGCTCTTTTGATGCATATGTGATGCCCCTGCTGTCCTGCCACGCCCCTCCGCCCCTCGCCAGTGCGTGGCCCCCCGCCTTGACTTTATAGTTGTTTGCTTCCGCTTTTGGTTATTACGCATTCATGTCTTGCCAAGTGCGCTTCAGAAGTTTTGCGTCAGTAGACGTATGCGAATGTACAGCGTCTGTGTGCTGGCTAAAAAGTCAAAAGCAGCAAATGCCAGATTTTCAGCATCGCACACACACACACACACAAGACACATTAGTTGCCATTGCAGCTCCGTCGGCCTGGCTCCGTTCAGTTTTGCATATGAAGTGCCGGCTCGACAATCGAAAATTTGCGCAACAGACTCGCTAAGTGGAAGCCAAACTGTAGCATACTTTCTAGCCAAGTTTATGCATTGCCATTGCCAGAGCCAGTGCCTTAATGAGGCACATCGGCAGCTGGCTTTAACCCATTATGTGCTGCTCACTAAAAACAATGGACCACAATCAGGGACACTCTTTCAAATTGCTTTTGCATGGCTAAGTTATACTAAGATTTGTAGCTTTTAGCTAAGATATTATATACCTTTCAAAATAAATAAATAAGCCTGCACATGCATTTTAAGGTGCGATTAAAGGCATCTTAGAACAATGTCAGCTATTAATCATGCAGTAATTAAAAGTGTTAATAGAAGTGTGTTCAGCGACAGGAAGAGGGGTTAAAGCTGGTCCAAGGACAAAAAGAAAATTGGGAGTTGGAAAAGCTGAAGGACACTGGCTGACCGCACAAACGAAGGCAAATTAAATGCGCCCAAGCTCCGCTTTCTCGTTATCATCTATGACTTTGTAAAAGGCTAATTTATGCATTACAGTTATAAGGGCAAGCTAGAAAATTTTTAAGCCACACACACACACACAGAGACACTATAACACGTGGCGCCATTTCCAGGACAATGGTCGTGGTGGAGCGGCTTTTTGCGGACTGAGAAAGAGCGCGGATGGAGGGCCAGGACTTTGGCATTAGCCAGGACAATCTACATAACAATAAGCGACGATTAAAAGCTTTACGGCTTCAGCACAGCCCACTTCACATGCCCTCCGCACATTATCTATTAAAAATTTATAGCCAGACAACAGAAACGCCGCCGAAATGTCGACGCCGGCCTGCAGCCAAAATCCGTAGTCGAAGCCAAACAAAAGCCAACAAGTATGCACAAATTTAAAATGCTGTCCCCCCCTCTCTGAAAAAAAAGAAATACGAAATTCAACGACCAACGATACGACAACAGGCAAAAAACAAAAAAAAAAAGCAACCGAACGCAAGAAAATTTCAAATAAAATTCACAAGCATGAAAGCGCCATTACACACAGGACACGAAAACAGTCTAAAGCCCACAAAACCCACAGAAAAGCAGCAGCAAAACCGAAACGAACAGAAACCGGTACGGAAAAAAAGCAACACAACCAAAATAACGAAAACAAAACAGCTTCTAATAATTTTTAATGAAATTCCAAATAAACACGTAAAAGCCAATGAATGTCATTTCAAAAAGGTAAAAGCTTACCGCCAGGATCCAGCACTCCGCTTCAAGGGAGCAACAAGGTGCGCCCGGCGAGGATGTGCGATGTGCTCTACCGTTTCAATGGCACTCCGGACCAGCAGGAGGAGCAGGAGCCACATCATCGGCGACGGCGGCGGCGGCAATTGGTGGAGAGCAGCTGAGGGCAAATGGAGTGGCATGCCCCCGGAATATTCCGGAGGATTTTGGGAATGGTCGCGAGTGGAACGGTGTGGGTGCTGGTGTGGCAAAGGCGGACAAAAAGCAAAACAAGCGCCACAACAACGGCCAACAAAATTTATTAGTCCGCACAATTTGACTACTTTTAGGCGCAACAACCGCAGGACAGCGCAGGACACACAGGCTCCCTCTGTGTCCTGGCAGCCTGAAAATATGTTTAGTCCTGGCCGAAAAAAACCCAAAAACAAAGGGGGACCAATAACGGTCACAACAGCAGCAGCAATAGCAGCATCAGAAGCAGCAAAAGCAGCAGCAGCAACACCAAGAGCAGCTCTGGCATACAAATACACAAATTTATGGCGCAAACTGGAGAAATATTGTCAAGGCAGGGGGCAAAAGACAAACAAGTGGACTTCGAGGCGCGTTAAAGCAAGTTGAAATTTATTAATTTCGTGATAAGGTAAACAACTCGATGCGGAGGAGTCTGGCATTCAAGATCCATCCCATTTCCGTGAAATGAGGAAAACAAAAATTCTAATTTAAGTTGCGGGAACTCCCATTAAACTTGTACGTGCGGTCGGAATGGATGGCATTTGCAAAGGAATCTATAATCGCAGAAGATACAATGCGGCGTGCACGTATATATTTTTCTCAGGAAGTGAATAATATTTTATTTAAAAGCGAGAAATGCAGGGCTCAAATATTTATTAAAATGAGGAAATACTTTTTAAAAAATGTCACATGGGAAAAATTTAAGAAAATATAACAGAAAAAAAATCAATCTAAAAATGTTCTGGCAAAAAACTCTCCAATATCATCGACTATAAAAGATCCTGTAAATCCTATAAAAAGGAACCACCGACTTTTTCGAAATTCATTCGATAAACCAACTTTCTATACCCATTAAGTAATGCGAACAAATTTATTGACTTGTCCTGGCTGGGAGACTTAATGCCAAAGTTTTACCACTGCCTGCATGCGTTTTTGCGTTGCTTTTTAAATGTATTTTTGGGCTGCGGCGCGGTGCGGCGGTTTCGTCGGCGGCATGGCGGTGGTAAAAGTTTTCATATTTAATTTGAGGGCCACCCACTCCCCCCCCATTGAGTTTTCCCGTACACAGCGGAAAACACACGGCGGCTCAGACGCACTTTTTGAAAGGTGTTTGACCGGCAATAAGTCAATTTTGTGTACATTTTATTCACGCGCGGGAAGTTGCGGGTGTGTTGGGTGGCTTACGGTGGTGTTCGGTGGTGTTCGGTGGTTTTTGGGCGGCTTTCGGGTGATTTTCTGGTGGTGGTAAGCGGACTGGTGTCTCACTCGCCCCACCAGGGAGTTGGCCACCGAAAATTCAATGATTAATGTGCGTTGGTGGAGCTGTTGAAGTGGGCGTGCTGTGAATGGGTTGGTCCCACGTCGCGAATGGCAAAAGGTGGACTCCTGTTCCTTTTCCCACTACCAAAATAAAAACAAAACAAAAACCACAACAACAAAATAGCAGAAACAACTCGCTCAGTGACCTCAGCGAATTTCCAAAAGTTTATTAATTTATTGGATTCATGAAGTCATTCGGCATTATGCGTGGGGAATCGCATTTCCAGCCAACGATTTGGGGTTGGGCCCATGACCAGTTGGCTATTTACTTTGCCAAAGTATTACATTTTGTTGGCTTTTGTGTGGCAAGGCAGTGGAGCGCGGACGATTGGGCAATTCGATTTAAAAGGCTTAGAGGCCCAACGCTGTTTCCATTTACTGCAAAGCATAATTTCTCATTGAAATGGCTTGACGGCATTAAATCCATTCAAAATCACCCCGCCCATCGAGGCTCTCTTTATGGCACATCAAATGTAATTGCATTCGACTGTGCATACATATAGTACATATTCGAAGAAATTCGTATTCGGTATGACGCAACAGCAGTAAAGTTAAGCCGATTAGTGTCCACAAAAACACACATGCAGCTTAAAGCCAATGCAAATTCTGAGATTCTTTAAAGACTTGAACACTTCTCTTAGGTGGAAGCCATCACAGGCATCTTAAGTTTCAGCGCCTGGCCAAAAAGTAAATTCGCCATAAAGTATTAGGGATATACTGATGTGTAAATGGTATAGGAAATGGAGCAAACTAGTTTGTATTTCAGAATAGAATAAATTCCAATAGGATTTGTTTTTGTCCAAAAATCCCTTTTTCTCTGCCTTATTTTATAATAGAATTTGAACTACTACAACATTAAAAATTTAATAGAGATTTCTGATTTTGTACTTGTTAGGAAATGCTAATAGAATTATTGCACACGCACAAAAAATACTACTTTACGCTGTTTGTCACGGAATTCTGTGGTTTCCATTCCCATTCCATTTACCCGTTTTGTATCCTGCAGTCAACAAATGCTGTTGCATTTGGAGTGCATGTTGGTGTGCATGCTGGTGTGCGTGCTTTGTGCATTGAATTGGCAAAGTGCAGCGTGCACTAACTATTACACGGCAATTATTTAATTAATTAAAACTAGCCGAGAGCGTATGTAAATAAATGCGGAAACAAAAACACAGATAAAAGGTAATTAACTAATCAAAACACAAAATGCAGCCCACACACACGCACACATACTTGTATGTATGCCTGCATCCTCGAATCCTTTTGGCCCTTATCGCTACTTGGTTTTATGTGTGGGTGTTTTTGGTAATATGAGTGGGTGTGTGTGTATGTGTGGTTGTGAGTGGCCCAAACTAATCAATGCACACAGGTGCAAGCTCTGGGCAAGGTTTAATTTTAGCTTTAGCATGCACAGCACATCGCAAATGCTAGATGGAAGCCGGCCAATCGGCTTAAACACATTTGCCAATACATGAGATAAACAAGCAAGCAAACAAACAAAAAACGACAAATAAAACACGCTGCGGAAAAAAATGAAAATTTACGTAGCATTTTAATAGGTAAAGTTTTCCCTTTAATGTTTATTGGGCTTGTTTGTTGTTGCAGTGGGTTTGCCATCTCCTTTGCCGTACTAGTACTAATTTTTTTATTTTTTCGATTTTTTCTCCTATATACGTATGTTGCGTTTTTTGGTTTTATTTGTGCCGCATTTCATTAAATAAAACTTTGCCTGCAGCAACACCACTACCATCCCGAACTGGAGACGAGCTAGTTGTAGAATTTAATAGCTGCCGCAGCAGCAGCAGCAACGCCAGTTAGTTACAACCTGTGCCACGACCCCCCCATTTGGAGCCCAGAAAAGCAGTGGGTGGTTGTCGCCTGCATAGAACACTGAGCTCTGCTCTGAGCTCTGAGCAGAAAGCTACTACAAAAAAAAAAGCTAGAAAAAAAACTAAATAAAATGCCATCAAAAGTGCCAACCTTGAGCACTTGGTTATTAAAATGCATTCAACCAAAATCTAAAAACTACAAAACTAAAAAACGACCAGCCACGTCGAGGATCCTGCTTCTGCTCTTGCTCTTGCTCCGGCTCGTCCTGCGACTCCTAGCTGCTAAAAACTAAACAACTTTTCCCTGGGAAAAGTGAGGCGCAGAGATTGAGATGGTGGAGTGACTGCAGCTATTTGGCCATTGTTGGCAGCCGCCGGGGGGCGTGTTGCGCCCACAATTTTGTCGTTACACTTTCTAGGTGCCTTCCATTTCTCGCCCACTATTTTTGCCCATTTTTCTGATTTTTTTTTTTGTTTTAACCAGCGGGCGCCTTGCGAAAAATAATTAATTTGCATAATCCTTTGTAGCACTTTGCTTCATTCATGCCCGGCACGTTGGCCCGCTTCTTCGCTCCTGCGCTTCCTCGCTACCTCGCTTCCTCGCTGCAGCGAAGCTCTGGCCGAGCTATGCGAAATTCTGCAATGCAAATTACCTTAAGTGCGGGCCACACAACACATCACCCGCAAAAAGAAAGCTGAAATGGGTGGCGGAAAGCCATGGGCCATGCCAGGCAGGAGGCAGAAGGCAGGAGGCAGTGGGAAAGGCAGGTTCTGCACTGTACATGGCACTAAACAACCTCAAATCCTCATAGATCTTAAGTTATGTACACACACACTCACTCACGCACACACACTCACTCACACATAGTGCGTTTAGCTGCCGAGCGAAGGCTGCAGCTGTCTTCTCTCATGTCGCGAGTCGAGCTGGGCTGGCAAATGTGTAAAAAGCACCTGCTGCAAGTTATTTAGCCAGGCCCTGGAACCAGTTGGGTAGCTCCACAGCACTGCAGCTCCTCCTCCACCTTCAGCTGCCCCTTTTGGCCAAGATGTGGGTGGCTGGAAGCCAAGCGCCGAGAGCCGAAAGCTGCGGATGCATCGCCTGCTGCCTGCTGCCTGCCAGGCTGCCTGCACTTCATCACACAAGTCGCCAACAAGTGCCTACTAGCACATGAAATAAGCTGAACCTGCACTGAACGGAAAAATGTGTTATAATGACTGAAACAAGTGTTTAACATGTTGATTAAAGGGCCTGGTGAAACATGAACTTAAACATCATTTAACTGAAATTTTAACCGTATATAATGAGCAAACAAAAAAAGGTATTTTTTGTTACACTGCAAAGCAGATTATTTTTTCTGGTCAAAAAATTATTAAAGTGACTTAATTGTTTAGTATAAACAGATATTTTATAGCCGCTACACCTCAATTTTTAATTTAATCTTTAGTGTATTATTTACATAATTGTAATTAATGGTTGGTTAAAAAATAATCAAATAAATATCAAAGCTAGTGCAAGAAAACATCTCTGCGTGGAATAAACCATAAATTTAGATTAAAGTCTTAGATTGTGATTCAGAGAAAATAAAATTTGGCTTGTGTAACAAAATGGGGCCTGGGACCTGGGACTTGAGAACCTTGGCCCCTTGAGGCAGCACCCAAACACTTGGCTCCAACATTTGGTTAACACGATATTTCTTGCCGCCTCTGATTTCTGGAGCGCTCCATCTCCATCTCCGTCGTGGCTTTCATCTCCCAGCTTTCATCTCTCTGTCTGCGTCCCTGGCTGAACTGCAACTGCAACTGCAGCTCGGGGCACATCAATTTGGCTCAGGATCTCAAGATGAGCGAATGCCTGGGCAAATTAGTGCAGCGTCAAGCGGCGGTGGAAATTTGTCCGCTGTCAGTTTTGCAGCCTGAGCTGGCCCCTGATTTATGCCCCACTTTGCGGAGTGGCCAGCACGTAGCAAACAACACAAAAAAAAAGCAAAAAAAAACAGAGGGGAGCAGTCGGAGGAGGATGGCTCGAAGTGGCCTGTTGGACAGCCAGCCTCCAATTGTGTTCGCCGTGTTTTGGCCACAGTGTCCACAGAGTCCAGGTTGCATAACTCACTCGCCCGCTGACGACCTGGGGGCATTCTCAGATTCTCGGCGGTCGACTTGCTCAATTTGCCATATATAACACGGGGGTGCCGTGCCTTGTACGCCTTGTGCCCTGCTCTTCATTTTCGGTGTGTGTGCGCTGTTCTTAACTATTTTTCAAACAAAAAATACAACAAAAAGATGGGAAATAAAGAATGGTGAAAGGGTGAGGGCGAGGGGGAGTTGGATCCCCACCTTAAGTAATGAAGCAAGCGCTGGCAGTTTTGTGGGCGCTGCTTCATTTAGTATGCCAGGTAACATAGCCCCATCTCTCTTGCGCCGGCCATCTAGCCTCTTCCGTCTCTTTCGATGGTTCGTAGACCTGGCCAGTATAAAATTTATGCTATAATACCGTTTGTCCTTGCTGAGGCGCCTCTGAAGTGTTCCCTGCTTTCCCGGCAGTTTTCCCACCGCTACCGCCTTCCTCGGCGCCCAAAGTAAAGTAAGTATTTTTGGGTATTTGCATAAATTTTCTTAAGTGCATCAGGCAGTAAATTGCAATCGATGTTGTTGTTGCACCGGCATGCTGCCGTTGCTGTTGTTGGTATTTTCCTTTTGGCCCTCCTGCTGCACGCTCTTTGCATTTCTCCTCCCTTTTTTTCCTGTTTTTCAGCTGGCTGCAAATTATATAGCACACTTTCCACACCTGGACAGGCCGACGTCGACATCGCTGGCCACGGCAACAACTCAACGCCGACCCGGCTGCCACGCCCCTTCGTGCCACCTCGGCCCCTTTCGGCCATGGTCCTTACCCTCAGCTACTTCCGGCTAACACATACACACACAGGGGCAGTCTCTCCAACACACAGACACCTTCGACATGAGCCTTGGTGTCTGGCAAATTGTTTTCAAGGAACATGCAAAGCGCAAGTATTTAATTAATTTTTGCATATTTTATCTGTTTGAATTTGTTGAAGCATGTTCGAGTGCTCCGTCTCGCTTGTAAAAGCTCGGTATCTTCGTATCTTGGTATCTTGACTGTGGGCCAGCGTTGAAATGCTTAGGCCATTGATTGCATCTAAAGTGGCGCTATTTATACGTTCGGCTTCATTTAAATAAATTTTAAATAAAGCACAGCCAAGTGGAGAGCGTTAAAGGATCGCCATTGCGGTGTTTCTAGAACTTAGGGCACTGAAGGAGCTGAATCAATTAGAAATGTTGCAAAAGGTATTAAAAGAGTATGCTCTAGAAGTAGAGTTCATAGAATTTGCTGTTTATTGAAAGTTCAATAAACATTATGTTCATGATAATACAGATTTACAAAACCGACTGGCCACTGTCAATAAGTAATAATTTCAATAAATCCTCAGGAGTGCAAAAGTGCGGCAAATACTTACCAACAATCCCCAGACGACGCACTCTGATTTTTATTTAAATACAAATGAGAAAAAAAAACAAAGAATTATAGAAATTTACTTTTAGTATACAGATTGGCGCACTCATCCAAAGTGAGGCCAAATTCTATTTCCACACGAATATAAGCTGCGGCTTATATACATTTTATAAAGTTGCTCCTGAGGTAAGCCAAATCAGAGTAGTTTAGTGTGTTACTTTGTTGGTCGCCGGCAAACTTTCTCGGCCAGCTATATATGTATAAATATGTATATACCAGCCCTTATATACAGCCTTGGGTAGTTTGTGTGCCATATCTATATATGTATCTATATGTATTAGGGCTACCCATTTCATAAATTGTCTTGCAGAAAATGCGGCTGCCTCTCTGCCTCCATGTTCTTGCTTTGCTTTGTTCGAAAATCAATTATGCTGTCATTGTCATGCTTTTGACCCCATACCATCCCGATCCTGGTCGCCCGACCACCAGAAACCCCAGAAACCCCAGGACCGCCAGATCTCCCAGTCCCCCATCTCTTGAAGGTCGGACCTCAACTGTTATCACACCTAGCGCTGTTTAAAAACACGTTGCTCAAACATTGACTGTTGACTCCCCCCGCCTCTTGGCGCCCGGAAAAGCCAGGCTTTTCCGATTTTCCACTTTCCGATCCCCCCGTTCTCTTCCGATGACGATGGTTTTACGTGCCCATAATGGACCCTCATCAGTCTCATTATTTATGCGACGTGCGGTTTCTTTGGATTTTGTTAGATTAAAAAGTGCCTGAGGGTTTTGTTGAGTGGCCAAAGCGTCACTGTGGTCAGTGTAGCCGGGTGTGTGTGTGTGTGTGTGTGTTTGTGTGTGCATAAAGGTCTAAAGGTAAAGCAGGTCAGGCCGGTCGGTCGGTCGGTCAGGTATTGTCGTTCGTTCTACGAGGCCCATGCCAACGGCTAACTGCCCCTGGCCCTGCTTGTTTACGACCTTAGCACGCGCCCCTTTCACCTCAGTGACTATTTGTTAAATTTACAAAACGAACCGGACAGGACAGGGGGTTCGATTGGGGGATACCCTCTGCAAGGATCAACAAAGGGCTAAGGGTGTTAATTCCTCAAAGATTGCACAGCAAATGGCTGTCTTACTTGGGCAAATTTGTGCCTTTGGGGGAGTGGGTCTTTCGATGGAAAATCTTACTGTTTTCTGTTGCTATTAATAATGCATAAATAATATAAATATAATGGTAGGCAAAATATATAATTACATAAAGATAAATGAAATTAAATCTTTATATTATTATAATATTTCAGAAAATAAATGTTTTTAGCACTTTTTGCATAGACTAGTTAAGTGAATAATCTTAGCTCTTACTTAGTCTTAATATCCCTTACTATTAGTCCCATTAAATGAACTGTTGATATATTTTTAAAAAATTTTGAAGAGGCTTAACTATTTGATATTTATCAAACCAAATAAATCGCACCAGCAAAGCAGCTCGCTTCGAACACTAATTAAATCAGCGAGCACACCAAACAATCAATCCGAGTCCACCCAGGATCACCAATCCCAATCCGAATCCCGCAGACGGGGCTCCAGAGTAATGGGCCATAAACACAGTGGGCCGGGTCCGGCTAAGAGACTGGCATTAGTAATGCGTTTCCTCTTTTCTCTTTTCTTTTTTTTATTTTTTATATTTATACGAGCGAGAGACAGGCTGCTGACTGGCGGCTGGCTGCGAAGGGGAGCTGGTGTTCAAAGATTAATGCGACAGCCATTGAATATTTATTAGTTGTTACTTTGCATATAATTTGTGGGCCTGGGCCAGTTTTGCGAAATGCCATTGATTTGCCAGCAGAGGGGCACTGCCTCTCCCTTCACATTTGAATGTGGAACCTGTCGGGCTGTTGACTCTGCGGTTTTAATTTGTCAGAGTGCGCTAATACGAAATTAATTTGCCGGGCCAGGATAACCAGGACTCGGCTGCCAAGCTACTTGTCCACTTTGCGGCCAAGACAAATGGCGTCTGTTGTTGAAATATTAAAACGAGAAAAAAATAACAAAAAATAAAAATAAAATAAAAATTCCTGTCGTGCAGAGTTGCTGTCTTTCTGTCTGGCGGCGTTTTGGGGCTGGTATAGAAGCAATTACATTAAATAAAACAATAACAATGGGAGTGTAAAGCGGACGAACAAACAAACAAACTGGCGAACAGTCAGTGGGGCAAACAAGAAACAGTAGGGAAAACGCAAACACACATGCTGGCCGAAAGGCACCGAGCGTCAAGACAAATTGTTGCAGCAGCTGCATGTTGAGCCAATAAACAAAGCCAAAAGCACAACAGCACAACAGCTCAACAGCATAAGGATGGGCGAATCAAAACCAAATTAAATAAAATAGAATACAATAAAATAAAGTAAAATAAAGTAAACAAGGCAAACCAAATAATAAGAATATTGCATTAGTTCTAGTGCAGGCCTGGGGGCCAGTTTGAGTTCAAGAGTTACACAAGATGGCTAGATGGCAAGATGGCCTTTGGGGCGTCTGGTGGTGTTCGGAGTCAGCTTCGGCTTCGGCGGCTAAAAGCATTAACCGCACTGACAGCCCAACAACCGACAAGCTGGTAACACACACGAATCCAAACAGGACGAAGGACCAAGGACACAGGACAGAGGACACAGGACATTCACATCCAAACCCACACCCACACACACTTGCACTTGACTGCATCGGCGGTGGAAAGCTGGTGACACGCTTCTACATCGGCGACAACATGCTGCCACAGAAACGGGAGAACGGAAAAAGCTGGCTATCGGGAAAGCGGGAAAGGAAAACAGGAGCAGAAGCAGCAACAGCAACAGCATCCGAATTGGGATTGCCCGACTGCCTGACTGTCGCTCTGCCCTGCCGTGCCCAAAAGCAAAATGTTTTTACACTTAAAGACAAAACCAGAGATTCGCCCCCAAACACACAGCTTTCAGTTGGGCGCGAAAAACTCCCGCCCATCTTCCCAGCAGCTCCCCCGGCTTTTCAGTCTTCGGTGTTCGGTGTTCGGTGTTAGGTCTGGACTACCAACATTGAAACGTTTGCGGCTGCGGTTTGTACTTTTTGGTCTTTGCAGCTATGCAGCTCAGTGGGTGGTGGTCGCTGGCTGGTGGATCCTGCAGTGGGTTGGCTAATGGGAAGGTGGTCGCTGGGTGGCGGACGGGGGGGAGTGGTAGTCCAAGTAGTCCTCGGCAAGCTGTTGTCGCTTTCATCCTCATCCTGGCATTGCATTGACAGAAGATTAGTGTGAAGCAACAATGTGAAAACAGCTCTCCGAGGGTGCAGCACATACTGACACACTGGACAAAAGTTATGACATGCATAGCTTGTTTTACATTTAAGTTAGTATCAACTTAATTATGCAATTAAGCAGAAAACGTTATGCTATAGCTTAAACAACTTAGACGGCTATTCTCGGTACCTCTTTCAGCTTATGTTTGGTAAGTAGATTAGATTGATAATATTTTGTATAAGACCTAGTAACCAGTAAGGGTTTGCAAGGAGTTTCTCCCAGTGCACGCAGCTGCATTTGGCGAGGAAACGGATGACAGCCGCAGGCGACGAGGGCGAGGACATTTTTATTGCGGTGCGTTTGCTTTTTAAGTTCTTCCGAATTGCATTTGCCAGTGTCGCGCTGCTTCTGCTGCGTCTACCGCTCCTGTCGCTGCTGCTGCTGTGTGAGCGTCCCGCTCGAAGATTACATAATTTAGCGAAATTTAATAAACATCAACACCAACTGCTGTGCCGTGCCCTGCAGGCTTCCCGCTTTCTTTTGTGCGAGGAACTTGAGCCATGGTCAGGAGTATAGCGTTTGGTCCTTGAAGCTTGCAGCGGGGTTAAAGGTTGCGGGGTGTGGCGAGCTGAAGCTTTATTAAATTTCACGCACGCCACGCTCGCTGGCGAACCTGAAAATAAATGCACATGCTGGAAAACTAGCTCTGCACCAGCGATTTTTGTGCTTTTCCCGCCTCTCCCGCTTTTCCTGGTGACTGTTGCCGGCGAATGGGGTGCAAAATGCTTTCGCATCTGCATATAAATTCCTCTCATTTTTGTTCGCACTCCGACAGGCGGCAGGCAGCAGGCAGCTTACACACGCTTCTTTTGCTTTTGGCCAACTCCACCGCTGTTGCCAATATTTGCATTTGCATTCTATTCCCATTTTTTCCATACCTTTTTTTTGCGCCCGCTATTGTCGCCTCCCGTACTCTTACACTGTTTACATAAACATTTTTTTTAGTCGACGCAACAACATTTCGCTGCACAAATTTACATTTAAATTAAATTTTAAGTGCATTTTCAAATAAACTAAGTTGCTGGCAAAAGCAAAAGCAATGGGAGTGGAAGTGGAAGTGGGATGTCGGGGCAATCAAAACTCAATGCGTGCACTTTGCGTTCACGCTCCTGTGATATTCGCATAAGTCCGAGGTGGGCGTGGGGCGTGGTCGTGGTCCTGTCAACGACAGGTTACGGGTTAAATGCCAGCAACATGGCCAACAAAACACAACACAACATAGCAGAGCTATGGCAAAACATGGTTGAAAATCGACAGAGGTGCCAGTTTTAAATGGGTGAGCCTAACAACACCGCTGCTCCTGCCGTCACACATGGCCATATTGATTGTTATCAATTTTCGGTTATTACATGGCCAAGCGCTTGCCATTTTCATGGCGATTTTTCACTTGTTCAGTTTTTGTGTCGCCATGCTAGGAATAAATTGGCGAGCGAAAGGGTGAATGTGTTCCACGGGCAGTTGGAAATGTGAAAATACCGAAATGCGGAAATTATGCCTCCCAAGACAGTAAATGATTTAGCAAATATTAAACTTAGTTGATGGCCAGGGACCAGCAACAAATGTTCGCTTTATGCTTATTGGGTTAGAAGAAACATGTCCTGGCCAAAAGCGAAGTTCACACTCGAGAAGCAGAAGTTTTGACTCCAGTTTCTCTGTCCGTGTCTGTTTCGGTTTCGGTTTTGCTTTAGCTCCACCCGAAACTTCCCAACTATATAGTCCAATCCCAAATGAGGATTGGGGAGCAAGTGGAAGCAGCAAGAAGCCAAATAAAACATTACCGGGCAAAGTTTCTCTATGCATTTTTGATTGTTCTCAATTGCTTTGGCAATTGTTTGCAGGGTATCCCACGGTCCATTACCCTCCTCAGCTGCAAAATGTTTTTCATTTCGGTTTCTGCACTGGTATTTCGTACTTGTTTCTATTTATTTACAGAAAAATTTGTTGTGTTGCTTGTGTTTATCGTTATATTTTTGGGCAATTGCTAAATACATACGTGCTTTCAAGAGATTTATGTTTTTGATTTTTATTGATGCCGAGTGCATCGATTATACTAACAGCAAATTGAACTAATAAACGAGATTTATAAATAAATTCTTTGCCGCATGAAGCTATCTATTTTTTGGTCTATCTATACTGCCAAGCCCACAAAAACCAAACTAAGCCGGCAAATGGATTCAAAACCAATAAGAAATACACCATCAGATGTGCATTTGAACCTGTTAGTATCTTTGCCAAATATGCTTTCTGCACTGAAACTAATTTATATATTTGGCCTGCCACAAACAGAAGTTATGGTAAATAAATGTGGATTGGTTGGTTTATATATACATACGTATATAACATCTATCAGTAAAACCATTCCTGCGTTATAAGTTAGCTGATAATCGGGCTTAAGGCAGAAAACTTTTTCGCTGCATCTTTTCATTTATTGCTTAATTTATATACGGCTGCGTAAATAAATGAAATGATGAAAAAGTAAAACAGCAGAAGCCACGAGTTCGCGACGCGGGGGGGACAAACGAAAATTAATGACAAAATTTAATGGACACTTGTACGGCGGACCACGCCCCTCAGCAGCCACGGCCACCGCCCCCTTTTTCCGGCTGCGAGTGCGTGGAAATGTTTACACACACTTATGCAGTGCTACTCTCGCCGGCAGTGAAGTTTACTTATACATTTAAGTACGCGTCGCATTTAATGGACTGAAATTGCATGTCCGCCCAGCGGGAGCAGCAGCAGCAGCAGCAGCAGCAGCAGCAAGTGCAGCAACAACATGGGATCACGAGTCTGGCGGGAAAACAAACAACAAACGTTAAGATTGTTTGACGGCAGCCGCTTATGAAGCACCCTACTGCACTTTGGCAGCACGACAAACCCAATAACGTCTCGAGGTTGCGCTGCGTTGAAGTTGCCGCTGAAGTTGAAGTTGCGGCTCGAGTGGCGCACTGATTAGCTGCCGGTTATCCCGGCAAATAAGTTGTGATACATCCTTTATCCCGATCCCCATCGCTATCCCCCTGACAACTCGACGACGAGCGGGAGTGGTTGGCACAGCTGAAGTGGCTGCGGATTCCGCATGATGAAATATTTTGAGTGCTGACAACGCAACTTGAACAATTTACGGGTTGCAGGCAGAAAGTTTTGCATTATGTACATGTTTATTATATGTTTTTGTACCCCTAAAGGTGCTTTACACAAATTTTGACACAAATATTATCTATATTGGATCACAACATCTGTTTAAATCTTAAATCTGATTAAATCTTTTTCCTTTTATATAAACATAAAAAAAATCGAGTAATAAGGATAATATGCTGCGAAAATATGCTAAACGCATAGCATTGCATTTCATTGAAAGTAAATAAAATATGCCTGGTTTTTTAATGTAATTTGATACTAAGGTAAAATTTTAAAGAATAATGATAAGAAAACAAATTAAAAAGTCTCTTTCACAGAACTCATTTCTAGTTTCTAATTCCATTTTCTAATAATTAAACTTCCTCCTTACCTAATTACTAAAATACGCAAAGTTTCGAATGGGAAATTTTTATAGTTTTCTTTATGTGCACCTCTTAATTGCGCAGAATGCTTTCAGGCTCGGGTCTCATCACCATCACCAGATGTAGTGCAAAAAATAATTCCCCCAGAAATGCAACTCCGGCACTCTCGCATTGCAGCATTTCGGCATCCTGGCACTCTGAGTTTCTGGCACTCGTGGCCGCCTGAAGAAGCCGCTTGGTGCAAAGGAACTTTCAGCTCATTAACTTAAAAACTTGCGGGGCTCTCCAGCAGAATCTTAGGATTTGCCTGAATGCAGAGCATGCATGACAAAGCCAAGCCAAGTCGAGCCGAGCCGAGCTGAGCTGTTCTCTGTATAGCACTTCAAAAAACTACCGCAGCATTTTTAATTTACTACAGAAATTACAAGCGAAATGCGAGAGCTGCGTGAGAAAAAGTATTTTTCTTAAAAGCTGAAGGAGAAAAACGCATTGGTTCGGAGTGGGGAGGGAACGGAGGAGATGGAAATATAAATAAATAAAGCGAGGTCGAATGCAGCAGCACTCTCGTTCGTCCTTTTCTCAAACAGTTCGCCCAGTCAGTCAAGTCACTTTGTCATTCCGAGTGGAGCGGCAGCATAAACAGCATCCTGCATCCTGCCGCCAGAACCCTGAAACCTGAATCCCGAATCCTGCATCCACCAGCCTGCATCCAACCACCGTCAACATCCACATCCACATCCATCCACATGCACACTCACATTTGCATGACGTCAGGAGTCGAAGGAGGCCGGGCCGGCTGCCAGGATGTGCCGCTGAATGTGGATCTGTAGTTTTTTCCGCCGCCAGAGTTCCTCACTCCCATTGCAGCTTTATTTTTTTCGTGTGCTGGTTGCTTGCCGGCGACGGAGCTCTTGTTGGTTTTATGCTGGCAGCGTGTATATTTAATTAAAACAGGATTAATCTAGCAGAAACAATACTTCACTAAATGCAGGAGCAGCGGGAGCAGCACGAGCAGCAGGACCAGAAGCTGCAGGATCTGCAGGAGCAAACTGCGCTGCCTGTGGTCCACGGACTCCAGCTTTAGCTCCATTTCCAGTTTCGGCTTCAGCTCCAGCCTGCGGCTTGGCTAACAGACTCGTTGGCTTGCCCGCCAGTCGGAATCGGAGGCGTAGGCGGTGGCGGAGGCGGGGAGGAACTGGTGGAAAGCCGTCCGAACCTTACCGAATGGGGTTGGAGTGGGGCTTATGGAGGTGGCACTGCAAGTTGCGGGTAGATGTGGGGCTGACCTGGCTGCCAGATTCGTCGGAGCTTAACACAAACAATGGCGTTAACTGCTCCAGCTCAGCCCCGCTCACTTACACACACACACACACTGCGGGGAAAATGACGACCCCAAAACAAGGATCATATTTAATATTTGACTGCTTCCTGTTTGACCAGCACTTCTTGAAGTGTATTGTATACTTTTTAATGTTGAAACTGAAATAAAGACAGTAGAAACCAATTTCAAACCGAAACGGAAATTCAACGTTCTTTAAGAAAAAAATAAAAAATAAATAATTTCAATATAAAAAGAGTATGATTCGCTGTTTATAGGAAAACTTAGATGTAATGCCAGCATTAATAGTAAAGCTACCGAAAATATATATAAGCAATACAAAAAGTTATTATTTTTTTAAATCAAATTTATTATTCATTGGGGTGCAATTAAAGATATGAAAATTTCGTCCTGTGCACACACGCTCACTCGTCGTCCTTAATGCACTATGAGCCCCAAAAGTATGCTGTGCTTTTTGATACGTTATGCAGATCCTTGCCAGAACGCCGCCGACAGCTTAGCAGCGCGCCTTCAATCATTCAACTTCAGCTTTTGGCTCCTGTTCCGACTCCGAATTGCTCCTCCTGCTGCGAGTGCTCCTCCGGCTCCTTCGGCTTCTTGGAGCTGCGCTGCCAATCAAGGAAATTGCGTGCTCACATGTTAAACGGGTCGGATGAGGGGTGCCAAAACAGGACAAATGGGTAGGAAAGAATAACAGGCGAGTGGGCGAAGCGCTTTTCGGCCATTTACTATCGACTTTAATTAATATTTACCCACTGAGCGCTGGGCTTTCGGCAGCGACTATTAGCCGGGGCAAACAGTTTTAACAGCTTTTGCGGATGTTTTGACTTTTAGTCCATCGGGCCACATCAAAAAACTTGACTTGACTTTGGCTCAAGCGCAAGTCAAACGGAGGGCAAATAAACAAAATCTATATATATATATATTTATATCTATATATATGTATGTATATATACATAGGTATATATGGCAAAGCGGTAGCAAATTTCATCGTTCGCCAAATATTATTTCTTTTTTAATAATTTGACCAACGGAAAGAAAACAACCTGGTGCCGAGCATAGAAGATTGAAATCCAAGAACCAGAACAAGAGCCGGCCCAAAAAACCTGGCTAAAACCCACACCAGGAAGTGCTATACACAGGCAATGCCAACAGCAAATACAACAAAAGCAGCAACAACAGCAGCAACAACAGCAGCAACAACAACAACAACAACAACGGCAACATGAGTCGAAATTGTAGTTGTACAAACACGTCAGCTTTTAAATTACTTGGCCTAAAGGTAAATTGAGCGGAAGTTAAAATGTTGGAAAAACAGCACGAAAAAAGCAAAACCAAAAACACGGGGTGCTTGCTGACTCGGTGGGTGGCTTAATGGGTGGTTCCGAGTGGGTGGTGCAGTGGTTCGCTGGATTGGTGGCTCGGTGGTTCATGGTGTAACGGAATACAGTGCCAGGTAAGTGGCGGGAAAATGGCGAAAGGGGATGGAGTGGTGTCCATAACAACAGCAACAAGAGTCGAGCTCGTGAAGAGAAAAGGCGGCACACGGCAAATTTGCCGGGAGTAAACGCAAGTATAATAACAACCGAAAGCAAGTTTTTCGGCTCAACTTGTTGTTGTTGTTGTGGCAGTAGGTACTGCTTCTCCTTCTATGAAACTCAGTGGCATACAGAACGTAATTTCAACTAAACGAACCGACAAACAAAAACAAACAAACAAACAGCAAACGGCGAACAGCAACGAAATATTATTTTAGCTGGCTTGCATCCTTCCTGCAGCCTTGCGGCCAACAGGAGATTCTCTGCCATACAAATGCATATACATACATCTCTATATATTTATATATATGTACGAGTATATACACCTCCTCTACATTCATATGCCGGCGGGATAAGTTGGCGAAATTGTGCAATAATAAAATATTTGCAATGTACTCGAAGCGCGGAACGCCTGCGACTGGCTGGCTGGCAACTGCATTTTCATAAAGTGCAGCTCATAATAAAGCCGCGGGTGGGTGGATGGTGTTGGTTCGGCTATGGTTTTTATATGGACCCAAGTAGAATCACCTACATACACACCATCCCTCGGGGTCCGAATAAAAAGCGCAAATAAATATGAGCAGCAGTAGTTGCAGCACCAGCAGCAGCAGCAGCAGCAGCAGCAACATCAACAGCAGCAGCAACATCAGCGACATCAGCAGCAGCAACAAGCCGAACCAAAACAAACAACAATGGCTGGAAGCAGGAAGGGCAAAACAAAACCAAGCCAGGAATACAAAGCCAAACAAAACAAAACGCAGTACAATGGCGACCGGCAATGGCAACGTAAAAAGCAAAAAATATAATAAAGCCCGCGAAAATATTTGCAGCGGGCATTGAGAAATGTTGCGCAATAAAAATTGCATTTTTATGCTGATGTTTGAATTTCGCATGCAAATGAAAAACGAACAGTGCCAACCGAAAAACAACAGTCGCCATTCCTTGGCCATCGCAATCTCGACCTTATAGCTACCCGATAGCTACGAATCAAACTATCTAACTTAAAGCGTTCTCATATCAATGTCGTATTTACATTTTCTTATCGCAATCATATCGTCAAAGGCAACTCTTTTTTGAACTCGCAACTGTCAGTCTCGATAAATCTATCACGTGTCAAATAAATTATGCAATTTCTGCAAGCAAAACTAAATCAATAATAGATAAATGTGGCAGATTTTTTTTTTTTTAAATAAATGTAAAACAGTTACAGATACGCGAGATATTTTTGAATTTGCAAAGCAACAAATACTACAGTCCAAATATAAAATAATAAGTTCACCCATAAAATTTAAGCTAGTTAAAGCCAGTTAATATTGTTTATTTGTATAACATAGTTAAACAATCATAGGCTGATAAAATTGTTATGGGTACATACGACTGTAATAAATATTTCAGTTCATTAGAAACTGTATTCTGCTGTTGCGTAAATAAACAATTTTTATAGGAAATACTATAAAATACTTGATCCGAGTGAAGTATTTCCTTAACGCGCAGCCATCAAAGTGAATGCCACTATACTCAATAGCAGTTTTGCGGCCAAATGGAGTGGATTTAATACTCCTTTGATACCCTCTGTCTGTCATGTTGCATAGACAACAAAATGGTCTGGAAATAAAAACGAATGGTGGAAGGGACAGGGAAAGGGAAAGGGGAAGGGAACTGCGAACTAGGAATCTCGGGGCAGGAAGTGAAGCTACTGCTACCGCTACCGCTACCGTTGCCCATGCCCATGCCCATGCCACCGCCATCGCGGATTTTCCCGCTTTTCCCCGGCTTTTCCAACGCTTTCGCGCTCCCATTTCCCAGCACTTTCTCTATGCCGGCTTAGCTGAGACTTTGCGCCCACGCTCCACGTGTTTATGACTTTGAATTGCAACTTCATCCGCCGTGTGGGCCGCCGTGGTCCTTCGTCCTGCTGTTCCTGCTGTTCCTGCTGTTTCAGTTGTTGTTGCTGCTGCAGCAGGTCCTGTTTTAGTTGTTGCCACAGCCGTGTGCCGTTCGCTGTCGGTTGCAATGATGGCGGCGCATAGCGCGCATTGTGACGCGAAATGGCGTCGAGTTGAATAATCCAACATGGCGTTTTGCCGCCGCCGTCGCGGCCAAAAGAGCTGCACTGGTATTTGTGTTTCAGCAGCTATGTTTGTGTGCGTTTGCGCTGTCTATTTCCGGCAGCCGGATAAAAAACTTGGCGTTAAAGTGTTAATATTTTGAGTTTTGAGAGCGTCGGACTGGCAGGACATGCAAATCCTGTACAACAACGTCTGAGAAACGGACGGGGGCTTAGGTAGTTCCATTGGAGCACCATGGAGCGTCAGCTTCGACGCTGTTTCCCCTCGACGCTGACACTTGTTCAATTCAAATAGCACGCCAGAGCCCCCGACATTGATGTCCTGGCACGGCATTCCGCCGCTTTTCCGCTTTTCGGGCCTAGCTCCGTCCGGAATGGGAATGGGAATGGGAATCGGGATCGCAACGCTACGGTTCGCTTTGCATAGCCATGGTATGGAATCGAATAGCTATGGTATGGACTGTAATGGTATGGCGTGCCCCGGCGAGCCGCATTTATGTTATCTTTAATTTTTCACTACGAAATTGGCCGTGGGAGTGCAGTTCGATTTGCCAGACAACAAGCATATTTATTTATATTGCCCCGCCGTTCGACCCCAATGCGAACTGTCATGAAGTTACGGGCGAGATGAAGCACTTCAGTTGCCATGAAGTGGGAGTGATTGTGAGGAATGGGGATGGTGTCCTTCGCCACCTGTGAACGGGAAACGGGATCAAGTTGGGTGTGCCTTACGGAAAGAAACCTTTGGACACTTGACTGTCAATTTAATGAGATTTTCCAAAATAAATGTGCTGATAATATTAAAAATATTAGGGGTTGTTAAAACCATTTCTAAGAAATAAACAAATAAAATGTATAATTACAAATAATCGCTCGCACCAACACTTCAAAATTACTGCGATTAATAATAACTAAAAGAGTAATCTTCAATCATCTAAACTTCGTTACTTCCTCGATGTGTTGATAAGGCAATAGATGCCATAGATACTGTGATTCGCTTAGGCCATGTACTTATCATATCATATGCAAGGTCAATGCCCTATCCTTACACTAAGGGTATTAACACTGGTGAATTTGACTGGTAACCGCGGAGTAGCTTGCCACTCGGAAGGCTCAGAGTCAATGCAGCATATTAATGATTGGCTGCGGACCAATGTTTGACCATCGTTCGGTGAATGGGCACAAGGGCTTTCGATCTTGGCCAATTAATCAATCGGGCAACGCATTTCGTGGTCAGCTTGGCCAAGTTCCCCCAATTAGACCGCTGCGGTAAATGTTCGATAAGCAGGAAAGTGCCAGGCAGATGGAAGTGTTTGTAGCATGAATACTGAATGACAAATAAGGCATCATCGTTACCATTATCATCATCATCATCATTATCATCAGCATCATCGCCATCACGAACGCGGGCACCAATTAAATAGCGCCTTTTCTTTGTCGCTGGCTTATCGCTGATTGGCCGGTGTAAATTTCAGTTTTACTTAAAAATTAATTATCATCAGGTTGGAATCGGCTTGTTGATTTTGCAGGCGGGACAAATGGACGGACGGTATGAAACGGTCATGTCACATTAAGCATACGCAGTGTGTACGCAGCGCATAACTGACGGCAAGCCAAGCAATCAAGCGAACTGCCACTAAAGCCCCGCATCCTCCACGCAAATCCCTCCCAGGCAGCCGACAAACCAATTCCAGAGTCCGGCAAACAACTTGCCAGACTGCAAAATACAAAAAAAAAAAAAAAATGAAAGAGAAGAGAAGAGGAAAAAATTGTCAGGCTGGCGTTTAAAACCAGTTCGCATCAATTTAAGCGGACATATGCTTAACTTTACTTGCGGTGATTTTTCAACTTGGCCCGCAGAGTTGCAGGTTGCATGTTGCAGTTACCTGAAGCCCAACCAACCCCCGCCCCTGGTAAGTGAAGAGGGGTGGAGGTGGAAGGAGGACGAATGGCTGGAGTGCTTTGCACATTGACAGCGTTAATTAACTTTTAATTTAATTTCGCGTAAATGAGTTTTTACTGTCAGCGCGCGTTGCTTTATTTAAGCTGACAAAAAACGCAATTTGCAATGCAAGAGTTTTTCCAGTTCGAAAGGGGACAAGCGATCGAGCCAGCCAGCGAGCATGCTTTTAAGCGCGGTTTTCAAATGTGGCTGCGATGTCGTCAGCCAGTGTCAATTTATGCCGCCAAAGTGAAAATCCAAACTGAAAGATTTATGCAGGCGACACACTACCACACACGCACACACGCACACACACACGGGAGGGGGGGCACACACATATTTTATTTATATTTTTCGCTCGCAAATGTGATTTATACGAAAAATCTCAGCAACAACATGGCTCTGGCTAGCTGCGTGTGCGTGTGAAATATTTTGCAGCGTTTGAGCTTTTTAAATTCAATTTCCAGCCAGCTAAAGAGAGATGGAGTTGCAGTTGCAGATGCAGATGCATGAATTCGGATTCAGATGCCAATGCCGATGGCGATGGCAATGTCGATGTGATGTCGAGGCCAGCCGTTGCATAAATAAGCGCTTTAGACCACTGTGCAAAAATGGCGGCGGGGGGGATGTGGTGGTCGGTGGTGGCAACTCGAAGTGGAAGTTGAGTTTCGGCCACACAGAAGGTGTGTGTTTTATTAATTGCCAGCGCCAATGCCGCAGTTGCCGCAGCAGCCGCGGCCAAGAGAAATATGCGAGCAATGCACGCATGCGGTTCCCTCAGTTTTCCCGCCCCATCCGTTTTCCACCCCAATTTTCCCGCGACTTTTCCTCCTCTTTTTATGCTGCAGCAACCGCCGACCATTCCGAGTGGGCAGTCGCACGTTATATCGTTAATGAAAACTGATTCTAGTGTCATTAATGTGCGAGCTCTCCAGACCATTTCGAGTGCAACGCGAGCAGTATCTCTCAGCGTCCTTGGGGCACCGCTGCCACCTCGACACGACGACACCCGGACACCATTCTCATCCTCATCCACATCCTCCCCTTTAGTCCAGTGCCAGCGTGCATGACGAGTCATTTAAACTGATGCGTCGCCAACTGAGTGAGCAACTGATTGCGTCCTACCACTCCACGGTCTGCAGCCTGCAGTCCACAGTCTGATGTCCAAAGTCCCCTTTCGATCCCCAATCTCCCAATCCCCCAGTCCACCCATACCCATACCCATACCCATGGACTCCTCGTTACTGAACCCGCTGACGACTTAATGACAGTCATACAAAATACGACAGCGGTGCGAAAATTGCAAGGCTTGCCATCAACACTGCAACACTGCTCCCGATGATTACCTTTTAATGCAAATATAAAAAATGAAAGAACAACATAAACCGATCGGAAGGCAAGGAGTCGCAACAAAAATGCTCTTAGTAACATCGGCGATTTTGAGAAACACTTAAGTGGGTTGTGTTTGTTTTAGGGATGTACGATATTATGGAAATTTAAGTGAACAACCTAAAGGGAAACAAGTTCTTTTTTGAAACTGGTTATGAAACTATGAAACTGGCACTGCATTGAATGATATCTGTTCATAACTTTATTTACTTAATGAATAGCAACTTAAATTACACCTTTTAAAACTATTTCCTACTTGTTAGATTTATTCAAAGTTTATTTGGCGAATAGGCATGTTTGAAATTATTTTCTATCTTTGAATCAACTATAATATCAATAAAATTCTGTTCGCTGTTGTTAACTTTTGAAAGTGATCCTCTGTATGCGCAACAACTTAAGATATTCAACTATTTCGTAGTTGGCAGTGTTCCACAGTTCAAACGTCGTTGTAATGCGAGTGTGAATGATTCAATAATTGTGATCCGTGCTGTTTGATTTGATTGACGAGTGCAAGCCGCCTGCTCGGGTCGGACACGCCCCTAAATACGCAGGGTATAATCAAAAGCGATGGCAGGAACAGAAACAAAGGCGACCGTCCGACAAGCTGACAAATAAAAAAATCCAAAAAGCAGAAAACAGAAAACAGAAAACAAGCGAAACAGAGCGGCCCGAAGGGGAATCGCGGCATCGGGGATCTGGACAGAGCTTCACTTGCCATGGCATGGCATGTGTAAATGACGCTTAAAATTGAAAAATTAAATGAGAAATTATTATGTGTGGCAGGAGGTTGATGGGCGGGGGGAAGTGGGACTGTGGCAGCCACAGGAGGCGGCAGGAATCCGGACCTGGGTATCCTGCCCTGTGGGACATGTGTGTTAATGTGCAAGTGTGAGTGTGAGGCGGCGGCGCAGTGTCATTAAATTAATTTGTCAAATATGTATAAAATAATAAATTACCTTTTTGTCAGTTACTCGTTTATTAATTTGTACATGGCAACAACTTTTCGTAGCTGTGTGACAAAAAGGAACAAGACGTGTAAAAAACAGGACGCGCCACTGTCCAGAAGTCAACTAGCATAAAAAATTATGATGTGCAAAAAGTAAACACACGCGCGGCAAAAACAAAAAAAAAAAACAAGGCAGCGGAAAAACTGGGTGGAAAATGGGAGAAAGTGGTGGTATATGGTGGCATATATATAGATATTGTGATGGAGGTGGAAGAATTGGACAAATTGCCTGGCTGCTCATCGTGTATCGTTTAATAGAAACGACCCACCACAACCCACACCAGTACACACACATACCCATGCACATACACACACACATACAAAATCGTATATGCACGTCACCTCTTTTTGGGGCATTTTTATTTCACAGCTCTGGCCGAAAGTTGAATGATTTATGATTTATTCAATGCAACGGATAAAACGATGCCAACGACGAGGACTGTGTGACTCTTCTGTCTGTCCGTCTGTCTGTTAAATTATTTTTTAATGTGTCTATTAAAAAATACAACAGCTGCATCAACAACTGCAGAAACAACTAGATCAACCATAGGTGGTACTCTGCTACTATGGCAGGTGCTGTGGTAGGTGCCGGCCATCGAGTCGTTCAGGTGGAGATTTTTGGGGGATTTGGCGCCGGCATTAACATGGAACCAATATAAATGGCATGCCAAATTGTAGTGGATGAACAAATTCGCCGCTTCATATGCGAGTGTGGCAATAAAAACTTGTAGAGCCAAAGCCAAATGCGATTTGGGGGGCATTTGTTTTAAATTACCCTGGCGTGTAAGTGATGAACTGGTGTGTCTGTATGTTTTCCCTCTTTGTTTTTTTTCGGTTTCTCGTTTCTTTTTTTTTTGCATTTTGGTTCGGCCAGTGTAACAGCAAATTGAGCAGTCGCCATAAAACAACAAACAAACTTAGCCGTTCTGCGGCACTACCACCAGCACGACGACCAGCAAAAGAAAAAAAGAGAGCATTGAACTCGCCCCACCAGTGGATTCCCCGAAAAAATACATGGAGCTACATGATGAGCCATAAAACTATTGCAGTTATTTGGAGTAGATTGCACGGCCGGCGATACCCAGATACTTATGGGATAAGGTGGAATAAATATTTCCGTTGGCGGCCAAAAGGCGATTGCGATTCAGGCCAAAGCCCCTCTAATGCCAACTTATCCAGTTCCTATCATAAATACCAGTTTGTGAGACCGTGGTGTTCCTACTTTCGAACCTAAGAGCTCTGAAAATAAACGTGGGAAACGTGAGAGTGTTTTTATTTATTATGGACCTTAGAGTTCAATCTATAGTACACTTGCAATTTAAAATAAAATAAATGTTTTATTTACGAAAATCGCCTCGGCACTCGATAGCGATCATCGGGAGACATAACCACTTGATAATAATTAAACACAATAAAAGAAAAAATGAAAAAGAGCGCTGAGGGGCAAATATTAAAAGGTACTAAATTAAATATACAAATTAATGATAAGCGGACTCACCCAAAGGAATCATTAGCCAGTGAATAAAAAATATGCCTATGCCGCAGAAAACTATTGATGAGCCAACCAAACACCGAACATCCTGTTGAAAATGAGGACTTTCATAAAACACTCGAATATACATGAGTAAACAATGCAACCTTTAAAACACCAATAAGTAACATGAACCCGGATAGTATCAAATTGCCTCCACATATGCAACCAAAAACCAAAACAGAATTGGGTAGTTTTTGTCGTTTCACAAAGTCCACAACTAAAGCTGTAAATTAGTAACTAATTTAATATTATTTTTCAATATTTCAGAACTCTACTCACGGATAAATGCGATGCCGAAGACTATATTTATGCATGCCCAAAAAATGCACGCCCTGTACTTTGTGCAAATAGTAAGGTTTGTTATAAAGGAAAACTTCTTGCACATGGTATTCCGAAAATATTAACACGCATTTTGACATTAAACGAAAATAAGCATGTTAAGCTGAAACTTCATTTGTTGTTCTGTTTGCTTGATAATGCATTTCTCAAACATTTGCAGAATTGAGCTTAGTTTCGCGCTTTATAACTATCGAACTCGAATTAATGTTCATCAGCAGCTGTACGTAACTAATTACCATGCAAATGAAGAACTCTGTTGAGACTCCGATACATTTTCCCATTTGCCCATATGGACACAATGGTAAAAGTAAGCAAATAATGTCATTCAATTACAGAATTAAACTTTCCCCATTTCGTTTTCCGTTGAAGCGTGAAAAGTGAACACAGTGTCGTCGCCGTTCAAACACCTGAACCCTTCCATTTTTCCACTTCCATTTCCACGTCCGTGTCTGTGTCCGTGTCCACCTGTTAACTAATCAAATAACTGAAGCGACACGAAAATACCCAAATGTGGTAATGTCAATGGTTTCGGCCGCCGGCGCTGACAGTGTACAAATCCAATGCAAACAAAAGTGCAAATGAGTTCGAGAGTGCGACGCTAAAATGTTTGCCCAAGCCAAAATGTTAATGGTAATGACAGCTCCGAGAATTCGTTAACGAAGTACGAGCACGTATGGTTCAGTGTGGTTCAGTACGTTTCAGTATGGTTCCGCCGGATTCAAATCCCCGGGACTCAGATGAGCCCTCTCAGTCTATCACAATTTCCATCAGTGTGCATATGCGCACCCAAAGGCCAACAAATGCCATTAAAAATTGCCACGTGAAATGCTTTCAAAAGCCATCGAGAGAGAAGGGTTGTACGGGTATATGTTCGGTATATGTTTGGTATATGTATCCTTATTTCTGGCAACTAAATTAAAATATTTACGGGTAGCTCTGCATGTATCCCAATTATACGCGACCCAAAATATGATAGTTAGATGGTCAGGCCAGAAACCAAAACCAAACTAAAACCGCACCAAGAAGACAACCCGGCTAAATCCCATAATTAAGCTTATATGCATGTCCTTGTCGTCCTCGCTCTACTCGCTTCTACTCGTCCTTTTTGCGTGCATGTGATGTATTAATTTAGAGAAAGCCAACATACACCCACTCAGGCATCATCCGACCCCCGAGTAGAAACAACAACCACATGGTCGACAATGGCAACCGGCAACCGGCAACGGCCACAATTACACCTACAGGAAGGCAGAGAGTACAGGACAATGGCAGGACACCGGGGCCCGGGAGTCTGGGAATTCTGGTAGTTCTGGGTTCCGGGAGCAGCAGCAACAGCAAAACTATTTCACAGCTAAAAATGCTGTTATGCGTTTATATTAACACGGATGTACCCGCACACACACTCACACACATCTACCAGGACACCCCGAAATCCTGACACCCACTATATAGTAAAGTCGTGGAGGACACGAGGACACGTAGAAAGGTAGCCAGCATACATTAGCAGGCACGTAGGATGCAAACTAACTGTGCCATTGGACCAGAAATAGTATCAGCGATACGAATCATATGCGGCAGCGCCAAAAACGCAGACCAAGCCCAGACCAGGACCTCATCCTGCAATCCCCATCCCCATCTCCATCCACCCACTAGGATACGCCCCACTTATCCCGTACGACCAACCGATTCAGCGATGCGACTTGGTCGCACACTGTAATGTGGAAGAGCATCCTGCGGGGGCTGCCCGAATAGATAATAAAAATCCAGACTTATCACAAGCAATTCCAAAATAATATGGGAAAAGAAGCGCTTTTTGGTAAATACTCCATAGTTTTTGATGAGTTTGCAGACTCGTGCCGCTTGATATTCCACTATTATCAAATGCAGCACTTTTATTTCTAAACAGAAATTGAAAACATTGATTTGCAGCTATCAGCAGAAAAAAAATCAGCCAAAATGAACAAATGCATTTCAATAAATACTACATAATTATAGATGCATTTGCAAACACCAGGTTTGTTGATATAAAAACCTTTTGATATATAAACATTTTTTGTAAAATGTACTCTTTTTATTGAAAAGATAATAGACATATTAAACACATAAATCCTAAAGTGTGCTAATCGCTGCGACAAATTGGTGAATTTGATTATTCTGCATAAAAGGACACTTATAAATTACAATAGGCCATTAAATATTTATGGGAATAAAGGAAAACGAAATCGTGATAATTTTATTTACTTATATTAAAGTTAAAAGTCATTCAAATTTAAGCGCAACGCTCTTGGATTTGCATACTACAAATTTGCTTTAAAGAAAGGAATTTTTTTTGCGTTTGTTGTTGTTAATACCATTTGAAATCAAATGAAATTATATAATATATTGTTCATGTGCCTTTGAAATAAAATCTCAGGAACTTTTAAATAGTCCCTCGCATTGGGCAGGTTTCGTCACACGCTAAACAGTTGGCAAGTATTCAAAGGAACTGGGTTGGGTGACGCGTGGATCCGGATTCGGAGTGGGGGATTGAAGGATTGGGGTTTGGGGACCTGGAGATCGGGGATCGGGGACGGGATACCAAATACTACAGAGAGGGTCTGGCTGATGCCGTAGGTGGGGATGTATCCTTTGTGCCAGCATGGAGCGTTGGCAAAAGTTAGTTACGAGTGCGAACAATGATATTACGTAAAATATTTTGAAACTGCTGCCGTTGTCGACCTGCTCTCAGTTTCGCTGTTCTCCGCCGGAGTGGTGTGGGTGTGTGTGGGTGATATGTGGGCGTAAAGTGGTAGGAAGTGGGGCGTGAGTTTAAGGGGGCGTGGCCAAGGGAGTTTCTGCGGCCATGTGGCATGTGACAGCAAAACGCTGCTGACTCCGACGCTCCACCTTTGCCGTAATTGTGTCGCATATGACCCCTTTAGTCGGAGGATGGCACCCTTTTCTCTCTTCGCAACTCGTGGGTCTGAGTGCAATAACCACAATTTCAGATTGAGATGGAGCCAAACATGCCCCATACAACCCCAGCCCACCCACTCGATCCCAATTCCTCTGCTAGCCTAAGCGTAAGCTCATTACGTTTTGGCTTTGTTTTGGACTAATTAAATTTGAATGACTATTTTCACTTAAAAACTTTTTGCCCCACTGGTTGGCTGGGTTTGCCCCACCATTTCAAACTCCTTCAGTGTTTTTGCTGCTTTTGCTGCTTCTCCTATTGCTTTGATATTTGTTTTTGTGTGTGTTTTTGGCGATGGCACCAGGTTTTGTTCAAATGCTGCTGGGGTTGGCTGGCTGTTGGCTGAAACTCTTGAGTGAGCCATAAACAATGTGGCTGGCAGCCTGGCTAAAAACCCAAAAACGCCACCCACCAACGACCGCCCCAAAAATGCCAAAGTGTCGCACGGGTATCACACAAAATATTAGAAATGATACTTAACCACAGAATTGCAGAGCTTTCGCTTTTGGATCGAGTGGGCGTGGGCGTGGGCGTTTGTGGGTGGCTGTGTTTGTTGGGGGGAGTTAATTGTTTGCGGGCCAACCGTTTGGGCCCCCTTTTTCGCATCCGAAATGCCAAACTGTGAAATTAGCAGCAGCGCCAAATGGCAACCGGAAACGTCGCCCCAACCGGATATAAGCAACACTGGGTGCACCGAAATCATGGTGCCTGGATACCGTGCCATTCCATCGCCAGAATGTTGACAGCAACAATAAGCCATTTCGAAAATAAGGCAAAAAATATATAAACTTTTCAATTAAAATCAAAATTGTTCGGTTGGCTGACCTCAAATGGATTTCATGATTTTATTAGCAAACCAATAGATGAATTCGCGTATTTAAAGCTTAATGCAATCGCTTTCACATTTGCTTTCTGCCTTTTCATTTGCGGCCATAAATAGCCCCCAGGGGATAAAGGATATTATTGGGTTTTGCTTCAGCCGGCCAGCCACGGTATCTACTATATGTATACGAGTATATGCTTAAATGCAAACCGAAATGAAAATAAAAGGAAATTAATAATAAGGAATAAAGCCGCCGACAAACGATGCATAAATAAATAATACCTACAAACGTGCGTCTCCGGAATCCGGGAAAAACCCGGACTCATGTACTCATGGACTTACGGACTCATGGATTCCGGCAAGGGCGTGGCGGAAAATCAATAACAACAAAACATTGTTCGTCTGTCTGACCAACAAAAACGACAACTACAACTACAAAAGGCTACTTGATTGTGGTGCACAAAAATTTAATTGTGCTCAAATTGAAATGAAATCAAATGCAATTTGCGTGCAATTGTTTCTGTTTTTCGAGTTGTTCCAGTTGCTGGCTCTTGGCACCGTAATATCAATATCTAGATTTAGGAACAATGTCGAAGAGAAACATTTCAGAATAAAGATCGAAATAATTTCCTCGAGGGTCCTAAGGTATGCTGTTTAAAAACAATTGCACACAAATTAATAGAACTATGTGTTGAAGTAAGTGAAATTATAAATGAGTAATACAACAAATTGGATTTTAACGTTATCAGCAATAGATTTAAGCTATGGAAAATAACCACTGGAATTCATCCCAAAACAAGAGAGAACGCTATAGTCGAGTTCCCCGACTATCTGATACCCGTTACTCAGCTAGTAGAAGTGCAGGTTTGTGGGCGTTAGAGTGGGCGTGGCAAAAAGTTTTTTGGCAAATCGATAGAAATTTAGACGACTAATACAAAAATGAAAAAATATCTAAACATTTTTCAAAAGTGTGGGCGTGGCAGCTTTGGGCGGTTTGTGGGCGTTAGAGTGGGCGTGGCAAAACGGTTTTTGGCAAATTGATAGAAATTTACAAGACCAATACAAAAATGAAAAAATATCAAAACATTTTTCAAAAGTGTGGGCGTGGCAGTATTGGGCGGTTTGTGGGCGTTAGAGTGGGCGTGGCAACATGAATCGACAAACTTGCGCTGCGTCTATGTCTCTGGAGTCTGTATGCCCAATCTAAACTTTCTAGCTTTTGTAGTTCCTGAGATCTTAGCGTTCATACGGACGGACAGACAGACAGACGGACAGACGGACAGACGGACAGACAGACGGACGGACAGACGGACATGGCCAGATCGACTCGACTATTGATCCTGATCAAGAATATATATACTTTATATGGTCGGAAACGCTTCCTTCTGCCTGTTACATACTTTTCAACGAATCTAGTATACCCTTTTACTCTACGAGTAACGGGTATAACTATGAGGTATACTGGTATCGCTCTTGGATTTTTGATTTTCTACACATTTACACTAAATAAGTATTCACTTCACTTCCAAGTGCCCTTGCTTTTTGGTCTTTTGGCCAGCAAATCGCTTATACTAAACAACATAGACTCCCGGCTAGATTTGTACTTCCCACTCAAACGAGAAATCCTCTTCAAAATTGTTCGATAGCAATCAGTTTGGATGAGTACTTCTATCTTTCAACGATCCCATCCCGAGCGATTCCGATGAATTTGTGGTTTTCCTAAGCGGCATTAAGCTCAACCTTTGGCCGTTTCACGAATTTAATATCCGTCATTCTTTCCCCTTTAAAAATCGAGCACGTGTAGCCCCGTCGGCCGTTTTTTCCCATTTTTTCCGCCGGATTTCTGGTTTTTGGGGGTGGGATCACCCGCAGTGCTGCCGGCAACATCCAACTCGTTACCAGAAAGCTAAACCGTGCAAAATCAAATAAAAAGCTATGGTAATTGGCTGTCGGTTGTAAAATTTTACAATCATTTTCCAGCGTGGCGTTGCGTTCGGATGCATTAGTATGGTTTTACCCATTTTGTGGTTAAAACTAGGGAAAGTTTGTTTTTGACAAACTAAAGCGAATGCGAATGCGACTGGTAATGTGCGTGTGTGTGCGTGCGTGAAAATATATATTATGCGGCACATAAATGCGCATTAACAGGCGTTGCAGGCACAAGGACTCGCGCTCACAACCGCACTCACACCTATACTACAGAGCAGTGGACAGTGCCAATATCAATATCCGTGGGTCTGATTAAAATGAAATATGAACATTAACCGCATTTGTTTAAATATACATCGAAACCGCACACACTGCGTGCAAACAACACTCACACCACGGCAAATACTACACTATTGGTCCAAAGGCTTAACTAGGGGAATGCGGCTATTTGGTTGCGTTGAGATAATAGACAAACACACAAAACTGCGGACAAGAACATTTAATAATGAAATTGAATTTACAATTATTTTTGTTTTTGTTTGCCAACACGCACACACACTCACACTCGCACTCGCACTCACGTAGCCGGGCTCAAACAATGCATTGTCATTGCAATGACCGTTGTTTGTGTGTATGTGCGAGTGTGTGAGTGTGTATAGATTTTCAGGATGTGCGAGTATGTGGGCGGAATAAATATTTGATTTGCATTTAAAGCTGCATACATCAAAGCAACTTCGGCCCCACCATCAGCATCGGTTTATGGTTAAAATTTAATTAAAATCCCTTTGTTGCCCTTGCTGCGGTGACCAATTACATAATAATTAATGCTAGATTAATGCTGCCAACTCCTAGCCGAGAACAATGCAATCAATCTTCATGGCTGATGCCGCGAAATAAAGTAATCCAATGCTCAATTAACACAGACAGTAAAATCTTAAGTAATTGCAATAAAACAGACTACCCCTCGAGTACATATTTTATAAAGTCCCTTCTTCTTTGTTTTTTTTTTTTTTGTTTTTTGCGCCGAAGAGGCGCGAGTCTTGCACAAAAAAAAGCCTTGGGAAAATGCCATAAAATCAACGCCAAGGCAGCGACAGGATGACGACGAGGTAAGTCAGCCAGGACTTTCTGGCTGAAGAGTCAAAGCGCCTTTCCATCCCCCATTTGGCCCCCATCGCCAGTTGGCCAAAATGAAGAGCTTTCACATGTCTGGCACATAAAAATGGAGCGTTGTTAAACGCACCGCTGGGAAAACGCGGAAAAGCGGAAGAAGACGCCCCCGGAAACCGGAAGAAAACGGTGGCGCAAATGTCGCGGCCCAACTTGCTGGTGTCAGTATCTAAACCAAAAAAAAAAAGAGATGAGAAAAACAAGCAGCAGCAGCAGCAGCAGCAGCGGCATCACATCAGCAACAGCGGCATCAAAAATTGCTTATGTTTTCATAAAATGAAGCGCAAACAATTTTTTGACTGAAAAGCATAATAAAAACAACAAAATTCCGCACAAAAACAAGGGGTCGTGTGCCGCTGCTAAGCAAAAGTACTCACTCCATTGTTTCTTTTGAGAGGCTGTAATCTGATTTTATTATAATTTTGATTTTGCTTTCTTTTCATAAATTTTATAACAAACCCAGGTCGTATGCAACCAAAAAATGGAGCGAATGAATGTGGGCTGCATAAAAAATTCGTTAAATTATCAACAAGGAGAATTGGCCTCAAATAAAAACACAACATGCGCGTGCCACCCAAAAACCACGAGCAATAATCATAATAGCAACAACACTGCGGTCGCCTCCTGAGGTTAACTAAGGTTAGGGGCTGCTGTTATTGGGGGGTGATCCAGGTGGCTGAGGGGGCGGTGGTAGGCGGTGGTAGGCGGTGGGCGTTCGAGGAATAGGAGGCGGGGCCCGGCGGCATTGTCTTCCTGATTCCTGTTTCCCAACATTTTTGGCTGCTGCCAAGCAGGCGTAAAATAATAAACGCGAAATAAAGTGGAAGCCCACAAACAGGAACCCACACACACAAACTTAGATGCCCACACACATGTGGTAACTACACTGAAGCAAAAGCATGTACACAATTACAGACTAAACAAACTTGAAAGCGGCATGAAGATTAAACTCATTTACAACTGAGCCTGAAAAAAAGGGATTTAAACATGATAGTTAACTACTTTTTTTTATTAATATAAAATGTTATCAAAAGTGGAACCAAAAGATTTAGTAAAATATAGTAGAATCATTGATAATAATAATTAATTGGCTATATTAAGCAAAAACATGTATTCTTTTTTTTTTCAAATTTATCAAAGCAACAAATAATCGCATTTTATTTTACATAATAGTTGGATTGGTTAGTATTTAGAATATAAAATGGTTTGTAGTTTTAATACTATTATTATCACACCATACAAAATATTAATCTAATGCATATTTTTTGTGAAATTACAGATATGGTTGTTATATGTAATCGAAGTGAGCACAGTTTTTTCCGCGTGTATACATGTGTGCGACTTACTAAGCCAAGGATTCACGTGGAGCCAAGATGGCGACTGGAGCCTTGGTCCTTGGTCCTTGGTCCTTTGGCAACTGTCGGCGTCACTGTTTCTTTGGCCTGCCCAACGAAGCGTTTACACTGATTTTCGCTTTCAGTCAATTTTAAAGACAACTTGAAGCCGCATAACCAACCAGCACCATCAGCAGCCGAGGCAGCAGCCCATTTCCCTGCTGCTACATTTTTAATGAGATTAAAATAGGCTCACACAGTGCCAACAACACGGAAACAACAAGCAACTTTCACACTCACACACACTCACACTCATTCGGGGATTCAAAGGTGCATGTGTGAGTGTGCGTACATTATGGCAATTTGGGGACATGTACAGGATTTTTTCGAGCCCACATTTTAAAGAGTTGCCTAAAAGGTTTAAGAGATTTGAGGCTGCCGCTCATTTGTCCTGATGGCCTGATGTCCTGATGGGCGGCGACCTTATGCAGCGACCACCTTCGCAGCCCGCCAACAGCCTCCATGTCCTCCCGGCCACTCATTAATCTACAACGCATTAATTTCTCCGCCGCAAAATCCAATCTAAATTACATAAATCAACAAGCCGTAACGAAGGCTGCTTGGGTGGAGCCCTCGAATGTCCTTCGTCATCGCATTCGGCGTACTGCCACCCCCTACATTTGCCCACTCCCACTGCCTTTGCCGTAATTGGGTCACTTGTATGCGAAAAAGCAGCGAACTGTTGCATGCAAAGTACATGCAACATGGGGCATGGGGCATGGGGCATGGGGCACGGGGCAGGAATTGCGATGCAATCTAACAGCTACTTTGTCAAGCGACAGCAGCAGCTGCAACAGAAATGGCAGCAAGGGATTGCAACTAGCACCACTGCTGCAGCCATATTACGATTGGGAGATTCGATTCGAGTCACCCCAAGCCTGCCAGCATCACCATTCCCCATCCAACTGCAACCAACTCCCCGCCAGATTTCAGATTTGTGTGGCCTAATTAATTAATTGAAATTCATGAATTGCACATGCGACTGTCGCTTGAAGAATGGCAGACGCGGCAGCACTCAGCCGGGCGTTTAATTCGAGCTGACAACGATGCCACAGCCGATGCTGCATATTAATTGCAATCAAAGCTCAATGGGCAGCGGCGTTTAAAACTAAAGGGAATCGAAATGGGGAAAAACGGGTGGAAAAACTGGCAGCAGGGGCAGAAAACTGAAACGCGCTGCGAAAGCCGCTTAGGCACTCGGGCGTATTTTAATTTATTAATGGGAACTCATCGAACCGCTGCGTTTTTTCTCCCACTCCCAACTCCGGATCCCAGTTCCAATTTAAATCCATACCTACAAATCCAAGGCGGCCGTTTTGACCTACTGCCGATACCGCTCACCTGCGGCTTATCTGAGCGACGCGTAATTTTGATTATTAAGTGCCACTTAATTTAGTGGGCGTGTGCGCTGGGGGCCATCAAATTCCCAGGCCACAATCCAAAACCGATTCGGAATATTGAAATTGAAATTGTCAATGTGCTGCGACAACGGCGGTGGATTTGGCTTTAGCTTTGGCTTCACCTTAAACCAAACGAACTAGTTGCCAACCGACGTGGGGATTGATATCTGGATCTGGTTTTTCGACCATTTTCCCCCCGTGTTGGTCATTTGGGAAAAGGCCGGTAGCCGTCTTAGCCATTGATTAAGAAATTCATGATATATTTGCCTGAGATAAGACCACGGGCGAAAGGTTTTCATTTTGGATTCAATGCGAGTGGGCAAGAAAAAGTAAGTCCATCAAATATTTACATATTCCACATGCCGAAAAACCGAAAAGCCGAAATGCCAGTTAAACGTGGGCAGGATCGAGGCACATTAATCACGTTGAAAAAATAATGTTGAGGTAGGAGAATAATGCTGAAATTGATATGCAGCCACGACTGCTAAAAATATCAAAAATTAATTTACCCCTCCGCCCGCTTTTCAAAAGGCAAAAACTTTTCTGCCAGCAAATTACTCAACTCGACTCAAGTTGCGGTTCTCAAGTGCATAATTAAGAGCAGTTTAGGTGGATGTTTTCGACTCTTGATGTATGGTGGAAGGAACAAAGGAGGATACAGCCATTTTTAAAAATGTATTTCCAATTGGAAATAATTCAAAATAGATTTATTAACAATTCCTACTCTTTGAGTAAGCCTATTTTGATAAGGAAATAAGGACAAACTTTAAAACAACACTCCAACTTTCTATTCCTACAAAGCTTACATAAGTCCACAGAAAGGGGTTAAGGAAACGGCATAGGGCTATCAAATGTTGGCCCAGTCAATTGGAAATGTTTCAAAACATTTTGGACCGACTTAGTATTCCCCAAGCGCAGCCAAACATTTAAGTTTACGTAGGAATTTCGAACTCGCCGCTCTCTCTTGTACCGTTAACAGTGGCGAATATCGTAGGTTTTAAGAGCGTGCCAAGTTTAAGAGCGTGCGCGTTCGAGTTCGAAAAGTCACGAAGCAGAGTGGCTTTGATTTCAAGGGAACACGGCCTGCTCGTTTTCGGTTTCGGTGAGCCCTGCGATACTCAGATACTGAGATACTCCAACGCGCACATATAGATATATTTGTATGGGTCGACATGTGCGAAAATCGCGGATGTAGGCCAATGGGTAGACGACGACGAGAACGACAGCGACGACAAATACACGAGCAACACAAGAGCGCGGCATAGTATGCCACACAAATGCTGAATAGTTGCGGAAGGTTATGAATTTCCGTGAGAAATTACTACAAGTAATATGTGAGTGTTGTATGGGCATGTGGATGTGCTTGGCGTTGGGTATGGGGAAGGGTATGGTTATGGGTATGGGGATGGGGATGGGGTTGGGTATGAGGGGCTGGGACTCGGATTGCGATTGGGATTGGGGTGTGTGGGCCCTAGGGCTATATGGCTATATGGGCATAGCTACATAGATGCACATGTACGGTATGTTGGTAGGACTCGCTCGTGTGTGGCCACGTGAGGCGTTATTCGCCAGTGAGTTTGCTCATGTGTGCAGGCCGATAACAATGTTGCACTTGCTAATGCATTAATTTTAATGCACTTTCGGCTCGACTCGAGTTGAAACTAGTTAGCCAGCTCTGCTAGCTCTGCTCACTTAATTACTTGAATGCACCGCAAACTCACCAAGTCACGGGGCTATCCATCTTCCTTCCGATACGCCTTATCCCTTAAATGAATAGAATAATGCAATGTATATATACTATATATATGGATGGATAGAAGTGTAATGCTCATGCACCGAATGAAGCGCCATTATCGCTTTTGTCTTGAGAGAAGAGAAAGGGAAAGGATGGGGAGGGGAGGGAAGGGAAGGGACAGCGGAACCGGATCCCGAGGCAATGGCTAAAGAATCCTTTGCTCCTTTTGCCGCCTGACACTTTTGTGACATTGTGCAAATGAATAATTGTGCTTTTCTTTGCTTTGCTGGCGACCACAACAACTGCACATCCGTTCCACATCGCTCGCTCAATGTCTCATCATCATTATTATCATCCTCATGGCCGGGGTCATCATCGCGTTCATTGTCGTCCCAGTTGGCGAAAAGGCACGTTGCTCATCCGCCGTGTGGACTATCGCCAATGCCTTCGCCATCATCATCCTGTTCATCACCATCAGAGGGCCGGAATGTCCTGTTCCTGGCCAGCCTGCTCAGCCATCGCCGTCCGACCGCAACAAAACAAGCAGCTAAACAGTCGCTTAGCCCGGCCAGCCTGACTACTGACCCCTTTTCAATGGACATCGCTTGGATTTAGCCCTGTCTCCACGTGGACACTCGGAAAAAAAACAACGACACGTCGCATGGCAAACTATGAACAATTTCATTCATACTTAATATTCATGCATAACTAAAATTGCAGTTATAGGCAGTCAAACATTTATTAAGTTGCTGTTAGTTTGTTAATAAAATTCTCACTTTAAAAAAATATATTCAGCTTATTAATCTCTTTCTAATAACTTATATATTTGCATATTAATTTTACATATAATAGGTATTTATTATTAGTTACTCTGTAACTCATTGATTGTAATAGAATATTTTATATTTAGTTATTTAAAGCTCTATTTTTATTACAAGCGAATAGTGACTTAAAATGGTCTAAACTATTGATCCTTAAATAGGTCGATTTCTCTCTCAGTGCACTCTTGCCACTTGGCCAACGTTCGGCGTCCGAGTCGCCACTGTTTGCCATTCATTTTGTTTCTGTTTGCGCTTTGATTGACGGAGAGCTGTTCGATGTGCGATGGTGAGCTGAAAGCTGGGGATCCTCGCGCTGCATGTCCTTGCGCTTGTCCTTTCGGAAAACCAATGCCATTGCGCTGCCCCAGCATTATTAATGATTTTTCCAAAGTTTTCGCAACATTTTATGCTACATCTTCTGGCCCGTTGGGCTCTCCTCTTTCTCTGCTTCTGTATTTTGTGTCCTTCTGGTCTCTTGGTCTTCTGGTCTATTGGTGTTGTTGCCAATGTTGTTGCTGGCGTATTGTTGATTGTTCTTTTATCTCGTCTCCTTCAATTTCGTTGCGTTATATGGCTGTGTTCCATTTGACTTTCGGTTTTGAATTTCCGCCAGCTCCCACGGGTTCATTTCCCGCCAGCTTCAGCTCCATCTGCCCGATTTGGTAGCTTCTGTTTCGGCTACTGTTTCCGATTCAGATTCTGTTGCTGGCTCGGTGTTTGGCCAACGTATTACGCTTATTTGCCCGGTTTCGGTTTCGGTTTCCCCCGGACAACATGGCTGCCGCTCTTTGCATCCTTGCTGTTGCAACTTCCGTTTCCGGATTTTTTTCAACCCGGCGTCCGTCCGCTCATCCACCAGCCATTTCCTCCTAGATAAATACTTGTCAATCAGTTATTAATTGCTTTTCAAATTTATTGAATTTGTGGTTGCTTGCAATTTGGCTTTGCTTTCTTTTCCATCGTTTTTGTGGTCCTTGATGATTGGCAGAAAATGTTGGAAGCTCCTTCTCTTTTTTGGTTTTTTTTTTTTGTTTTCAGCTGGCTGCATTTTGTGTATGTCAAGCCAAGGTTCATTAAGCTAAATTTTTCAGCAATTTGCAAGCAAACCAAGTCCATTCGATGGCATTCTGTATTTTCAGCAATAAAGGCCAGACAAAGCCTGGCTAAAAGAGTGCTGCGTAGTGGAAATTGAATGGCACATGAGGCAATTCAAGTATCCAAATGCACAAAGTAAAAAGATATTGGTACAATAATTGATTGAGACCAAAGTGCTCCATGGAGCAACATAATTGATCGTTCTAAACAATGGATTGCCAAAGGGCTAAATTGATGTAAAATTGTGGTTGCATTTTGCCACTTTGTCCTTTAAGCCCAAAAATACTTCAATTTGATTTTTAGCCCAAAAGAAATGAGTTGCACTTTTTTTTTGCATCTAGCTCACATTCACCGCTTTCTCATTTGGCATGTAAATATGTAAAGCAATTTGCCACTCTGCCAGCCATTTGTTTGGCTGCCTTTCAGTTCGCAGGCATTTGCCGTTTTTGATGGCGCTCGTTAATTGCATTTTCCTTGGCCAGGTGATAGACAAGCCGCGAAGTGAAGTGACTGCAACTCCGGTTCCAGAGGTTTCCCAGTTTTCCCAGCTTCCCTGCTTTCCCAGTTTCCCGATGCGAACTGATGTGATGCTATGTGATGTGATGTGATCTGATGTGTTGCTGTGCGATGTGCAATGCAATGCGATGCGATGTGATGCGGCGAGGACAAGGACAAGACATTCGGATGTGTCAGTTGCGACAGTTAGAACAAAGCGATATTTAACCAAGGTGACAGGTGGATGGTGGCTATAATGGTTGGCGGGTATATGGGTTGGTTGGTGTATGTTGGGGAGGGGGGCAGAAACCGGAACAGTGCGCCTGAAATGTATGTGGCCGCAGAAGAACAACAAACACCGAAGCGACAACAACGAAATGCAATTAGCAAATAGATGTGGCCGTGTGATGCGATGCCTTGCCTCCTTCTTCCTCTCGCTGTGGCTCCTTTGGAGCTTCTGTGTTTTATTGAATCCACTGCTATGTTTAATAAAATGCACACAAAATTGTTTTTAAAAACAAGTCTGCCATGCAGTCGCAACAATATGTTCCACATTTTATGCTCTGAAGTAGTCTGCCAGAGCAACAACAGCAACATATGCATGCAATGGACTCTGCGCCTCACTAACTTCAATTGCTGGTGGCAAGAGCCTCATGCACCATGTAGAATAGAAAGCCACAACTTTCCCATAGTCACCCCCCCATATACCCCATATAAATGTATGTATATATAGTGTGTGTATATAGCCCATGGTTTGTCTTGCTTTTGTTTCGCCTTTTATGGCAGCTAAAACGCAGGCATCATATGCAGATGGCCTCGTTGCTGCAGCAGTTGCTGCTGTTGCATCTGTGTAGTTGCTGTTCGCGCATCTGCAACATCTTGTTGAGCTGTCAAAATATGCTTGTTAACAACATTTGTTGCACCGCAGTAACAGCAACAGGAACAACAACATGCTGCATGCGGCATGCAGCAACAGTCACACCAACAACACCAACAATGCAAACACAGAGAGCCCAGTCTAAAGACTAAACGCTGAAGACTAAACACTGAAGACTAAACACTGAAGACTGAAGACTAAAAACTAAAGCCGGCGCGAGTGGTGCAGCTGCATTTGGCCTAAACATGTTTGCTGAAGCTGATGCCACCCATTTAATTTCTGACAGCTAGAAATTTTTAGTTTAAAAGCGACAAAAATAATCATGGAAATTGCCGTTTTTCCAGCTTTATCTCGGGGTAAACTTTCCATAAATAGCCAAACGATGGAGGCGGAGCAGCAGGAGATGTGTAGGGGCCATGTAGACGCCTTGGGCGTGCGTTTGTCTAATAGATCAGCATCAGCGGCTACAGAAGGCGAGCTGCAGAGCTCAAATGTGTTTTCAGGCCATTTATCATCTGCTGCCCGCTGTCTGCAATTTCAGCCGCGTTCATGTTGCACCAACAACTGGAACGGCATCAGCAGCAACAGCAACAGCAACTGCAACTGCAACAACATCAGCTAAAAAACTAAGCTGCAGCCGAAAGCCTCGGCTTGAAATTCGAGCAGCGTGCGCGCACAAGGTGTCTACTTTTCAACGCCCCAGCCTCTGAGAAGTGCAGACCGAGAACCAAACCCACTTGCAACTCCTTGGCGAAAGCAACCAGCCGAGAGCAACCACCACCACTGCTGCTGGTCAGCCTGGCCCAGAGTCTGCCTCATTTACACACTAAAATTATTCCGCATAAATCATCTCAGAGTTGCGTGATTTTTAGACGGCCTTTTAGCGTCTCCCGAATGTCACTTAAAATGTGGCACATTAAAGCGAGCACACAGAGCGAGCAGAAGGATGCCGGGAATACCGAGGGCTGTTTCAACACCAGATACGAGCATAAATCAAAATTAAATAACAGCAAATGAACTGCTCTTGCCGGGCGGCTTTTGTGTAATGGAAACCCTTGTTTGTTTCAACGAGGAAAATTTAAACATTGAACAAGCAAAAGTTCAGAGTCCAACACTCGAGTAAATATTAAAATGAAGATGGCTTGGCAAGGGCAGGTAAGGAGTGTAAAGAGTTTCATGTGTCCAGAGGTATCACTTTGACAGAATTGTAATTGGAATAAATGCTGTATTTCAAATATTTATTTCCAAGCCCTACCACCACTGCAGACGACAGTAGGTGTTGCAAGTTCAAATTTATTTATGCTTTTAATACGGCTCCTGGTGAATGTGAAAAGCCCTCTTCACTTTCTCCAATGATGTTGAAATTCCCCCTTGATTTTCGTCAGATGTCTCACTGGAATTTTTGGCAACTCATAGCGCTTTAGCTTTGGCAGCTGAGAGCTTTAAATAAAATACACAAGAACAGAACTCAAGCAGACTCGAGCTGTCAAGATTGAGGCTAAACTTTTTATTTTTATTATGTCCCAGCATCTGTTGCCTTGGCGCGACTGGAGAAAGGCGCACTTAATACATAATTCGTGTACACATTATAATTAAAGGCGATGCCGCACGCGGCCATAACATTTTGGTTATGGGCCCAAACAAAAAGCTACCAACTGATTTAGCAGATCAAAGCCCACACATATACACAATCGCACACTCCCACACTCGCACACACTCTCATGAAGGCACTTTGAAGTTGATTTACTTCAACTTGGAGTTGGCGTTCGCGGGAATCACATCTTTGAGTTCGCAGCACAAATGATACTTTGTTGATGTGTTGCCAGGGGAGAAATACAAATATACGGCGCATTACATATGTGAATAAAGAAAAAGGCAAGAAAGGCGAAATTTCATTAGAATCAGAGCCCCATTCGACGGGTTATTGTTCTTCCCAGACACTTTTATTGGCCTGCATCCCCGCAACTTACGCCTTCGTTCTTCGGCTTGCAGCGGGCCCTCTGCAGGAATCGCATTATCGCAGGCGGCATGTGCTCCTTGTACATCGCATAGTGGCGCAGGACGAGGCGGCAGGAACTGAAGTGCACGCAGCGTCCTTCGCTCTTCTCGGGCGTCTGGCAGCTGGCGCCAACTGCAGCACAAAGGATAATGGGGCACAATCGCAGGCACAGGGATAAATATCAGAGAATAAGTGTAACATAAATTAGCTATCAGTTATCAGTTGCATGATTCATATTTTATATATTATTATTTTGTATATTAGGGCTTTCTAAAGCTTTTCCCTTAAAAGCAAAAAACAGGCGTGCTTACAATAAATATACTTCATTAACATCGGGCATCCTTTCTTTATGTTTGCAAAACAAAGGCAAGAAATCTGTTGATTTGCTCATCCATTTGAGATTGTTATTTTTTGCATCAATGGCCAATTAAACTCCCACAAAATTTGAAAGAAGTTAGCTTCACAACAACAGGGTAATACAATATAACAAAGACATTTGCTTTTTTCATGTGCGTGCAGATGTACATTCTCGTATACTTGTATGTGCATATATCCATAATCAATGGCTTACGTGAGTGGCCGACTGCCGATGGCTGGAGGAGGAGCAGAAGATTCAGGAACAGGATGACGAAACCGAACGGAATCAATCGAGATGCGCGCCGCATTGTGAATTTACAATTTCGGAAGCAGTTGTTATGCCGCAGACTTTTTCCCGGAAAGATGACGATGGAATATGTTGTATGTTGTGGTATATGGCGCGTATTAAAGTCGCTTTAAGGTCTTAAGCGCTTTAAGCGCCAAAAACTCACTCCGACTGTGGATGGCGGAACCCAGACTGATTCTTGGACTGGGCTCCGAACTGGAATCGAGTCTGGTTCGCCGTTCTGGCAGCAGATTGTTGCTGAAGTAAACAGCTTGGGCTTGGGAAACTTTTGATAAGCGCGCATAGGAAATGATGGGCCAGGGGGCCAACGGGCCAACGGGCCAACGGAGGGGGGGAGGGGAACCTCTTATCGACGGCGTGCAAAACAAGAGGCCAAAAAATATGTACATAATATGTAAACAAAGCGCACCCACACCGAAAAAGAGAAAAAACGGGGCAGCTCCACAGCAGCCATAGCATCCACAGCATCCATGGCATCTATAAACACATGTTTGAGGCGGCGCGTACCAGTTTGAACTTATGCCTCATGCCTCATGGGCGCCTGCCGGGTTGCGTGGGGTTAAACGTTAACGTAGCTCTAACAACGAAAGCAAATGGAAATTTATTATACATTTACATGTAGATATATTGCAAAGTTCGAAATGAATTCTAGCAGCTGTGGACTCGCAGCGAAAACCCTAGAGTCGCCGCCATCATTCGTCTTTTCGGCTGGAAAACCACCAATATTTACACGGCGGGAAGTGATCTTGGGGATATCTAATAAATTTCATTTCGTTGACAGGAAACAAATATCAGAATGCCGAAGAATTTATTTTAAATGTTTAAGGAATCAGCAAATGCGGTATACAAGACTATGCGACTTGATTAAACTAAGCTTCAATTCTCTTTTATTTTGTGGCAATTCACTCCTGACACCAGTAAATTACTTTAGGAAGATTAATTGTGACTCTGAAATGGTCAAATCTATTGTGAAAATTAACAACAATTTTTAGGGAAACATTTTGTTAATAACTTTCAGTTAATTAGTTGCAGCCGGAAAACACATAACCACAGGCGATACATAAATGGGTAAGTGAGCATGAGCAGATCCATATTTTCTAAACAACTAAAGTACGAGTATATATCCTTTGTGGCTGTGTATCTGTCAAGATAGCCATATTCGGCTGAGATTGATGGAAAACAAGGCAAGACAGCAGGCCAGCACCTTGTAAGCCGCTTACCTGTTAGAATTTCACCCCAGCTCAAGAGCACATTGCACGCTCCTAATTAAGTAACCCGGGGCATGGTATTGTTCAATAAATACCAATTTATGCTGGCTTAGAGTTTGGCCCCGGCCTGCCTGCCCCGCTCTTGCCCTTTTGCCATTTTGGCCAAAATCACAGTCGAATTCAATTTTATTCAGCCCATGGTTGTGGCATATACACACACACATGTGTGTGCATGCAAGTAACATACATATAGTTCGCCTGCCAAAAGAGGAGATTTTAATAAAAATGTAAATTTTTTTAGTTGCCTTAGGGGTTCTTGGCGCTGGGAAAAAGCCAATAAAAAAGTATTGCTCGTTATGAACTTGGCGGCAGTTTTTGTAGCTGATACCCGCAGCATCCCCAACGCAATCCGACCAACTTGGCCAACACAATCACAATACACTTACACATACACATGGTGCACGCAACTGCCAACGAAAATATCATTTGGCCAGGTTAAAGTTTTCGGCTGTCTCCGAATGTCATGCCAATTGGCTCTTTTGCTCTCCCATCGCGTGCGTTTCGGAAGATTGCGGCTTTATCGAATTATAATTGCGGCCATAAAGAAAAGTTTTTATTTCGCTTTGAATTTTAAGTATTCCCAATTCTCCGAGTTGGTTTTTGCATTCCTTCTCGGAAGCTGGAAGGAGCAGCACTGCAATCTCATTTAAATATCCAGCTTTTTTCATTGTGGTAACAACCATTTGAGGACTTCATACACATCCAATCGTAGGTCCGAGTACCGAGAAATTCCAGTCTCATGTCTCAAGATGCACCATGCAATTGGCAGCCGGATGGAATACCTATATCACACATACACATTATGGATGCAAATAAAAAAATGATTACAAACGTAAACTTTCTCAAATACATAAAATGCACACCTAAAAATATGAACACTGTAATTTCTTGTATTTTGCAATAATTGAAAGATTTCCGTTTTCTAAATTCCAAACAAGGCGATTAATTTGATTTTTGTTTTGTATCGACGTTATAGCACCCATGCCCCTTTTGGAAGTGGGCATAAAGTAAGACAAATAATGATTGATTTAATGGACATCAAAGCATTATCGAATGCATTGCAAAACACTGGGCAAAGTGTTGACGGAGCCATTTGATGGCCCATAAAGTCAGCCACATCATTAAAAACCCTTTCCCGAGAGGGAAAATATTGACACTTGGACACCAAGCTGGCTAAATGTTTCGGGGGAGGGAATGGGAAATGGGAAAAGGGGAGAGGAGTGAGGGGTTAGGGGTGAGGAGAAGAAGGGTCCCCCATTTCAATTTGCTGCCAGTCACCCCCGCATCGATCACATGTGTAAACGTTTAAGTACGATATTTAGATATGTGTACGAAAACATGCCGGAAACCGAAGCATAAAAACCCGAAATGCGCATAATAAAAAGCCATCGTCATAGACTTCAGCTTCAACTCCAGCTGAATGGCTGAATGGCCCCATAACCATTGCCCATCCGACATATAGAGTCCATATACATATGCGTTCATGCATGCTGTATCCGAATCAGAAACTGAAACTGAACTGAAACCGAGAGCCGGCGTAGCCCTTTTACAGATGTGCGATAAAACAACGGGCTGGGCAACAAAAGGCATCGGAAAATATGAGAAACAAAGCATAAAATAAAATACTTCGGAACTTCGAGTTGACAATTTGAAGACGCCAATAAAGTTTCCTACGCTCACCCCACACCCCTTTCCATCGATTTTTGTTTTTGTTGTTGCATGCTGCTGATTACACTGGGAAAATTTAATGTCTGTCTTATAGAAATTAGATGCATTGAGGAACGTGTTTCTCTACTTAAAAAATTGTTTAGCTACAATTTATAATTTTTATATAAATATATTTTTTTACAATTATTTTAAGTAAATATTAAAAGTAAAAGAACAAAATAGTTATCCAGCTAATTAATAAGCCCTTTTAAAATAAAAATTATTAAATTATGTCGTGCAATTTTTTTTACAAATATATGATTTTAGAAACTAAGTTATTTAAAATTTGGTTGTAATAAATATTTTTTAAATTAAATTTACCAAATTTCTTGTTTCGCTTCTGCCGCCTGTGTTTTCGTGTTCCCCTCTATTTTTCACCAATAAAAATTCTTGGGAAATCATTTAGGAAAGCGCATGCATGCACATCATCATGTGCACGCCAACGCCCACGCCCCTACTGTTTTGCCCCGCCCCCACGTCGACCACGCCCCCCCGTCCCCCACAGCATCCGAAAGATTCCCCGAGCGGAGATAAAACGCGTGTCAGACACGACAATGCCATGGATCATGTGTCAAATTGTGACTTGCAGTTCATGCCACTTCTCCGGGAGTCGCAACTAGTTACCTGCCGTCGAGCACTTTCGCATGCAGATGCTGCAATACTCGAATATTGGGTTAGTCGAATGCTCAGCTCGAGGCGAAGTTGCAACGGCAACGGCACACGCAAATGCACTTTTTGATTGCCATCGGGGTGCCTTGAGAAGCATACCCATAAAATCCCCATCTCCATCCCCATCTTCATCCCCATCTCCATTGCCAGCCCAAGGAAGAGCGGCAACCCATGCCACCCAATCTATATCTGTCTTTGGCTTTTCTTATCTGGCTTTGGCTGTTATTCTTATGAATAGTCGAGTGCGGGAGGAGCACGGACACATCTGCAGTGTGCACTCCGAAGTGTGCTGTTGCATTGTCGTTTTATTTGATGTTGGGGTAAAAGCTTTTATCAAAAATCGTATTGCATGCAAATTAGATTCCTCTCCGATATTACTGTGTCTCGCCTTTGTCCGCCAATCTGCGAGTAGAAAACTGCAGCCAGCATTCCCTTCTCTCCCTCGCCTTTGGTTGATGATATTGTCGCCCTGCATTTTCTTCGCATTTTTCCCTCAGCTTGCGCAGCCTTCTTCTCCAGCTGATAAAGATACCGACGACATGCACACGACAATGCTGCCAAACGCTGATGATTCAGACATTGCGACCAAAAGCAGTCTGATGATGCTGCTCCTGCTGCTGCTGCTGCTTCTTACGAGCGGCGACTGTTGTTGCCGTGCTTGGTCTTTTGTCGCAGGTCTCAATTGACTTGATAAACTCCTTCCTACGGTTTTTTTCAATTCCGTCGAACGCTTGTGCTTGTTAACGTCAACCGGCTACACACACAGCTACACTCAAAAAAAAAGTATATAGCAACTAAGTTTACTAAAATAAATTGCACTCTGTTTCTTGGGGAAAGAAGTTTAAGTTGATCAATAGTAAGTAAATTTTATTCATTTACTTTTTATTGAAAACTTTGTAATTAACCAGTTTTCTTAACACGTGTTGATTTTATTAACCAATAAAAATATTCATATAACTCTCGGAAACCCTTACTTTATCTTTGTTTAGTATATGTTTGTATCGTAATCAAACTTAATGAAGTAATGCGAGCGCTCAATGATTTATCTTCAATTAATAAGATTATTTTTAATCAACTAAATGAAGTATTGTTTGACCTTCATTTAATATGGCTATTTCTCTTAGTGTCCGAAATAATAGATGGCGGGATGGGGAAAGGTTGGCTCGACAGTCACAAAGATGCAGGCGTAAAATGAGTTCATTTTTTCTGTGGACTCTATCGAGCACGTCTTATCTGAAGTCGCATACGTATTCGGCCATGGCCAGAAGGGAGTGGGAGTTGGCCTGAAAGGGAGGGGCGGTGGGGAGCTGCACCGGCTTAAACACACTTGAATGCATTTCCATTTCATGGCTATGGCTTCATTGCCGCCAAACGTCGGCGTCTGCCGCTTTGTCTGGTGGCTATGCGCCAACTTGCCAAATAAAAGGGAGTAGAAAAGTAGAAAAAAAGGGCAGCTGGGACACCTCGAACTCCACGCTGGCTGTTTGTGTAATAGCGTTCATCGAAGCTTAAGGTGTATAAATCACACACAATGCGGTCTTTTGTAGTTTCAGACGACACCAACACACACTCATACACTCGCACACTCACACACACACACACACACAGCACACTCGACAAACTGCAGTGTAAAAAGTGCGCATCGTTTAGGTCGATTTTTTCCACTCTTTTTTCACACTTTTCCTCGACGCTTTTTCGGGTCTAAATTATGGCCCTGACGTTCCGCTTTAAATGGTGCCAGCTGGTCTCGGTTTCCGCTCGGCATTTAAATAATAATAAAATGATAATTTATTTTTAACAATTTGTTGCACTGCTTGTAATCATTTGTTAAATGTGCGCTCTCGAAAATCCATAAGCGAGAAGGCGTTTAAGCCGCTTACCCAGTTGGGCACTTGAGAAAACGTTCGGATTCGGATTTCGACAATGAAAACAAAGACGGAGCAACGGAAGCAGCATAGTGAACTAATGCCCACTGATAAAGAGTCAAAATATTTAAGCGGCATATTTAAAATCAAATAAACACATCAGCCAGCAATCAAAAGCTTGCTGAACTGTAAATTGAGCTTAGTTTCGCTACATTTAAGACCCAACATCGTCGTCGTCTTATTCGTAGTAGTCGCAGTCGTAGTCGTAGATTTCATAGTAGTAGTTTTCCCAGCCGCCTTCAGTCGACCGGCAAACGACCCACTTTTAGCCCCCGGCTTTAAGTAAACAGCTTAGCTGAAGCTGGAGCTCTGCAGTTGTGCATCTCCATTTTGCATCTGCATCTGTATCTGCAAATGCACACGCACATATACACTTGCACAGTTGTATTTGTATCTGAAGCCGAAGCAGACAAGAATGGCTCGAAGATTCGCCTCGAATTTGTTTATGGCCAACCGGCGATGCAACAAATGTAGTTACATTGCGTAGATATCTCAATCTGTCTGTGGCAACAAATTTGTACACATGTTTCTGTCATTTTATGGAATTATGTGTGGCCCAGCCATGAAAACGAGAATCGAAATAAAATCACTTTTTTCCACACAGACACATGCGTTGCGTTGCGTTGCGTTTGACAGACGCACCATGGATGGAAAAACACGAATAGGCATAAAAAAGCAAATATTTATTGCTCTCATAATAAATTATTGAGGAATTAATTGAGACTAAACGGAGGTGTTACGGTGCTTGAAATCCACACGTAAATCACATACATTGATGTCTGACAAGTGAGGTGCTAAGCCGTGACATCCAAGGGATTCCTGGAAAATTGTGTAACGGCAAGAAAAGCGTGAAAATACTGACGTACTAATGGTGAATGAATCCGTAAAAGAATTTCACTGACAAATACCGTTTTCCAAACAATAGAAAATCTTTAAAAAAGTATCATTTTTCGCTTTTTATCAACCATCTTGTAATTATTCTCGCTTTGACACACGACTCACATGTTTATTTTCTAAATAAACACAGCGCAGAGGTTATCAAAGCTAATTGCTTAAATAAACGTGAATAATTCCTCTTTTAGGATCATCATTTTGCTTTCCGTTGCACATTTATAAATTCCTATCAAATATGCATATTTTATTTATTAATGGATTTAAAGCAACAAATAATGGTCAGCCAAAACAAACTGAAATTTAAAGCGAACATGCCGACTTTAAGTAATTCTAATTTAAGGAAATATTTAATTGAATGAAGCTAGAAATAGATATAGATAACCAGTCGATTTAAGCCTCCCATTGGGAGTAACAATATATCATTAATTTGGCTTCTGGAAAATGTATTTACTTCATTATAAAAAATTATAAAATTAAGCTTTGGACACTCATGACGACCAGACAAACTAGTATCTTAATGGATATAAAATGAGGTTACCCAAAGATCTTATCACTCATCTGGACATTTTGTCCCTTTTCAGACTGCCATTCGTCTATCAGCGAGCTCAGTAACCGTTCGATAATTTATTCATAAATATTTTGGTCGAGCCAATAAATCTCGTAGTGCCCCCATCTGAGGTATTTCGTTTCCGAGCACCTGCACAGTTCAGAGGTTAGGGAACTTTTTGATCCCAAACATAAATTTCGTGGCCATTGTGAGTTGGGGGTGGTGAAGAGGTGGGAGTGGAGAATTTAAAACTCCATGTCTGTTTATCGTTTATTTCAGCAATGACAGGTGCAGCTGCCATCGACATTCTACCATAATAAGATGGGCAGACATCGACATCGCCCCTCCATCTCTTGTTTGTTTACCGAATCTGAACTTTTTAGCTGCTCCAACTGGGCGACTGACTGACTGACTGACTGACTGACTGACTGAGCATCTCACTTTCGGGATTTTGGAGGAGGCCGGCTGTTTATGTTGTTAAATGCAAAAATGATTTCCATTAAAAACAAACAAATGGCGAGACGCACGTAGCAACGGCACCAGTGTGCGTGGCTCGTGAAGTATTTTTGGTTTTTTTGGTTTAAAATGCAATAACCAATCAAATAAATTGCCAAGCAAAATGATCAAACATTAGGTTAGGCGGGCATGGTTTTGCTTGTTTTTCATCGCCGTTTTGGGTCGAACCAGGCATGTTCTGTTTTATTCTGTGTTATTTCGTTATTTTGTCGCAAATGTCCCTCATTATTGCGTGATATTTATTTAGGTTATGACTTAAGTTGTGTCACGTTCGTCTAAATTTATATCCAATATGTTGACTATCAGCGCCGCATTTACGAGCACATCCCAATTCCTGTGCCCCGAGTCCCTGGCCTCCCATTGAAATTTATGCCACCAGATTTGGGACTAGCGATGTATTCAGACATATAGCCGTATTCTCCAAAGCCGCACATATCTTGCTCCGCTCCACGAGTCCAAAACTATGTGTTTCCCTCCGAAATTTATATGCAAATATTCAATGCACGTTGGCTGTCGTGAGCATTGCACTCCACGCAGCCACCAAGCGGTACACCGTCGAAAAAATGGTTTAAGATTATGCATACACTAATTAACCATAAATACTCTTCTTTCCTTAATGGCATACAATACCTCAATAATGTAAGAGCTATTGATCTAAAATATATAGATGTACTCACAAATTCGTTCTGTATACTAATGTCAGGATATTTTTTCTGAAATAAATTGAATTAATATTGAATAAGTATCTTTCCCTGGAAAGATATTTATAAAATTAAATAAAAGCCTGAATTTATTTGTTCATTGTGTATAATAATTTATGAAAACTACAACCCAAGTCATTCGTAAGTAAAAGTCTAGAGTGAGGGCTGTTTTAAAGTTACTATCCTTGAGTTTCGCTTTTAAAGTAAGCATTCGTGTGAATAAATAAATGTACCATTTTATACCACTTTTTTCACCGTGTAGCTACCAGCAGCAGCTCAAAGCTCACGGCACACAGCACGCCACTAATTGGACCCAGTGGTTCGCCATCATCATCGTGATCGCATTTAAATGTGCTGATCAATTTACTTAAATGTTAATGGCAGCCCAGGGCGTGTCAAAGGGTATGGGTTAGTGGGGCTGGTTCAGGCTGGGGGGTCAGGTGTTTCGGCGGGGGGCGGTTGACTGCGACTGAAGTTGAAGTTAAAGTTTAAGTTCAGCCGAAGATGGAGCTGCAGGTGGCAACTTCGAGTGGGGGTCATGCTGGTTTGGCTGCTTTTAATGCGCTGGTGTGTGGATGTAAAAAGAAATATGACACACATAAACTGAAATTAGCTGCCAATGCGAGATGGCAGCGTCGCATGCGAATTGTTTTATATTTGTTTGGCGGCAGCATTAAGCCATTAAAAAAGAGGCGCCATAAAACACCGCAAGCCGAGGCTATCACGCTGTGATCCCCATGTATTCCCATTTATGCCGATTTTCCCCGCACGCTTTTCCAGCTTTTCCCGCTTTTGCCGCCTCTTAACCGCTCTGACAAAGCAATCAAATCAAATTTGTTTGGCTTTGTGCGTGCTTCATTTCTCTTGCCAACTCGCTCGTTTCTCTTTTTCCCTTTGTATCTCGCCCTTTCTCAATTCATTTCTTCACTTTTCGCCGCCTTTCTCCCCCTTTCTCCGACACTCTGCTCTCTTTGGCAATGCAGCCTAAAAGCATGCCACACATATTTCACAACAGCTTAAGCTTTGCAGCCAAATCCGCTGCACTTTTTCATTTGGCTTGAAGTTTTTTGTCTACGTCTAAACTTATTATCATTTTGGCTATTTATTTTATGGCTCATGGCGAGGCAGGAGGTGTGGTGCTGGTACAATTGTTTTCACATGCAAATGCTTTTCGCCCCATGCCGCCAAGCATTTATATGCAAATATATGTACAGATGTGAGCGAAAAAATAGCAGCGTTAACAAGTTTTGGAAAAAACTGAAAGTCAGCTTTAAAATCAATTAAAAATGTTTTTGTACTCGCATCAAAGAGCTAAATAAAATGAAAGAAAAAGTAATTGAAATCAGGATGCATATGTAATAAATGAGGTAATGGAAAAAATACTATTATTACTAATAAATACTAATAAAAATGCTATTAATTTCAAAGCTATCGAATTCCTTTTTAAATTAAGAAAAAATGGGAACAAAACTGAGTGACATTTTTTTACTACCGCCGACTTAAATATACATATGTACATATCTATGCTTTGTATTTGGATCAAATTGACTAATGAGAAAATTAAATCCCTTACATCACTGTTATGTGCGAAAATACAGTTTTTTCAAATACATTTATAATCACAAACTATTTTTTCGAGTTTATCTGTATGTGTATGCTGTGGCAGTTTTTCCCACGATTTTCCTTCTCTTCGGCTGCTTTTTCTCCTCCCCACAGCGAGAGGCACTCAAAAAGAGATTTCCACTAAAAGACAAATGCTACAATATTACAAAGGGCGGTGTGGGGATAAAAATACAGGGGTTCCTTCCACCTTGAGTGGCTGCCGCTGCAAATGCTTGGGGGTTGTCTCTACGCGTTCAAGTGGCAAAAAAAATCGCTGAAGTCGCAAAAATTATTGCAGTTGGCAACTTTGAGCTGACGCACACTCGCACACCTACAAACACACACAAACACTCACTTATAGAGTGCGCTTGCGATAAAAATAAAGTGACAGCAAAAACAATTGCAAACTTGTGCAATTAATAAAGTGAAAAGTGAGCAGTGAGCATTTCTCTTCTCTGATCGACCTCTGCGATTTAAGGTGTACATATGTATGTATATATTTGCCCAAAGGTGGGTGGATTTACCCGTGTATACATACATACATACGTATATATTCGGCGAGTGGAAGTTGAAGCCCAATGGCATCGGCAATGTTTTCACACGTGTTGTCGTTTAAATATTTAAATGCGCTCCTGGCAGCAGCGGCGTTGACAACGCCAGAAGTTTTACATGTTTCGCTGTGTGTTAAACCCGAAAGCAAACTGCTGCAGCTACATCTCATTCTCACACTAGCACTCACTTCCAGACAGGGACGTATTCGAGGATATGTTTTCGGGTGAATCGATTGTAAAAACCAACATTGCCAAAGAAAAGCCGTTTTCATTTCAACACTATTTTATAGTGGTTTTTAAGGTTTCAAAGGAAAATTCTTACCAAGAATTATGATTCTTTAAATAATAATTTTAATACAAAACAAGCAATTATAATAATAAAAACATCAATCACACTTTTTTCGCATTATAGCAATTTGCTATTTTTTATGGAAAAAGTGCACGCACTTCAGTGCAAATTAAACATAGTCAGCCAAATGCACTCATCCGCAAACATTTTAATTTAAAATGTGTAGGTATTTTTCGGTTGGATCACGCTCTTAGTTCTCTAATAAAAAAAAAAGAAAAAACTGTCCCCCTCCAGAAAACGATTTAAAGGCCGTCCCTGCCAACCGAGCAGCACATTGACACACTCGAGGATGAGTTCGTTGGAAGGTGGACTTTTTTCTTCTTGTATGAGCATGCGATGCCAACATCGTCGTCTTCTTTTATCAGACAAACTAAGCGCAAAATTAGTTTTTGAACTTTTTAAATTGGTTTATTTCATGGAGTTTTGATTTTTAGCACGTTGCGTAACGAGCCCGAGAACCGCGTACCCGTAATTGGCTGGCCGTGCTCAAGAATTCTGTAGGGGAGTCCTTTCGCGGGGACATGCGGACTTCCCAGGACTTTCTTAACGCCTTCATTAGCAGTATGTGTGTGTGTGTGAGTGTGTTTGTGTGTGCAAGCAACTACTCAATTTGCCAGGCAACTTAAAGGAAAATCATTTCTTCAGAATCTTTCACCTACACAATTTCGCAATTATTGTAATACGGGCTTGGAGAGCATGCACTCATATTTTATGACATTTTTTCAACGCCCTTTTGTTTTTTGCTCTTGTTGTCGAACAGTGGAGTAATGCTAGAAATTGTTGGGCCAGCACTCACTCACACACCCACACACACACGTACGGGCACAGTGCACTGCAGTGCTCACACACTCATGCAGGAAGCGACGGATACGTGCGAACGCCATCCATGCTCACTTAATACCTTATAATTTGCTGTGAGTCGTTGCTTTCATAAAATATACTTTATGAACAATAATTCATACGTGTTTGTGTGTGTGCGTGTGTATGTTTCGGTATGAGCCGGTGCCCCGGTGTGAGTGAAAAGTGCATAAAAATCAATTTTTGCGCATAAAACAGTAACACGACCAGCAAGAAAGTACGGAGTGAGTGAAAGGGATTCGACGCAGTGTTACCGCTTATTTCACTGAGATAACTTTATATTATCAGATTCGAGTAACATGGCATTTTTTCCTTATGTTAGCTTCCTGATTTACACTACTGTATTTCTTTCATCTATACAAAAAAGGACAACTTATTCATTATATTTATTAACTAACAAAGCCTAACCTTTTTTCACATTTTAAAACCACACGAATTACATGGTTTCTATTAGAATTGAACTCTGATTTATAACACCTTTTACTGTTTATCATGGCCAATTGAGTCAGAGACTTGCCACAATTTGTTTTCTGTGCAGCTAGAGTCGTTAATTATTTTACTTAGTACCCGGCTAGATACGCCAGTCAATTCACCTGGATTTTAACTGCCCGAAACGACCGCCATGCGAATCTGGATGTGCGGTATGTGATGGCAAGCACGGCAAAGGCGAAATAAAACAACAGCAACAAAGTCGCGTCCACGACGACAACGTTGCATACTTTTCAGATGACAAGCGCTGTGTCCTGGCGGTGGGTAGAGGGGTTGGGGAGTTGGGGAATTGGAACGGGAAGTGGAAAACTGGGGTGGGGAAACGGGACGGCGCAAGATTGGGGAGTGGGGCAACGGAATGGCTTTCTCGAATAACCCTCTTGCAGCACACACTTGAAACTGATTACATGCACAATTTTGCCCCGTTCTTTGTTCGCCGATGCCGGAGCAAGGCCCTGGGACTCAACCAGGATACCAGCTCCTGTCCTTGTCCCCCTGCTCCTGGCCCAGCCACGCCCCCTTGCGCCATGCCGCCCCCTGGCTTGTCCGGCAATTGTGAACCGCTCTGCATGTGTGTTTGGGTATATGGCATTGTTGTGTATTCCTGTGGCCATCGTTCTCGTTCGTCCTGGCTGCCTCCAATTGTTGCCGTTTCCATTGCCGTTTCCTCTCAATTCGCCACCAATTCACCCAGCCACCCAGTGAGCTAACCACCCACTCAGCCCACTCAGCCCACACAGCCCACAGCCACCCACACAGACGCCCGCTCGATGCAATTATTTCAACAAATTTAAACCTCAGCGAAATAATAAACAATTCGTTTTCAGATTAAAATGCAATTTTCATAACTTTTTGTGCAAAGACATGGCCAACGGTCAGCGGATAACCACCACCATACCGAACATCCTTCATCCTTTTCGTGGCGAACTTCAGCAAAAGGACTGAGTGGTGGAACCCTCCACTAGCCACAATTACTACTTATTTTATTTATATGCCGGCGCATTAATATTTCACAGGGTTTTTCCTACCGGCCAATTTTTCTTTCCTTCCACGTGCACTCATTGTTGTTGCGCATTCTTGTTAATGTTATTTTTGTTTTTGTTGAGATCTGCAGCTCTGTCATTTATCATACATTTCCCAATTTACTTTATGCAGAATTATGGGTAAGCGTGAAGAGTTTTTCCGTTCCGTTCCGTTCCGACCCCAACCCCTTTATTTTTTATAGTTTATAGCCCGCTTTTATGATTGAATTAACTTTTGTTTCGACTCTTTTTGCAGGCAGCACACTCCCCATCAATTAAGTGGCCGTGGTGTAGTAAAATCAACCAGACTGAGCAGCATGCGTGCATAATTAGCTGGCTGATTTTTCCATTAACAGGTGATGCAATAATTAAGCCCATCATCAGGAGCCAGTGACGATAATTTCAAATATATACTCAAGTCTTGGGGGCCAGAAGACGATTACCAATGCAATTGGGATACACCTACACATCACATGCACATCACATACACATACCAACTTGCGGACATGTCACAGCTGTGTGTCATATTGACAATATTTGATAAGCACTCGGGCATGACCAATTTGGCATTCGGGCATTTTGGCATTTTAGCATTCTGGCAATCTGACAGAATGCAAACGTTGACGACAGAGACGGAGATGGAGATGGAGATGAAGACAGGTCCTGACCCTGACACATTGCCTCTTGCATATTTTAGACCGACCAGGATCCGTTTGAATGCCCTCTTCACGGCCAGTTGGCCAGTTAATTAGGCACTGATTGGCCAACGGTGAGTGCAGAATGGCAAATGAGATATCAGAGTGTCTATAAATCCCTGGGCCAAGTCAAAGTCACCGGGCTGCAGTGATTGGAGTCGATTTTGGTGCGGGGCATATTAACAATTTTGATCATATATTTGCATAACTAACATTCTTAACGTTAGTTGAATATGGGATAATTAAATGATTAGGTCAAGAATCACAATTGAAGTCGATGAGCAAGGCTTGCCACACATCGAATGCATTTCAGTAGCATCTTTAATAAGAAGATTTAAATTTCACGTGCGTTTGACAGCGTTCATGTAGATGAACAGAAAAACACAGATATACAAAAGATTTCCCAAATCCTAAATTCAGAAATAAAGATCTTTTTTATTCAAACACAAAGAAACAGAACCTCTTTTCCAAACATAGATTAAGATAAGGCTCACTACAATAAAATTTAAATTCCACATAAAGGATTTCCCAAATGTAAATAAAACTGAATTTTTCTATTCTAACCTAACCCATTATAGAGGCAATGGTTTTCTACAACTAAAGCTCTTTAAGTACAATTTATTGTTGCTACCTGAATAAATCTCTGAGATGCACTCAAGCCATTCTAGACAAAAGTTATAAATCTAGCTCGGTCATAATTTTCATCAGCCATCTTGAGAATGAAAATCCCATACCACGCCCCTTATTGAAATTCAGGTTAAAGTACTTCAAATACCTGAAACCGTGTACAATGGCAGCATTTATTGTCATGACTTTACCGCTGCCATGATAATGTGATATACGTCAACGTCAATTGGATCGGATTGGATTGGATGATTCCAAAGCCAATAAGCTGTCATTCGGTTTGGGCCCAGACCAAGGAGCAGCCCAACTTGATTTATTACCGGAAAAACAAAGCCACCCCCTTTTCGGTTTTGGTTTCTTGTTTCAGCGCGCCCTTGCTCTCTAAATATTATGCGACTTGTGAATTTCATCGCTTGAAGTGGAAAAGCTTTCGTTTTTCGAGTGTATCAATGGCAGCATTTGAAATGAATTGAAAGTACTTGAGATTGAGATTGCTGAAACGAATGATGTGTGGCTGTGACTCTGCAGTTCGTTTTCATTCATTCGCAAGATTACGTACCCACAAAGGCGGACTCGATGTAGCTATATGTATCCCATATAGCCAGTAACTGGAAAATACTACTGTTGTTGCACTAGAATGTAAGTTGATATTTGAAACTAATATAAAAAGGTTCGTTATTATTGATTTTTAAGTAAGAGCGTTACTCCCTTAATCACAATCCATTACATTTTCTGTTTACACTACGACTTTATACTTCGAATGACCCTTTTTCAATGTCTCGTTAACATCTACGAGCAATTATCGCAACTGTTCTTTGTCACTCCTGTTTTTGTCCCTTTTCGAACGATGTCCTCTTGGTCCTTATTTGGCAGGAAAACGATTGATTGTTTGCTCTCTGTATCTGTATTATTCTTGTTTGTTTTTCTCTCTGCCACTTTCAGCCAGTTTCAAGAACGATTGGTTGAGAATCAAACGATTTGTTCTTAATTTTCCCGATAATGCGGATTACGATCAGTTTTATTGCTGTGAATAATCATCATTCGCAACTAATTAGAGTTTTTAATCCATTTTGATTATTGGTAAAATTAAATTTAATTCATTTGACAGGCATGACAACCATTTTTGACTTTAATATAATTTATTAATCATACGCACCGTTGACAAGTTAATAATTCAGCGGTAAAACTGATTTGCAATGACAATTTTTAATTTGATTATTTTAAAGATACGAGTAAGTTGCGGAAAATTAGTTGAGGTTTCAATAAATCATTCTTCAGTTCTTATTTTCTTATTATTTCAAGTGTAATACAAATTTAGTAAATTATTTTTAGCCCAATAATCATACGCACTGTTGACAGCTGAGTGATTCATAGCATTTTATAACAGTTGCAATTGTAGATTAATAAGTAAACCGAGATAATTTATATATTGTGCTCGTAATCAAGACCGTGGGTTAAGTGGACACCTTCGCACAAGAAGTCCTACAAAGAAGTGCTCTGATGCGATTGTGAGGTGCAGAAATGCCCGATAAATACATTTCCGAAACGTTAAAGGTTGTTCAATAAATAAATTGCCTCAGACGGTCGTCAGTCGGCTCGTCCGGCCGTGTGAAGTCTGTAATTTGCCAACGAAAAAACGTTTAATTTATTCACGTTAATGAGCCGCATCTGCAATGGCACCACTGTCGGTCTCCCGGCCAGTGCCTTTTATCAGATTTATTATTAAGTGCACTTATGTATGTTTTATGCAAATTTAATATCATATTTCTTTAATTTCAATATAGAACCATGTGCTGTACACTTGTGCTGGCCAGCCAGTTAGCCCGCAATGCGGATTGCATAATGATAATTTCGGCGAGGATCACAAAATTTATATGCTTTTAATTGCATTGCAATGGCAGTTTCATTATGCAATATTCCCCAATCCAACTAATTATGCGAATAGGCCGCGTGTGTTAATATGAAAACAATTTTAGTTTTTCATTTGCCATTAGCGACCAACTGGTCGGCGGCTGTGCCAAAATTATGACGCAAAAATGCGACAAAACCATTTGGCTAATTGTCTCTGGGGCATTTAATTAGTTGGCTCACACAAAATCCAGTCTTTTTGGCCATCAATCGTATCCATTATCCATCTACGCCTGCTGTCGAATAATCGAAGGTAATTCAGTCAGGTTGCCAAATTGGCACAATTGATAATTTCATGGAAACACTCAATCAACAAGAACTTTCAAATGCTTATAAATCGGAATGTCCCCCCGGTTGAAGTCCTCACTTCCTTTCTCCCCTCCTGAAAAAAGCCAATGTCTATATTTAAGTTTAAATGGCACTTTTCTCAAAAGGCTCAGCAGAAAACAGGCTGACTGACATCCAAAGAGACAAGCTGCCAATTCGTGCAGTCGACGTGCATAAAACTAAAAGAGTCAGCACAACACACTGGCTGACTAACTGGAGGGTTTAGGGGGTTTGGGGTACGAAAAAAAAAACAAAAAACATTGAAAATCAAAAACGAGCAAAATTTTTGTTATTGCATTTGAAAATGGCAGGCGTGGCTGGGGCGTGCACGTGGGGGCGTGGCTGGGGGGCGGACGAATTGCCGAGCCCATGCATGCGATTGCACTCTCAGTGCTCCGCATGTCCTTTTGCTAGTTTTTTGCTTGTTTGCCCCTGCAACCTTTATCCTTCGCCCTGTCCACTTTTCCCCCTATTTTTTTGTGTTATTTTTTCCTGCTTCTCTGTTTTTCGTTTTTGTTCTGGGACTGGCAATTGAATGCTGAAATTTCGTAAAATGCAGTTTGAGCGCACGCCTGAGACGACCGATGAGACAGTCAAGGCTGAACGACAGCAGCAGCATCAACCGGACAGCAGCAACAACAAGTGGAACAACAATAGACATAACAACATGCCTTCAAGTTGCTCCTCGACGGCCATCTGTATATCCACTATATGTATAGAGATGCCGTTCAGTCACGCCGAATCGTGCCTTAGGAACTCTCGAGCTCCAAAATTCGCCAAGTTGGCAAGTTGATGGGATCCCCGTTTTTATGATTGCCACCCATAAAAGGCCAAAGTTTAATTTGAAATCGACGTACGCAAAAGTCATTTTGAAAAATGCTATGCCCCCTCTGCTGACACTTCGTGCGAGTTTCAAAGTTCACGGAGCACGAATTTAAGGAGTTATCTAGTTAAAAATAAATAAATTATGAATGATCTAATTTTATGTAGTCCATTACCTAATTTAATTATAATTGGCTCTTTCACAACATCATAACCATATATAAGCTCTATTTTCTAGTTCATAAACTAATATATTCCGCTCTATACAGGTCTCCTAGTTAAAGCTCGCCGTATCAATTGATATTATGTTCAACATTTTGTTTACGTTTAAACCAAAGAAATGATATTAAGACTTAACCGCTTGTAAAGCTAAAACATTGTTTAGTAGCAGTAGCAGCTTTTCTTGCTAAGTAAGAAATTACGTACGAAATTTTCTAGGCACCCACAAGTCAGTCAATGAAATATGTCTACATTTTCTTTCTCTGCGTTAATAACTTTATGAAATTGACGGTCTACATTTTTCAGGCCAATCCAAGCCAGGCCAAGCCAAGTTCCAAGTTCCATCTCTGATGCCAATGACCAAGTCTCAATTTGGTGAGCCCTTCATTTCGCTCCATGTGGCCCCCGTGCGCCTGTTTGCTTGTGTGTTTGTACTTTTGGCTTTGTGCTGTGTGATTTTTGGGGCAAATTGGGCGGTAGCCGGTAGGGAATGTGGGGCGTGGCTCGGCGGTCAGGTTGCTGCAGTGCCAAACTGGTTGTTAGGGCCGCCAGCAGAAAACGTGGAGCCAGCAAAGTGAGCAGCCGGAGCGGCAAACTCCGACATGCCACACGTATGCACACAATGAACAGTGCCAGTGCATTGCTCATACGCAACGTTGGCCAAGTTGCCCGCCCACAGGTGGAATGGCTGGGCATGGATATATGTCTATAGAGGTATAGGCCAGGAAAGTCGCAGTTGTTTGGCAAAATGTACTCAGCCAAAAAGCTAAGGGAGGCATAGGTACGACAGGCCAGACAACCAATTCACATGCGACTGCAGGCGACCCTGCAAAGCCATAGCCAACGCCAAAGCTTTTCCCTCTGAGTTTTCCTCGAGTTTTCCGAGTTATTCGGTCCTTGCAATTTGCTGCATATCATAGCTGGCAGACAGCTGTCTCTCAATGCCTGTTTTTGTAAATTGGCGCAAGATATTTCCCTGATGCCAGTTAATAGACACCCCCAATTTGCCGAAGAAATTGCCCCGCAAAGCAGTTACTAATTAAAAACTCTGCACTTAATTTCCCGGGCTTTTTCTTCTTTCAAGCCTGTTTTTTCCCCTAATTTTTATCATGTGGTCCATGTTTGCAGAACCCAAAGAGTCTGTCAGGTGCAGCCCGTGCGGCTAAGCCAGTGGCCTGGCTGCCCGCTGCCATCTATTTTGGTCATGGGCAGTCAGTTAAAGGCTCGTCATTCGTTTGTTTATTGTGCGCAATGATTGCAAGGAACCTTAAAACTGCTGTGATTGCCCAAAACTGGGCTTGACTTGGCCTGACTCGCATCTGAATCGGAATCGAAATCGACCTCGGCCTCGGAATCGGAATCTCCCCGAGAATCCACTAGGTTGAGTCCCCTGCTCCCGTGTGCAAATCGTTGGAAACAAAAATCACATATTGTGCACACGTACGCCAGCTTAGAGGCCCACAGTTCCAGTTTGCTCCTCCAGACTCCCCTCCTTCTCTCATCCAGCCCCGAATTGCACTCGCAATCGTGGGGAGTCCTGCAGTCGGACGGTATGCCATGGCCAGGCCATGCCATGCAATTTTTCCCAGGTAACAAAATGAATTGCCTGCCGGCCGACTGGCTGGTTGGCTGGCTGGCAGGCAACGTCTGCTTTTGCCGCTGCAACTGCCGCCGGTATTGCTGCTCTACTGCTGCTTGCTGCTGCTGCTGCTGCGGCTGACAGTGTCACATGCTCAAAGCGGACTATTTGCTGTTATTCCACTGATATTTTGAGAGTTCCGCCAGGCACACAGCAAAAAAAGATATGAAAAAATGCGACTAGAATTGCTCCGTCATTCGCCTTATTATAAGCTACTTTAATATCTTTACAGTATGAAGATATCTATGTACTCGAATTCCGTTTATTGCCCTGGATTGTATCCAGAATTTTTGTAATAGTAGTTTTCAGCAAAATCTTAGAGTTTTAGGGTCCTTTAATGCAAAATCTTCAGTATATTTTGTGAGTAAAGGAAATGACAGGTATTTTCAAAATACAGTGAAGCCTCTTTCTTATGAAATAGAAAGTTCATATTTTTCAGATTTATAAAACTTCAAAAAATAATAAATTAAATAACATCAGCACAATTAACTTGTTTATTATTTGACCAACAAAGTTCCTAAACCTAAAGTATTTTTGAGGTTTAAACTTCATATTGAACAAGCGTATGCAAATGATTTTGGTCGGAAAACTGCCTTAATTGCCGACCAATTTCGTTGGCACTTTCTTCTCAGTGATGCCAGACCATTGAGAGTGGAGTTTGGGGCCAATAGTACATATAGATGAGTGCAATTTACCGCTAACAATGCCATGCACTGGTAGTTACAACAAATGTTAGGCGCAGCCAACAACCGCAGCCCATTCGTACGGGAAAATGGGGAATATAGTGGGGGGGTGGGGAAATTGGGAACAGCTGGGAAAGCCGTGAAAAGGGTGGAAAAGGGGGATGTGCGGGGGGAGAGGACTAACTACTTGGTAGCTACCTAACGACTCGCACACACTACCTACATTACACAACAACAATGCCGTCCTCCCATACATACTACATATGTTGACCATGGAAATGCATAAATAATGCGGCACAGCGGGTGGGGCGGGGATATGGCCTACAACCGTTAGCCAGGAGTCACTAGCCTGGTCGGCAGGATTGCAGGACTGCAGGTCCTGCGACGCTCTCTGTTTGCCATATTCGAACATTCGCATCAGGATTTCCCGCCATTGTACTTTTTGGCTTTTGTTTATTTACAGTCAGCGCAAAAATGTTTGTTATGCTCGGGATGTCCTGTCTCTGTGGTTGTCTCTGTGTGAGTGTGGTGTTATCCCTGTTCATGTGTGTGTGTGTCTAGTTGGATTTAGGCTAAGTAAGCCGCATACACCTGGTCGCAGCACAAACACTCACACACTCACACGCTCACATGGCAGCCAGACCAATTTAATACATGATGGCATGCCTGAGCTTTCAATATTTGACTGTTGCCGTATTCGGGCTGTGTTGTTGGCTTTGTTGCATCCCGGCTAAACAACAAATGTCACGCGTGGACTCGCCTCCAATTATTCATGAGCGGAGCGTTATTAATTTGAAAGCATATTTATCACAAACGAAATCTACGCCACATGCCATAATAAATCAACGAACGTTTTTCGGTCCCACATTAAAATCGCACACTCACACAGCTGCGTTCAAAATAATAGCAGCAGTTACAAGGATATTTCTCCTTAAACCTCATCATGTGTGCTTTCTGTGTTCTTTAAGTTAAGGGACTCAGAACGGAAGGTAAAACGTATGATTGTCAGAAAGTTTAATATAAAAACTTGACATAATAAATTTTCTCAAATAAAATATTTTTCCTAACTTTAAGGACTATTTTTTAAAAACAACTTTAAATTTAGAAACAAAATTAATGATAAAGCTAATTACTTAAAAGCAGTTTTCGTCTTTGGTGGAATGTTTTACAGACAATTGACAATTGTTTAGCTATTGCATTGCGGGGTATTAATTATTAAATCAACAAATCAATTCATTAGAACTTTTTAGCACTTAACCAAACCGACATATGCTTTTATTATTTGTAACACATTTGTATATTTGCATAAGCGCTTACATAGATTTCGACGCGACGTGAGGGTTGGAATTATGGCCAAAATCGAAGGAGAGGGCATCTGGGTATGTCTGGCCAAGTCGAGCCGGGCGCGCTGTGTCATATCTATATATAAGCACGCCAGCTAACCGTGTGACAGTCAGTCAGAGTCTCGAGATACGAAACACTCAAGGTGATATGAACCTTTTAGCGAGGACCTCGTCCTTTGCGTCCTTTCGGTGTCCTTGGCGGCTCACTGCTCGGCGTGCAACAAAAGCCAAGCCACCAACATCATTGATGGTGACGATAAATACATAAATTCGCTGCCAGCGAAAAGGTTGACAACGCGTCATTATCCTGTATGTCAGACATTTTGGCTGCGACTTCAAAAGCCAACACAAGAGCAAAGGCGAGGGCCCACATCTAGGAGGGATTTGATCCAGCACAGACAGAGAAAATATGCTCTTGCCGAATCAGAAAAGTCAAGTCAAACGCATCTAAACTGGTACAATAATCACTTGAAGCAACTACAACATCAGATTTTGTAATCAAGTAGATAGCCGGCAGAAGCCACGGAAATTACTATTAATTCAAGTTAGTATTTCAGACGATGCTTACTTTCAAATGCTGTTTCGGAATTGGCCACATGTGTACACTTTTGATAAAAAAATATTGGCAGAGCAACGTAGATTGCTCTTCCATTTCTGATATTGGTTTTTTCTCTCTGCAGCAGCAAGTGGGTTTCAATGCCAACGAATGAAATTCCAATTGTTTGGCTCCCCGTTTCGGGATCGGCTTTTGAGCTGAGGTTGCTGCTGGATGGAGGATGAAGGTTGGTGGCTGGAGCCACAAAAACCAGGAGGTGGAAATTTGGAGCCCGGCCCTCGTTTCATATTTTTGCGCTCTCGGGGCAGAGCTAAGCTAACCCAATTGCAATATTAAAAGCATGCCTGCCGCAGAAAGTTTCCCCAAACGGGCGACAGTCTGTGGCAGGCAGAAGAGCGTGACGCTGCCAGAGGAACGTCGACGTTTTGCGGCTTTGCTGCGGCCGCTAAGCTGGCTGCCAAAAAGCCGGAGTCGCAGCCACGGACGGAGTCATTGCAGGATAAAAAGGGGGGGTGGGGCACGCCCGTGGCAGCGACACGTTCAAGGACACCGATGCCGCAGGATTTTACAATGTGTGACGCGTCTCGAATTTGCTGTGAGAGTGTTTGGCGTTTCGGTTCTTATTTTTTCTTTTCGTTTTTTTTTCTTAATTTTTGCTTTATTTTGCATTGGCTGTTTGGCTTTTTTGCCTTATTTCTGGGCGTAACGCCCAAAAATGTCAATATACCGCAAAAATACATACAAACAAACATCGCTGTGCGCGAAACCTATCCATTACCCATACGCCATGTATGGTATGCGAATATTTCTCGACTGTGCACACATATCATGGCGTACTTGTTCTTGGCCGTGTTTGCGCAAATTGGCCAAGGGTGTCGGGCCAAATGTGTAGAAGAATATTAAAATTAAATGTGTCATGGGGTGTACAATGGGAATGGAATCCTTTTGATGCCATAATGGGAAATAACCACAGACGAAACATCAGACTAATTTCATATCCATTTCTTTTCAATTTTTGTGCTTTGTAATTAATGAATTTAAAAAAATAAGCTAATTGTCTTCTTCATTGACATAACAAAAACATAGGTTTCGGACCATTAACCAAAAACCTTCTCTTTAAATTAAGCTGTGTCCTGATTAAATAGTATGGAATTCATTTGATGCCACGATAAACATTTTCAGCATTTTAGAGCAAAAATAATTCTATTAAGATGTTTTTGTTCAACTACAAACATTAACCACACATTCCGCATGCCTTTATTTTGTAAACAATTCAATTCAATAGTGAATCGCATTTTATGTTTTGAAGCTTTCAAATTAAATTGCTGAAAAATGTGTTTAATTAATAGTATTTGATTTAATTATTATATTAAATAATTAATAAATAATAAAAATGGCAATGCAAATCTAAAGCCATTAAATTGCCTTTTAGATAAGAACTTTTATCAATATACTTGGCATTTTAAGAGAGTCATTTAAGAGACAATAATTGTTTGAGCATACATGACCGTTACAATTGTATTTATCACACCGTTTTACTTGAAATTCCCTTACGTTTCCAAAAAAGACTTTGTTCAACTCTTTTTATCTATACAAATCTGGCCATCATTTATCAATTATGATGGTATTGCCTTCAATAAAATTTAATTTATGCAATCCATTAAAGGAAAACCGTAAAAATATGCAGTCCTCAAATTATACGTCCTGTCGTATAATTTGCAAACACCGCAGGGTTGTGAGCCAAATTGAAGGTGATGGAAATATTTCCAATTTGATTATTATTGCCATTGTGCAGCACGACGACAACGTCGATGGGTCGCCTCAGATCCTGAGTGTTCGAATGACGGGATGACGGCATGACGGAATGACTGAATGACTGAACGACTAGTTGACTGACTGAAGTTGGCCTGACAACATGCCTATTGCCTCGACGACACTTGGCGATGACACTTCCGTGCAATTGTACGCCGCTTCTGGGTTCCGGCGATCCGATCCGAATCCGAATCCGGATCCGGGCTCCACTTTCCGAGGATGGGGCAACGTTTATTGGGTGTATGCCATGTCGTTTATTGGCCCGTGTGCGTGTCGCCAGTCCATATATGAATATTTGTGGCAATTCTTATGAATTTTCAGGGACGGACTGGGAGGCATGTCAGGCCACACGACATGGCTGTACAGGATGCGACAATGAGTACCGGTGTACGGGTAAACGGGTGTACGGGTGTACGGGTGCACGGGTATATGGACTATACGGCCGTACAGCTGTACGGTTGTGCGGCTATACGGGGCGGTATACGAATCGTGAGTGGAGTCATTGTGTGAGCCATTATTATGGCCATTTTGGTGCGCGATGATGCGCTCGGTTATTTGGTTATTTGGGCAAATCAAGCAATTTATTCGCAATTGTCGTCGACGCTGCAATTGTGTGTAAATCGATATGCGTTGTTATTTTAACCGATCATTTCCTTCATTTCGTCGCAGCCATTACACAATGTCGAGCTGTATCCATAGCTATGGCTATAGGTATAAAGCTCCTGCTGTCGCCGGCGAAATTTGATTTATGCATATTTCCATATGATTTATTTCATTAGCATCATTCGTTGCTCCTTGTGGAATTTTCCCAAGTTTCCCTGGTTCACCGCCCCCCCCAAAAAAAAAGGTAGCGGATACTACCTTCAACTTTTCCATTTACCTCACTCACCCCGGTCCTCAATGGTCGTCGTTGGTGAGCATTTTACTTTTTAATATTTATTTAAACATTTGTTGCAGCTTCCTTTTTCATTTCTCGTCCGTTACGTTTGAGTGATTCAAACTTGACGTTTGCCTTTGTATAAATTTTTTCTGCCTCATTTGATGCAGAGAATGAAAAGTTTCCATGCACCCCATCATCCGTTCCAATGCGGAACTGTAAAACGGAGGCAAGAACTGCGAATATATATGTAAGTATGTATATACCCACAAAACTTTTGTTAAGAAAATATGAATTCAAATGAAAATATGCTAGAAATGAATTGAAACTGTAACGGTTGGAGCGACCAAAAGAGCGCGTGCACGAACGAGCATCACAGCAGAAGAAGATGGCAGGACGGGATGCCAGGATGGGTCCTGGATGCCAATCCCTTGGCCGGCATTGGCAACCGGAGCCACCGCCCACGCCTCCTCCTTCATCGCACAAAGTTGCAAATAAAACAGCGCATAAGAAACAATATACAATAAAAAGCAGGGACGAGCACGATGAGGAGCAGGAGAAGTACCAGCGGCAGGATGAGAGCACGGAGCACGGCGCACGGAACTGGAGATGGAACTGGAGCTCCTGGTGCCGGATCCTGAGCACTGCCAGATGGAAATGAAAGGCAAACACGATTCAGTTAACGAGTGACGAACGCTATTGCTAACTGGGGACTGCTTGCTTATGCTCGCATGTGATACGTATATGCACTCGAAAAAATTTGTACATGATCATACAAATGCATTACTTATATAATTGCTTGAGTAATTTAATAATTTTCATAAATACTTTACTAATAAAGTCGTCTTAAGTACAGAATACATTTCACGTATTCCATAACGATATTTAATTTAAACCAAAATAAACATTTTAAAGATAATCGGTTAAAAATGTTTTTTTTTTTGATACTCATATACTTTATGTGAAAATGTCTATTGAGAAAAATAACAATGAGACAATTGCACTTGTATTAGATTCTAATCATTTCCGAATTTTTAGCATTGCTTTTTCCCAGGGTGCATGCGTATATAGAAGCGACTATAGAAATGATGCTCCTGCTGGCCGACATCTGATAGAGCTGGACTTGGACGTCGACGTGGACGTAGACGTGGACGTGGCCTAGCATTGGCATTGGAAGTGGAAATGAAAATGGGGATGGGAAACGGAGGAAGCTGGCGGAAAAGCGGGAAAAGCGGGAAAAGCGAATCGCGAGAGTGGGCCGCATGGAAGCTGAAGCTGGCTGAATGATTGCCTTGCCTGCCGAACTGACTGACTAACCAATGAACGGTTCAAAATGAATGACTGAATGAATGAATAAATGAACGGATGAGCGCACCTCTTCAGTTGGCTGCATTCGCAAACTCGTTCAGGCTCTGGCCTTCTGTGTATACATATATATATATATATTTATTGAACTTGGCCGAAAGTCGGAGAAACACACCACTTACCCTCAACCTCACACACTTTGCTCAAAGTACAATGGAAGTTAGTTTCACCAAGTCGGGGCTACTTTATTGAGCGTAAGTTTTCGGCCAGGCCATATTATTTGATGTGGTTGGTTATGAAGTCAAGCCTGTCCGCCACCAATTGAGGGGCGGAATGGTGAGTACATTTTGCTCGTATATTTCTACTCCAACGGCCGATAAAATTAACTATTTTACCAACGTGCACGTAATGGGCGCATCATTTGCCATGGGCTGTCTGCCTTCCCAGCTGTCTGCACATCGTCCTCGCCGACTCCTTCTCCTCGTCCTTGTCCTCCTCCTCGTCCTTGTCCTCGTTTCTCTGTGCTCCAATTTCCTGGCTGAAGTGCTTTAAATTGCCATAAAAATGCGCTATCGACTGGCATCTTTTGGCCGACTGCTGTTATTACTGGGTGTTTTGTGCTTTTGCCTGCCACATTTCTACACTCAATTTGTACAAATTTAATTGTCTGCCGCCCTTCGTCTCACTTCTATTTATTTATTTGTGCAGTCCCTGCCTTACTGTTTCCCTTCCATTTTTCCTCGTTCATTTTTTCGGTAAACGCCTGCCAATGCCGAAGTGTCCAGTGTCCGCTTTTTTGGGGGGAAGAACCTTTTATGGCGTTTTATTTATTTACGATGTGCCCTTTAAATCAATGAACCATTCGCCTAGCCTTGTCGCTTAAATTTACGCACAAGTTTGTGAGGAAGCCTCAGCATCCTGAAACAGAAAAAGTTTCTTGGGCCTACTGGGTACTTTTGGGCGGATAAAATTCGCACAATACCTTTTCATTTTCCTTGTTTAATAAGGTACAAATAACACCTCTGGACAGAACTTACGTTTACTTAAAACATAACTATATTTGGTGAATAGTATTTTATACATTTTGTATATATAAAATTTAACATTTTCTTTTATGAAAGGATATTAGGTACTTGGTATTCGATTCCTCGATTCTTTTTTTTTGTGCGCGCTAACAGCAATCAGCTAGTAAATCGAATTTCTCGCCTAAAATAACAACAACAATGGGGACGGCAACTTTGGGCTGAGAGGCAAGTTAAAAAAAAAAAAAGAAAAGAGCGGCAAATAAATACAAATACAAATAGAAAAGCTCGACGCGCCGGATGGCCGAACAAACTAAACACAGCGTTTGTTTTAGCAGCTTCCGTTTCCTGTTGGCAGCCAGAGAAGCAGAGGAGTACAGAGGCATCAGTGAAGGAACGGAGGAACGAAGGAGCATCAGCGACGCAGTCATCCATCCATCCGTCCATCCATCTATTGGGTCAACTAACCAAAAGACTAGCCCATACGCACGGCCATCCATCTATATCGTCTCCGTCTGTCCGCCCATCGAACCATCGGACCATCCGACCATCCGTCGACCATTCAGCCATCCATCCCAGCGCTTTCCATCCACATCCACATCCATATCCTCTACAAAACATCCACATGCAGCCGATGGAACAAACGTCCAGTTACCGCTCCTTTGACAAGCGGCAAAGCTTCCTGTTTCCCTGTTTTCCTGCCTTCCTGTTGCTGATGCTCCTCCCCGAAATGGACAGGGCTAAACGCATTTGTTCAAAGCTTGTTTAGTTTAACTTTAATTGAATTTTGTGAATTTTGCTTTTCTTGCCTTTGCCAATTCAGTTTCTATAGGTTTTTGCGCCATCTTACTCATTGGGCACAGGGGCATATTGACTTCTTGATTACCAAGTTACAAAGAATTCAAGCATGTGTTTTGGATTACAAGTACTAAAGACTCTTCACTCTACTGTTGGCTTCTGGTAATGTTCTCAGTAAGATTTTGTCATTTTAAAAATAACATGTTTTGCAGTCTGCAATTTTCATATGGACTGCTTATTCTGGAATCAGAAACTGTAGTTACCTTTTCTACAACTGTTGCTATCACTTTATAGAAACTTTATGAAACTGTATAAAATTATTAAATGAAATAAAAGAGATATAAGAAAAAGTTCAATAGCTTTCGAATAAATTGATGCTATTGGGTATATTCCAGTTCTCAACATCCAATGAATCTCTACTTGCTTATTTTGTTCTAGTTGAGTATTCTTTGTAGCCTTTTTATTTGTTGGCCCGCTGGCCAGCTGGTGCCACCTTTATATGGCCTGAATTTATTATGGACGAAAACGGAAAAAAAAAGAAGAAAAACAGCCTGTTGGCCGGAGTTCTCCATTCAGCCAACAATCGAATCTATATCCCACTGAGAACTGGGAACCGGACCGAAGCTGGCCAAAACTCCAATGCTCCACCATATGGCCAGCAAAGGCACGAGTTTGGCTCGTAAAAAGGCTTACATAAGTCGGCAGGCAGTGGACTCATGGACGACTTACCTTTTTGCCAGGCAACGGTGAAATTGTCTTGTTTCGCTGGCAACCTTTTTTTGTGCAAAAGTGAAAGGACCGAAATGTGAATTCAATTTGTAGGGCCTGCCCCGTCGTTTTGAATAATTTGTATGATTTAATTTTTGCGCTCTTCGAAACGAGGCAATAAAACGATTGCCATTGAAAGCGACGTGCTTTTGCGGTCAATCGGTCATCCACTTGGCATTGAGCCACTATGGCCCATACGCATACCACTCATGGTCAACGGCCGGATACATAAAGCCAAAATCAGAGCAGTCATCCATTTCCCACCACGACGACGGCTTAAGCCAATCGACGGTTTTGTGATTGCCAAAGTCAAATATGGGAATTAAATGCGTTAGCGCCCATGACACTACACTGCCGACGAAAGGAAAGCTGTTTCAGGAAGGATTATTTAATTTTAATAATTGCAGGCATAGCCTGAGCTATTTGTGTGCCAACTTCTTAATCTTACTAAGAGTTTTCAAGGATCAAGCAAAAAGCCTAAAATTAATAAAGTATAAATGCGAGACAGACTCTGTGAAAATTTAATGAATTCTACGGCCAAGTTGCTTCTTAAGCTGTTCTTTTGTTTCCGGCTTTAATCTACATAAATAATGAATGGCAATTTATGTATCTCAAGCTAACGGAAATTGTAGCTGGGATTTGCTTAAACTAATTTTATATAAATATAAATAAAGTCGTATTTTTGGCTTTAGTGCTAAGTAAAATAGAAATGCAATTGTAAAGTCTAAGCAATAAAGTAAACTTAAAATGAAAATAGCTTGCTTTATGCAAAATGCCGATCGATGGCATTTTAAACACAAACTGATTGTGAAATTGTTGCGGTTGGCGCGTTGAATAATATCTGTGTCGGCCAACTTTTTGGCGTCAGTGTTAATCTGGCCGACAATTATAAGCCATATCTATTATGCTCTTTGTTGAGCTGCATAAATTATGCGAAAAGCTCCGCTCTGTCCACAAAACCAATGCGGTTAGCCCCCAGAACTCTCTCCGTTTATTCGGAGTTTTATCTAAGCCCAAATAAATTTAATCAACCGCAATCGGAAGTGTTAGAATGATGGCACAATAAACAATAGCAATTAAAATATCAAATATAAATCATTGTGTAAATTTACAGCACAATTGCCATGAAAGGCAACTGCGAAAATTCCACAACAAGCAGAACAAAACTGCATGCAAATGCACAACAGGAGTTATTACTGGACCATAGATACGTGGCAATTTGCGAATACATTTATATTTGTTTGTCAGCCTATTTTTTGCGATAAAAAGTCATAAAAAGCGTAGGCAAATACCAACACGCAAACAGCCTGTTTGTTTCTCTGTCTGTTCATCTGTCCATTTGTCCGTTCGTTTGTCCGTATGTTTGTCCGTCAGTGTGTCCGTGTGTTTGCGGAATGTGCGTGCAGCTAAACACACACTGGAGAACGCATACTGTTCCCCAGACACCGAAATTGCCGCCCCGAAGCGATCGAAGCAGCCCGTAAACGCATGCATAAATTTGCACGCATAAAATCAAATCAAAATTCAACGACATGTGACAATTTTATGTCCACAAAATTATGTATTTGTTGAAAACACACAAGCGACAACAACAACAAGGATAATAACAACCCCAGCACGGCAAAGCAACAATAATGCAAAGCAATGAAAATAACCACAATGGCAGATACAACAACAACGACAATAACGGCAGCAATGTGAACAACATCGAGAACGGACATAGGAACGAAATTCCGAATCGAGGGGCCAAAGGACTGAGGGACTGTCAACTGCCAACAAGGACATAAGCAATAACAACAAACAGCTAAAATAGCAACATGAGCAGATTATAATGAACAACATATTCGCACGGCCGCACCCACTGGCACACCCCTCGTCCATCCGCGCGCCCCTCTCCCCACTACCGTCCACCGCCCCCTCTTTCGACCGCTTTCATAATCGCACACGCACTCAATTTCGGTGGGGGAGATGGCGGAAGGGAGGGGGAAGCAGGGGAAAAGCAACAAAGCGCCATGCAACAATTTACGTGTTTTGACACTAATACAAAAGCTATTACAATACATGCACACCGAAAAAACTGTTTAGCTTAATAACAAATCTTGGTTTCCATAAGAAATTACGGATCTCACGATATTTGAAAACAAAAATGTTTTAAAATTAATGTGAATGATAATATGTTAATCTAAGTAAACTTATCATTTAAATTCTTATTGTACACATTTTTAAATATTTAATCCAATACTCAATAGAATAAACAAACATAACTATGAAATGATGTTACAACACGCAGCGAGTTAAAATGGGAATTATTCCACATAGCTTACAATATATATTTCCAAAAATTTGAGTCCTTAACTTGATAACCATCAGTACCAATATTTTGTTCCTGTGCACTAATACACACGTGCGCACACCCACACTTCCACGGCCACACCGACAAATTCAAGAGGAAGGAAGAAAAATAGGGGACGAAAAAAGCAAAGTTTCCACATTTCCCTAATGTGCCGAGTGGCTTTCACTCAATTTTTAGGTGGCCCAGCCGAAATCGAGTTTGGGTCACCTTTGAAGTCCGAGCCGAAAGGAACGAACGTCTCGAAAATAGCCGTAGGGGCATATTTAACTAGTTTTACAGGCGATTTTGTCGAGAAGGGACCAGCGAAAGAAAATGCCTCGGCACTTTTGGATGGCGTGACTTTGGGTAGGGACCGCACCTTGACTTTAAGACAATTTTAGATGGCCAACTGGGCCATGATCTGCTTGCCTGTTGTCTTGAAAGTCCTGGGACTTGCCCTTGGGTAAAAAAAATGGGTCAGGGCGGTCATGTGATGGGGATTTTAATGATGAATTGCTCGGCCGACGGTGCGTATACGTTACATTTGACATTGACATATTTTGCATTAGCATAAAAGTATGCAACATATTTTCTCGCTCTCTTCAATTTTTTCCCATTTATGCTTTGTCCTTTCGCCAATGTCCTGCCGAGCGTGCCTGGGGAAATAGATAAGGATCTTTTGTGCGCTGGAGGAGTGAGAATGAATCTCAGTTATGATGAAGTATGTCAGAAATTTAAACACAATGCCTAGCAGTTAAGCAATTGCTATTGCCGTAGGTAAGGGTTTTTCTTGTATAACTATCCATACACTTTAAGTACTCTCGATTGTCTTTAAACATCCTTTTGCTCGGCATGGAAAACTTGACAAACTCAAAGCTTATAAGTTCGATGGGACCCTCGAGTTAAGACTTCACATTCGATTCGAGTATTTTCACTGCTCATTTCACCGTTGGCCATGTGAATTCCGATGTGAAAATGCGCACATTTTCGACAATTACACAAAACGCAAAGTTTTGCCAGGGTAAATATTTACCGCAAAATTTCCCAAATACCGGCATAACAATATCTAAGACAGAGGCGAAAATTTTGTGTCGAGTAAGTACCTTTCCTCAAACATACTACACTCCAAAAGTCATATTTGTCTGGGAGCAAAATGGTGCAAAATTTTAAATCAAATTTGCTGTGCAGTGCAAATAATTCATGCATATTACAACTTAAATTAGGCGTTGCTCCTAAGACCAAAGTCAAATACAGATGCGGGCGCATTAGGAAAACGGGGTTAAGTGGGTGGTCATGAAGGCAGTGGCAGAGGGCAGAAGATTTGCTGATTCGGCTGTCGATGCATTGTCTTTTCTATATAGGTGAGTGTAAGTGTATATGGTTAAGAGAGAGCATGTGTGTGAGTGTGTGTGCATTTATTGACAGATTGAAGGATTATGAAATGCCTTTGATAATTTGCTGCGGCTGCAGTGAACTTTAAGCTCAACTGGGCAGGACTTTTGCTGAGCCATATGGAAATCATTTGCCTAAGCCATCGACTCACACACACACTCACTCACTTACACACACACATACGCGAAGAGAACGGGGAAGGGACGCACACACAATGCAAATATATTTGCAGTTTATTTTGCGGATTTCCGGTTGCAGACAAATCAAAATTTCTGCTCAAATACACAAAATGTCAGTTGGCAAATGAATGGAAATGAAACCACAGTCGGCAATGTCCTGTTCTGTCCCGTCCCGTCCTGTCCTCTCATTCCGCCTGTGACAATGTGACAATGAGCGATGAACTGAAGCCACAAAAGACAACACAGCATGTGAAATTAGTTTCATCAGCCAACGCCCTCACAGCCCCGCCCCCTTTTTTCCCATCAATGAGAGAGAGAGAGAGAAAAATAGCAAGACACAATGTAGCAAATTATTGGTTTCCATTTCGATATTGTACCCATACCACTCCATTTCGCGGAAACGAATTTGCAGCATTCAACTTTTATTTATTTAAAATAACAACCGACACAAATATTACTGTCAACTGCTGTTCACAATATTTTCCATTCCACCGCCTCAATTAAAGTGTCAGCCAAGAAAACCGTAAAAACTCACACAATTCGGATTCGAAAAACCGAAACCGAAACCAAAATTAGAAGAAACAAAACAACAAAAAGCCGAAAACGAAAAAGTAAAACACTCGAAATTGTCAAAACTTTTGCAGCTTGCTGTTAGCCATTTGCTGTTTTTATTACTTTGCTTTTAACTTGAAACAAGATTTTTGAAGTTCGTCCCCGAAATCGGTGTTCAGTTTGCGGTGGCATCTTTTTTTCTTGTTTTTTTTTTAATGGAGTGGGTAAGTGGGCGGTGCCTTTGGAGCGTTGGCCAAACACAGTTTGCTCATCAGCTTTCGGACATGACAACAGCAGAAATACATTTCTGGCCCTAATGAATCCTAGAATGGGTATCAAATAGATGGCCATGCAACTGCTCCGGCGATGCCACAATTTGAAATATTAATGTGCGAATCGGCACGGACAGGATGTCGGAAAAGCAAAAAGTTTTCCATCCTTAAATGTGCATTAAACGGAACTTGGCCAGCAACCGAATCCGAATGTTTATTGACCAGCTCTCTCCCAATAGACCAAATCCCAACGACAAACGACCAGCTCGAAGAGACACTGCTAGAAAAGTTTATCATATTCTAGTTTTTCTCAAAACATGTATGTTATATGCATGCTTTTATTGTAAGTATATTAGACTTTTTAAATAAAAGTGCATTATTTCATATTTCTAAAGATTTATGTAGGCACGTAAGGAGATAGATATTATTTATATCTGAAGCATTTTATATTTCTAAACCATTTCTAATTTCTCACAGTTTCTCACAGTGTAGAAACTGCTGTCAAGTTTATTAGCTAGGTTTGGCAAGCAGCTACCGAAATGGCTATGCGATACAACGCCGATGATTGGCTGCTTTGATAAGCTGACAAAAGTGTAACGAGCGAAACTGAGAGGGAATATTTTCGACTTTCGCCATAGAGAATTCCGAATGGCGTAGAAGGGCAGCGCAAATCCTTTAACACGAAATTAAGATACCTAATCCTTGACATGCAGTAATGGCAATCTAATATGCGAACGCGTTCATTTTCCACTAGTCTAAGCCCGATGCTGATTGACAAGGCCAGTGGGTGGATGGGATTCGGTGGACTGGTTGCCCTGGATAACTAAACCCAGAGTAACAAAAACGACGCTGAAATTATGGCACTCGCATCGAAGAGGACAGATGGGCAAATCGCTAAGCCCTTCGGCATTTTGTATGGCCTTAAAGCGCTACTGAAGGTTGAACAATGACTTTCAGCTGTTGGTGGTATTATCAAATGGAATGAAATGTAAATCCCTGAAATCCATCACTGCCCCACCTTAACTCGATTCAGCCAAACGTATCTATCACTTTAATTAGAGCTGCAAAACAATGGAGGCCAACAGCAGATGGAAAGTAATTTAATAGCCGTAGCTAACCTGGCCAAGGGTCGCTGAAAAGGTTAGCCGAATTGAAATAGAAAATTTTAATTACATTTTCTGCAGTGCTACAGTGCACGTTGTGTTCTCTGTTTGTTTGCGTTGAATTAAATTTCATTTCCCTGGCTGCCGTTCATTTCTATTGCTTGCCATTCCTATTGGGCCGCTTTTTGGTCTGGTCTGGTTGGATTGGTCTGAGTTTTGGTATGTCAAGGCGTGGTTTGGTGGGCCATGGGCTTTTGGCTTTGCATGCGCAGCGACGCCATTAAACAGCCGTTTCCGGTTTACGCGCTTTGAGTTTCCGCTTCGAACGGCAACAACAACGGCATCGGAGTTGCCGGAGTCTGATTGTTGTTGGTCGAGTTGCAGCAGCTGTTGCCTTGGTTATTGTGCGCACTTTTGCTGGCATCGCTGTTATTATTTCGACTCAGCCACACTCACTCACACACACAGGGGAGATCCTTGGTGCCGCCCTGCACCATCTTTAATATAAGACTCAATTCAACACAAAAACACAAAAGGATCTGGAATAGAAGTGGATTGGGGGGGGGGCGGGAAAAGGAACAGCTAAATTTCGCGTTTGTGTGCACCACACTGAAGAGGCGTGGCAAATCACGCATACGCACTGTAGCGCACTTCACAGCAACTGCCATTACACTTGAAAAAATAGTTGGTGGCTGCAGCTGGGCCACTTATATAGTTTAAAGTGCCAGAGAAATCACCACGTCCTTTCATTCATCAATAAAAGCTTTTAAAAGCATACATCATCCATCACCGAAGTATTTCTATGAAAAAGTGATATTATTTTCTGCACTGCATACTTTGAAACACCATCTTTATTAATTACTTCACAGCCCTAGTAACATTTGCAAACACAATGAAGCAGTATTTAAAGAAAAGTCAAACGTATTCATTATTAATTAAAAATATCGGCACTAAAAAAACTTTTAATAACTTAAAAAAAACTTGTAGGTGCAACACGACCTAATGAAATTGTTTTTTTGTCAGTACAGTGGGGCAAAAGCAATAAGCAAGGAACATTTTCATTGCCTGGCCATGGCCAAAGACGCCCACCGCAAAACATACTCGCACTCGTGCATTTCTATATTTTTAATTAAACGCAAAAAGCCCTTTTGGCAACACGCAAAGCGCAGCAGCTGAGGCAGAAGCCCGAGAGCCCATGCTTTCCCAGCAGCCATGGAACTGTGGGTGGAAAATGGGAAAATAGTAGTTGGGCGGGGTGGGAAAAGTGTGTGCTCGAGCGAGTGCAAAGCAATCGCGACGACAACTTCAAGGTTAAGTCGTCAGCTTTGTTCAGCGAGGAAAACTGGGAGGAAAAGGATTTTCCTCATCGAGGTTACTGACTTGCTGCACAATCTAAGTGGAAATACAAGGCTGCAGCCGTTAAGTGTATTAAAATGTTGTTTTAATTTAGCTAAGAAACTATTTCAAGACGGCGAAAGATGTGACACCTTGCAAATTGAATTGCTAATAGAGTGGTTTCCTCACATTGCTCATTAGTATTGAATAGAAGTGTGCATGTACTCAGTTTTGATACTGGGAAAGGTCAAGAACTTAATTATATTTTATAGCTCATCAATGGTAAGCAATGGAAAAGCAGATTTTATTTTATTACAATTTTTATTTAGTTTCTTTCAAAACTGAAACGAGTTGGGGCTGAAGGAAAAACATCCTAAGACAACTTGAGATGTGTAATGTTCCTTTCAGCTCTCTACTTAAAAAACCATAAGTCATAACGCGTTGGAATTTCCTTAATTGAGTATGCGTTCGAACTGTTAAATTTAAATAAACCCGAATAACAATTTCCTGCATTATTACTCGACTTTTTCAGTTATTTCTGGCGTTCCATGAAAAGCAGATTCAATTTGCAGCATCAAATCGTGTTCAGGGGGTCTATCTGTCGTTTTTATTGTTTCACCTTTCCGGAGCACCGTATTCGTATTGGTATTCGCATTGGTATTGGCAATGGTATTGGCAATGGTATTGAAAGTGGTATTGGTATTGGTATTGGTATTGGCCTTCCGTTATGCTGACATTGAGCAGGTTATGGGCCATCGCACGTTTGGGAGCACAGAGAGGAAAGGCCCTATGAAAGGCCAATTAATATTTCATAAAGGCGCACGTAGCCAAGACAATACATACACATACAGCTACATATACAGACAGCGCGTGAAAGAGAAGGCAGCACACAAAAATCCCTCAATCACTGCCAATTAATGTCAGACACAGGCACTCATATTTGGCATTCAGCCAGCCAACGAGGCAGCTCGCAACGTCGTACATAAAAACAATAAATGATTTATACATAAAAACAAAGAGCAATGCGCGCAAAAGCCACAAAAATAAAAATCATACACACTCACAAACCCACACACACACACACCCATAGAAAGGCAGAGACAATGGAAAAGACGGACCAGAAGAGTGAGAAAAATGGAGGAAAAATGGAAGAACAACGACCACAGCAGGAGTTGTGAAACGTGAATTTGGTGAATTTTACTGACATATTTCTACAACAATTGTATATTTTATTATTTGCCCGAAATCAAAGCCAAACCGAATAGGAAAAGAACCCTACGGAAGGAGCAACGTTACACACGGAATAAATATATATGTAAATATATATAGATATATCCATGATTGGGCTTTACGACTCAATCGAGCGTCCACGAGCTCGAAACATGGATAAAACCATATACAGTTGACTAATGAATTCGCTTTTATGCTATATGTGCAGCATACCTTTTGGGGCAGATAATTGGGCACCTTAAATTACTCGGTGTCGGTGTACGTGAGCTATCTTTAAAGGCATGCCATTCCTGCCAGTAATTGCTAGTTTTATCAATGGTTTTTGCTATCGATTAATTTGCATATCTATTATTTTCATAAATAACAGCGAAGTTCGCTTCCTGCCAAAATCACGGCAAAAACCAGTGCACGACAAAACACAAGCCGACAAAAAATGAACAATTTAAGTCAATTTAAATTTCTGATGATTTGCAACTGTCAGTCGCGGCCCGGGGAAATTTTTGGGCTGCGAGGCATAAAAAAGAATCAACTAACTCACCACACTATCAGTCACACTTAGTGCACGTTGCACAGTTTCCATTTTGATGAGCACACACACAACTTGGCCAACGGAAACGAGGCAAAGCAACAACTACAACGGAATACTGCAAAAAATTGCATGGGATTCCTTAAAGTTGATTTTAATTTTAATTGTAAATTATTTATTATTAAGCCTTCTATTTATTTTTCTTTTTTAATTCTTCTTAAGGCTGGTAGCTATTAAATCTTAATCCCGCTAGCCTAAAAATTAGTTTTTTAATTTCAAATTACTTTTATAAATTTCAGACAATGTAATCTGCTTCCGTGTTTTTTTCGGTGCATAAACGCAATGTAACAAGCAACGCGCAAGGAAATTTTAACAGGCAAAAAATAAATATATATGTACGCGGCAATATGTATATGTATGGTAACTATAGTTTATGCCCGGACGGGAAAAAAACGACATGCCCAGAGGGCTTTTCGAGTGCCTCGGTGGGTGGCAAAGTGGGAAAATCGTTGGGAAAATCGCGTGGATGGGGCAAATGTAGATGGCTAGCTAGTTGGTGGCTTGTTCAAAGTGCAAAGCCGAAAAAGAAAACAAAAGCAAGCAAAAACAAAACGCGGGAGTGCAAACATTTGCACGCACGCACAAATCAAAACATCAACAAAACAAAAATCGCTGGCGAAAACCAGCGGCACGTAGACCCCTCCAGCACTTTTACCCTCACCCACCAAAAAAAGAAAAAACCCCCAACCCCTTTATGTTTTTCATGAAAAGTCTCGGCAACAGTATACGTATTTGACATTTTAAACGGGCCAGTCGCCACTTGTCAATCTTTGTAAAAGTTCGCATTTCACATATTTTCTCGTCCCCTTTGTGAACGTGAGTGTGTGTGTGTTTTTCCACTTTCTGGCGATTTTTTAGCCAGCTTTTTCCCTATTTTTCCTTATACTTTTTTCCCCTGCTTTTTTTTTTGTCAACCAACTCGCATTTCTGCTGGCAAATGGCTTTCCAAACGCCAGTTGCCGCAGTTGCGAGCTCGCAAAGTCAGCCTAAAAGTATGCAAATAAAATACGCGCTCTTATCTGTTTGGCATTGGCTTTTGTATGTGGGCCAGGCCAACATGGTCGCCAGCTGATGCCATGTGGCAAAAAGCGTAGCCAAAACAATGTTTTAAAATGCATTTGGGCATACTTTGCACGCCGGCACATTGGCAATTGCATTCACATACCATAAGCCGGGTGTTCCCTCATTCCAGTGCCAAAAAACACAGCCCATCTCGGCCAATTCAGCCCCCCTCCCCCATCGCCATCGCCATCGCCAGCCCCTACCACTGCCACTGCCCTTTTGGCCAAACAGTTTGGGTGTTTTTGGACCCAGACGACAACCCCGTGCGACTCCAATCAACCAAATTGAAGCCATTGGTTATTGTTGTTGCCACGTACTTGCAACAGTGACATCCTGCCAGTTGCGGCTCATACATATGTCGCGTGTAGCGCCCAGAAAGCAAAAAGCAAAAGCAAAGTAGTTACTTTTGTTTTGCGCGAGCGATAAAGTTAAGCAAAAAATCACTATTTTGCCGGTCTTGCACTTGGGCATTCAGAGGGCTTAAGGGTATGCCAAATGGCAGGAAACTTTAAACGAAAAGGTGAGTTATTTCAGACTCTGTAGATTGCCATCAGGCAGTTTGAACTTACAGCAGACCCTTCACCATTGTATAAAATGTTTCCTTTGGGGCAGGATTTAAGGTACTACTTGTTTGAAGAACTAAAGTTTCTTGGTCACCTATATCATATAATAAACTGAAGTTGACCACTATTTAAAAATTTGTTTTTTTTATTATTTAATGTAACTTTCTCAATTATTCATTATACAACAATAATTATATAATACTATCTATAAAAGTCGTTTAATATTTCTAAGGCATTATTGGCTACATTTAAAGCTCAAATTATATTTCTAACTAAAGAGGTCAAATGTAATTGAAAATCTAATAAAAACCAATGCTATTAACCTAATTGAATTTCAAATTAATATGCAGAACTGCCCGCTTTCAAATTACACGTAGTATATGAAAGCTATAAACGTTTGTCTGCTCTTATTGTTTGCTATTTTGTTGATGCACTCTCTTAATTAATTTATCCACTTAGTCGAAAAACTTTGAGTGCCACTCATTCAGACGGTGAAGCAAAGTGAAATTTGCATCTGTCTCTAATGTGACAAATTCCCTTGAACTCAATTAACCAGAGATTATCTTTCAATTGCAGCGTTTCTCTGCGGCACTAAAAGTTTATTCCTGAGTCTGTGAAAAGCACGGTATCAGTTACTTCGAGTCTGTAGCATTATACGAACTTGGAACTTCTTCGGCTTTGTCTTCTAAAGCTGTCAGTGGCATATATGTCTAAATAATAGAAAAGTTAGTGGCGAAGAAAGCAAAAAGCTGCACGATGCACTGAACTGAACTCATCTCCAAAATTTATATGGAGGAGCTGCTCTGCAAAAATCAAGTATTCGCTCATATGTTAGCTTTATGGCGCCATTTTGTTAATTTATTTCACTTGCTTGACAGTTTGTTTTCAATTTTTTATTTTCGCTTTCTTTTTTTTGTTGTTTTTGCCCTCGGTTTGGCTGAGTTTTGGTTTGGTTTGCTATGGCTTGGTTCAGTTTGCTTTTGTCTTTTGTCGCTGGACACTGGAACACTAAACTTTATAAAGGGGGTGGTGTTGGGCGAAGGGTTGGCTGTTTCTTTTTGTTTTATTTTTTGTGGGGGAAATAAATATTTTTTCGCATTCCGTTTGGTGGTGCAGCTAGCCAGCATTTCTCGCTGGTATGGGTGTCGCTGTGGTTTTGACATAAAGTGTGCTTATAAAAAACCGCCAAGTTAGAAGCGCGCCGGAATAAAATTTTTTGATGAATGCAACGCTCGCTGGCCAAAAAATGGCGCAAAAATAGCTGATAAATTTGCGCTCCCTCCGCAAAATAAATGGTTAAAGTTTTAAATTGAAATTGGGCCAAAAGGCAACGCGGAAATTGGGGTGGAGTGCTTATACATATAGTATACGCAAGGTATACGAGCAGCTAAAAAATGTCCATAATAAATATCTCAATCAAAAAAGACAAGCGGGCAAAAAGTAGCATCCGCATCCGCATCAGCATCAGCATCGGAATACAAATATGGCAGACAAATGGAACAAAACCAGATGAATTTGAAGCACTGTTTGCCGATTTTGCTTTCTGATAAAACAAAAGGCAACAAAAAAGCAATGCACAGATTAAAAATCTAAACTAAAAGCAGTGCTGCTGTGCTATGGAAAAAGGGAAAAGTATAAGCTGTTTCCATTTTCCACCATCAAAGATTTCGCTTCCCATTTTGTAAGTTTTTTTCACCCATTTTTCGTTTGTTAGATGTTGATATAAAACAAGCGACTAAATAAAAACCGCACTCACACACCAAAACTCTCGAGGGATGTGGATTGGAGTGGGTCCTGGGGCTCTAGGGTTCTGGGGTTCCGGGGAAGGTCCTGTGGATGGATTGAGAGCAGGAGACACACGTACAAGTGCAGGTCCATTTATCTTCTGTCATTGTGCGAGTGTTTCCGTTTTTGTAATGAATGTCCAGCTGTGTGCATTGCCCTGCGGACAAGAAGCTCCTTGCTGCCTCCTTCTCTATGGTTCCAAATCCAAATCCGAATCGGGCCCCAGATCTGGCCAATGCAAAGCTAAGGCCAAAGTAAACGAGTCCGGCAGCGAAACGCTTGCTAACACTGAGACTGAACTGAAACTGAATCGGAATCCGAATCCGAGTCCGAATCTGAAACTGAAACTGAATCCGGACCAAACCGAATCGGTGCCACTACAATTGTCGCTAGACATTCGCTGAAAGGCGTCCTTTATGTCGCTTGATAAGATAAGCCTGGCTTAAAATATATATTCGTTGCTATGTATTTATCTGTACGTGTGTATAGTGCAGATGGCGTAAGATGCGAATGGCAAAGGATACTGCCGCACTGGGTGGATATGCACAGCACTCTTTTCTCTTTAATTAAGCGTTTCTTTGAAACACTTCCCTACTAAAGTGTTGAGACAGAAATGCTGGCCGTACAAATTTCCATGAGAAATATGCCTACTATGTGGCATTACACTCATAAATAAATTCAAATTATATAAATTTATCACTGTTTGTGTATGGTAGTTTATTAAAAAGTAATATAAATAATAATAAAATAATATTATGTTTTGCACAGACTAAAAGAAGTACAACTACGGTCCACTCTAATGCAAACTCTTTGTGGAAAAGGAACCGGACATCAAGAAATGGCACAAGTGTGCAACTTGTATGCGGCACATTCTTAATCCGGGTTTTTGTCATTACACTCTCCACTTTTTTTCCGCTCGCTCGCAGATTTGCGTTGTAAGCACTGCCCCGCCCCCTTTGATCCCGCCCCCAATTCGGTCTTCACTGTGAATTAGGCAGATTTTCTCCTCTTTTACTTCCCAATTTCTTTTTTGGATGTTTTCTTTTTCAACACCAAATCTTCCTTTATTTCCCTCGTTTTTGGCCGAGGAACAGAGGAGCAATTGGAAATAATGCAGTGAGGACAGATGAGCACAAAGACAAGGCACACTGGGCACTGGGCAGTGGGAAATTGAGATGCAGGGTCTTAACACTGGCCAAGAAGGGACGAGAGGAAAACGGAAAATGGGGCAAGGGGCAAAAGGGGCCGAAAGTTTGGACTGAGCTGCTCTGCCAGCCGGGAATGTAAGCTGCTTGCCGGAAAACTGCAGTTCGGGGCTTATATGCAACCAACTGCAAACTGAAATGCCATCAGCTGTCGGGCTTCTGAGCGAGTATCAGGTATGTTAACCGACGATATTGAAAGGTTTTATTTTCCCAATATTTGCAGGTAGAAAAAAACTTAACGCATATATCACCAGCTAAAATTGCTGGGACATTGTTCTGTCATTCGAAACTACATTTGGAATTTTAATAAATAGAATAATTACCAAAAAAATATTTATTTTCGAGTAAACTCGAATAATTTTGTTGCATACAAGTGAAAAATAACATAAGACAATAAGCTATTGTTCAACAAATACGCAGCATTGCAAATATTTTTATGACACTCTATTTGTCATGGTTGCGTATATTTATGCGATGATTTTTTCAAACCAATTGAGTATATTTTCTATAGGAGTCAGAAAATATTTATCAAAACTATTGCTGCTATAAGCCACAAGCCCGTTAAAAGCAAGTGAATAACGTGGCCTTTGTTTTTCGATCGAGTGTCATAATAGGTTCATAAAATGGCGTGGATTTATCCCATATTAAACACATGAATATTACATTGTAATTTTAGGAGTGGTGGCAAGGGTATTTTTTGTGTGATTTTGAGCCGCTTCGTCTGAAATTGATTTTGCCATAATTTGGCCTGTCAAAATGCTAGCAACTTGGTCAAATTATTTGCTTGATTTTCCCCCCACCAAAAGCTGGTGAGTCCCGCAGGGCAAACGTTAATTCGATTTGAGGGCATCTCACCACTCGATGGGTATATAAGTATACCCATCTATATATACAGATCCAGTTCCCCGGGTGGCAACCTCAATTTACCCATTTCGGCAGTCCCGATGGCATAAGCGAATTCATCCATTAAAGCTGCCAGCAGCGTACATAAAGCCAAACAATTCCCCTAACTACCCAAATTGATCAATTTCAATTCACTGCAAATAGCCTGGGCGTGATTTGTTGGGGTGGCCCAACAGTATTGCTCGTAATGTCACCCCCTGGTTGGTAATGCTTTGCAATATAAACTTTTTGTACTTTTACGATATAGAGAGCTCTACTTTCTCAGTCACAAAAGCCAAAAAAAAAACGTATATATATATATATATTAAACGACACCTCTGCCAAGTAGCTCACTACAAATTTGTCAAAGCCGGGGCAAATCGAAAACAAAGACGTGGAAACGTGCTGCTCAGTAAAAACTCCAATCGCAAACAAAATCACACACCGAACGCAAAAGTTTGCATTTCAAGTCTCCATTTCCCTGTTTAGTTCGCTGCATGAGTTTGAGATTGGGAAAATGGTCAACAATCAGGACAATGGACTTGTGATCTACGGACTGGTGTTGAGCTTTCCTCTCAGAATGGCGCTGTTTGCGGTGTACGTTTACCTGGAGAATTTTCTGGCGCTGATGCAGTTGATCCAGGAAGTTATGATCCTTCAAAACCTATTCCTCTGCATGGTCATCAAATGGGTGTACCTACCGTGGCCAGCCAATGGAGCCGCTCTATCGCTGAGGTTTCGTACACTAAAAGTCCTCGAGATCTTCCTGACCATCTGGACCATGATGATACACGCGACCACCCAGACGTTGCGCATCCCGTGCTACGGCATCATGCAACTCAGCCGACTATTCCACATCAGCTCCCAAAGTCGCACCTGGACGATCATGATGCAGTCCAACAAAGGCGCCCAACGCTAAAAATTATCCTGCGAGAGCAATAAACGTTCGCAAGTGCATGAAATTCAATGCTCGCTTTGTGAAATCAAATCCGCATTCCTCTGTGCGGTATTAGGAGTACGGCAGAGTATATTTGGTTAATAAAAAGTAGACTAAAAAATATATATATAAAAAATTTAAGGTATTTATTTATTTAAATAACGACCAACAAGTAATATATAAAATATAAAAAATCGACTAAAAGGTTGTAAAACATTTAACTGTGGTCCCTGTTGAAAGCTTTCCAATTCCAATACAAATGTTTTTGAATCAAATTCAAAGGGTTGCACAGTACCTTTTAGTCGACTATAATGTTCTTAATTTATTTTTTTGTTTTGGGAGGGGAATGCCGCCAAATGCATCCGCATTCGTATTCGCTTTTAGCGTGCGCAATTACACTTGAAGAAATCCTGGGGATTTCATGCGAAAATCCATTTGTCACAATGCCGAGTACGTGCGGCAGCAGCGCTGCAGCTCCAGCTGCAGCAGTGCGTGTAAATGTGTCGTCCGGGCGAGTCCTTCGGGTCGGGTCCTGAGGATGCTTTGCGTCCTTTGCCAGCTGCGAGGCTGCACAGCTAGCTCCACCGAACTGATTCCGCTGCAGTGCCGTTGCTCTATCACAATGACACTTCATTTCAGTTGGCCTCTGCGGCAAGGACTGCTCGATGCTTTGCCAAAATATATGTACACATCTACATGTCGCTACGAATCCGTATCTCTGCCTCTGTATCCGCATCTGTAACTGTATCTGTATCTGTATCTGTGGTCATTGCCGGGAGCCTTTCGCACAGAAAATGGTCAGCTCTGGATTATTTGAAGCCGACCCAGTGCGTTTGGCTAATGGAGTCGCTCCAAAGGCGAAGTCAGTCGTTGTGAGGAGGGCTGCTCCAAGCGTACTGGCAACATAAACGGATTCCCGGATTATTGGTCTTCAGAGCTCCAAGTTGTCGCCAATGAAGTAGAATTCCAAGTGCCATGGCATCTGGTATCTAAAGGATTGATGGAGTGAGAAGGGGGCTCTAAATAAAAATGGATTTTAGAGTTCCTTTATTAAACATTGATTTTAAAAGATTTTAATCGAAATTTCGAAATTCATAATTGCATGATATAATTAAATCCTAAATATAATCTTCTGAACATTGTTCAGAAGGCACACATAACAATAATAATAATGAAGTACTGGGTTATAAACTCTTAATTGCTTTAGCGCGTTATATTAAAGATTTGGTTCACGTATTGCTCACGTCTAACTTTGTTGTTGTAGTGTTAGATATGCACAATGAGTCTACTGACTCCACAAAGAATGCCACAATAAATTCCAGGCATCGCCACTTGGCCGAGAACAAAGGCCAAAGGGTTGAAATCAAAAGTACTCCATTCGAGCCCTTAATCTGCGCAAACCGCCCTCGCTTTTCACAGATTTCAAGTGCGAAAGCGAACGCCGCACAAGTTTTCATAATCATGAATATTGTTTATCGCCCTGTGAGCAGCTCAGAGCCTTTGCAAGTGCATTTGAGCATAATGAGATAGACTCCTCCGGTCTCCGGCCTCTGGTCTACGGACACCGCTCTCCCAGTTGCGTGTTCCGGATTCCAGACTCCGGCGGAGTTGATTCGCAGTTGAGTTGCAACTTAAGCCTCTCGCCAAGTGCTAAGTAAAAAATAACCGGGCCATAACAAAAGACTACAAAGAAAAAGTGGTCTTTAGACACTTGACATAGCATTGAATAAAGTCGGAATACACGAGTATATATAGTATATGAATAGGGCTTTTTGCACTAACAAAAAACCCTTTAATTGGCTGGCCACGGTATTTGCATGAAATGTTGTTTGAAGAGTTTACAGCGTATTTACACATAGAATTACATAAATGCTGAGCGTATTAACTTTAATTGAAAAGTATTTTTAATTAATAAATTTCAACACATTGGCGTCAGCACACACACATAATTGCAAGTGGGCATTAAAAGTGCCCACTCTCCGCGTTAAAAGGCAATCATCACAACAATAACATTATAATGTCTGCACAAACAACTGCATCCGACATACTTGTATGTAAAGTATACGAGTATGTAAGTATACATATGTATATATGAACTGTATAGTACATCGTATTGATATGTCAGACAACAACAATGGCAAACGGAACAGCGACCAGCGGAAAAAAGGTTAATTGACCAACAAATAACTTAATTAAATCAAATGAAAATTAAACAATTCAATTTTTAATGAGGTTCGCTGGTTTTGACCTCGTTTCAATTATGAAAAGCGAGCACAATGGGCACAAGTGCCCGGAGTAGGCAGCTCCCGGATGACTGATTGGCCGGCTGGAGGTCGTTCCCGCCCGTCCGGAAAAACGGGAAAGCGAAAAGCTGGAAAAGTGGCAGTGGCACATCTGACAGCTCTATTAAAATTTCGAATACCCTCAATTTGGACCACCTTTTCACTACCACTTGCCCATCCGTTTGCGTTAAAAGCGATGGTCAGCCGAAACTATTAATTACAGGTGGTTAACAAAAAAGGGGAAGGCATGGGATTTTATTTTTGGGAATGGGAGCCAAGACCCCAAAACACGTGTTATCTACTAATTACTAGGATACTTAAATATAAAGTACCTTCGAATACTAATTAACTAAAACAAAGTTTCCTCATGGCTCATGAAATTGAAAACTCGTGAAATATTAAGCAGAAGTCTAAACTGAAAATATGATTTAATGCATGTTGGAGATTTTAAATATCTTTAAAGCTACAAAAATAAATCCGCTCATGTTTGACCAGAAAAATAAATCAAATTAGTTATTTATAATTATATAAGAATACAATAATTTTAACCCGCCAACTAATTAATACTGCTTTCATTTTTAATATATAGCAGAGAAAATAAAAACACATTTCCATTGAATTTGTGAAAACATTTGTACATTTTGACTCATTTGTAGAAAAATTACCAACGCTCTACATGCAGTCCTGTTGAATCGATAATTAATTTTTAATGATTTACAACGTGACAACTGCTTGTATAACGATAATTCAATATTATAGCAGATCAACTATCAAAACTGAAACATTTTGCTCTGCGCCCTCTTCAACAATTCACAAACCGAATGTGTGCAGCTGATCCCATTGGGAGTGAAGTTCATAAAAAAGGCATAAATTATGTAAATTCATTAAAAAATCAGCATACCTCGGCAATAAAATGATTATAAAGCAGAATGAATAAACAATAGCCACTTGCGAAACTGCAACAATTGCAGGACAGCACTTATAGATGAACAATTTACAACTGCCGAGTGGCAATTGAAACTAAGACCGTGGGGCAATGTATTTTATTTGATTTTGCTGGTTCCCTTTTTGGTTGGTGCTTGTTATTGTTGTACGTTTAATGAATTTTATTGATTGCAAATACAAAATAAGAACGGCATCACGTAAATGGAAACCATTTACAGCTTAAAAATATTTAATTACCAACCGCCCACCGCCGAATGGGCAGCGGATTCTCGATGGGGTGTTGTGGAGTTCGAAATGTTTCAGGTCTTGCCACCAAATTGCAATTAATCTTCTTTTAACAGCAAACTTTTGATCCGCTTTATTTGCATTTCGCTGCGGCCCACAACAACAGCAACAAGAAAAACAACAACAAATAAGGTGGTCCCACGGAGGGAAAATAACGAAAATGCTTGTCATAAAAAATTATCAAGGGTTAAAAATTATGTTACGCGTTTCATTTTGGTCGCTGCGAAATGATTTATGCAAAATCTGTGCCCCCCGAAAAATGAATATAAATTGTGCGATTTCATGTTGTTCTTTTTTTCGCACCCCCACCTCTTCAACTTAGCTCAACTTTTTTCGTGTCCGGCAAATTAATTTAAAAGCAGCAACAATAAGTAAAATAACAAACTGCGAAAGGGTCGTCGCTGCTCCTTCCCGGCCATTATTTATAATCTCACATTGAAAGGGGCTTTCTAATCGATATTTCGCTCTGCCTTTTTGTTCCCTTAGCAAATCTGCATTAGCCGATGATAATTTTCTGATAGCCCAGGTAGCCGGGATAGTAGCCACTGCCATAGCCATAATAGCCAGGCAATTGTGAGCCTGGTGAGCCCGGTGAGCCATAGTAGTTGTACGGATAGCCAGGATATGCCCAAGAATAACCACTGGCCCAGTTAAGGAAGGGTAATCCGCCGATGCTGCCGCTGAAGAAGATGCCACGCCTTCGACGAACCGGATGCGGATTTCGCTGCGAATCAGATTCCGATTCAGCCGGCACCGCAGCGCCGCCAATTTCCTGCTCCAATGACAGCAAATCCGTTTTTACATCGCCAACTGGTGCCACATCCTTGTCAACAGCCAACGCGCCACTCAAGTGCGTGCACAGCAGCAGAATCATCGCCAGAAGCAGCAATGGCATTGGCGACAGCAATTGCAATGGCATATTTAAATATTTAATTCAACGATGAAAATATGATATTTATATTTAATTCAATCGACAAACCGCGTCAATGCTTTCCACGCAACTGCCAGTCAAAGAGCCGCCGATGTTTCCTTTTTATATGTAGAGAGGGCGTAACGACTGAATTTAATGCCAACACCATTGGCGTTTGTTTTACGTTTAAAGCCCGCTAATTGAAGGCAACGCTAATGCCTTCATTCAAAACGCCCGCAAAAAATTGGTTGCCAAAAAAAACAGTACAAGAGCTGAAGACAAAAAAGGTTCTAACAAATGTGACGTATTAGTCGAGGCAATCAATGTGGTATAGAATCATGGGAACTGAAAACAGTACCCATGAAGATTGAATACCCTTCTTTTATTTATTTTATAAAATGCAATAGTGAGTTTCCCAATATACTCATTGTTTAAAGAAACTGTTGATAAATTTAACAATATACAATTTGGCAGACGCTTTTTTTATAGCCATGCTTCCCCAACTTCAAATGAAAAAAACACTGTGCATTATTTTCAATACGATAGGTGTTCGTTTAAAAGTTTTTTAATTGAAGGCAATTACAATTTTTAATAAAAACGCGGGAGGAGTCGAAAAACGGTAGCACAAAGTCATATGAAATAAAACCAGGAGAGTTGTATAACTCAATCAATACGAACTCGATTATTTTATGTAGTTGTTTTGTGAGCACGCCAATTTCTAAAATGAATTTTTAGAATTATGTAACCTATTTAACCTATTCGAACCGAGCAAAATCGTTTAATCTGGCTTTGTGGCTTGACCAGGGACTTAAAACACCCTCTTGAAGCTTATACCTAAATCGCTTTATGAACCGAATTATGAAGGCTTGACAGCATTTGTCTGATGCTCGTCGCAAATGCCCTGACTACTGCCATTCCCACCAACCACCCAAGCACCAACACCACTCATTTGCCGCCCGACAAAAGTGCCAGACCTTGTGTCCCTTTTCACACATTACGCATACGCCGCGTTGCTGCGTTCTTTCATTGCGTTCGTTGTGTTCGGTTCGCTTTGCTAGCTCGTTGGCTGCCAATTGACACATTTTATGTTCAGATATGCGTAAATAACAATTATTGTAATTTTTCAAAGCGCTCGTTGCGAGACAAAGCGCAGACTTGTGACAATTCAGCGATAATACATAAAAGCGTAACCTTAACCGACAGCGTGTAAACCTTGAACTTGAGTGACATGGGCAAAAGGGCGCCAAATATTTTTTTTCTTTTTTTTATTTTTACCCTCTTTTGTGTACATTTTCCTGCCTGCCTGAGTACTCATCCCTATACTATTCAAATATGTGCCGATTTTCCCATGTCGGCGTGTACGTATGTGTTTGCCAATGTGTCAACATTTTAGATTGCCTTGCATGATTTGCAAGAAAAATGAAGACAATAGTTGAGTTTAACACTCTCCACTCAACAACCGCAACAGGAACAACAAATTCAGCAGAAACAACGGCAACAACAACAAGAACAGCAACACGAGGGCCAAGTACCGCTGTCAGCATGTCACGCGATTTGTTGCCTCTGAACGAGTATGAAATGAATATATTTCTTATAAAGGAAAGTCATGGCCCGCTGTTTGTGGGTGTCACCGGGTACTTTTTATCCCCGATTAACAAGTGCAATGCGCAGAGAGTGGAATGGGATGATGGCAAATGGGATAACGAATAAGTGCTACCTAGTAAGTTGCAGCTAGATATTCAAGACTTAAGGATGCTGATATGCTGCGATAGTAAAAAAGTATGTGTTATTTTATATTTATGAATTCAATTTAAAAAAGTGTAAATTTTGAGCTATATAAAAATGGTTGATTTTAAAGAACGCTTTAGTCAAATACCTATGTATATTTATATTTATTTTTATATTTTATATATTTTTCCAATCTTATATATGTGCCCACTTTTTAAAGCGAACTTGATATTCTACTTCGACCAAATTCTAAATGAAAACATTAATCCATATCCCCTATTACAACAAACAATCTATTAAAACCCCCTGCGATGAGAAATCAGTATTGGGTTAGTTCCGTCTCCGTCGTATTTTAATTCTATTTGCACATTCGGGCGAAACTTGCAAATACAAAAGCGAACTATAAACAATGGCAGCGGAACGAGAACAAGAAATTGCGTTGCCCAGATAACTTCAACAACTTTTCGCGATTTCCGCGACTTGCGACTTTTGTATTGTGTGCATTTGTCTGCGTGCGTATCTATGTTCGATGAGCTTTCCACTCTCTCTCTCTTTCTCTCTCTCTATCTCTCTCTCTGTCTCTCTCTACTTCTGTCGCTGAGTGCGTGTGTATGGGTGTGTCAACAAATGACTCGAATGAAATTTATAAGCAAAGTTAGCTGAACGCAGTAGCAAAAGTTGATAAGGGTTCGCTCGGTGGCAAGTGAAGTTTTTCCCCCAAAAAGCCAGAGAGCCAGCTCATCCGCAGATACCAAGTAATGGTAACTGGGACAAGGATGAGGCATAGTTGCGGTACCCACTTTCCGCCCAGAGTTCAACAGGAGGCCAATAACATGGCCAATGTATTAATTTACGCAAGTCAAATTCAAACTTTCAGTCGAGTTAATTAAATGCCCAGCCTGTGCAGGGGAGCTTAACTCAAATAGAAACTAATGATAAAAGGCACTGGTCAAGGAGCTAGATTCTTGGAAGACCATGGAGCCCAGAGATTCCGGCGACTGCTGGCTGGCCAATCGAGCAGGCCAGGCCAGGAAATGGTCAAGCCCCCATCTTGTGAATAATAAGCTAGAATCCTTGAATACGCTCGCAAAAGGAAAAGTCCTTCCCAATGACGTGCCATGCCTCAAGTTGCCCGGAAGAAGTGCAAATGTGAGCCAGTTAAACCCTCAAGCTATGAACCCATTGTGTTCATTGAATCCTGCGAAATTGTGGGCTCTATCTGTGCGTGTACAATTGAAAGGATTAAAGCTTAGGTATTTCTGTGCAAGAGAACTTCACAGCAGTGTGAAAGCCCTAACTCTACTTTTAGCACAATTTAAAAATCTTGGAAGGCAACAGAGGCAATTCAACAGGTTGTTGAACATTTGCACACACGCTTAGAGCCAGGTACTAAATTACCTTTTTAATTAAATGTATATAAGTTCTTTAATTAAGCAGGCATTACGCAAACTCGGTAAGATATTTTCTGGTATTTAAAGATTATAACCATTTTCCGTTTCCCACATAACGATATATAAATCATCTCAATTAAACCAGTTCAACTGCAATTAATCCTTAACCAGCCGCATTCCTTTTCATTTTTCACACTTTTCCGGATCGGCGATAAGTCGTCGCCTGACATCCAGAAAGAGAAAGAGAGAGATTTTAAAAGGAAAACCACCACCACGCGGAATGCAACAGATTTAATTAACAATTATAATCATATTTACAGTCGCCGCCTTGCAACCAATACTTTTGTGGACACATGCGCACAAAATTCAATTAAATCTTTCATTAGTGCTTCCAATTCGAATCGTTGTATGCAACTCATGCGCTTTATTAAACTCGTATTTGTTTCCAGGACTTCTGGCGAGACTTCTACAAAAGGGAACAAAAACTAAAAGGACTCAGACTCGGACAAAGGGTCACTCGCTATCAACAAAAAAGTTGGTTTTGACATTTGCTCGACCGTATTATGGAACCTAATGGGAAAGTTTGTATTAATATTGGTAAACGAACTAAGGGCCGTGTCAATTAGCCCATTCCTTTCTATAGCTCAGCAATTTTTTATTTAATTAGCGTTGATTTACTGTTTGCTAGGTCATAAAACTCAGCTAAGGGCAAAGCCATTGTGAAAGCATAAACGTGAATATGTTGATGTGTAAACGACTGTGCAGAGAAAACAATCTGTAATAGTCTAAAGTACTGAATTGCAACTGTTTTGTTTGGCGAAAAGAAGTAAATAACCGGGCAGTTCCAATCTGTTTTTTGAACGCTGATTCAACACAGAAATCTATCTGAATTGATAAAAACAAATAAATATTTTGGATATCATTATGAATGTTTGAAAAGAAAGTCAGTTAATAGTAAAATAGATCATTAATAAACTAGTTAATAAATAATCTAAGTATTACAGCAACCTTATTCATTTTAAATGCAATACTTAATACAATAACTATAGTATTTATAGTAGTACTACCAATTCTAAAATAGAAACTAGCTAACCCTTGCAAGCAATTGTACTACGTCTATTTAACTCTTTCAACATCCCATTTTGTCCAGTGTGGCTATCGTTGATCTAAAATGCTCACATTGAGGCGCGTTTTGCTTAATCATCATTTGGCGACCCCACCTCCGCTAATCTTTTTTATACGGCCGCGGTAATGGCAGGTTGTGAGACAAAAAATAACTTTTTCAATTTGATATAGCTTAATTGTTATGGTTGTTGCCCTGCGCCGCTCCAGTGCTGTTGTTTTGCTGTTGTTGCTATTATTATTATGACAGGGCACTTTGCGATGTCATTGTCGCTGTCTCGCAGCCGGAGTGTCGGCTAATGTGTCGCCCGATATTGGGGGCTTCCCCCAAAAAAGGTTACACATACTTTTTTTGCTTTTCTGTATGACTTTTATGACATCGTAGCCGGCCAATAAATAAAGCATGACGCCCAGCAGCAGACGTCGCTTCACGTTCCAAGGACTCGAAGGATGCCCGCTCGGGCTTTACTTCCCCCTTCTTCCCTTTCTTACCGCAATGTTGGGCCCAAACAAATGCCAAAGTAATCAGCTGGTTAGCTGACTGCTGCCTGCCCCCTTGCAAGAAGTCAAAAAGCAGTTTGGCAGAGTGTGTGGCAGCTTTAAATTCGTGCAGTCAGCACACAAAGAACACCGCAGACCCTCCACCTTCGTGTCGTCTTCCTTTGGATCCCCTTCGATCCCCTTCGAACCCCTTGGATAGCCCCCCTTCAGTCACACTCGACACAACTTAACTCTTGAACACATGCCGCCAGCAGGCACATGGAGGAGAAACTTTTGTGACGAGGACGCCTAGGACGAGGACAGCCAACAATGAAGACGGCGACCAAAACTTGCATTGGAATCACACACACACTCACGTGCACGGCCAGAAAATGCCAAGCTTCACCGCAAAATCAGGATAAGATAGCTCGAAAAGTCACCTATGGGTAAATCTGAAAATTGAAGTAATGGAATGTATTCACAAGCTGGAGGAAAGTAAATAAGTAAGAAATATAATTAAAAAACTAATGATTTGCCTTATATCCATGTGAGATATTTTACATTTAAATTTTACAATAAAAAATTTATAATACTATTATATGAAAACATTTGCTTTCAGAATCTGGGCCCCATTTTTTCCTCAGTGCTCTAATACACCAAAGCATTCATATAGATACGGACCCTGAAGTCAAGGGATCGCACAATGGTCAATGAGTGGAGCAGTTTCAATGAAAATTGGGTCACCAACCAGCATTGAAATTGGCATTTCAAAAAGCTGCATGTAATTGATATTTGAATTGGAATCGATAAGGGTTCGAGTGTATACTATCAAGTACGTACAACTGCCAAACAATGGCAATAGCGATTAATAAAAGACATCGGCCTAATTGAATATTTTACATACGTATATCCCAATCGAATTCCCAATGAGCAGTTTAAGATAGACGTAATGACTAAATGACCAACATTCCCCGAATAAGCCACCCACTGTGCAGTTGATGGTTGCGATGCTGGGTAATTAGCCGTATTGAATTTTTGGCATAGAAATATACAAAGAATACCAAAACTTTGTTTTGTGCGCTCTGTGGCTGCCAGAGAATTTCACAACTTGTCAAATTTTACGTTGCTTACCCCGCACACACACGTACAAACTACTTTTGGTGTTTTCCTGGGGTTCTCACAAGTCGGACGGAATGCTTTCCCAAGTGTCCAACTGTCCGCTGGTCCTTGTGTCTGTAATTCTGACCGTTTGTCCGTAACTCTGTCCGTTTGTCCGTCCGCCCATTTCTGTTGCTTTTGGTGGCGGTCCTGCCTCTTGGTCAGTAGTTTACTGTCGGTGTCCAGCCCCCTCGATACATTTGTGCTACGTGACTGGTTACAATGCGTTTCAGGGGATGGGGAAAACTACGGTTAAGGACTAGGGACTCGAGGGCCCCAACCCGCAAAGCAACCTATACAATTTGTTGGCTCGAAATTGATTTGGCTTAATTCGTGCACATTTTAAATTTGCCAAACGGTCTCTCACCCTTGCAACCGAAAATTGTGTTCATGCGAAAAATGCTGAATTTAACACTTTTCGACTGCAAAATACCTTATTTTCGACTTTGTTGATTCCCTAATGGCTTTGTTATTGGAGGCAAAGTTTTTAATTTAATTTGTATGCCTTTCCCAACTCCTTAACCATAGTGGTTAAAAGTTAAGAAACCCATTCGCCCATTCCCTTAATGGGGTGTAATGGCATTGCAATCAGATTAGGCCAATAGAATTAGTAAAATTGTATGTTGTAGTTATATAAAACTAGCTGCACTTTTTAATGGCTTAATGTCCTGTTCCACAAATTCAGAGGAATACAATTTACTCGATCCTTGCGTATAAAAATATAACCTCAGATACATAAAGCACTAATAGAGAGGTGCCCAAATACTTACATAAAATTTTAAGTCGTGATGGGGCTAAGAAAAATAATGGAAAATGATGGCGACAGTGTTGCCGACTGTTTCCCAAAAATCAATCAGATATGAAATTATATTATTTAATTTTAAGTTACACAAGTTAAATGTTATATCCTAAATATATATTGTACATTTTTACAAAATATCGTAATGTATTTTAAAAAAGGATGAATGTCTGCTGCTTTCTATTTTCAAATCGTGATTTCGTTATTTGATTATTAATGAGTCCGGTTTGACGGGAAAAAAGCTGACTTGTCAACAATGGCGGCCGGGTTCCCTGGTGTGCATTTGGGTGTAAAGCGGCATTTAAAATATTTACACAGCTGCCGCAAAACTATGTGCACACTCACACACACTTGTACGCACAAATACTAACATGCATAATACATTTTGCTCATTATAACGGCAAACATCGCATTTGGGGGTTTTTCCGAGGTTATGGCGGCGTTGAAAGCACATAGTTTGAGGCAGATGAAAAAAAATGAAAACCTCAAACCCCAACCAAAAACCATACACAAATATTCAGAGTTTAGTTTGTTATTTGTATTAATGATGGTGAAGAAGCGAAAAAGCGCAAAACTAATACGAAACTTCGTTAATATGAAACGACAAAACTACTTAAAAACTTTCGCATGCCATAAGTCGATCCTGCGGAGGCAGAAAACCCAAAAAAGCGAAACTAAATCCCAATCCCAAGCCCAAAACCCCAAAGACTCAAGCTCTAGACTGAGGTACACCCGCGCAAATAGTAGCAGTAGTAGTAACAGCAGGAAAAGCAGCAGGAAAATGTGAAATAGCAGCCGCAACGAAAACTAAAGTAAATACCTAACAACAAGCAAATCCCTTGATGAGTTATTAAATCATTTTAAGCCACTTACAACTAAAAACAAATTGAAATATCACGCAATACCTTTGAGAGTTGAGCGCGAGACCCACGCGACTACCCAACCACTCAAAGCACCCAACCACCCAACCACCCAACCACCCAAACCACCCGTGGCGTTCAGTTGGTGGTGCTAATGTTGCTGTTTTTGCTTGTAGCAGGCCAAACGTAACAACTTAATAACGTACTAAGCCTCAAACACAAATATGAATACCAGGACCAGGACCAAGCTGACTTCGCTGCCACGCCCCCTCCGTATAGCCTGGTCGCATTTTTCGGCTGCTCACCTCAACTACCACTTACAAAAAGGAGCGCACACACATACACGCACAGGGAGAAAAATATTGCAAATACAATAATTTATCTTATTAGAAAACATGTTGTTTTTTAACTGTCCGCAACAAATGCTTATTAAAAAATCAAAAGTACAAAGTAGAAATGTTTATATACTTTTTTCCAAATGCATCTATACATAGGTGAAATGGTTGAAGATGTTATAAGTAAGCTACAGATTAATTTTTCAAAGAGCCTACAGTTTCCATATTCTTGAAAAACGAATTCATTCTTATATACAACAATTAAAGCAATTTTTCGCGCTGTGCATACGCACCACATACCAAACTGAAAGTGTTTCTGGTTGCCTGCGTAGATGCGCCGGTTTCTGATTCTCATTCAGCTCTTTTTCTGCCCCCGAACCGCCCCAAAAACGCTAATAACTTTTAAGCTGAGCCCAACTTTTTTCTGCCAACATCCGCCCAGTCACCTCAACGCACCCCCCACCTCCCCCCCACACATTTCCTGCCCCTCTTGAGCGGTTCTATCGTGCCTGACGATGCGACTTCCGCTTTTACCCCCCTGTGAGTTTAGCTGCTTAGTACAGTGGTCTAAATTATGGCCTATTAAATTATAATAAACTTGAGTTCGCTTAAAACCGGCAATTAAATAAATATCTTGACACTTTATTTTTAAGGGAGCTTTTCAGCCGGCTGGTTACAAATAATGCACTATTTACCGCGACAACTAGGCGTATACTTAATTTTTTAAGGTCGCTGGGAAACGTCAGCAATATGAGAATATTTAATATTTTTGGGATAACTGTCAAAAGATTCTTAGGACTCTTAACTAAATTAACTTTAAAACCTAAAGTGCATCTGTGATGACTGTGTGGAATGCATCAGTTGCCTTTCCAGATGTGATACAGGGTATATGACTTAAAGTGTCTAAAACCACGGTGCGTTGATGCTAGTTTTGGCCAGAGAAAAGTCGCTGCCTATTCACGGCAATGCGGCTTGTTGAAAACTTGCTCAATAGTTGGGTGCGACGTGCACCCACACACCCACTCACTCGCACTGAAACGCACACACTTGTATTTGCCAAGCGGAGCCTACTTACATGTGTATATGTACTACACACTCACCTACTGTGCGGCGGAAGACTCGACTCTTAGCCCGAAAGTCAGACGCATTGCCAAAAGCGGCTGAGGAAAAGCGACGTGTTTGCAGCGCAAGCAAAACTTTCCATTTAACTTTTTTTCTGCGGTGGGAGGCGGTGAAGATGGAGACTTTGCCGAAGATCCCGCACCCCATGGAACTACCAGCATTAATATTGTTTTGTGTGCGAAAAATCAGCCAAAATTACGACACTTGAGTGTGTTAAAAGTTGCGCGCGCTGCTCGCTTCTCACTGCTAGTAGCTCCATCTCTTTCGCATCGTATCATGCCACATCCTTTTCGCTCCCGCAAATCGAAAAGTAAAGGAAAAGTAAGGATGGCCAAAAAGAAAAAGTGAAAAGTAGCAGGAAAAGTTTGCCAACGGAGTCGCAGCAAGAGCACGCAAAACAGCAAAAGACAGCAGAAAACTTGGCCAAAACCGCCTGGCGACGGTGTCGAAAGGAGCGCTGCCAGCCTTGTCTATCACAGATAGCGTCCTGACAAGGCTGCTGGAAGGACACTGGAGGATTCACTGAAGGAAATTATACAACAAAAGTCAGATATCGGGAAACTAAAAAGAAACGGAAGGTTTTGCTGCCTCAATTTGGATGCAATCAATGAGTTCTGAATATTTCTCTCATATCAGTAATACCAATGGTAATAGTCATAAATATAATTTTTAGTTTATAGCAATGGGGTTTTCGGCTACCGATTTTACTTTTCCTGCTCAATTGGCACTCCGAGTTTTGATTAATTAATGTTTATTAGTGTTCCAAATTACCATTTAACTTCACACAAATAAAAAATGTATTTTTTTATACAAAGAAATACAAATATAACATTTTATAACGCTTTTTTACGAAGGAACAAACTGATTTCGTTGACTAAATGAAGAGATATGAGATACTTTAGTGCTGCAGAACTACTTATCTTTGAATACCATAGTTTTTTGCAGTGTAGGTAAAGCAGGATCCGGAGCTGCAGCATAAGCAGCTGGAAGTAGGTTTGCTAAACTGGGAAGGAACGGGCTGGGAGCAGCAGACATCTTTGATGGCTCGCCCTGAGCTTGGTGGCTGTTAGTTTGCTTTCCCTACTTTTGCCAGTTTACACGCACCGCTGGGATTTCACAATGGCAAAGAGGCGAAAAAGTTACCATGATCCATTAACGTTAATTGTTTGGCGGCGGTGGTGGCGTCGATGGCGAGGCGAAGCGAAGCAAAGTCGGCACAGTGAGACAACTTGCTTGGGATTTGCTCGACACGGCAGCAACTACAAACTTAACAATGGAGGAGCTGTGGCTGCAGAAGCCACTACTTCCAAACAGACAAGGCTCGGCGAGGTGTGTATTACAATGACAGGGCAGGAAAGTTTTTGGGCTCATTCCGTCACAACCTCCTCCTGCCACGATCCCCCAATGAAAAAGCCAAGCGAAGTCAAGGAAACAGACAAACGTGAAGACACGGAGACCCGGAGTTGACTAAATTCAATTAGAGGTGGCCCAAATTGGCATGCGCACACCTGTCATTCGACTTGATAATGATGCATCTGGTGCGGCCAACAAAAACTACGCCAATCCTTTGGCAACTTTGTCCCTTGTCAGCGGCAGGTAAAGCCCATTTAAAAAGCTAAATTTAATCAATGTTGCACTCATACGGGTTAAAAACTGTGGGTAAAGTGTTGGAAAAATTAAAATTCTTAGAATCAGCGAGTGTAAAAAACGAATTTACTTTCCATTTGACCAAAGTTAGATAGAAACCAATTCTGTATACTGGAATTGGGATTTTATATACACGGAAAATTATGTACTGCGAGACCTGAAAATCGGATAAGGAGAGTTCTTCTAATTTTTAAGTAATTGAAATCCCTTTTCTCCCCTGAGAACAAAAAAAGACCCACACACTGCCAAACTAAATCAATTAAAGTTATTCAAGCAAAATAAAACTCCAAGCAAACTCGCTAAGAAACTGGGAAACAAGACATGCAGAAACATTAAAAAAAAAGTATGAGAAAAAAACTGAGGGGAGAACCGGGCGGCTTTTCACACTTGTTAATCACATTTTCGCGTCTTAAGCAAATAGCTGGCAAACTCTGGTGCCCCCGACTCATTGTAATTAAGCGGCTTAGGCGTTTGAAAGCCTCTGCGGCACAAAGGCGCTGCCTGCTTTTAGGCATTCGGGCGCCACAAAACCAAGGTCGCTGCGAGTCTTCCGAGGGCAGTTTATCGAATTAAAAAAAGTGAATGAGCAGGGAGACAAGGAACCAAGGAGGCAAGGAGCCAAGAGGGCAGGACCACGGGGCCGTGGGCGCAGTCCAGCTCACACTTCATTGTTCCCAACTTGATGCGGAGGGAACAATAAAACTGAAGTGGCTGCAGGGATGCCTGACCCACAGGCTCTCCGGTGGGGAGTGTCCTTTCAACACTGATGAAAAAGGAAGATTTTTTATTTGAACAATACATACATACAGTACGCATACCCTAGGTCCAAAGCAATTCCGCAACTTTCTATATTGAGTACACAACTGCAAAATCAAATTTGTAAGGGTCTCTTGCAATACTGTGAGCCAACTAACTAACCTTTACAATCGTGAGTTTTGTAGTTGTTTTTACCATATTTATTAAGGTTTTTATATTTATGTTAATTATTAAGAAATAAGGCTTATAAACATTTTAAGCACACAGTCGGACAATTTATCATTTCGAATATATATAAGACAATAATGTATTTCGTAAATCAATTTTAGTCACCACGCATGTTTTTGTTAAAATGAAATCATAACTAATTCTATAATACTTACTCCTGAAATAATAACGCAGCTGGTCAAAGAGCGGCATCACTTGTACTATAATTATATACGCTATTTCTACTAATCCCTATGACGTATTCTTAAAACCCTAAAACTTCGTTAGCGGATTCGTAGGACTTCATATTTTTGCCAAGTGTTTGTATACATAGTGGGCGCAAAATCAGCCATGTGCGGCTGGTGGTGGTGGTAGTGGCTGGACGCGGCCAAAGTTGGCATAATTATTTCATTAACACTTAACAAGTGGCCAAGCCGAGTCTGTCGGGATCCGGAATTGAGGTCCGGGTCCGGGACCGGGCGGGGTTTTCTGTGAGGGGTTACGGGATGCTGTCCGCCGGCGGAGCGCAAAAACTTTCGCATTACGCATTTGTGTGCAATTTTCAAATTAACAATTGTTAATTTTGCTATTGTTGGCAGCCTCGCTTTTCTTTTATACTTTCCTTCTTTCCATCATGCGGGCGGGTAAGAAAACAAAACGTAAAATGAACACAACAAGTTTAACAAAAAGAACAAAATTTTACAAATATATAAATTTGACCGCTTGCCTTTTAGAAATACATTTTTTTTGCCTTGTGCACTGTCCTGTCGTCGGTTTCTTCGTTAATTTTGTATTTTTTCTGCTTCTACCAAGTTTTTATTGCGTGTTTAGCATAATTTTTTAATAATTACATTTTTGTGTGCTTGACCAAAAATAAAAAAGTAATGATGAGAATGTGGAGAGGGGGGAATTTCGAAATAAGTAAGAAACCAAGGAATAATAAGCAACAAGCTGAGGAAAAAGGAAACGAAACGCGCTCGTTTCGTTGACTGTGGGCAAAAGTTTAGCAAAGTTTATTTGCATTACTGACAAACTGTTTAATTAGGGATTTTTTCTTAGATTTTTCAACAGCGAAACTTTGCGGCAGGATGTGCCAACATGCCCATCTGTGCCAGAGTATTTGTGCTTATGTTTGTGTTTGCGTTCGCAAGTGTGTCTGTGTGTGTGTGCTTTCCATAGCCACAAATACAATTAAACATGGTAGGCGGGAGTGCACACAACGCAACCAAAATAAAATCATCCTTAATCTGGCCAAAGTGTGTTGAGGTTGTGGAATGGTTTCAGAGTGCTTTCTCCCCCATGATGGCTAATGTATCTGATATTTTTGTCGGTCCGCGCGAATTAAAGTTTATTAAAACACGCTTTCATTTAATGGGGATTTTCGCTAAAAAGTTCATTTATGTGTCGCATTATATGAATTTTGTAACATTTAATCCATTCCGAACTAATTTGATCATCCTGGTAATGATTTAAGGGAAAGCTGATTAAATAGTTTATTATTTTTCCACAAAGCAACGATTATGCATGCCCAAAATAAGTGGAATTTATACAAATACCGCATTCCAAAGTCATTATAATTGTCTTATGGCTTCAGCTCGAATACTCATACAGCAAACGCAATAAAATGTTATCTAGTTGCTGGTTAAAATACTTGAATGACGCAGCAGACGAATCAATAGGTAACCGTCTAAAATGTACTGAAAAATAAATACACCTCAAATAATGGCAATATTTGTATTTATTCAAGCGTAAACATATCAAAAGTAAACGATGGGAATTGGGCAAACCGAAGAAATAATACGCTGACGCAATTCATTCAAACTCAGGAAAAACTAAAAAGCGTTTAAATGCAATACTTTTAAAATTGTAAGGCCATCGAAGGTGGACATTAAATTGAATTAACATAATTAATTAATTAATTAATTAATTAAATGATAAATAAAATGTTATTTAATAAAACTTTATTGAAATAGCCTATATTTATTTTGATACAAAAAAATATATATTAGATAATAGAAAAGTAGAACCCCAGGAACTGTCCATAAAATTGATCTATCCAAGTTCTTAATTGGTGTCTACTGCAGAACGATGCAAACTGCTGGATATATTGTTATTACCCTATTCTATTCCCATTGTTATTTCACACTGGTCGAAGTAGTCGAAGCATCTGTGGGAATGTCAGCATGAGGGAGTAACAGCAAAGGGGAGCCAAAACCGCAGACGAACGGACGGCCGGTTAGCCGGAAGGGCAGAAGGACGGACGGACAGACGGGCGGACAGGCATCCCCATTCTGATAGCAACTGTCAGTCACTCAAGTAGTCCGTTAACCAGGCAGCCAAGCGTTAGGACCTGGTCTAGCTGAACTGAACTGAACTGCGTTGAGCTGGCCAACAGAATTTGTTCGCATCATTGTAATTGTTAATTACTGCGATATTTATTCTCGTATTTTATTTTGTTTTTTTTTTACGCTGCAGATTCCCCTCCATTTAATACGCACGCACGCACAGGGCAATTTGGCCAGCTGCTGTTGCCAGCGGCTCGTGCATATTTATGCTTATGGCCACGTCTACTGGCCAGGCCACGAAACGAAAGAGCGCTGATTTGGCCGCCACACGCAGCTAACAAGCGATGACCACCCATTCCACCCACAGACACGTCAACACCAAACAGCGTCGTCATGCCATTTGGCAGTGGGTGGAAAGCGGTTGCTCAAGGAGGGGATGCACTGGAAAAATTAATTATCGTTTCAAGCTGTGAGTGCTGCTCAAGAGCGCATCGGAAACGGAAGGTTCTAAAAGGACGCCAATAATTAAGTTAACTCGCTTTTCTTAAAAGTGCCCTGTACCAGTGCTTACAAATATCCATTTTATATACATGATTTAGTTGGAAATTTGGTAAAACTGCCTTATAAAATACTACAAATATATTTTATGGTACGCTTATCATTTATATTTAATTTAATTCATTTTAATGGTACGCTTATCAAATATGCGTATTTATTTTATTAATATTACGGATTGCACTAGGCTAGCTTAAACAATTTTCTTTTAGTGAAATAAAACTTTAATAATTTGTCTAGACATTGAATTTAGCAATACTTGTACACCATATTGCCTGCCGCATTATGTCAGATTGGCCGCCTGATAATAATTACGATTTTTTATAGTGTGCAGTACCAGTACCAGCTCAGCCAGAATGAGCCACGTCAAGTGAGTTCACAATTTTTGCGTGCTACCATTTTTCTTCCGCCTCTGTCAGTCGCGGGTTTCGTCCGTGCACGGATTATCCTTGGCATGCAACGCCTTTATCCTGTTTTATTTGTGTTGTTCTGGGGGCTCTGGTTCCTTCTGTTTTTATTTCACTTTTTTTTATACTTTTTTTCATTTCACCCGCTGATTTCGCTACTTAATTTTTTTGCCCTTTTTTGTGGCTGTAACTGTAGCCGTCTGTCTCTAGGTCTGGTCGTCCGTCTATCTACCCTCTGTGTATCGTCTCGTTTCCATTTCTGGCTGGTCTGATTGGGCGTATTTTGTTATTTTCATGTTCAGCTACTCTTCTACTGCGGCTCCTGTCTGTCAGTCAAGCCAAAAAGGAGCCAGAAGAAGTCCTGGCCGTGGTCCTGGTCCTGGCTTTGGTCCCTGGATGGCACCCGCTCGTTTGTTCATTCGCTTTTTTCCCACGTAATTAAAACTTGAAACGCATATGAATTAGAAAATACAAAAAAAAAAAAAAAGAAGAAAATTAAGGATAAAGAAAGTAGAGAACGGAATAAAATACGAGTACGCGACCCGGAATGGAGCCATTTGATGGTACAGAATGACATCCTGTTTCCCGCAGCCTGACATCGTTAACATCGCTGATTAAGTTTTCTTGTCCTGTGCTCAGTCTGCATGTCACTCAACGTGATTTGAAATGAAATTTTTATAATTTCAGCTTCGCCCTTGGGCAAGTACACCCCCCTCCCTCCTTCTTCAACCCTTCTTGGCCACTGTGCTTATATATTTTAATGTTTAACTTTATTAAGTCGACATTGACTGCCACTGAGCACAATAGCTTTCTAGCGACCGTAGAAACGTCCACCGAAACCGTAGTTTGCTCCAAATCTGCGATCATGGAAATAGTGCCCGTAAGGTGGAACAAAGAAGGGATTTCCATATGAAGCCCCATAATAGGGACGACCAATTGCACCAACAGGCCTTCCTCCATAAAATCCAGAGTGAATTCCAAAAGCTCCAATCTGACGTCGTATCCGTTCTATAGGTTCATCTGAACTTTTTACTTCATCGGGCTGGGAATAACGTTCATCCTTTCCATCCTGCGACTTATTGTTTTCAGCCACTGCAACGCCAACAAACAGGACTCCAAAAATTATAGCAACCAAGCACCGAAGTTTACTCATCTTAATTCCACTTAATATAATACATTTAAATGCAAACAGCTCTATTTATGGGAATTATCTAGCTTAAGCTGAGTAAATAAGTACTTGTTTTGGCAATTAAAGAAGCTTCTTCTTTTGATTTATTTAAAAGCTCTGTCAGGTTGCAACTTATCATTAGAAATCTAGATTGCCTTTTTAAAAAGAGTTATTAATTTGCATTATATAAAAATGGCCAAAAATAAAGTGCCTTGAAAAATAATATCTTCAAAATTAATGAATTATGATTTGCTAAATGAGCTTATGTAGAACTTAAGAAATGTAAATTTCTAAAGATACGTACGGTATTTATATAGTTTTATTACTATATTTTCCAACAGCTTCCGCTTAACACTCATAATATTTAATACAGATGAGCAGTTACCTTGGATGTTAAAAAAGTGTGCTACCCACATAAAAACTGGTTCTGCAGTTGGTAGGATAATTAGAGCGGCAGCTCGTGTTGATTTATTAGCAGCTAATCTTGGTCTGATCGTATCACATATATGCACATTAAATTAATAACACCTAGCCGTAGAAGGGGCCACCGAAGAAGGGCGGTGGCGGTGGCGGTGGGAATCCACCGAATCTACCAAATCCGCCGCCACCGAAACCGGGTCTCCGGAATCCACCGCCGCCGCAGCAGAATCCACCGCCTCTCCTTCCGCCAAATCCGCCGCGTCCTCTGCCGAATCCTCCACGGCCGAATCCGAATTGCCTGGCCAGGCGCACAGCCGGCATCTCCTGCTGCTCCTCCGCCTGATTTACATCCTGTAGAGTCAGTTGCTGTACATCCCCATCCGCCTGGGGGGCCGTAGTGCCCGATTTGGCCAGCAGGACCAGTAGGCCGGCACTTAGCACTAATAGATTCAGGTGGTAAGTGCGCATCGTTCCGTTGTCTTGTCCAGCCAATATTCTTACTATAGTCGAGCCGATCCCCCGCCTTGGCTCTTTATATAGCTTTCAACCTGACTGAGATGACTGTGGGGTTCTAAACGAGTTCTGTGTGCCGACGACCTAAAGCAATTAAATTTCCTGCGCATAATCAATTGGCGAAGAAAACCCCCGAATCCCAAGAGCCCCCAGCTGAAATGGTAAACAACTGGGTTGAAAAAATAAAGAAAATAAAAACATCATTTCTACGCATCTCAAGCAACCAGTTTTGGGTTTTACCCATTCATTTTCTCACCTCATTCGCTACCAATTATGTTCTAGAAAACTAAGAATAACGAACTTAATAAACCAATTTATAAATATCCGATCAATAAATACAAGCAAAAAAATCTTGACAGTTTTAAAATAAACACGCTGATCAAAAGACTTTAAACTACAACGAACTAAAGTAGGAACCTTAATAAATAGGTTAAGTAAATCAGTTTCTCTACTAGTATTACGTATATATCTCCTTTTCCATGAGTAACGGGTATATATAAATAAATGAAAAGTCAACATCAAATCATCACCTTATTACGTAAATTGATGGTATTTCTAGGAAGCAAAAGTAATATTCGTATCATGTGATATTCTCTTTGGTACTACGCAATTGTTTGAATTACATAGAAATCGTACCTGCAAATTCAATAAGAACTAATCACAAATGTTCCCCAGAGTTGGCAGAGTTATAGAAACCTGAATTAAAATGTGCCGTCATTTGGATGACGGGACCAGAAAAGGTAAGGCGTCTCCAATCCAATTACCAACACAAACACAAGTTGCACATATGGGTAAATTCATTTGCCGACATCTAATGCTCATTAGGAGATTTCTTAAGTGCGGGCCACATGTGAGTTGTTTACAATTCAGAAATGCCGCCCCGAGCGACGTCCCCTTGTCGAAAACGATACGTATTTATAAGCCATAAATAACGTGTAAACGAAAAGCCGCCGCAAACAACAAGTATACGCCCGATGGGCCAACAAATCGGGCTCAGCATCTCTCTTGTGGCGACACCAGCAATAACAACATAAGCAACAGCAGCGGTAGTAACAACATCGCGGCCAAATTATAAGGCTATAAAAGGCAATAAAAAACTTTGCGATATCAAATTACAACGCCCTCATAAAGTTATAAAAGTTTCAAGCGTATCCAAACGCACAGCACGTTTCACTTCACGCCCCTTCTCACGTTTCTCCATCTTTTTCTGGGATCTCGATTTTCCCTTCTGGTCCAGGCCTAATATTTTCAATAACAAATCAATCAGCTGCGGCTGCTGCCGCGACGGTCAACAAGGATAATCAGTTCGAACGGCTTTTCCAGCCCACGCGTTTTTCCGCATTTTCCCACCGCTTGCTGCCAGCTGCTTGGGCGTTGCCCTCCGGTGGGCGGCCCATCGAAAAAGTGGGCGGTTGTGTATCCGAAGGTGCCGTAGATTTATTGAGACACGATTTCGATAAGAACAGCTCCGCCAAAATGGCCAAAAAGCAGAGGGACCAGTAGTAAACAAGAAATTATCGAACCTGCAATACTCTAGGGACATTTTTAAAAAGCTTAAGTTGTGCGGAAAATAATGTATATATATATATATTTATTAATTTTTGAAATATTTAACCATTTACCTAACATGATGGCAATGAAGTAAAAATTAAATATCTTAGTTCTTGCCACTGTTTAAAAAGTCTATTAAGTTGAGTAACTAGCAATTTCTCCAGTTACATTCTGAACTGTATTTAAGCTTTTTTCGTTTATTTGCACTAAAATTCTTAATCTTAAGCTGTTAAATTCCTTAAACCCCAACTATGCAAAGTCATTAAAGCGCTGAGAAAAAAGGAAAAGTCCACTTTTAACAAAGTTCCCAAAGTATACCGTGAAAGTGTAGACTAACAAAGCCTTTTACAAGACTGCGTTCTAGTAACAAGAAATTTTTCACGAGCCAGAAAAAATGAAAGAGGGTGATGGGGCAACGAGAAAAAACGAAAACTTTTATCAATGTTGGCGTATGACCCTTGTATGAGTGGGTGGTCCTTTGGATTGGGTGGGTGGCTGTACTTTGCGCAGAGGTCAAGGGATAACAAAAGGCGTAAATTTAAAGCCAAGTTAATTTTTTAACAATAAAAGGGGCGCTTGTCAAAGGAGAAATTTTACAGCAAGCGTTTAATCTTAAACGACTTTTGCCATCCAACGCGATTGGCAAGTTAGATAGCAAACGCCAGTGGCAGCAGCCGAAGCAAAGTTTCAATGGACTGCTTTGTTATAAGTAGGAGAAAGCAAACAAACCGTGAATGAACGAATTAAATGCTGATTTACAGGCCAAAAAAAAATGATCAAATTTATCTTCACTTTTATACGTATACTTTGCACTCATACTCAAAATGGAAGTGCTAGATTAAAGACTAGCAGATTAAAACCTCCTACAAAGTATGAGAACTGTAACATATTCCTAAGCAGCATCTTAATTTAGTTTTACTTGATTAAACGCATCATGTTTCTTTTATATCTACATCAACTTTTTTTAGTGCATTCACAAACAACATTCAAGTCTGAAGATCTATGCGAATCACCGAAAGCCATGCAAATGACAAGGAAATTAAGTGAATTAAAGAAGAGGGCAAATATATTTGGAACTTAATTAGAGCGTACTTCATTGCACTTTGATTACAAAGTCTATTTCTAGCGGGTTATGCTAAGTCAGTCACAGATGTTTGTTAGCCTCGGAAGCCTCCGAAGCCGCCCCCCGGACCTCCGAAGCCGCCTCCTGGTCCTCCGAAACCGCCTCCTGGACGTCCTCCAAAACCACCGCCTCCGAAGCCGCCTCCTGGACCACCTCCAAAGCCGCCTCCTGGACCTCCTCCAAAGCCGCCTCCTGGACCTCCAAAACCACCGCCTCCGAAGCCGCCTCCTGGACCTCCTCCGAAGCCGCCTCCCGGACCACCGAAGCCACCGCCGAACTGACGAACTTGCCGTGCTGCCGCCGGAGCCTGGACACCAGCATCCACATCCAGAAGTTGCGCCGCCACAGGATCATATGTGGCAGCTGAGGAGCCGGCGACCAGGAGGATGGTCGCCAGGGCGAGGCAAACAAATGTGCGCATATTCGAGAAAACTCCTGCTACTAATCACCGGCAAAGTTTCGATGGATTCTACGAAGCCTCTGCTCTGCGGCCGGTCAATTTATATGATTCGCAACTTATCGACTGGCGATGGAAGCGAATAAAAGTAGAAGTGGTTCGACTGGGCGCGGAACATCAAAGTTGCGAGTGTTACGCCAGAACTGAAGTGAATACAACGAGCAGAGCGATTCGAATTAACTGTCTGGCTAAGCGCTATGAGCAACAACAATAAAGATGCCTCATAATAACAAGCAAAACCTATTAGGCAACAGAAACAGAGGCAAACTTTTTGGCAAACACCCCATGCAGATGAGATGATGGGGAAGTCTGAAGTGGATAGCCGGTTCAGGATGGGCTTTCTCCAGACGGCTATTCAAATGCGCAAAACATTCAAGTTTCTTGGCTCGGCTCGGCTCGCAAAACAAAACAGATCGATAGACAAGTGGCCAAGTGTTCATGAGAAGCACCATCTCAAGTGGGCCTCTCCACTCATCTTTCATTTATCGGATTTCGTAAAGCTTTTCATCGCGGGTAGGTTCGGGAATTTTGTTTTGTTTGTTTGACTTAATTAAAATCTAAGGGTAAACAGCCGACGCAACTGGTTGTTATTTAAATGTCATCAATATTGTCGATTTCATTTCGACCAACGCACTGACTCATTGTGGTTATTAGCATGCTCAGTGGTTAGCACATTTTAAGATCTGGTTTGGTCATTGTTAATCTCGTGTTGACACTTCATATACAAGTATGTATTTATAAAACAAGAGGAACTTCGCTATACTTACTAGTACCGGTTGTTGTTGATCTTTAAAACACATTTTATAAAGACACTTTATATTACATAACCGAAAATGACGAAAAATATTGGATGGTTTAAAGCTAACGAAGGCATCAACTTAGTAATCTGACCAATTATATAATAAATGTAATCCCAGGTAATCCACCAATTTGTCTCACTTTCTGAAGAAATAAAAGCTGAGATTCTCGTACAAGTGAGGAGCAGAAAACTTTTAATTCAATTATGCACTCAAAGTGTCTGTTAAAATAAATCTGCTACGGCTGGAACTTGTATATTAAACTGATTTGCTGTCTGACCTGTCATCCGTCAATTGCCGACCATCAGTTCAGTTCAACGGGGATAAGGTGAAATGAAGAAAATGACAAGACTGCCTACGTTTTTCACAACATTATAACCATCCTTCTGCGACGACGCAAAACTTTGTGTTGAACTTTTAAAGAAGTAACAAACAAAATGCAAGCAAGAAAATATTAAAAACTTTTAAGGGGGACTCGCATTAAAAAAGATTCTCCTTAAACAGGTAAAAACATCTAGAACGGCACGTGATTTAATGTTTATTAGCTCTTTTCAGTTTGTTAACTTTTTCTATGTCAACCAATTATATTGTCATCAAAAACTATTCTGTTATACCCAAACTAAGAACACGTATTTATACCGCTTAGACATATTTTCAAGATGTGTAATTTTTCTACCACAAACATAAATAACTAGCTGTCGTAAACTAGCATACAATATTTAAATAACCATGAACCTAGTCTAACCAAAACATATAGAATTTCTTGGCCATAACCTGAAAACCAATGTAACCTGAATGGCCAATGTAAATCAGTAATTCTACAAATCCGGTGAGTTGGTGGAAGATAGAATTTTGAGGGGTAAATGTTTGCCTGGCCTTTCCGAAAGTTTTCTGCTCCTTTTTCTACTTTTCTACTTTCACTACGGTCGGCGATGGTCGGCGATGGTCGGCGATGGTCGAGTAAAAAGTGTATTTTTAATTTATGCCGTGACTCAGATTTCAGATTTCGTTTTTATACCCGTTACTCGTAGAGTAAAAGGGTATACTAGATTCGTTGAAAAGTATGTAACAGGCAGAAGGAAGCGTTTCCGACCATATAAAGTATATATATTCTTGATCAGGATCAATAGCCGAGTCGATCTGGCCATGTCCGTCTGTCCGTCCGTCTGTCTGTCCGTCTGTCCGTCTGTCCGTCTGTCCGTATGAACGTCGAGATCTCAGGAACTACAAAAGCTAGAAAGTTGAGATTAAGTATACAGACTCCAGGGACATAGACGCAGCGCAAGTTTGTCGATTCAGGTTGCCACGCCCACTCTAACGCCCACAAACCGCCCAAAACTCCCACGCCCACATTTTTGAAAAATGTTTTAATATTTTTTCATTTTTGTATTGGTCTTGTAAATTTCTATCGATTTGCAAAAAAATTTTTTGCCACGCCCACTCTAACGCCCACAAACCGCCCAAAGCTGCCACGCCCACACTTTTGAAAAATGTTTCGATATTTTTTCATATTTGTATTAGTCTTGTAAATTTCTATCTATTTGCAAAAAAACTTTTGGCCACGCCCACTCTAACGCCCACAAACCGCCCAAAGCTGCCACGCCCACACTTTTGAAAAATGTTTTGATATTTTTTCATTTTTGTATTAGTCTTGTAAATTTCTATCTATTTGCCAAAAAACTTTTGGCCACGCCCACTCTAACGCCCACAAACCGCCAAAAACTGTCCTTCGCACTTACACTAGCTGAGTAACGGGTATCAGATAGTCGGGGAACTCGACTATAGCGTTCTCTCTTGTTTTTATCTCGCATTGAGTTTTTCTCGTTGCAGTCAATCTCTCTTGGTGGAAATTTATGCGGAAGTTTATGCCATCTAGTGAATTTTCTAAGAGGAGTGGGTTGGCAAAATGTGCATCATTTTGACGTTGACATCGTTAATTGACCCAGTTTTCTGGACTGGCTAAAAGCGTTTAAATTTGAATAAGCAAATTTGGGCAGCGAAATGGAGCTGGCTATAGAGGATACTTCGCGTTTTGCATAAATGAGTTAAAATGCCGCAGCTATACACAGCGAAGGATTAGACAGCGGATTTAACCGAAAAACACATGCGCCAAAAACCGCAATAAACCAATTGAGAGCTATTCAAGCCGTCTATAGAGCCATCGAGCATCGTTAATGGCCGGCCCGCGCTCATAAAACAAACAGTGAAGCCAAACAGCAGCAAACAGGCCGCCAAACTGGCAAACTGGCAAACTGGCAAACTCGCAAACTGGCCAAACTCGGCAAACAACAAGAGCAACAGCTAACAGCAATTCACACTTACGCACCCCGAAGTGGAAGGCGTCTGCCGAAGTCTGGGAATGGGTATGGGAATGGGAATGGTATGGAGTGGGTATGGGAATGAGTCAGGAAGTGGCAGCGGGAGCGGGAGTGGGCCTGGTCAATAGCATAACTAACCTTCAAATGAAATTAGCACATTTACACAGCTTACCTGACCGCAGAAGCAGTGCGGCCAACTTGGCTATTAAATCGCCAGAGTTTCAAATCTAATTATGTGCAAAAGTAAGCAAGAACATTTGATTAGTATTGAAATATAATGGATAGTTGCTGTAATGCGCATGCATATCATATAAACAACATATATTTTACACATTTTTTGCAATTTTTGATGATGTTACCCCTTACAAAAAATGCGAAAATTTGGCCAAAAATTATTTTAACAGAGTCGGTCAAAAACTGATTTGGTTGGTTAATATTGGTAATTAGGAGTACAAAAATGTAATTCTATTAACCTTCTGACCATTTTTAGCCAAGTTATACAGAAAATATTTCCCCGATTGCTGTAATCCGAAATTGCCAACACTGCTCAGAAGTTGGTGCGGTCGCAAAGTGAAATGTTTTGCTCTTTAAAGTGGCTGCCATTCGATTTCATGAGCGCCACTTAGCGTGCCACCAAAAAATTCCCGGTCGCAAGCATATGAATTGGCTTTTTGTTCCATTTGCCGTTGTGGCAATGGAGGCTGGGGCTGGGGCATCGTACTCGCATATTTTAATAGTTTGTTTTATGGCACTTACATTAGCATCTAATTTCTGCTAACAAGCGGCCGCAAAAAGGCAAGCAAACAAACAGACCAAGTCCAAGCAGGGCGAAACAAAAGTTTCCATTTTATGCCCAAAGTTCTAGGCTATAAAGACACCGGTCGCGAGTTGGCCAGGTCACAGTTAGCAAACGGAGGGCGCGAAGCAATCATAAAGCCACTGATAAAGTCAAGCGACCAGTAAAGCAGTTCAAGGAGCCATAAGGATAATGCGTAGCTGGTTTTTATTTGGATTATATGCGCTGCTAATCGCCGCAACAGTTGGCCAACCGCTGCAGCAAAATGAGTCCGGAAAAACCGACGAGGATAGCGAAAGGGGCGAGCGAGTGAGTCGCCAAATTCCCTATTTGGGTGGCTATGGAAGTGGCTACGGAGGATATGGAGGAGGCTATGGAGGCTATGGAGGATACGGAGGCATTGGAGGAATCGGAGGATATGGGGGATACGGGGGCTATGGAAGCTACGCCGGCATACGCTCCTCACTTTATCCCTACGGCAATCTGTATGGTGCCAGCGGCTTGGGACTGGTGGGCGGATATTATGGTCGTCCTTATGGTTATGGCGGTGGCTATAATATTGGATATCCGGGCATTGGCGGCTTCGGTGCCACCGGCGGCGGCATCTTTGGTGTTAGTCCATTCTAACCATTCGCTTAAGTGGATATACGAAATAAAAACCCAAAACGAAAAACTAAAGTCCTTGGCAAAACTAAACTCAAAGAAAAAAATTATACAAATTTGCAGAAGAGGTCTAGCTGCGGCTAAATAAGCTGGGATTACCTAATGATCCCTCAGCTGGCTATCTGACTTGGTAATGTGACTGTGGTCGATTGGGGAAAATTGTAAAAATACGAAATTCGTATAACAAAATTTGCTTTACAGATTGGCCGATTTAAGAGATTGGTTCTATACATATTTTTAGAATACTTTGCAATAATTAAGAATACTACCTAAAAAGACAGATGAAAGATGTTGGCACAGAATTTATTATCATTTCCTCTAAAAATAAAACCTCTCCCTCTTAAACGATATGAAAATCGCAGTAGTCAACGCAAATGTTTCACTTTGATGGCCCCAAGATATGGCTGTTTATTTGCTCGAGTGTCCAGTCGCTTCTTTGAAGCAATTCAAAACGATTATCGCCTTCATTCATTAAAATCTAGAGTGGCTTACCATATTATTTACACAGCTCTGCGTTAACCAGAGCGTAATCATTTACCTTTAGAAGGGGGTAGATGGAGGAGCTTGAGCAAATAGAGAGATTTCACAGACAGGAAGAGCTCACTTCTTTTTAGATTTTAATTGCCGATAGTGAACGTAAGCACTATGCTGACATGCCACACCGCAGAAGCAACACACTCTACACTCACAGGCCAGTCGAGCGGAGTGTCCGAGTGCCGTTTAATTAGTGTGTGACTTTTAAACGACTTGCGTTGCACATACGCCCCGTTGCACTCGCCTTCGCTCAGTGTAGGCAAACACATACACCCATACAAACGTGTAAGTTGGTCGGAGTTGGTTGCAACAGCGAACGCAAACAGAAAAACAAGCAACAGGACATCGAAGACACACACACACACATGCAGAAAAAGGAAGAAACTGGGGGAAATGTCTGATGCCCTAACGAGCTACGTGAGCATGAATTATTATTTCAATTAACAGGAACGAAAAACGACAATGACTGCAGTGGGCCAATAAAGTCATCACTATTTGCATGCACCGCATGTTGGGAATCCTTAATAATTCACAATGGCATGCCGTCAACTAATTGTGGTGTTTGGGCTTCTTAGTTGACTTTGTAATTGCAGTAATTGAGCATAAATTAATAATCATTTGCTCCTAATGCCTCCTTGATTCCAAACATTAATGCGCTGCTAACGGCTATAAAATTTATGTTGGTTACGTATTTTATTTTTGTTTCAAAGTCAATTTTATTATGATAAATGCATGAATAACACTGGTATTGACACTGACATTGTACTATTGTATTTACACTTTTAGTATATTATTATTAATTTATTTATATTTATTCAAAAATAATAAACGTATATATTATTAGCATTTTTTATTAGAAAATCGATGGTTCGTTTTTGCTTTTACTATGTCATTTTATGCCCTTCTGATTTTTGATGTGACATTAAATATTTAAACGTGTGTTTACAATAAATAAATACCATCACCATTATAAATTAGCATGGGAATCCAACTGCTATTTTATTAAATCATCATTTTTAGTTTTGAATTTAAAAATATTTAACCATATTTAAAACCTAACACAAGCAAGTAACTAGGCAAGTAGGACGACCTAGCTTGTGTACCCCGCTTTTTAAGAGACTCATCGTTTGACAACTTGGCTTTCACCATCCGAATCCGTTGACAAATACAGAATGTGTCCGCTTGTCTTTCATCCTCTTCGGGGAAACTCTGATTGCGCTTCTACTTGGTGCCGATTATCTTTTAATGTCTCTTCAGGCACTATCCAGGGTTTTTTTTAGAGCGGAGTAGGGTAGGATTCTGGGAACACTGGAACCGCCATTCATTCAATCCTGGTGGTGCTGCTGTGGCTGCTTTATATGCGCTCGCCGCTCTTTTCAGTGGGCTTCGCTTTTGATTTGGCCAGCGCTTTTGCCAATTGCACTCGAAATTGCTGCAGCAGCGGCGCTGTGTTTAAAATGGCAATCAGATAACACCTTCCTTTTTAGCCATATTCCACTCTATACCTCTATTCAGAGCCAGAGCCGTTGCCTGCCGTTGCCTGCCTGCCTGCCTGCCTGAATTGAAAACTTATATATATTTGCTTTTTATGCGTAGTTCGGTCGTGGGAACGAGTATGCTAAACTGACTGACTGACTAGAGGCAGTGGGCCAGAATGTGTTGCCAGTTGGCATAAGCTTTATACATTTTTACGCTTTGTGGCCCCCGCAATGTGTGTGAGTATGGGTGTGTGTGTGTATTTGCATGTGTATCAGCTCAAAGTAGCGTGAAATAAAAAAAAACGTCGACACTTGAGACCGAAGCCTTTGAGTGCTGCTAGTGTTTATATAAATTTATATATAAATGTACGCGTATTGGTGTGGCACAGTCCTTCCGTGTTGAAGCGTAAGAAAAATGTAGATGAAAATAAAAATACAACAAGATGATGGCCGGCAAAAAGCACAGCTCTAGCCGCAGAATGAGAGCTAGTTCTGCGAAAAGGACTTGGTGCGGAAATTGAAATCTCTATGGCGAGTGCTCCAGCATCTGTCCATCAAAGTGTCAGTCTAAGAAAGGCGCACTAAGGCTCTCAAACGGATGACCACACAAAGCAAAGAATTCAGTGGGAAAAATGACATATTTCTAGATCTAGCTATAAAAACTATTCTTGGTTATAAAAACCTAATATTGCTTAGTAAACTGTTTAGATTTTGAAGAAAACTATGCTTTCTTCTGGCAAAATAATATATTTTGGCAAGGAGAATAAAACCCAAGAACAGTGCATTATTTTTTCCGAGTGCCGAACCCAATTGAAAGGTATTAGGAACTTGAGTCGGGTGCAGGTGAGTCTGCGGTTGGCCCGCAACCGAAATACCTTTGCACCTTCGCACCCTTTCATCAGCAAAGTGGCCGGAGCAACAGTTGTGCCCATGTAGTTTTCAAAAGGAATAAGGACGCCGGCCTAAAGGGGGGATTTGGGTAGCGCCTCTTAGGCGGATGGACGAAGACCGCAAGCTCCTAGCCAAACAGTTTAAAGCGCATTAAACTTATCTGATGGCAAGGCGACCAAACGACCAACCTACACACCAGTGGCTATGTACACAGCTCGCAGCTCTCGCTGTGATAAGAGCCACTTGGCCTATCAATGCATTTTAAACGAGAGCCTCGTAAGCCAGACTAATGACAAATTAATATTAACAAAGCAATCTGCTGATGCTGCTGCTGCTGCTCTGTTGCCCCCGCAACAAAACCGAGAACAACAAATGCCAGGGGCCGGGTCTCTCTGATTTGCCTGGAATGTTACTTAATTGGAACTTAATGTCCCTCGAATTGTTTACAAACACTAGCGACCAGAGGGACGCGTATCGGTTTGGGGCAAATCGGTTGGTTTGCTCGCACGGAATGAACGAAGAGGAAGGAGCGGACAGGACAACGGACAGGACACCGGTGGAGAAACGGTCTTTAGATAAAGCAAAGTGGCGACAGCTCTGAGCAACACTTCAAAATGAGATCCAAGCGGGGTGAAAGTGAAAGAAAAATGCGTTTTAAAGTGACACTTGATGTAGGTAATGTGACAGCCTTACAAGCAAAGGCAGAATAAGCGAAACAAAATGGCATAAAATCGTATATAACTATACAAAGAACGCCGCGCACAAAAAATGTATAATAGTGGACCCTATAATGCCCTGTGATTTATTACCTTATATTTTTTGCTAACGTGATTCTTGATTTTCGAAAGGTTTTGAGTTAAAATACATTCAATACAAGTAAAACTTTATTGCACAATTTTTCAAAAAATAAGTTAAACATTTTCTGTCGTCTGAGCCAAAATAAAAATGCTGGGAATTTAGCATGTGATTCATGGGACATAAGCACGCTGCTCCGATGGGGAGCCCCTTTTCCGTTTTGCGTTTACAGACCGGGGCTTTAATTTGCTCACTCCATTGCGCCAGACACCAGGAGACGAGTCCGCTGGACGGCGGACATTATCTTAAAAGCAGCCACCACTTCCCCGGATCCCTTCGACAATAAGTCCTGCGTCGCGTCCAGCGTTGACAGCTGTTACAGCTGCAGAAATATGCAAATTGGAAGGCGTTTTAATAGATAAAGAGCACAGGCAGCGTGCCGCGGCGACGGCGAGAGTGCCACGCAGGACACTCGACGAAAAAGGACCGACCCGGCTGACAATGGGAAATAGCGTGGCGAAACTGTTGGAAAAAGCGCGGCTAAGTGGAAGGCAGCCATAATAATCGCTTTTGTTGCATATTGTGAAGTTAAATGCGAAAAGCTTATAATCTCATTTCACTAAAGGGAGCTGAGGCATTTTAGATTCATTTTGGGCTCCCATAAAGCCAATTCTTATTAGTTAATATTGCAAAATAGAGCAAATTAAATTAGATTTTGTAAATAATTTTAAGTGGATTACATAATACTTGTTATTAAATTACTTTTGCCGGAGTCTAACAGTAAGCAACGACTTTAATAGGGTTCAAAATTCTGATATAAAATATCTTGTGGCATACTTTTGCGTACCTAGATCGATTCTAAATTTAATTGCAATTCAATTATATATATTTCATTCAAGTGAAATATTCGTTACTGTGGCTTAATTACTTATAATAGGATATTGTTTTGATTTTAAGTTTAAAAGATGGTTAATAATTGGTTAATTAATTACACATAAATGCAGATATTTCAACTGAATGTGCAGAATAGGAAAATACATTACATCAATGGTAAGTTGTAATATCTCTCTCTGGAAACAGTGATGTGATGAAAAAGCAGGTGGTCACCAAATACGCCCACTTCGCCACCTGGCGTTTGTCGTGCAATGTGTCCTTTAACGCGGTTCCAACTTAAAATGCAAAATACAAACTCGAGGGTTCGACGGCTCCAAGGAGCGTTGTCATGCCCACCACGACGAATGTGCTCCGTTGTCCATCCGATTGGCAGGACCCAATCCTGTTGCGCGCCTTACGGTCGGCAGCTCTTTTTTGTAGCTGTTTGTTTTTTTGGGGCGTCCTTTTTTCGTGCCGTATTTTTCCATGCCCGGGACCTTAACACTAAATTGACTTTTAATGCAAAATAAACCAAAATAATGTATTGCGTAATTTTCTTTAAAGAATTTTTACATTAGCATTTCAAAAGAGATTTTTCTTTGTTGCTCTGCGAAGCGGTCCGCAGCTCCTTGGATTTTCCCTCATCTCATTCGTAATTTTCCCCGCCCATCGTCGCATTTTCACGCCCTTGACTTCGCTATCCGTTCACCTTTTCGCTGTGTTGGCCATTTGCTAAGTGCGACATTAAATGTTGCGTGAGGATAATCCAATCTGCTTGACATGAATTTTAATTTGCATTGAGTAATTAGCCCAAGTTCATTTCGCTGGCCAGAGTCCTTCCAAATGCTAAATGGAATTTGTCTGAAGACAGTTTTAGCCGTTCCTCCATTCCATTCTCTATCTGTCTTTTGGTTTTGGCCATGGCGTTGGCTTTGGCTTTGCCTTTGGATTTGGCTTCCTTCGCTTCTCATACATTTGCTTGATTTCGTACAAATTAAACTAATTTGGTTTTCCCTACCTTTTCTGGTTGCCGAAGCTGCAGGACGTTTGGCACATTTGCTGATTACGCTCGTCCTGCTCGGTCTACATAGGAAACAATTTAGTTGATTAAGTTGGGGCATTTGATGCCCATATTTGATGGACCAAATAAAATACTGCTACAGTGTACTACAAAAAACCGTTTTAATTTTGATGTGACAACATTATCAATTGAGCATAAAATATGTTTATATTTAGATGTACTTGAAAATTGTGCAAATTTTTTTCTGAGTGCTTTTTTCACTATATCTTTGAATCCATGGCTCGTCAGCAGGCAATTGAAACAAACAATAAAACGTGCGCTTTTCGTAATTTAAATCAGACAGAGAGATGGCTAAAAAAGGGACTTTTGCCGCATTTAAAGTTGGCACACAGAGCGAGATGGCGAGCTTGGGAGTGTGGGACAGAGAGGGCGAGAATCAAACGAGAGATTGAATTTCTGCTTGCCTGCACTTTAATTTGCCAGATGCTAACGCAAAATGCTAAAAACACACGTACGCCAGAAACGAATTGAAAATCACACGGAAATACATGGTGAAAAAGCGGGGGTAAATGGGTGGGAAATGTACGCAATCAACAGCTCTCACAGAGAGCATTCGGCGAAATAATAAATAAATTCATAATGGCTTTCCCAAATGACAAAATATTGCATCGCCAATCGACAAAATATTAACACTCACTCAAACACACGCACTTAGGCCTTCCATTCCATCAGCGGAATGGCTGACTGACGTCACATAAGCCACGAGAAATTATTGCATGGCCCCGCCACAAATTTCATAAACCGGAAACGCAATCAAGCATCGCTTATACGCAGCGTTGTTTGCCAGTCGAGCATTTTTATCCGCCACCATCCATCCATCCATTGAGGACTCACCAGCCGCCTCCTTTTTTCGGTCATTCAGTGACAAAATGCATTTATATTTTGCGTTAGACAAAATGCCAAAAACCGCATTGAAATGCGTATTTCGAGTGCATAAGCTGTCACTCGTCGCGTCTCTTTCTCTCGGTCCAAGCATAGTCTCTTTCGCACGCCCAGCTAGCCGTCTCCCTCTCGTTTGTTAGTGCGCAATGAACTGTGGAGATGAATTAACTCGATTTTGGCATGATTTGATGATGATTTGATTTGTTCCGAGACAAGCGACGCGGGCCAGTGGACCGCCAACACACGCTCAGGCACTGAGGAAAAAATTTAAGAATATTGTAAGAGAACCAGCTTGGAAAAAATTTAAGGCTACGTAGATATGGGTTATATGAGTTAATTCGGACAGCAAATTGGAAAGCGACTAAACCAAAACATTAAAACCAAAAATCGCGGTTATCGCATTAATTTCTTTCTAATTAAAGCCCCTTTATTATTGATAAAAACAAGGATTGTGTAAATGTTCCTAGGAAGGCAAGCAATTTAAAGTCACGAAGTTCTAAGGACTCATCCCGGAAGACTACGTCAATTGTCAGAGCACACGTATTGGCACTTTTCTGAACGATATAAACACTCTATAACATTAAAAACGTGATGAAAGTACCCATGGTTAAGAGCTCCAACAGATTTTCGCGCAGTGCACTAATACACGGCCACGCAGAATACCGGACAATTTGCTTGAGAGCTCGTGATGAAAATGTAGCATACATTTGGGCACCGCTAATAGGAAAAACCAGAGCGCGTCGATGGTTGCGAATGTCATTACCACAAACGCGAAAATTGCATTCGAATAGATGCAAATAGCGAAAATGCTAATGAACACTTACAACCAGCAAAACCGCTTAATGCGCATAAATGAATTAATTAACCAACAACCTGTCGCCAACATGCAGGAGACTTTGCAATCTCCGAGTAAAACAGCAGTGCGACAAACTGAAAGTCATAAAAACTACTGTTTTAATGAATGTAACTCAAACAAATAAAAGTCACATTACCCATTCCTTGGTGGGGCTTAATATTTGATTAACAAACATCTGTTTATTTAAATCAATTACAACATTTTGTACAGCAAACTAATTTGGGAATAAAAGCAAACTGAAAAAGTTAATTACTAGATATGTGTATTTATTTAAAATATCAGTTGCATGTTAGGCTTTGCCATTGCGCTCGTATTGCTTAATTAGAAAATGTATGTATATAATATGGCATATGGAGTTGGTCAGGTTAATGCTATTTATTTATAAAATACCAATATAAACTGTAACAAGTCTTACAGAAATTTCGGGTTTGCCATGAATAATTCAGAGATGAATTCAGGATTTTATTAATAGCCGCAGTTACGCAACAACCTTTTAAAATAAATGAACTTTAAACACTGTTAAATTGCGCTTTTATTTAACCTTTACAGCCGTACAGTTTGCGTTTATGTAAATTAAATCCGATAAGATACATCATATTGCCAGTGCACAAACACCTTGTTAAAGTTCTATAAAGCGCAAAAGGTCAGCCAACTAAATCGATTTTTCAGCCAGCCGCCGACGTTGATCCTTCATCCAAACTGCGGCTGGACATTGTCCTGGCAAAGAGTAATTCAATTACGGTGTAACAAAAAGTAACGCCTGAATGCAAACAATTTGTAAGCAATTTAAAACAAATGCATTTTAATTGAATTGAGAGTCGGGCTTAATGTTATTAATGGAGTTTTTGGCCCTGATTGGCCGCATAAACTCGTAAACCCCTGCAGGACCTCTCAAAATGGCTTACACCCCGCACACACATCTCGCTATTAAAAAGCCAAGCATGTGAACCTGCTGCTGCGAGCTTATGTTTACAAATTTCGTAATTAAATTTTAAGTAAATATCAATTCAAAACGGCAAATGACATTTTGTGTACAAAACTTGGATGCGGGCTGGAGCTCGGAAAATTGCGCAGGACGAGTTGGCGAAAGGAGCTGGTGGAGAAGGAGGAACATGAGAAGCAGGAGGTGCAGCGATGATGATGATGACACTAAATAAAAGATTTTATACTGTTGATTTTTGCGCTTTTTGCAACTTTGCACGTTGCATTGCACTTGATCTGTGTGCCAAACGTTACAACGACACTTCAGCAGGAGTGCGGACTGAAGATGGAGGCTGGACTGGGTAGACTGGTTCTGGATCTCAACTGCCAGCAGGAGGAGTCCTGAATGTCCTGGCAATCCTGGCAGCAGCTGCACCAGTTGTTTGTACCATACAATCAGCTCGTTTCGTTTTATTGCCAACGTCGTCATAGAGCAGCGCCAACAACATCCCTCTCGTCCTTCACCGCCACCTCGTGCTGGTCCTCCACTTCCACCTGCACCTCGTCCTCGTCCTTATCCTTTCCCTCATCGTCGTCGTCTTCATCGTCAGCGCTGCGACGTCGCCTAGACACAAGACTTGACAGCAAAGCAAAATTGTATTTACATTCAATTAGTGCCAACAAAATTGTCTTTGGCTGCTTGCCGTAGACTGTGCCTAGTGCCACAACCAAAGCCCGTTTTACGGGACAGGCCCATACCCACACGGCCAAAAAAAACCACTGAAGTCGAGATATAACTTTACTGGATTTCGTGAGATATTGGAAAAGACCTAAAAATATCCCAAAATATCTCTTAGAAAATGTATAATAATTGTTTATAATATCTACAGCTACAATTTATAACTACAATTTACCATTAAGTAATTGAAATTTGTTTACCCATTTATTTGACAAATTTACAAACTTTGAAAACAGTTTTCATTATGGCCGGATGTCAAAAAGTAGTGTTTGGAAACCAGTTGCACACAAAGAAAAAATAATTCCTTCAGTTGGTTTTGAAAGAAAAATTTGAAAACTATTATTTCATAAGGAAAGGGCAAAAAAAATTAAAGTTCAGATATTTGAATGAAATGAACAAAGATACCTTTAATTAAAAATACGGGTTTTTATAGTTTTGTACACAAATTCTGATGACATGTGCAAGCATCCTGTGGCCATTTATTTAATTTTGGCTATGACTTTGCCTTTAGACAATGACTTTTTGTAGAGCCCTCCAGCTGTGGATGATTTCTTGATTTTTTCAACATATAAATGACATTTTTATGCCATATTTTATCAATTTTATCGCCGTGCAGAAGTTTTTTGCAAGTTGGCTGGGCGTAAATTACTTTTCGCATTGGTGCGGGCAAAAGGGGAGGGAGTCGACGGTAGGCGTGCACCTCGGCATGACCCATGTTTGCAGCTTTTTAGTTGGGAACTAAGTAATGTAAAATTTATTTTAAATAAACTGAAAATATGTTTTGGCTTGTACCAGAACCAGTTCCTTATTATTCGTGTTGTTTCCTTTTTTGCCAGCCAGCCAGTCAGCCAGCCTGCTTATTTCTTGCCAAGCATTTTATTTATGCATAACAAAGCACCACTTAAATCTGCTCAGTATTTTACTTTTTTCCTTTCTCGGTTTGCTCTGCTGCCTCAGAGAGAGCCGCTGATGCTATTCGAAAGTTTGCAATCTGCATGCCAAGTTGTCGACGTTTTCACACAAACAGGCCGGGAAAATGGGAAATGGGTAACTGGGCTGGGAAATGGGGATAAGAAGGAGGCCGAGAATGGGGATGAGGCAGTGCAGTCGGTATTGCAAAATGGTGGGGTTGCGTTTCTCAGGATCTAGGATCCTGCATCCTAGCCGTGTGCCGAGTGCAAGTGCCTGCGCGTTTATAACTTTTCAACTGTTGTATGAAATTTTACAAATTAGATTCATTTCTATGCATTGAAATACATTTTCAAACTTTGCAGCAGAAAGTTGCCAGGATGTTTGCACACACACACACGCAGAAGACCCGATTTCCTAAAAAGGACCAAAGGGAGAGCCATGGTGCTAGGACAACGACTCCGACCCAGTGACACAACATGCCAAAACTCAGTCTATTAGTTTGTCAGTTTATAAAGAAACATATATAAAAGTTTTACATATTTTCAATTTCATTAATACAAAACTTATTTGCAAACCCAATCCCCATCCCACGTTCCCGCAATTTTTGTTAATTTTAACTTGAGCTCTCACCCTCACACACACACACAAACACACTCGCACAGGGAGATTCATCCAAAGTTGGTGGGTAGAATTCCAGAAATTGAAATGTGAAAACTCAAACATTCCGATGATAAAAAAAATGTTGGAATGGGAAAAGAAAATACCCAACTCGAACATCATTTGCAGCAATAAAAGAAGTCAGAATTACTCGACATCAATGCGTCAAATGTATTGGGGCGTGGTCGAGTTGCGGAGGCGTGGCAGCCTGGTAACGCCCCCCTCCCCCCGCAAAGAGTTGCGCTCACTACGACATTATCATAATTAATTAAAAAAGTTTTTTAAATCAATTTCCAAATGCCAAGAAGTGTCTGCAGAGATGTTTGATGAACCATGGCCAAAGAGAGCAGCTGAAAAAATTGATAACTTTGGCTTGTCATGGACATGGACGAGAACCCGAGGTCCTTGCGCAAAATTACAAAACCATGAAATGACTGCCAGCTTGATCCACTCAAAAATATTCTAGAGATTCCCCGATTAGTATTTGGTAGCGTTCAGAATGCTGGGCAGAGCTGAACTTTCATCGAAATGAAATCGAGTGCATTTTGCCAGCTGCATTTCTAGATTACTTTTGCATTCGGGCTTCATTAAAATCCCCCTTTGGGGTCCCCCTTTAGTGCATTATTTTAATCAAGAAATTAGAAATCGTTTGAAAGTGCATTATGAACAGTGACGTTAGACCAAATTTAACTTCGACTACTTTTGGAAATTTGTATCCCAAACTTTTCCTTGTAAACGAAAATGATTATGGGAAATTTGTACCGTACGTAGTGAGTATATGTATGGAAAATTTCTATCGCATTTCGATTATCTATCTGCAGGATTGAATCGGAGAAATATGATTCCCCTATCGGCAGCGAGAGTCTGGCTTACCATTAAGGAAATTGAAAGTGCGCCATTCGACTGAATGGTACTATACCATACATGTTTGCAGTTGTGGTGGGGAATGGCAAATCAAAATGCCAGCCATAGTGCAATGCATTTTAATTTAGCCCGCAACTCACACAAAACCAAAGCGAAGTACAGCCAAACAAACACATATGCAGGTGAAACACGAGCGGAGGCAGTACATAAATAAATACTTGAACAAATATTTACAACTCTGGCGCGGAATTATAAGCAGCGGCCGAAAGTATGCACTGCAAAAATGAAGCAGAATCCTGTGCCTGCAACTGTGTGGTTGTGTGTATGTGTGTATGTGAGAGCGAGGAAGCTCACACCTGTTTGCACGTGTGCGTGTGAGGATTGGTGCCTGTGTGAGTGAGTGCAAGTGCGCATAAAACGCGCCGCAGCAGAAGTGAACAGCATTTTTATTTATTTGCCGCGGCGCAGTTTTTATTTTTCTTAGCCCGTTCCCCACTTTTTGTTTTCCTGCCAAATATGTGGGTCTTGAATTCTGGCACCGAAAAAAAATGGCACTAGGAATGGCAGTAATTCGAAATGAATAATTTACGTCGACTTGGTTAGGCACTGCACTCAAAGGGTTCATTTGGCATTTTTTATTAAAAATAAAGTCAAGTACTTTTCAGTTTAAAGACTAAGTAATGGTAATTTAAAGAGTTGAATATAGAGGGAAGTTACATAGCTTTAGTCATGTTTTCTAAACGTATGTGTTTAAAAGTATGCAGCATTAAATGTCGCTGTTCTTCCTTCTCTTTTAAAACATTTTAAGTAATTCGAAACCTGTTGATTTCAATGAAATTTGAATATGTTTAGGTGCGTGTATATTTGATGTAGATAAACAATATTGAAACTAAGGATAAATATTTTCTTATTTTATTTACTGTGTAAACTGCACCAGCAGCTGCAGTGGCAGGGCGGTGGGCGTGGCCCACACTCACATATATTGCAGATAAGGTTTGCGAGTGCAGGCTTGTTTGGCAAAGCGCCTGTTTAACACTTAAGATATCGTATTTCTTGGACTCGCATGTCTGTGGATGTGCTTGTGTGCCACAAAGGAGCAGGAGGTGGCAAAAGATAAATATGCATGCGGTTGGTTTATATGTGTGTGAGTGTGTGTTAGCCATTTCAACAGACGCGCCTCCTTTTTGCGCCGCCTTTCGCGCATTTGCATGCAATAAAGATGGCGGGGCGATAACTAGGTTGGCTGCCATTGTTTGCCTTTTCCCCATATTTCTCTTTGGACATATGTATGTATATGCGTGTGTCTGTGTATGTGTGTGTTAGCCGCACTAGTTGGCCGCCAAAAGCAGCGGCAGACAGCCCAAGCAGCCACTAAAATAAAAGGCAAAGTCCGCCAACTGGCGTATCCTGCCACTGCCACCGATTCTTCTTCTGCCGCTGCTGCTGCTGCCATGCATTATGCAGATGTACACCAGGTTCATGAATATATATGCGAGTACTTTCTCTACCTACACATGCAAACGGCTGCAGGCACTGCACTCACATAAAATATAATAATATAATATAAATAATATAACTTATGATTATAATTAAATCGTAATATATATATATAGGTAATATAATAAAAAATATATATTAAATGGTTTCTCTAGAAAGAAATATAAGTCACGTTTTAGATACACTTTCGCAATCCAAACAGTTTATATTAGGTAACTAAATGCTTAGTTCCTTTAGTTCCTTCTACCCTGCGTTTTATTAGTGTACAGCTCCATGCATTCGCAACTGTGCGAAAAAAGGAAGGCGGACAAAACTAACTGACAAAATGCCATATGTTTGTGCGCGATAAGCTGCGAGACCCCCTTCTTCTGTTCTGGCAGTTCCAGCCTGGCAGCCCAGGGCGACCCCATTTCAGCAGCTCCAACCTGTAATTATAATTTAACACCGCATCAAATCAAACGGGTGAGGCAATAAGGACAAAACACAAGCAAACCGATGTCCTGGCCATCGACCCACACGCACATTTCGCGGGGCCAAAAGCCGAATGCCCCAACCTGAATCGCTTAGCCAACTCAAAAGCCCGTGGCTCCAATGGCTGAGTGAATCAAAAATGTGCAATAAAAATTGCAATAAAGCACGCTTCAAAGATAGCGAAGGGGGTTGGGTTTTGAGGAGAACCGGGGAATTGGATGGCTGCAAACCTCATCTAAGCAACGATAATGATTGCGGAGCGTAATGAAAGCATTTTATGCTAAACGGGTCATTTTAAATCACACCTAATGTGCCGCTTTAGATTTATGAAATGAATATTCAATGCTGTGCTGTTATTAAAATTATTTAATCTGGCTTGGAGGACCATAACTCTAGTTTCTCTGATTTGTAGCCTAGAATTATTAGATTAAGTTGATTGTATAGCAGAATACCTGATTATTGATTATTCACGAATGAAACATTGTATGTTTACATGTTTGATTGTTCAAAATATGAGTCCAATAGAAGAAAATTCCGGAAGATGTGTATTTTAAAATTGAGAACCTTCAGCTTTTTTATGCATTCCAAATGAATATGACCGCGCCAACAATGATATTTACCTAGGCAATTTGCCCATTGACTCCATAACAGTGCGACATTCGTGACTCTGGGAGCAAAAAGGGCATCTAAACAAACACTTGAAATGCCAGCTCGGACCGCCCTTTAGCTTATTTTTAGTCGCGTGGCCAGAAGTGGCCAAAATGGCCAGGTTGAAGTGGGCAGGTGGTGTATGGGTGTGCAGGGCACCTGTCGTCGCCAATCAACCTTGACTAGAACTGGGCGTTGCAGGGTGCGAGGGTCACTGGCGTTACCAACATAAGAGTTAGTTCTGCACAAGGCTGCCTTTTGCTGCTGCCACACTGAGAAAATATTTGGAGGCAGCTTGGAATTTAAAAATCACAATCAATGGATGCTTTTCGCAACTGCTTTTTGCTGCAAACTTTTTTCATAACCACCGGAGATACAAACATAATTAACAGACTTAAATAGTAAAACATCGATTTATTTAGTATGTCTATGCACATTTAAATACAATATGTTGGATATTGTTATTTTTCCAGTGATTTGCTACTTTTGGTTGGCTTTGGATGCGGTTTGCTTGGTTGGTTGGCCAGCGATTTTCCAATAAAATGAAATTGCATTTGATGATGCCAGGATGTTTTTTTTCCAATCATTCTGATATTTTCGCCCTCACCCGTTTTGTTTTCCCATGCTGTTTTCCTTCACCCCTGCCATTTACAGAAAATTGAATAAAAGTGTTGGTGGCATTGCGACAAACTGGTGGACGAATGAGCGCGTGATTGGAGGCGATTTGTAGAATAGTGAAAGCCGGCTCCTGGCCACCAGGACCCAGGTCCTAGCGTCCTGCCAACGAAGGAAGTGATTAGTGTAGCGCTGCTCGACGGCTTCCTTGCGTGAGTCGCGGCATCCTGGGAGCCACGGGAACAAAGCAAACACGGCGCAGCGGAGAAACCCAATTTGTAATGGGTAGCTGGCCAAGTTACCTTTGATTTCATTGTTTTACCGGGTTAGCTAACACACACAGACAACCTTACACATTTTGAGGACTTTTGTAAACATTTTTCCCATATTGTGCGGCAATAGAAAAATCTTAAAAATTCTATCCAACCAAGATGCATTCGACCAAGATTAAAGAGGGTGATGACAGGGTGAGTTGGCCATTCTATTGGCAGTCATATGTGTTGGCCATTAAACGTGGTCAACTAATTTGAATGCCGCTATTTAGGAAGAGATGGAGCTAAACCAAATCTGGCGAGGATGTCGTAAAATCCAGGGCGCCATTTTTCGTTATAACTTTGACATCTGCGCCGACTTGAAGCAGCACGATCCCTGTTGCAGTGGCTTCGTGTCCGGTGAGCACATCCTCCGGATGTATTTCCCTTTTTTATTACGCCTCTTTTACGACCTAACCCATCTTCTCCAGAGCCCATTTTCACGGCCGTACTCGGCAAGTATCGCAAGGTGGCCGGCATGTCTGAGTCGGAACTCCGGGATGTCACTGACTACTTCCAAATTCGAGATGGACGCGTGGCGTATCGTCAGTTTTGCAAGGTGGTCTGCAGCGAAAGTAAGTTGCATTTTAGTCAATCGTATCTGTGCTCCAACTATGTATTTAACTATTTAATATTAAAGCACTCCATAAGACTGCGAAAAGTGATCTAGCTACGGGACTGGAGTGGAACGATCCCTGGCATGTGAATGTTGTACCCCAGCCGGAGGATCGCCGTCGTCTCTGCCTGATTCTGCTCAAGATTGCCCAACTATGTAATATTCCGCTCATGCCCTATTTTCAGGATTACGAACTGGTTAGTGATTTGCCACTGTTCTATGTCCTATACCGAATTAACTATCAAATTATCTTGCAGATTGCCCAAAATGTTGGAGTCGTTACCGTGGCGCACTTTTCGCGTGTGCTGCACTTCATGAAGATACCGCTGTCGGAATCGGATTTTCTGCTGCTTCTTAGACGTTATATGAAGGACGGATATCTGGTCAACTATGTGGCTTTCCTCAAGCACATCGATAATATTATAGCATACCTGGGCGAGCATCATCTGCTGGACAACTCCCATGTAAGTGTCACCATCAATGCTGATGAATTCGCGCACATCATGAAATGTATTCCATATGTAGGACATAATCAAGGACTTCCCGGGACGTTTAGTGGATCTAGAACTTTCCCAACTTCCAGCTATAGACGGTTGCAAAGCAGTGCATCCAATATTTCCCGATGCTTGCAGTACGCCTAAAAAGAATCGAAATCAGTGCGACATTCTGTTTTGCATTCAGAACTACATCTACAAGAACCAAGTGCGCACCTCCGAGTTCCTAGAGAGCTACGACTCCCTAAACGTAGGCAGCATCACCAAGAATCAATTTGAGCGTGGTCTATCCAACATGGGAGTGGGCAAATATCTGACCCAAAGGGAAATGTCCATTCTGCTGGAACGCTACACTGATCCAGTGGATACCAATCGAGTGCGTTGGCGCAATTTCGCTGATGAGATCGATACAGGTGGAGAGTTATGAACCCTATAAGCAATATACTTTCTAAACTATCTATCTATCATTCTAGTATTCACCATCAAGAACCTGGAGAAGATGCCACAGTGTGTTGTGGAATCGCCGCTTCGTCACATCCAGGAGTTGCCCAGACCAGGAGCCGTACCCTGGGAGACTGTGCCGACGAATATCCGTGATCTGTGTGAGGATGCCATGGGCAAGATTAGGATACGCATCCGCAATCGTCGCCTCTATCTGCATCCTTTCTTCCGAAGCTACGATAAGTAAGGCTACCGATAATATCTTAAATGAAGATAAAGAAAAGCGAACTATTTTCCATTTCCTTTCCAGACTCAACAGTGGACATGTGCACTGCAACATTACTAAGCAGATCTTCCGCACCAATGGCATTCTCTTGTCCGACCCGGAGCAGGACTCTGTGCTGAGTCGGTATGGAAACGAGCTGGGCTTCTGCTACACCAAGTTTTTGGACGACGTCGATCCGGCGGAGTATGCCATGCCAGCGATGGTCACCAAGCAGGAACTGGTGGAGTGTCCACCGTTTGCGAGGGACAATTTGGAGCCCGAGGATATCAGCGAGGAGGTCATTGTGCGCATCCTTACGAACGCCAAGCGACAGGCTGTGGTCAAGAGTGTGGCCGTCATGGAGTTCATGAAGGACTACGATCGCCATCGCGAAGGCGAGATCCTTGAATCAGACTTTAAGCGAGCGCTGGATAACTCAAGTGTAATCATCAAGGAAGAGGAGGCCAACATCTTGTGCAATATGTAAGTTATCATTTAATATATTTTATTTTTAGGAATCCTCTTTACTATATGCAGTCCTTATATCCTAATCTCTTATTCAATTCCTTCCACATGACCAGCTTCCGTTCACCAAATCGCGTGTCCTGTGTTCGCTATCGCGATTTCTGCAAGGCCCTTGACGAGATCTTCATCCAATTGGACACGAACTTGGGTGACCAGGTAGTCACCGCCGTGCCACTGCTCCACCTGCCAAATCTGGATTGTGTCGACTGCTTCCTGAGCTTCGATGAGCGAACCATCTGCTCGCAGGCCCTGATGAAGCTCGCTTGTAAACCGGACGAGATCTCGAATTTGAGCCAGGTGTTCAAAGACTTCGATCGTGAACAATGCGGCTCGATCACACAGAATCAGTTCTTGCGCGGCATCACGGTGCGCGACATGCATGTAATGCTGAGCAGCCGCGAGTTCCAAGCCATCTGCAAGTGCTTCGGCGTAAAGCAGGGCATGTGCATGGAATTCAATTACCGGGAATTCCTGAAAATCTTGGACGTGCTCTTTAGCACTGGCCAGATGAAGCGAAACTATTAGGAGCGCGACTAAACTAACCCTCTCCAAATTCAAAGTGTACCCCATTTGTTAGGAAATTTTTGAATGTCACCAGGCAAGTAAAAAACATTTTGTGGACTTTTAATTTAGATTTTCTTTAATGTAATGTTCGCTTTAAAACTGCCTGATCTCCTATCGTTCAATTAAGTTAGGTTGTAATTTCGCTTGAGAATGTTTTATTTTCTTAAGTGGGAAAATCCACGCTTTCACACGCATTGTTTTCAATGTATTGATTTCCTTGAAATGCTACCTAAACTGCCCGTCCAGCCCACATCGGCATTTATAATCTGCTATCCATTCAGCTTGACGGTCGGACGATTTCATAAAGATTTTCATATAGCTATAGTAGTGTATACATAGATAGATTTGATTTAACAATTCGCATTCTTGCAGTGGTCTATACAATTGTGGGGGTGTACGTAGAGAGATAATGTTCTCGCAGTGTGGCTTTAGATTTTTATTAAAATATAAATCTCTTCCCTTTCAGAAGTGTACATAAATATAGATGTATTATGTATTATGTATGTATAAATGTAGTCTATGAGCGTAATACACATATTCGAAAACGAAAACAAAAACTAATCCTGTTTCCGCTTTCTCTTCTGTATTAGTTAGTATTATGTAATATGGTGGTTTTGTTTGTTGTAGGTTGTTTCTGCTTTGTTGTCTTGTCTTGTCGTATATCGTATATTTTATATATTGTATATAGTTTTTCAATCGAACGGGAAGAAGGCAACCCGATGTGCCAGCCAGTCAACGCTTGCTTCTTTTGTTTCTTGGTTCTATAATTATTATTACATATTACAGTTAATTCATAATTAAAGTTAAACAAATACTTATACTCTATTGTATTGTGTAATGTATGAAACATTTTAGCTGTATTTTGTTTTGTTTTGTTTTGTTTTGTAAGTATATTTGTTTGATTTTTTGTTTTCTTTCCTATCTCTCCGACTTCCTGTGCTACTGACGCGTTAAACAATTACCTCGCATAATGTATGGGACTACATTAGAAAAACAAATTAGTTTCGACACACAGGCAACGTGAGCATTGCACAGCATTAAGTTTGGCAAATGTTGTTTGCCACGTTCCCTGCAATGTTGTCTTGTGGTTTTAGACGGGTTGAAGGGTTGTTTGGTGGGCGGTTGGTTGGTTGGTTGTTTGGTTGGTTTGTCGGCTTAATGAGCGTGTGGCTATGAAAAATTAGCCACTTGCTGAAAAATTACATGTGTCTCTATGCCTAGCTATGTGTGTATCTATTTGTGTTTGGTTTTTGTAGTGTTTTTTTTTCTTGTTGTGGCTTGCTTTGTATGGTATAAATGATGCTTTTTAACTCCCGATGCTGCTGCTGCGTATGACGCTCTCGTTTTTATTGCTGTTGTTGGAATGGTGCTACACATCAAGTGTGTAAAGGTGTGTTAAGGTAGCTGATGTTGATATTATTGCTCCCAGCCAGCCAGTCTATTCATTTTCTTTTTTCCTCATTTCTTTCATACAGATATATACAACGGCGTATATATGCGGTTACCCAGACGGTGTTGTTGTAGAGATGTGTGTTGCTTCTTGTAGTAATGCTGCAATGAAATTAACTTTAATTAACTGGCATCAGAGCGTGAATGGCTTCCAACTCACCATAACAAACTAAACTAGGTAAAATTCAAATAGTTTGCAGTTATTTGGAGAATGCGAGATACCCAATGCCCACGCCCCTTGCCCCTTTTTAGTAGGGCTGATGCCGCTGCTGGCGTCCACCGCCTCCGCGCTGCTTGCCACCGTTAAAACCGCCACCGCCGCCTGTTTTGGAAACGTTTGGAAAGTGTGCAAGACATTAGTCGGTTAAATCGAATCGAATATCGGATTATATCAGGCAAAAAGAAAGACATGCTCAACATCTGCGGGAAGGGTAGGAGGGGGTTCATCTATAGATTTCATTAACTACGCCAAACGACTTCGGTTTTCTTTTTGGAAATTTTGACCAATTCTAGTGGGGGGCACAGCATAGCAAAATAAAGTAAAACATAAGTCATGAAAAGCCAATGGAGGAAGGATAACCAAAAACGATGAAACTGCTTTACAAACATAAAAAAAATTATTTCAAATGGACTACACTATGTAGTATTATAGGAGGGATGAGGGCCCAACAATTCGTTGGTTACAGATAGTTTTCGCTAGGCGCTTCTTACTATTAATACCTTTGGGGCCGCCGCCGCCGCGGGGTCCACCGCGACCACCGCCCATATTGCCACCACCGCCTCCGCCGTAGCCGTTACCCTCAAAGCCGCCGCCGTAACCGTATCCGTCTTTTGGTTGCAATGGCATTTCGTGGTGCAATCAATCACACACAAAGGTGTCGTTGTTTGCGCAGATTAGGTCGTACAGAAAATTGATGAAAACACAAACAAAGCTTATCTTATAAAAAGGTGTAAAACGACACGAACAAAATTAAGATGGGTCTAAGTGGGTACTGCCAACTACTTTAGTCTATATTATTGCTAAGTCACGTGACCGAAGTAGTCACGACTTGGAATTGAATTTTTACATTTACTAACAAGTTTTCAAAATAAATTTAAAATGTTTTGGCACATCTGAATAAAAATTTTTGGTTACTACAACATTCTTTTTAGTGGCTAGTTGGCAGGACTTTGGGTGGAGTGGAACTATCTATTACTTGGATCGGGGGATTGTATTCTTTTACTTTTTCGCTTGGTCAAAATTTGTACTACTCAGTTATGGACGACGCCGACGAGCCGAGGGGAGACAATTCAAATGGCACATACCGAGCGAGCTGGAAAGGAATCACCTGCTCCGGGTCCGGAGGAGAGTGTGGTTGGTTGGTGTGGTTTGGTGAGATCAGGGGTGGGTTGTGGGCGGAAACTGAAATACACACAAAATTGTTGTCTGGTTTTTGTTTTTTTTTTTCGTTTTTCTTTTATTTGCTCATTTCTTGTTTGTGGATTTTGATTATAAGAATGATGGTTAAAATGTTGCTCTAACATTTGGTTGTTGATTGTTGTAGCTGTTGGTTGCTGGTACACAATAAAAATTTAAAAAACAATTTTCGCTCGCTTTCCTCTTGCAAATGGCGAGGAAACTGGCGCAAGGCGGCGCTCACACATACATGCGTTTCGATTGGATTGGTTGTTATTTCGCTTGGTTATATATAATTATATAATATAACTCTGGTTGTTGTCTCAGATTTTGGTTAGTTGTCGACCGGACGCGACTCGACTTATTAACATGTTTCACAATGTATTGCAATGGATTTCTCAATTCAATTCATTCGATTTCTCATTTCTTTACAGCACTCGTTATGCATTTATGTTTTTTAATTTTTACCTCATTTTCCACACAACAATTTCAGCATTTCAATTTCAAATTAATTAAATGTTTGTTTGAATTTATTCGGTAAATAATTTTGTAAGGTTTTTGCCAAAAAAATTTGTGAATTCATTTGCTGCTCTTGTGTGTGTGTATTTTGAATGTCTCACCTCAGCAAAAAGTAATAAAATTATAATTAATTTTTTCGTTAATTTTCTTTTATAACATTCCCTTTGAAGGATCTTCGGGAATTGCAAGGGTCTGGGGGAAGGGGAGGGATGAGGATGCGGAGTCTGTCGCGAATATATTATATTTTTGCGTGTCATAGAAAACGTTTTGCGAAAAACAAAAACAAATGCAAATAGTCAACAAATTTTACTTTATACTTGAGTTAATATAATGATTATCATAATTACTCTTCGTGTTCATTGTTGTTGTTGTTGTAGCTGTTGTTAAAAACAAGAAAACTGGATTTGTAGCTTAAGAATTGTCTCAGAATCGGCTTGACAATATATTAATTAATTCATTCATTACTTTAGTGGTTCCATTATATTATCATTTCATCTTTCTTCTTTTTTTTTTTTTAGTTTTTTTTAGAGTTTTCAATGCATTTTACTAAGAACAAATATTAATTACGCTAAATTACTTGTAAATATATACGTTTTAAATGTAATAGAAAAAGGAAGATTTAAGTAAAAAATGAAAAACGTTACAGTTAAGTGAAAAGTTAACACTGTTGGTGCGGTTTTGCTTGGCGGATCGCTCGATTGCTCGATCTCTGGTCGCTTGGTTGCCTGATTGCTTGATTGATTGCTTGGTTTGGATGTCGGTGGATAGTAGATGGATATAGTGGCTCTACTGGTGTGGTTCTCACCAAAGACCCTCGGTCACCGGTGGTATCGGTTACCGGGTCGGCCGGGCAATCGGTTAACCGCTTGCGAGAAGCTTGGACAAGACAAAGGCGCGCAGCTTGCGATCGTTTTTGGATATTCGCTTTTGGGTGGTTGGTGGCTGTGTTTTGAGTTGAACTCTCATTGGGGGTTTTCTTTACTTATGTTTTGGGTTCGTTTAGTTTGCTTTTTTTTTGTTTTTGTGAGGCGAAACATCGGAAAATTCGGTATTACAATCATATAATCGTATATAAATATGTTCAAAAATCATAATTACGAAAGTAATATTACATAATTAACGGGTACAAGTGCGGGGAGTGGGAACCGAAACACCCGTTCTGCTAACTTGGCTTTTCATCAGCTCTAACTCGGTGTTAAGGCTACGGCTCCCCGCACTTTTCTGTGGTCTGATTGTTAGTTTTAGAATTTCAAGTTGTAGATTAACGGAATAGGAAATTATAAAGACTAAGAATATATTGTTATTGGGGTTTTAATATAAAGTGGGGGCACAAAATTATTGCTATATAATTGTATGGTAAGTATATGTATAGGTATACAAAAATTTTGTTTATATCAAAAAAATTTGTTTACATATTTAAGCATCATAATAATCGGTATAATAATTAATAAAAATATAGCATAAAATGTATAAAAACTTTTCTTGCTTGGATAACTTTAATATAAATGTCAATTTATTTTTTTTTTCTTATCTTGCTTAGATTTTTTTTGTTTAGTTTTCTTTGTATACAGACAACTTGCTAAAAACATTGAGAAACATGCAATTTCTTTGTAAAATAATTTACTCAAAGTTCATGAATAAAGATGTATGTAAATGTACAAATGTATATATAATTGGTATACAGTCAAATTGTCGACGCACAATGACAACATTTGATAGGATCATTAGCAAAAGTTTATTTCAGGATCTGCTCAATTTCAAATTCAAGGATATACGAATTATACGAGGTATTTATATATACATTTGCGAATAGCAATGCTGGTGTATGTGTGATCTGTTAGTGTTGCTCGACTTAACATTTAAAAACCATAAGAAAAAATTATATATGTATATATGCTTGAATTAAAATTACTAAAATTGACGAAGTGTGTTTTTATTATTCGTTTTTTTGTACTGCTACAATTAAGATGTTGTTGATTTTGCTATTGCAGTTATTACTTGTCGTTGTTCAGTAAGTTAGTTAATTGTTTGTAGTTCTTTATACTTTATCCTGGAATCAACGTATGAGCATGCAGAATGCCGCAATGCGCTCGCGGTGCAACTAAAACAAGCCTCAAAACTGGATTGTTTCGACATTACGTTACGTTTTGGTCAAGAAAGTGCAGCGGAAATGCAAGTAAAGCAAATAAAAGAACGATCTAACGAGTGAGACCGGGGGTGCTGCAGTGGTTGCACCGGAATGATAATATCCCGGATCCGCTGCGCTGACTTTTTGGACCCCGGCCTTCAGATCTGAAGAGCTTTTGGTTGTTGTGCTCTTTTCGTATTGTAGTTGTTTTTTACAAGGATTTGCCTTAAAATAATACTATCAAAAATAGTACCATAGTTAAATGTTACGTTTTATGTATAAATATATAACATTTGTATATATTTGATATAAATATATATGGTAGGTATATTGACGTATGGTGCATACGAAAACATATGCATTGCAAAGAACGTGAATATTATCCCGTTGCCGGAATAATAATATGTATCTAAAAATATATTTATATGCTATATATAAGGTATATATATATTTAAATAGACATTGAATCAAAGCTTTGATTACGCATTTCGTGTGTTTTGTTTTTTTTTGTTTGTTGTCGTTTCTGTTCTGGTTGGTTGTTGTTTAGTGTTTTGTTTAACAAAACAAAAAGGAGAACCTATTTAAATAACTATTTTATGGGAGCGCTGGGGAAAAAGGGGGTGTGGGTGGGGCTGTGTTTGTGTGGTGTGGGTGTTTGTGTGTTTCAACAGATTTTGGTTTCAGTTGGTTCAAACAATAACAGTTTAGTTAACAATTAAAAAAGGCACAAGTTGCAATTGCGCAAAAGGCCAAAAACACTGGCATTTCACACAGTTTCACATAATTGGCACATGCTCCTCTTGTGTTTCATGTTTCTTTGTTTGTTGTTATAATCTGGGATTGCTGTTCTTCTGGTTGTTTGTTTGCTGCCCTTGCGTTTGAGGTATTTGTCATCTTTGGAAAGTCTGTTGAAGGCAACCAGGTTGTTGTTCTTGTGGTTGTTGTTGTTTGTTGTTGGTCCGGTCTGGTGGTCGCATATAAAAGGCAGGATAGTAGCATTATATATGCCTCGACTTGAACGTCACGTCTACTTTTCTCATCGCTCCTTCTCACTCTTTTAACAACACATCTTTTTTTACACACGCTTCGTCAGTTTTATGTTTAAATGCTACTCAACTAATAATTGGTAATTAAATGTTTTGTTTAAATGAACTCTCGTTTAAAAGGTACGCTTTAAAATTTTAAACATCAAATATATGCCTTTAAAATTATACGTAAGTTTATATATAATAAGATAGATATAAATGTGTATATAAAAATTGCGATTTTGCTTGTTATATTAAATGATGAAAATTGTCTGTCAAAATACACATTTTTTCAATATAAAATGAACGATTAAAATTTATATGTTAGCATTAAAGAAATGTTTCTTGTTTTCTTTTTCAAATCTACAATTTTTAAAAGTTTTCTTGTTTTTAGCGACGTTGCTTTTGTAGTTGTTGTTCTTGTTCTTTCTTGTTGTTGTTTTTGATGTTGTTGTTCTTTGACATCATATACCAACTTGATTTATATGCAAATGTGCATAAATATAATGCATGCGGTATATAAGCATATATAAATATATACGTTACTATATATCGAAATGCACCTAAACTTTTTTGTTTTTGTTTTTCTCTCAGTTTTGTTTGAATGGGAAACACAACAACGTGGAAATTTGGATCAGATCAGGTCTATGGCAAAAATTAGAAGGATTATATGTTCTGCGGTTGTTGTTGTTTGCTTTGTTTGCTTGATTATTTCTTTCTGATTTTTTGCTGGTCAGCTTTATGTGGCTGAGCTCTACTTAGAACTGCTGATAGTTGTTGCTATTGTTCTTGTTTTGATGGTAATTACTCGACGTGTTGTTATTGTAATAATTGCTTTGAGCACTACTTTGTTGTTTGTTGTATTTACCATAACCGTAGTCATATCCATTATAGTATCCGCCGGCATAGTAGTCGCCATAACCACCGGCACCATATCCGCCGTAGCCGCCGCCATAGCCGCCGTAGGATCCCTGTCCGTCCCACTGGTTGTTGTAGCCTAGATGATGGAGTAATAGGCAGTTTAGAGACGATTTCCATTTGAAGCGAGAAGCACTGTTTTGTCAGCAGCTGTACTAACCACCACGTCCTCCGTAGCCACCGCGTCCGCCGCGCATACCACCGCGTGGGCCTCCACGCATACCGCCCATCATCTGGTTCTCTGGCTTGGGCGTTGCACGCTTAACATCGACCTCCTTGCCGGCGATCTTCTGCTTGGGCGTCTTCAGCAGGTCCGTCACCACTTGCTCCGAATCGAAGGTGATGAAGCAGAATCCCTTACGCTGCGACTTTTGCTTGTCGAATGGCATCTCAACCTCGACGATCTTTAAACAAGAAGAATTTAGGTAAGTCATCACACATACTACTCATGCCAATAGTAGACTGCTTGAGGGTTACTTACGTTGCCAAACTGTCCAAAGTAGGTCTTAATCTCCTCATCGGTGATCTCTGTGGTGAGGCCACCGACAAAGATCTTACCGTGCCTGGCCTTAGCCTTCTTGGGATCGACCTTCTTGCTGTTGATTACGTGCTCATCGACGGCGCTGACCTTGTCAATAGCCTCGGTGTTTGTGAACACGATGAAGGCGAATCCTCGGGAGCGACCGGTCTGGGGATCTGTCTTGACATTGATGCTCTCGATCTCGCCATACTTGCCGAAGTGATCGCGCAGTTCCTCTGGAAAAATAGGAAACCATTTGTTAACATCAGTTCAAATACTTAGTTTTAGTTGTATACTTACTTTCAGTCGTTTCCCAGCTCAGACCACCGACAAACAGTTTTCTGTGAAAGTTTAAAGATAAATTGGTTAGTTTGATGTTATCTTAAAACATTTTAAGGTCGATTGAGGCAATATTTGGCGGGAAAAAAGGTATATATCTGGGGAAATCAGGCACGAAAATAGGTTGTGTTTGATGCGCGAGGCAAATACTTTCTTAATTTACTTTAAATTTTTCATCTCTTACTGATTTTCGTAATGGCTGCAAAAGAATTGATGACAGAGCAAGAATACAAAACGAATAAAAAAAACTCACCAAATTTGAAGTGAAAAATTGCTTTAGTTACTGTATTGCAATCAAAGAATGGATCGGATAGTGTCAAAAAACTTGCAAACTCGGAATGAGCGAAAGAGTTCGAGGAGCGAGCGAGCGATCGATCGAGAGACACAAAACGAGCGAAAGATATAGATATAGTATATATAAGATATGCAAGAGTGAATTATTAAGATTTTGTTTTGGGTATACTTAAGAGTTTTTGTTTGTACAAATAACAATTAACAATTAGTCTTTATTCAATAGGATGAGAAAAAGAATGCAAAGGTTTTTATGCTGGATTGTGGTTAGTTTTACTTGCTTTATTTGGCTGTTTATTTTATATTCTATTTTTTTTATAAAAAGGAATGTTGAAAAAGTATTCATAGACACTTATAGTTTACTGTGATATACGTTATTCTCATAGATTTATGGACTTTTTGGAAAGATATCTCAGCGTTCTCGGCGGATTCCCGGCAAATTTGGAACAGTCTCGTCACACGGCGGCGGAATTTCGATTGCAATTTAGTGATTGTGCGTCATTTTTGTGGCAATTCGTTACGTTACATTCGTTCTTTGTGTTTCTTTCTTCGGGCGATATATATAATGTATAGTTTTTTGAGCTTCATAAAAACAAACGAAAAAACTGCGAGTCTCTTTTTCACTCGGTCTCTCTCTGTCTCCCATTACTTGGTACTTTTTTTGTCTTTCTTTTTTGAGGTAATTTACAAGTTATACGTTAAGAGATACAATATAATATATATTCGTATACAGTTTACATATGGATCCAATTTTAAATCGAGATAATTTGTTGATAATTTTGTGTGTCGATAGTTCTATATATTGGCTGACTGATTGATTGTTTTAGTTTTGGATAGATAAATACCATCAGCTTGAGTATCGGCGGAGCGGAGACTTTTGGAGACTGGAGTGTGGAGAGGGTTGCATATCCTCCAAGTATAAGTCCGCCGAATCCGAATCCGTAACCGTTTGCCGGGGGCAGGAATACGAATCCAAATCCAAATCCGAATCCATATCCGTAAACGACTTGAGCATAGCTTAAAACCCTGACCCGGGGCATTTCACTTCTCTCAAAACCTGCCGGAGAGGAACAAGGTTAGTTCGCTCACAAGACAACAGGATAAGCTATGATTTTGGATTTAATTTCTCCAGTCCGTCCATTTACGGGGGAATCTGCATTTTCTTCGTCAGCGCTGGTTTCGTATTATCGTTTAAATGTACAGCATCGTGTGACTTAAGATTAAACTTAGATATAAAATGATCATAAAGAATGGGCAAATGAAGTGTACACTAGACCTAAAACCAAAACGAAGGGGAGCAAACAAGGGGGCAATTCTACTTGATCATCATTTTTCTCTGTGCTTTAATCCATCAAAATTATTACGCATTTTCAAGATACTTTAATATTTAGTTCAATTAATATTTTGGCGCCTTGGCAACTCTAAACGACGCCGGCTGTCGCTCTCTGAGAGTAAGAGAACGCTAAAGAGTTGGCGAGCGTGAGCTGGAGCGAACGAAGCCGGCAAGCAAAAGAGAATAAGTGAAAACTGCAAAACACGTACAACATACAGAACAGCAGGCGTTAGGTTGGTATGTATGCCTGTATGCAGCCGCCATTTTGGGTACAAAACTGGAAGAGCACTAAATAACAACGAATAGCCAAACCAAAGAGTAATGCCAATTAAAAAGAATACACTGACAAATACAAACAAAACTTTTTCCAACATCTTTTTTTCGCCACATTTTTTGCAAGTGAAAGGCAACCGTATGTTTTTGTGTTCGTATGCGTCACAGTGTGTGTGTGGGGCAACGTGGGTAACAAACATAACCTCACAAGTGGGAGAAAATGTGCTCCAAACTGAAGAAAACTCTAGTTTTCATGGAGGAAACTGTGAGTGTGTGTGCAGGGAAAAACGTTGAAAATTTTCCATGTCTCACGGGACTGTGATGATGCATTTTGCCCCGAAGAATCTATTAATATTACTTGAAGTACAGTCGCACCGACACCTCGCACACACACAAACACACACCGACGCACGAGCGCAAGCTAGAGAGAACACAAAAGGGGTCAGACTTCCCCCGCAGAACCCCGAAAAATCCCATAAAACGCGACCAACGACGTTAGCTTCGTATTTACGTAACAGAGTAGGCAATATACATTATATAGAAGCAGAAAATCTATGGGGGCACATGATCATCGGCTGCCCGTTGCAAAAGAGAAAGAGAGCAAAAAAAAAACGTATCCGCCAGATAATGGACATACCTGTCGTCGTCCCGCTGGCCGGATGCGCCCGATTGGTTGTCCGAACTGCCGTTGGTGGAGCCGGCGGCGCCCGCATCACCATTTTCAGATCCAGGACCGTCGGCAGTCACGTCCTTGGTGAAATCCTCGCCGTTCATCTCCGTATCCACTTGCTTGTTCTCGGCCATTTTGTGTGTTTTTGTTGGATTTACTAATTTCGGGGGCTAAGCAGCACGATTTTCGGTTTTTGTTTTACGCAGAGCCGGAGATTTATATACACACTCGCCAAAAAGTCGCGCGTACGAATGAAATGACCACCGGAAAATGACAAATGCAAGCGACAGCGTGTGTATATGGGTGCGGCGTTGCCACCTTGGTGTGTTGGCAGTTGAGCCGATTTGGTATTATTTTCGTAACTACTTGTATTGTATTTGCCTGCTCTACCTGAGTAACGATAGTTTTATATTACAAATAGATATTTTAGTGTTTTTTTGGTACTAAGCCACCACAAATTAGCCAATACAAGGGGTTTAATGGGCGCGTGACCTGCCTGTCTGCAGTATGGCAGCTCTGATTTATGCAATGTACACACACCAATAAAATGTAACATTATGAAATACCGAAAAATTTAAAAATTATATTGGGTCCCAGCTTACATATTAAACAAGTTACTGTATAAGGTCGTTTTCTTTTTACTTGTATAACAGTATTAAAGTCATGGATATAACTTTTTAAAGGATATACGTTAAAGCAATAAAATACAATATTTATACATTAACTGAATTACATTACCTATGGGCTATAAACATAAACAACAATAGAAATTATTGAATTGTTTTTATTTAAATTTGAAAGCCCTCTCCTTAAATTGGATTAATTTTATTTATACAAAATTATTTTATAATTTAATTTTCAAGTTTCGATTTATCCTTAAAGAGACAACGACTTGTCTCTTTGATAAAACCAATTTTTTTGTTTAAAGAATTCAGCTTAAACTTGATATACAAAAAAGAACAGAAAAATATATATATTATAAGCATCTATGTATTCAAAAACAAAACTGCGCGCCCACCCGTGAATAAAAAGCTCAATAAAAAGTCTAAACATTTAATCCAAAATACCAGATTCTCCACCCCCAAAAAAAAGTGTGCACACACCTTTCGAAAAGCCGCCATCATTCACACACCAACACACGCGAAACCAAGAATAAAACGGTGCAGAGGCAAAAAAGAGGAAAAGAGGAACGAACGTCGGTTCTCTTCTCGATTCAACACACTTGTCCAATTTCATTGCGTTTGCGATTATTTTCTACTCAAAAGCCACTACCTATGCATAGTAACTTAATTCAACAACTACTGTGATCGCCAAACATCGGAAAATAACAAAAAAGCACGTCAAGAATTGCCAAGTTAGTTATTCTCATGAAAAAGTACAACAAAAATTGCAACAAACTAGACTAGTGTGTGTAAGAGAGTGCATTGGTGTTCGTGTCTGTGTGATTTGTGTGCAGCTTGCAATTTTGTATTGCATTTTATACGTCTCGACCATCATTTAGTAAACCCAAAAAAAAACCGCATTATTTCAGCGCTCCACAAAAAGTCCAACTCTCCCCGCCCTCGCAGGAAGATAACAAAGAAAAGTGCTGCAAAAAGTGCCGAATTTTCGGCAAACTTCAACCCAAAAGCAATACACACTGTGCATTACAAAAAGGAATAAGAAGAAAGCGGAGAATTATCGCTAAAAAAAAAAAAGAAAAAAAAAAAAAAAAAAAGGTGAGCCGGCGGCGGCCTCGTGTGCGCGGTCTAGAAAAACTAGCATTTTCCATTTGTATTGGGTGGCGCATACTAGAAAAAATCGGCATAAAAAATGTTCTATGGGCGTGTTTTTCTCTTTGCGCTAGAGCTATTTTTTTTTTTTACCATTTTAGCGGCTTTTTTTTATTATCGCTTGCGCATAACCTAAAAATGTTCGAAAAATTTTGTTTTTGTAAATTTTTGTTTAAATGCTGCTCTTCAACTATAGCTTTCTTTGTTCTTCCTACACACGCGGTTCGCAAGCAGAAATAGAGAGGGAAAGAGAGAACGCAAGAGAGTGGCGCGTTCATAACCGAATAAGTGTGCGTATGTAGGCGTGTGTGTGTGTGCCGCAACTCTTTATGCATTATTTGTTTAATCGGCAAATGTTTATGGCGAAAATGGGGCAAAGGACACCTGCAAACTTTGATATTTACTTACAACTTTTAAAATTTGTCCAAGTCGTATTGCAAGCCAACAGTTTAATATTTTTGCTAAGCTGGAGTTCATTGAATGCGGCGCCACAACCTTGAGACCCGAACATAACCTCAATTTGATTCATGCTCCCCGCTTGGTGGCTTCTTTTTTTTTGCCCAATTGTATGAGGTCATTTACTTGCACACACACACACACGTGCTAAGCCCACTCAGCCAGGATCGCGGGCATAAAACTTGAGGCCCGTGCAGGTTTAAATGTCCTGCAACGGCAAGCAAAATGGAATTTCGCCTGACAGCTGCACTACACAAAATTTCCCCTTTTTCGCATGTGCAAATGTGTGGGGGGCCACAAAAGTGGGTCAAACTGCAGCGCGCTGCGTCTTTTTTATATGCACTGCGGTAAAATGTGCTCCCTTTTAGAGGGCACAACTTCCCCTGCCCCTACCCCTCATCATTGTAACCAAGTAAAACTCCAGATCCTTATTGGAGAGAACAGCAGAGGTCAACATTTAAGTGGCCACAAGTGTAAATGAACACATCTAAATTTTAAGTTTATTTACCTACCTTTCTCTTATTAAATCTGAATTTTCGAGATGAATTAAGCCATTTAAAAAAGAGTTTCGAGATTGTAAATAACAAAGTAACCGCTTCCCTAGATTTCAAATGATCAGATTGAGAAATTGACACTGCCGTCTAGGACTTTTAATAACTTTTGTAGTCCCAAAACCAGACAGATCCTCTGTATATTAATACATTAATTTTAAAGTGCGTGTATATTTTTTGCACTATTTCGCAGACGTTCGAATCCCACACTCTCGAGTTCAAACAATCGACACCGATTAGCCACCGTGTCGAGAGTTCCAACCAAAAGCTAAGAAGGGAAGTAGAAATTGGAAGCGGGGACAAAGAATCCGAGTCGAGGAGTCCGTAGTTCAGAGAGAAAGAATCAAACGCCAGCTATGGTCATGGATGCGACCCAATCGCAGCAGCCTTCGCCGCAGTCGGTAGGACGCGAGTTTGTCCGCCAGTACTACACGCTGCTGAACAAGGCGCCCAACCACTTGCACCGCTTCTATAACCACAACTCGTCGTACATCCATGGAGAGTCCAAGCTGGTGGTCGGTCAGCGAGAGATCCACAACCGGATCCAGCAGCTGAACTTCAACGATTGCCACGCGAAGATCAGCCAGGTTGATGCCCAGGCCACGCTGGGCAACGGTGTGGTGGTTCAGGTCACCGGGGAGCTATCCAATGATGGCCAGCCAATGCGGCGCTTCACCCAGACGTTCGTTCTGGCCGCCCAGTCGCCGAAGAAGTACTACGTGCACAACGACATCTTCCGCTATCAGGATCTGTACATCGAGGACGAGCAGGATGGCGAGTCGCGATCGGAGAACGATGAGGAGCATGACGTGCAGGTCGTCGGTGGCACTGTGGATCAAGCTGTGCAGGTGGCAGGAGATGTAGTTGCCCAGCAGCCCCAGCAACAGCAGGCTCCTCCGCAGCCGCAGGCTCAGGTCGTGGTGCCCCAGCAGGTGGCTCCTGTAGCGGCCAGTGGTGCTGCTCCACAGCAGATCTTCTACCCATTGCCAGCGGGTGCTGCTGCCGGACGTCCTGTAGCCGTTTTGCCGCCAGCTCCGCAGGCAGCGGCGGTCCCACTGCCCGCGCAGTTCACCGTTCCGGCGCCACAGCCCATCCAGAATGGTGTGGTCTCGCACGAGGAGCTGCAGCAGCAGCAGGTGTTGGTCCCACCCAGCGTGTCTCCTTTGGTGCAGCAGCAGCAGCCGACCGGCACGCCTGTGTTGCCAATTGTCCCAGTGCCAGCCGCGGGCTTCCAGCAGTCGCCACTGGTGGCACCACAGCTCATCCAGCAGCAGCCACCAGCACAGCTGCCCCCGCAGCAGCAGCAGCCACCTATCCAGCAGCAGCCTGCGCAACAACAGCAACAACCGCTGGCGGAGCCCGAGGAAGTGGAGGTGCCACCAAGGCAACAGAAGCCACCCACGCCCGTTGAGGATTTTAAGACCATTCACGAGCAGCAGCAGCAGGAGAAGTACGAGGCCGCCAAGCAGCAGCAGAACGAGCCCAAGACGTACGCGAATCTCTTCAAGTCCACGTCCTCCTCGCCCAGCGGCTTTGTTAACGCTGCCCTGCAGCAGCAGCAGCAACTCCAGCAGCAGCAGCAACAGCAGCAGTCCATCAGCAGCAACACCTATAACTCTTCCTCGGCATCCACGGGTGGTGGTAATGGCAGTCAGGTTAGCTACTCCACCACCGCTTCGTCCTACAACAACAGCAATGGCAACTCGCGACTGGACAACGGTGGCCCGCTGCCGCAGCGAAACAACTCGATCCGCAACAACAAGGGTGGTAAGTTCATCAATCCACCCTTAAAATAAACGGGGTCATTCCCCTCTATTCGGTTTTAATATAAAAACTCTTAAAGCTGTAGTGCGAAGCCTTGGATTTCACGTGAAAACAGTGTTTACTTAGAAATACTTCATTAGTTTTCTTTAGGGTTAATGACCTTTTATGTTAAATTGCATTTTCCGTTTTCCGTTCATAAGTATTGAGCCATTTTGTTGTTTTTTTTTGTTTTGTCTTATCAGATTCTAACTTAATGTTGGCTTATGTGATAAGCAACGTTGAGTTATTTTTATGTTGCGCTTTTTGTTAACTCTGACTAACAGATTATTCTTCACATTTCACAGACTTTGAGCAGCGTCGCTCGAGCAACACGCAGCAGTTTGGTGATAATCAGCAGCTGTTCTTGGGCAATATACCGCACCACGCCAGCGAGGATGATCTGCGCGAAATTTTCTCACGTTTCGGAAACGTCCTGGAGCTGCGCATCTTGTCCAAGGCTGGCAACAAGGTGCCACCAGGCATGCGCAGTCCGCTGAACTATGGATTTATTACCTACGACGATCCTGAGGCGGTGCAAAAGTGCCTGGCCAACTGCGTAAGTTAGGCACAAACTAGATTTAATTATTTATATACTGTAAGGTATAATCCAAGTGCAAACCGAGGGATTATCGCCTTACTTTTTCAGTTTATTAAAAGGTGATCTAAGCATATTCTTTCCATTTGATAGCCCCTGTACTTCCCGGAGAACTCTCCCGATGGCCAGAAGTTGAATGTGGAGGAGAAGAAGCCGCGTGTCCGCAACGACATGGTGCCGCGTCAGCCGATCGGTGGCAACAACCTGAACAACAACATGGGCCGTTTGGGCGGTAACAACGGTCCGCAGTCGCGTCCGATGGGCAACAACAATGGCAGCGGTGGTGGCATGATGCGTAACAATGCCGGAGGCAACAATCTGCGCCAGGGGGGCGGCGGCGGCGGAGGAAACGGTGCTCCACGCCTGGGAGGCGGCGGTGGATTTGGACAGCGCCAGGATAACCGCACAAGCGTCGGCAACAACCAGTCTAACGGACCGCTGCGCGGTGCCGGAAATGGACAGACTGGAGGTGGCAACTACGGACGTCGCTAAGAAAATTCCAAAGCACGACATCAGCAAAAGCATCAACAAATGAGCAGCAGCAGTAGCGACTACAGCAACAACAAAAACAGCAGCAGTAGCGACTACAACAACAAAAACAGCAGCAGCAACGACTACAACAACAAAAACAGCAGCAGCAACAACCCAACGTTAAAAAACATCGACTTCTTCCACAATGCAATCAATCAATTACATTCAAGAACATCTCATGCAATTAAACACACAAAGACACACAATCACGCAAATCACACTAACATAAAGTAGTTCGAGCAACAGAAACCGTCAACTGTCCTTTAAATGTTCCTGAGCGCAACTCGGGGCGTCGAGCTACAAAAAAAAAGAATGAAAAATATAATGAAAAGATCTTGAGTCTTTTCTTAGTTTAATTGCGTTAGGCTCGCTTTTTCCAGCCAGTTCGTGCCAAAATAAACCGAAATTCTGTGCAAATCTTCGTTGTGAATCCAAAAACAAAAAGAATGAAAGCTTCAGCTCGGCAACTGCTACTCCCTACCACCCACCACCCCTCACGGAATCAATTTCACCTTGAAACACGTGTATTATTTTTTAGTCTCAACCATGCACACCACCCACAACACACTCATCGAAAACACTAGATCGCACACAAACAAACAAACAAACGCAAGATACACTCACTCACCCATTTTAGCATAAATGTAAACTTTAGTTTCAGCTTCTGTTTGGCAAATAACCTTCAACTAAATCTATCTTATCTTAAGTACGCAAGATGAGAGAAATTTGTTTCAAAAGAAGGAAAGAAGCAATGCAACACATTTTTGTTTGTTTTTTCATTGAATAACCCCATTACTTAAGCTAAAAAGAAGAGGAAATTAAAAGAAAAAACTTACGAACTTAGCTAAAAAGATATAAACTGAAAAAAAAAAAACAAACAAAAAAATGAAAAACCTTTGTAAAATGCAATAAAAAAGAGCAAAAGAAAGACTTGAAAAAAATTAATTTAAAAACTAAAAAAAAATGGAATGTAAACCCAAGAAAAATGTAAGGCGCGATAAAGCACACAAGAACACAAACCTCTTAAAAAACATTGAAAATAAAGGAAAATCAATTCAGCACCAAGCCGCAAGAAGGAAAAGCGAGGAAAAACACAAACACACATCAACGTCGACGTTTTGCGCCCCAGAAAGTCCGCGGCATTTTAGAGCCTGTAAACCTTTTGCTACTTAAATCTAATTTGCAGACACTGACACATTTAACTAGCTAGTCTATATAAGTATCGTATCGGTTCAGTTCGGATCGGATCGGTTCGGTTCGGTTGATATCGAATGATTGTTGAGATGAGAGCGTGTGAGGGCAAATGCGGTGCCGGCGCCGCAGGCGGGGGCGTGGTCGATGCAATCGATGATGAGGAACGGATGGACAGACGGACAGTGTTTTCGCTTTTTTTATTCGTTCTGAGTAATGAGTTCAAGGTCGTAAACCAAACTAAGTCAAGCAACTTCAAACGATTTGGTGTTTCCAACGCAGTTGTGAACTAAAACTTAGTACATATTTTTTAAATAAAATCAAGAAAAGCCCAAAAAAAAAAGAACACGAAATGGGAAGATGAGAAGCATATAAACACACAAAAACCTATTATAATAAAAAGTTGGGGGACGAAACACAAGCTACTAACATTTTTCTCAAGGTAAAACAAGCAAAACATGTAACAACAAATATATACAAAAATATATATATAAACAAAACTCATATAATTTAATGTTAACTTTTAGACTTACCAGAAATCTAAATATACATAAATATATATATATTTATATAACTGCTGCTGCAAAAGAAAAATAAAGCAGCAAAGCGAAGAGAAAAACTGAAAACATTTAAATTCGTGTGAGCAACATTTGAGTTTTGTCGCAGGCGTCCAAATATAATTGCCTAAGTTATTCTTGTTTTGTTAAAGCTAAAGGACTTTTGATTCGTTGGAAACATATCATTTGTTTTTGTTGTTTGACGCCTGCCCTAGAGAATCAATTGCTAAATTAATTACAATCAATCAATTTCTAATGCAAGCACACACATTACACCACGCATTTCTAGCACTGTGAACAGGGTCTAAAGCAATTTTAGTGCATTTTTTGTAAAACGAAAGTGTTAGTGTTCAAATCTTAGCTCAACGATCAGTGCTGAAAGTGCACCGTGGACACCGACAACACCATAAGAAAACCCATAAAAACAGCATCAAACAATACAATACAAATCAGAGGTACTAACTAAATCTATATAAGAGTAAAATAATAACAAACAATTAGAGTTCATGCTCATTTATAAGTAAACCGATGAAATCACAATACTGCAGTTTGTAAAGAGTATAGAAACCAGGAGGGAAACACTTAATTATAATTTAATTTATATGTATACAACTACAAAATAACTATAATAATAAAAACAACCACAAAGATTCAGCGTGTTTACCAGAAAACTTATGATTTGTTTCATTTCCGCTCAAGATTTTTCAAAAGCACACTTTTGTTTTGGATCGGTTCGTATTTCCTTTTCTGGTAAATACGGTAACTCCTGAAAAGAAACACCAACAACTGAAAGACTAGAAATCTGTAAGGAAATATATCAAGGCGACTTAATTATCCTGCGACTGAATCCGATTCCCATTGCCTTTGTGTTGAAACAACTGAAAAGCCGAGCATTCTGCATTTAAGTGAAATTGATGCGCACAAAGCAGAGCAATCGAAAGCAATTTGCATTACTTTAATCAAACACAAGCCAGTCGAAGAAATATGTGTGTCCACCACTCCCCCCCCAAATCCCAAATTCCTGGCATAATTCAGTGGTGCGTTTTATAGCGTTTCAGATATAAAACATTTACGCAAAATCAATTCACTCATGCAATACATGCAATACTTTAAATGAAAGCAAAAAAACAAAAAACCAACAGAAATAGTATAAATAAAGAACAAGAGTTTACGATTTTAAGTCTCAAAAAATCGCTTGTGCTTTATTATTCATTTATCTTGTACGGAACCGCTAACAAATTAGTAATGGCAATAAACTTTAGCAGTAAGTTGGGGTTCACCTTCGTTTCATTGCCCGCCGCTTAGACACCTGCGAGCATTAAACACCAAGAAATATTCGATTATTTTTCCTATTTAAAAAAAAATTTTTTAAATAAAAAAACTTACCGTAGGCTGGTGGGGAAGCCCCATTGGCGATTTTTGGAATCACGCCGTTGGTGGGCGTTTGAGCGGGCTTGAAGATCTTGTAGTCCTCGGTGGGCCACTTCTTGATCGCTCCGACTCCCACGGCGGCACCTCCAGTCAAACCCAGTCCCAACCCAACACCCGATGTGCCATCCGCATCGCCACGGGCGCCCAGATCCAGCTTGTCATCCAACGGAGTCATCTGGACGACCTTCAAGTCGGTCTTGGGACGATCGCTGGTCGATGTCTGGGCATGTTTGTGCCCAGCCTTCGGTGGCCATTCAACCACTTTGCTGGGAGTCCACTCCTGGGCAGCGTAGGTGCCGGGCTTCGGATAGGAGGACCACATATCCGTAGCGTGTCCGGCAAACGGGTTACCCGGCTGTGACTGCGGCGGCGTCATGTACTGTCCGGGTGTTGGCTTGGGTGCCACCGGAGTCACATAGTGGGCCCAGCCGTGAGTGAATGCCGATGGCGGCAGGACGGACTGGGCCAGGTAGGGATTGTAGTTGGCATTGCTGTTGTAGTTGTAGCTATCCAAGGTGGGCGGCTGGGGCGGAATGTAGCCGGCTCGGATCGAACCGGAGACGGGGAACCGCAGACGCTTGCCGGGATCGGGCTTCTGGGTGGACCTCTTCACCTCCACCAAGGTCTGAAGGATCGAGTGCTTGCCCTGGGCTAAAAATCAAGCAAGTTCAGACTTTACCTATTTGATCATATAAGTATAACTCAAGACTACTCCGGCCATCATAGATACTTAAATAGTTGAATTTATCCAAAATGACTTTTCAATAAGTGAGGAACAAAAAAGCTTACCCAATGCCTTCTCGGCACTTGATGGATCCTCAAACTCCAGGAAACCAAATCCTCGTTTACGCCCAGTGTCCTTGTCCATGAGCAATTTCACGGTGGCGACTGCGCCAAACTGCGAAAAGTATTCGCGTACGGTTTTTTCATCGTGGAAGTCCTTCAGACCACCAAGGAAGATCTTGTTCGATTTCACGAACCCGGCTCCAGCGCCACAACCTCCGAGAATGGAACCAACGCCTCCAACCCTGTTGAACTCGTAGCGCGGCAGAGCCGGCTTGGTCTCCACAGCTCTGATTAAATATTGATAGATTTGAATTTTTCAATGAATAGAAATTGAATTGAACATAAAATATTTGATTGGAAATAGGGTAACAAAGGATTAAGGAACTCACTTATTATCAATGGTGTGGGGACGGGCCCTTTGGACAATTTCGATGGATTTGGGATCCACATAGGTGACGAACCCAAAGCCCCTTGAATGGTTGTTCACCGGATCCCGCATGACCACCGCGTCGGCCACGCTACCGAACTGACTGAAGAATTCGCGCAGCGTATCCACAGTCGTCTGAGTGGATAGGCCCCCAATGAAGATCTTGCGCAAGTGCTCGTCGCCATCGTCCTTGATGGCCGTCTTTCTGTCAGCTTTGCACTGTATACGAGGACTTTCGTTAAAATCTATCTACGAATATGTTGGGGGACTATGATCTTACATCTCCAAGGCACGCAGACGTGGCACAGTTATCCGCATCCATTTTTCAAAAGATATCCAAATTAAAACAGCCCGATTCACAGCACAGAACTGAAGCCAATCACAGATTGAATGACTAGCACATAAATCAAAACGTCAATCACCTAGTTATGGACTATCGAAAGAGGTCCATAGATATAGTTGCCACCTATAGATGATTCAGCATTATTGTGTACAGAAAGGGCTTAAAATCGATAGGGTTGTGTTCTCCTCACTGAATCCTTTAAATGTATCCCTATAAAATATCGGTCACCTTGCCTTTTAAGAATGGTAGACATTCTAGATATACTACATACCTGTATACAAGATTGTATTCCATATCAAACTCCATTGATATCGTTATACCCGTTACTATTAGAGAAAAAGGGTATAGTAGATTCGTTGCAAAGTATGTAACACGCAGAAGGAAGCGTTTCCGACCATATAAAGTAAATATATTCTTGATCAGGATCGTCTGAACGCCTCGATCTCAGCTAGAACGTTGAGATTAAGCATGCAGCTTCCAGAGACATAGCGCAAGTTTGTTGTCCGAATGTTGCCACGCCCATAATAAGCCGCCCAAAACTAGCACCCCCCATACTTTAGTGGTGCGGGGTCGGTCCCGAGAGCAGGATTAACCAACCAGCAGATTCGGCTTCCACGGCGATGAAAATCTCTCCCGAAAATTAAATACAGCTTATGTTTTTGCTAGTGAAAATGATTCTTTATTGAGAAATTCAGAAACAAAAAAGGTGTTAGTAAAATACCGACTTGTTACCGTCACTTACCTCCGCATACCAAACCAGTTAGCCAGAAGGGAGCCACCAACCAAAGTCCAAAGTGAGTCCAGGCCACCGCTGTGCCGACTAAAACCATGAACTTATACCTGGGGGAGATCTCGGTCCACCCCTTTTATCGGGAAACAAACCGTTGCGTGGAGCAGATTTCGTATCCGCGTATCCGGCCCGGGAGGGAGCATCCGTCCGTAGCCCGGCCAGTCTTGCAAAGAAATAGGCAGTGCATTAATACGCGGTTTGCCTGGGGGTTAGGTGGGGGTCTCTAATGACGGTAATTAGCCCTGCTCGCTACCCTGCCGATCTGGGATGAATCGGAACCCCGGATTGTGCTGCAGCTGCTGCTCCTTTTTGCTAGGATATTGCTCCTGTGATCATTTCGTTTCGTTTTGGTTCGGGTGGGTAGGTAACATTGGTTAGGATTTTATTTTGCTTGTATCTCGTCGCTTTCGTTTCAATCGTAACGAACTAATTACAGAATGTTTGTGATATTTGTTTAGCGGTTTCTTTTTTTTCTGGCTTAGCGTAGCATCTACTTCTTAAGGACTAACAGAGTTGGTATGTATATATGGATTTCGCTTGCTAGGACACCACTTCTTGACCACTGTGCAGCATGTACACAAATATGCGTGGCATTCGCTTTTCAGGAATTGGGATCTTCTTTGCCATAAATCATAGAATAAATATATAAAAGTTCTTAGTTGTACAAAAAAGTGATTACAAAATATGGTTCTATTTGATTTCTTACATTTCGCTGGATCGCTATAAAATAAAATCAATTGAAAATACATCTAGCTGTGGGCCATTTCGACATGAATAAATATCAAGGAAGGTACTCTACCTTATAACACCCTTACAACAACTGGATCCAGAGGAGAATCCGTCGTCGCTCAGTTGGTAGTCAATTTTATACAATAAAATTATTGTTTAATTTATATTTTGTTGGTTGGTTTGTTTCTTTCTTTTCGTTTGTTTTTGTTTATATAGTTAAAACTAAGCGTTCAGGGTTCTTAGCATCCTAAACATGAATTGATCAGCGAATTATTGGTTACAAAAGAGAGATAGCAGCATTCAAACTGTGGACAAGTGGCGCCGATTCGTTTCGTTTTGCTTTTGGCTGTTTTGCTTAACGCATATTATTTGCTTGGTGCTTTTGGCAAGTGGCTTTTGGTTTTGGTCTGCAGGTTCTAAGGCCGGACCCAAAACTGAATGCTTGCACTTGCTCTCGGCCTGGTTATTGGTTCTGCATCTGGATTTCTTGGATCTGATCTTGTCTGCCTGGTCTGACACACACCTGCTACTGATTGCCTGCCTGTGAATGTGCTTGTGCCTCTGCATCTGCCTGCCTAGACTGCCTGTTTGTCGTCTAGCTTGAACTGACACTCTCTCTCTATGTGTGTTTACCTAGTTGCGAAAGAGGAGAAAATTTTGCATTAGCTTGGATTCGTTCCGAATGAGATTGATTGCTTGGCTACCAACTAGCTGCCAATAACGACCAAAGATCCGAGCGTTCGAGATAATACAATGGGATAGGACCTGCGGTCCACTTAATTTATATTTACCTTGTCTAGTAACGTCTATTGCCGCCGCCCATGTTGCCACCCTGTCCACCGCCTCCGGAGTTGTAGTTGTTGCCGACAAAGCCTTGACCACCTCCACCCTGGTTACCTGTAAAAGATGAATGCATTGTTTAAGCTTGTCTACATTATAGTCAAAAATCTAAATTATCTATCTTACCCTTGTTGAATCCTCCACTGCCTCCTTGACTGTAAGGAGCTGGACGGTTGTTGCCAAAGTTGTTGTTGCGCTGTGGTCCACCACCGTAGCTCTGCTGGTAATCGTTGCCAAAGCCTCCGCCACCGCCACCACCGTTACCGCCCCAGCTACCATTGCTGTTGCCGCCGTAGCCACCGCCGCCACCACCACCGTTCCAGCCGCTGTTGCCGCCACCCTGGTTGTTCCATGGGCCACCTCCGCTTCCGCCCTGCTGGTTCCAACCGCCCGAGCCGCCACCCTGACCGCCTCCAAAGTTGCCGCCGCTGTTGCCGAAACCGCCGCCGCCAGCTCCGCCCCAGTTGCCTCCACCGTTCTGCCGGTTCTGGCCTCCCCAGCCACCGCCGCCGCCTCCCTGGCCGCGATCACCCTGGCCGCCACGACCGCCAGCACGAGGACCTCCGCGTCCGCCCTGGCCACCGCCACCTCCTCCGCCACCACCACCGCCCTGGCGATCCATGTCCTGCTTGGCAATCGCCTTCTTCACGTCCAGGCTCTTGTTCTTGATGGTGTGGTTTTTCTGGAGAATGATTTTGTCCACGGGATCGTAGTCATCGAACTCAATGAAGGCAAAGCCGCGCTTCTTGCCGGTGTCCTTGTCGGAGACAATGTTCACGCCCACGATCTGGCCAAAGTCCTTGAAGTACTCGCGCAGGCACTCCTCATCGTGATCGTCCCGAAGTCCGCCAACAAAGAGCTTCTTCACCGTAGCTCCCGCGTTCGGGGCATCGATCTCCTGGCGCGGCACAGCCCTCTTGGGCTCCACGGTGCGTCCATCGATCTTGTGTGGCCTGGCATCCTGCGCATTGTCGATCATGTACGACTGGGAGTACGTGATGAACCCGAAGCCGCGAGAGCGCTTCGTCTTGGGATCCTTCATCACCACCACGTCCACAATGTTGCCCCATTTCTCAAAGTGCGCCTTTAGGCCTTCGTCTGTGGTGCGGTAGTCCAGGCCGCCGATGAACAGTTTGCGCAGCTGCTCTGGCTCGGTGATCTGTGGGTGCGTTTAAAACGGATTCAGGGTCAGTAGATATACAGCAAAATCACTAAAGAACTTCTCTAAATGAAATGAAGCTTTTAAATTAATGAATATAAAGTTGGCTAATTTAAAATAAATTTTTTTTTTTTTAATTAGTCTCGTTTTTAAATACATCGATTTCTGTACAAATTCCAATAAAATTGATTCTAAAACCAATGATTGTGGAAAAAATAAATAAATAGATATGAGAGAGTATAAACCGGTTGATTTATTTTGTTTAAAAACGTGTTTGGAATAATATTTATTTATATATATATTCTTGAGTATATGCAGCTGTTAAAAGATGTATGAATAAAACGATAATAGTGCTCAAATATCCTTGATTCAAAGTGAGTACATATTGCTATCTTATCGGTGGTAAGAGGCAGAAAGATATGTATCACATGGGAAATTATTAGATCAATACGATCACAGATCGAATGAGATTGGCCATTGTTTATTATAGTAATTTACCTGGCGAGAAAACGCCGCCCGCCATTTTTTTTTTACTATTTGCACCGCCATGACAGCCCGTATATGTATATATGCAATGTATGTGTGTGTGTCCATACGCGCATGCATGAATTTTCGTTTTCTTTTTGCGGCAAGGCAAACAGCCGGCAAGTTTTTCATCGGCAATTACATATATTTTTCGCACAAGGGGGTCAAAAAACTTGTACCTTGTTAAATTCGCACAGAGATCGATGGCCTGGACAATTCCACGTACTTTACTTTCGGGGCAAAAGCCGCGTGCTATATTATATGCAAGAATTGTCGGCGTCGACATTTTGCACTTTCCCACGCGCTGGCACAAAAAGTAATTGAACATTTTGTCACTCACCTCGTCGCCATCGTCGTAGTTTCCGTTGGAGTCGTTAATATCCGCCATTCTTGTATTGTTTGTTCTTAACACTCAAGCAGCTTCAAAGTCCAAGCACCGTATGTCAGGTATTACTGTTTTGTTTTTTTTTTCACAGCAAATGCATGAAAAAATAAAATGTACAGCACGCACAAAGGAATAAGTGTGCAGTGTGACCAAGTGTTGAGTACGCTAAAATGCCAAAACGTTGCGTATCGCAAAGAATTGGAACGATAGCTGGATTGCAATAAGGGTGTTCATCAATAAAGCGACTGAAAAATTTGTTAAAATTACCATTTGATAACAATTATTTCTTACGTGTTTTAAAACATTTTTCCTAAAACGGTATCATCCGATAAGGAAAAGAAAATAGTATGTTGTCTTTAAAAAATAATTTTTGTGCTGCTCTTAAAATGTATTATTATTAATACAGTATTTTTACTACCGTGATAAGCAACAAATACATAACAAATGCTATCATTTATTAGCTTATATTGCATTAAAAAATGAAATGTGTTGAGAATTAAAGAAAAAAAATTAAATATGAGAAAGCAATTTGTTGAGCATTCTAGAAAGAAAACTTTGATTTATTTATGTATTTAAGAAATGAAATGCTAGCTGATATTAAAATAAAATAATATGAATTCAAATTGTATTACAAAATAATTCTATTATTAGTTCTGATCACCTAAACATGAACTAGAATACCCTCATGGCAGCGAAACGCATTTCGCGCTCAAAACATCGATAGGCGAAATATCGTTTCATTCCACCGTTGGATTGGCTGTCATACATCGCTTTTGTCTGTCACTTTCACTTCCGTTTGTGTCGAGTCGCTTGCGTTTTTTCGTGTGGTAAAGAAGTCTAATAAATAGAGAGTGCGACAGCGAGTAAATTGTAAATTTGCCACAAATATTCTTCAGTAAACGGTACGTGCTAGTGAATACGATTAAGTGAAGAACAGCGCATATTTTGCGTTATTGAATTGACTCGTTTTTGCAACGGTTCTGTACACCCGGTACATTGCGAGCGTGTGTGTGTGTCTGCCCTCTGTATGTGGTGGCCGCCATCTTGGCGAAACACACAGCGCGTGCATGTGTGCGTTTTTTCTTTTTTCTCCATTCTGAAAGGATAGTCGAGCAAAATAGAGGCTGGAAAATGAAACGGTTCCCTTGCTGATTATATACCTCTATGCATTATTTTGTAGCACCTGCTCCAGATACGTAAAGAACCGTTATCATGGTGGGATCTCGAGTGTATGTGGGCGGTCTGCCCTACGGAGTGCGCGAGCGCGATTTGGAGCGCTTCTTCAAAGGCTACGGCCGCACTCGCGATATTCTCATCAAAAATGGCTACGGTTTTGTGGTGAGTACTAAAACCATAGTTTAAGCTGGCATAGTGCCGAAAGTCAGCAAAATCGATTTCAAGAAATTTCTGCAGGCCTCGCTTGTGTAAAAGTAGCGAACCCTTAAATACCCTTGCTTGAAACTAAAGATCTTCACATTTGATATTACCATGCTAGGTAACAGGAAATTAGGGTTGTTCTGGCACATGCCTTTGCTTCTTAGACATAATTATTCCATTAATTGTGTATCAAAAACAGTGAGGTAAAAGCAATTGCTTGTACGACCGGTCTATTGAAAATTGAAAACTACTCAAAACGAAAAAAAGCACAACAAAACATATTATTCTGAAAACCAGCGTGTTCCCATAAAAGAAAAACGTTAAAAACTCCACGTTAGTGCGCGACATAGTAGACAACAAATAGGTGGGGCATTCTGCAAGGGCAGGGTAACCTCATACTAATTCCATAATCAATACTAATCACTAATTAAATTTTCAGGAATTCGAAGACTACCGCGATGCCGACGATGCCGTCTATGAACTGAATGGCAAAGAGCTGCTGGGCGAACGGTGAGTTGCTAGATATCAGCCAGCTCAAGTACGACGTGACTCACATTTGTGTGTTCTATATTCTTGCAGTGTGGTTGTTGAACCCGCCAGAGGTACCGCTCGTGGCAGCAATCGCGACCGCTACGACGATCGATATGGTGGTCGGCGGGGCGGCGGCGGCGGTCGTTATAACGACAAGTAAGTAGTACGGCCAGTAAGCCTTAAAACCGGACCAAAGTAGCGACGATACCGTCCTCTAACTTCGTTTGCGTTGAAGTTTGCCCTAGAATTAGCACTGCCAAATTGTTTCGTTTGAAATCTCCATCCACACAGATGCAGCCAGCTTAAATCGATTTGTTTACAATGCTCTTGCAAAATCAGTTTACATTTTAAAGCTACCATTATATACCTATAATAATAGCCCCTTGCAATAGAATCAGAAATTTATATTATTAATTTATTATAATAATTTTATAATTTTTTTGGTGTAGTTTTTATGTTGAGTGATAACAACTATTCATTGATAATTTAATCATATAAGCTGATTTCCTCTGTGTGGAAGGTACCCAAAAGACACTGACTTGCTGTTTATATTATTATTTCCAAGACGCTCCGTTTTCCTATGCATACTATGAGTTCCTTTTATTTGCACGTTACCCATCCGCATAGTATGTAAAATTTTTAATTTTTTGCGCATAACCCGAATGTATATATGCATATGCTGGTATATTAACCATTAGCGTTGATTTTTGTGATGGAGCAGCGGGAGCAGCAGCGCAGTGTCAATACTAATTAGCGAATCCATTCAATTATTCACCAGAAACAAAAATTCCAGATCATCCTCTCGTTATGGCCCACCGTTGCGCACTGAGTACCGCCTGATTGTGGAGAATTTGTCCAGCCGCGTTAGCTGGCAGGTAAGTGAGCATGGAACGATGTATCGCGCCTATGGCGTGGTAATCACTGTAGCTTAGATTCGAGGAGTGTAGTACTAGTATTAAAACGGCTAACCGATTGAAATGGATCACTATTACCATTACTATTACCCATTAATCAACTTACCCATCCCAGAACCAAGCACCCTTTTCGAGCCCCTTTTTGATTTCGAATTACTCCCCGGTGTCTCTGTCCTGTTTTGTGTTTTAACTCCTCCACTCTGACTAGAGCCAACTCTTTAATCTGTAATTTAGGCATAAGCTGTACAGTTGACCTAGGCTTAAGTGAAACGAAACAAAAGATATTGCTAAAACCCTGGTACTGATCGGTGTAATCTACCCACCATTACTTTCTCTTGCACACACCAACCGAAACCGATAAAAAAAGAGTTTGATGTGCTTTGACTGAGAGATTCCCTACTCGGCTTGGTCAAAATCTAAAACCGAAAGAGAATCGAATTGAATCGAATCTAATTGAATCGCCGTGAGAAAGACAAACTAGTGACCGACCGGTTCAGAGTGTTACCCAAAACCATGATGTGGTGGAAGACAGAGAGAGACAGTCCCCAGAGCAGCCCCAGATTGGTTTCGATCTGCGAACTACGATCTGCGACCTACGACCGACCTCCACGATGCGCCATCGCCGCCGCCTCATCCATCCGTCTATTCCAAATATTCGAAAACATAAAACAGAAAACATAAAGAATGAACAAGTCGATCAGAATCGAACGTACAACACAAACACCAAACTGAATGCAATACCAAAATCAGAAAGCAGACGAAGACGATGGACGTTGATGAGCTGCCCGGGTCAAAAGGCCAGCCCACGTATTAAAGCCCACTGATTCAAAAGACGTAGGCTGGCCTCTTGCGTTAGGTATTTAACTCTCTGCTAAATACATTCACAATTTTAATTACCAACAATATTATATAAAGAATTGTCAAATTCCTTATAGCCATTGTGAGTGTGAGGGTGCGAATCGAATCAATCGAATGTGGTTAGATGAGAAGCTTGCGTTCGCTAATTCTGAGATGATGTGATGGTCTTGGCGACGATGAGAGATGAGCATATGACGATGATCGATCGATGACGATGACACGATGCTGGTCGCGCATATTCAGTTACCAACTTCGGCTAGTGCCTCCGAACTTAGTCCTTCCCCCCATTCCCGGTTCTTCTGGCTTCCGGCTCTGACTCTGGCTTACGGCTGCTGCTCTAGCTGCGGCTCCGGCATACGGCTACCGGCTCCGTCTCCGGCTGAGACTACCGACTAGACAACCAACCCAACCCGTTGGAGAAGCGAGAGCAGCGTCCCGAAACGTATTTCTTATTTTTGCAGTTCGTTTGTGCGTGAGGTGCCGAAGCCGCTGGTTGTTGTCCGCCTCTGACCGGCAAACTGCTCCAAATGCTCCACTCTCCGGCTCTCTGGTGCGGTGGTTCTGGCCAGCGATGTCTGCTCTGATCTGATCTGACCTCCTGACTGTATCCGGTGTGTGGCTTCCTCCGAAACTAAACGAAAACAGCTACCGCAACACTTGAATACCTTTTTGCCATTTATAATATGATTCTGTTGTACATGAAAAAACATAACAAAACTAAGTACTTGGTACGCGGCCAATCCAAACCAAAACGAAAACCAAATCCAATGTAACAAAACGTAACGAGCTCTGGCCATCCATCCGCTCATCCGCCTGCCTGGCCACTGGTTCTCTGGCTGCCTGGTTGAGTTAACGATGTTCGATCGGACTTTCGATGAGGTCATGAGGTGTCCTTGGTGTCATTGGCCCACAGTTACTAGGCAGACAATCTAAACTCTCGGTGTAGAAACGATGTGTGTGTCCTCCTCTCTCTGAAAGCGCATTAAGTAAGAATTCAATTACAACTATTTTGTTAACTTTAATTTATTTCCAAACCAAATCAACTCTATATATATCTACTATCAATTGCCAACCACTGTTAACTATGATTGTTTACGCTTAAGTTTTGTGCCGCGTGCAGCGTGGAGTGTTTGAATGTTGTGCTCGGGACGCTCTGGGCACCTCTTCCTTTTCTCCTGGCCAAGCGAATCCTTCGTCCGGAGTGAGGTTCTCGGTTTCCACACGTAGGCAGGCGCGACAAGAGCACAGGATAGACGAACACAGGGCACTGAGTGAAGTGAGAGAGAGGGACTTGTGAGAGGCTGGGACTTGGTTAGGAGCCCCAATAACCCCGAAAAACATTCAGAATGCTCCACCTGCTGCACGGGCTGTCCTTTAAGTTGCAACCACTGCCGTCGGATGCGAATTGTGCGAGACATCTGCCAAAACAATTTCTCTAATTACTATGTTTTCGTTTCGACTTTGTGCGTCCCTGCAGGATCTTAAGGATTACATGCGCCAGGCTGGCGAGGTCACCTATGCCGATGCCCACAAGCAGCGCCGCAATGAAGGGTATGTTTCAAAATGGAATTATTTTTTATAACTGAGTAACTAAAATTGTCTTTCCTTGCAGCGTGGTTGAGTTCGCCTCGTTGTCGGACATGAAGACGGCCATTGAGAAGTTGGATGACACTGAGTTGAACGGCAGGCGCATTCACCTGGTCGAGGATCGTCGTGGAGGACGCAGTGGTGGTGGTGGTGGTGGCGGCGGCGGCGGCGGACGTGGACGCTCCCGTTCGTCCAGCTCCCGTTCGCGCTCCCGATCCCGCAGGCGCTCTCGCTCCCGCCGCTCGTCGCACTCGCGCTCCAAGTCTCGTAGCCGCTCCAAGTCCCGTGGCGGACGCTCCAAGTCCAAGTCGCCAGTCAAGTCTCGTTCTCGCTCCCGCTCGCGCTCCAAGTAAGTATAGAACATCGTTATGTTGGGATCGTACTTAATATAGGTTGTTTTGTCCATAGTTGAGGTTATTAAATGCTTTGTGATATATGCTCTAATATTAATTTCAATAGATTTTACTAGATAGAAGACGTATTAATTGCGATCCCTGGCTTTGTGTTTTATATGATTACCCACTCATTTGATTACTTCACTTCCGCTGCAGCAAATCGCGTGACGTGTCCAAGTCCAAGTCGAAGTCCCACTCCCGCACCCGCTCCCGTTCTCCCAAACGTGAGCGTGACTCCCGTTCCCGATCGCGCTCCGTCTCGAAGCGCGAGTCCCGCTCCCGCTCACGTTCCAAGTCCATCCGCCGCGACTCCCGCTCACGGTAAGTTTGGCTACAATCCGATGACCTCGGCTCAATATAGACAGTTCACGATTCTTTCTTTCGTGCTTTCTTTGGTTTTGTTTGGATGCACCTGTTTGTAGCCCGCCAACAACGGTGGCGGTCGTTCAAAAGCTTGTTCTATAGTTTACTACAATGCCTTTCTCTTGCAGCGATCGATCCGCATCGGCTGACAACAAGTCGCGTTCGCGCTCACGCTCCCGTTCGGCCTCGCCCAAAAATGGAAACGCCTCGCCGGACCGCAATAACGAGAGCATGGACGATTAGATTAGTTAGCTGTCCCATTAATATTAAAGCACTTGATTTTAGACTTCTACTATAACTATTCTACAAACAACAAAACTCAGACACCCCTACTACAACCAAAACTAATGAATATGAAATCATACAAATCCACCACTGTCGAGCCTCGTCATTTTTTTTAGTATATAACCACAAATTGTTCTAAGTTTTGCTTCGACACTTGGAGTTTCCCACTCGCCGGTGGGCCATGTGCTGGAAAATGACAGGGATCGCTCCGTTGGACGGACGGGCCGTGAGTGTGCCGATTTGGATTCAAGAAGTGCACATGGCCATGGAATTAGTGCGACATGTACACCGGAACACTTTAAATTGTCTATACGATGAGTAATTTCAATAAATACGGATAAATTTTAACTAAACATGTTTGTTTGCTTGGTGGCTTGCCAACCTCAAAGAAATATAAGGTATTCGGTTTAATCATATAAATTTAGTTTATTGTGTTTTTTTGTTTTTTTTTTTGTGTAATTTCGGAATATAAGTATATTACAAAGTCTTAGTTTCACTATTTCGCATTATTTGCCTGAATTAAAATTACAATTTCATTTGATTTTATTTATCTTGAATTTAAAGAACTCCAATGGTAATTTGAACCTCATTGGATGAAATATATTCTAGTTAAATATTTAAAATTTGGAAATGAATTAGCAATCTAAAAATCGTCACGCTAAATCAAATGCATAACTAAGTTTTATAAACTGACAAAGTTTTGGTACTAACAATATATCGTTTTTGTTTTGTTTTTAAAGTAATTACTTGTACGAATTAAGTATACTATTATATACAAAGCACATAGGGATAAAAGAGATTTTTCTTTCCAAGCGTTTGACGTCTCGAGTGAGCAATGGGCCTTGCAAAATGCACCGACTAACTAGAACAGATAATCGAAAATCCTATTTTAAATGCGAATCGAATGCCGTAAAACAATTTCCATGGGTTGGTTGGGTATGCTTAAACTAAGTGACTGGGGAACTCGCCTCGACATTATCTACAACTATAACTAAATGCATTCTTTGCGTAAATGCGATAGGGGGAGGTCTTGGGGTCTGAGACGGTATATGTCATGTACATATATATGTATATATGTCGGTCTGGCACGCGTACGATCCGCACATTATGGTGCCACACTCGTGTCACTACATGTTGCACGTACGGCGAGTTATTTGGCACATCGTGGAGTCACTAGAGTCACTGGAGTCACTTGAGCACTGGAGCCAAGTACTTTGACACTTGGTTCGATCGAGGAGGTCGACTTGGCTGCGGCCACTAACTACACGTAAACTGATATCGAGTTGCGTAATCATAATAAGTCTGAATAAAATGGATTTTCAAACGTTATCTAACATTAATCGGTTACAGAGTATTTACAGCATTAATTTGACACTTCAATTGCGTTACTTTGGCTCCTGGCATGTACTCGTATCTATGCGTTCATATGCAACTTATATTGAAACCGTTCGCGACTTCTTTGGGAAAAGCTAGCGTGCTTTTCATTTCAAATACTTAAGAAGAGTAGCGGCAGTTTGTTTTTGAATTTTGAAAGGCAATGAAGGTTTCAAATTTGAATCCAAACTATATGGAATTATAAACGCTTCTAGTACAGCTTGATTTCAGCTCGAGGCTATCCGAATTGGGCTATTGAGTTCTACAGACGTCTGGAGGAGATTCGCGTTGAGATACAAAGACTACGAGTGAGTGTTGCCGTTCCATAATCTCTAGGTTCTATCGCTCGGAAGTGGCAGTGGTTTACATTCAATTGTATAGTGCCCTAGTTGTAAGTGTTTTATATATAATATAGGTTAAGTCTCTATCATGCCGACTACATGTTGTATAGATCTACGCACTAGTTCACATTGTAAATGCACACACATGGCATGTCCAAGGCGCGGGAGAGCCTACTCAAACTATCGCACATTATCCAAGCGCCCAAGTCAATCAACACAACAATCAATCCAACAATCAATCAATCGTCCTGCGCCACATTCAGTTGCGAATCTACATAAGTATTTAAGTACTATTAGAGCCTTGTTATCACTTTCGATTTGTAAGTCGTTTTCGGCGAGGTCGAGGGCCACTTCGTTGTTCCAGGAACACGCCAATCCTCCACCTCCACATCCACATCCACCTCCCTACATAGATATCCATATCGATATCGATTTCGCCTCCTAGATGCGAATGGACAGCAGGGAGACATTGCGCTTGAGCAATGTGTGTGGCCGCAGCTCCATGCTCGCCGTATCCCCCATGTCAGCCATGTCCATGCCCATGTAGCTGCTGTCCATGGTCCCGCGATCGGCCAGGGTGTGCAGGCTCTGGGTGTCGTAGTCGTAGTTCAAATCCTGCATGGGCACCACCTCCGGCAGAAGGTGTCGGATGTGCGTCGGTGATCGCCTCAGCTTGTATTGGTTTCTGTGGGAGAAGATCGCAGGACACCAGGTTAGTAGCTCAATCTTGCACGGCGGTGATACACAGCATGCACGATGGGTGAAGTAGCCTGATTTTACTGGCATGTATATACGTGTTTTGGTTCATCCTAATATCCGTTCAGATAAGGATTATGTGGATTATGGATTAGTAGAGTCAGGCTTTGCATGCAATCGGATGAAATGGAAGCTTACTCTGCATCGTTGCTCTTTCCCAAGTTGTTACTTCTGCAGATGCGCAAAGCAAAATGTGTAGTTTAAACAAAAATGAGTACACATAAACACAATACGCATTAAAGCTGCAGAAGAGTAGGCCAAATCACTTGAACGTTGAATACATAGTTTAAAGATAGTCTTTACCCCTTATGAGCAATTATATATTCCTAGATTCCTTTTACATACGAAATGCATCATTAATTAGACATATGTACTATCCTCAAGTGAACTTCAAAAGTCCATGTTTTCTTCGTTTATAATGGTTTACCTCACCAATTGCATGGCGAACACATGTACGTTGCCAACTGGCTGGACAAAAAAGCGGAAATACTTGAGGTGAAGGACTTTAGAGGACCCCAGATACTTCCGAGTTCCATCTCGGTTCACATCAGCCTATCTCTGCGAATTGGCCTATCTTCTGAGCCCCGTGCTAATCGCCCAATTACGTACTTTTTGTGCCGGTTGCCATTGAGGCACATGCAGTGGCACGAGCACATGGACGAGGTGTTGCTTCCGTTCAGAGATTGGCCATCGTGTCCCTCGTAGCCGCTCAGAATGGATCCGTTGGATGTTATCACATCGCCCTCCAGCTTCACAGCCACTTGCAGCGCCTGCAAGGGGTTAATCAATGGGTTAGACGCATATCTTATGGGGGATCCATGAGGGTGTTCTGAATGCCGAGTGGGTGGAGTATAGCGTTGAAGACTGGGGAGCGGTATTCGTGTGGTTGTGGTGAATGCATATTCTTGGTGCTCATTGGTTCAGTGTCGTAGAGTGGAAAGCCAGGTGGTGAAGCAGTTTGTATTTGGGTTTTTGAAGTTTTTGGGGTTATTTGGGTTTTGGGGAGTGGGGGGTGGGTGGTGGTTGGTGGTGTTGGTCGAAAGTATTGGAATCTGAAAAGCCGCAATCACCTCGTTGGTCCATAAACTGGACTTGGACATAAACTAAGCTCGCGTTTTGCATTCGATTCAATTCGATTCGATTCGTATCGGTTTGTTATGGTTTCGTTAAGTCAAAAGCAACCGAAAAGATGCGAAAAAAGAAAATATTCGATTTATTTGATTTGATATTATCGGGTAGCTCTCGCATTTTGGGCCTGCATTGAATAGATTGTATCAATTAATTTGTTCAAAACATTGGTAATATAAGTAGTTATCGAAAAAGTATAAAACCGAAGGTGCAAGATCAAGAATTAGCCAAGTGTGCAGCAAAGTGGCAAGCAGATATGTATGTAAAAACTATAGTTGATTTAACAAGTTGTTGGTCGAAAGGTACGAGAGTATGAGACAGGTGGAAGTTATACGAATAAAAGTTACAAAATTGTTGTAGTACTATGGCGGGGTACAGTGAAGCGTTGCTATAAGGTAAGGTAAGGTAAAAACGGTAGAGTAAAGCGGTTGACTACCAAAACGATGGGGAAAAGGGCCTCGCCTGGCCGCATCAATGGCATGATAGTAATAAAATCCGAAAAAACAGTCCTCAAGTCTACGGTAATAGGCAATAGGTAATAGGTAGCAAATGGCATGAGTTGCTCGACTTACTCCCGCATGGAGCACTCGGATCTCGCACTCACCTGCATGGCCTGGGCCTCGTCGCGTCGCTCATCCTCGGTATTCATCGTAACAAACCTAAGTACTAACAAGTTCAGCGAGGCGGCCACGATGGCCAGGCCAAATAGTATAAATATCAGTGCGAACATCACGTACTCGGGCTTCCTGTTCAGTGCATTGTCCCTCTGCAGGGCTACCATGTCGCCAAAGCCTGTGAAAAATCGAAAATTAGATTCGAATCGAGGCAGTTCGAAGTGCACCCAATCCTTACCTATAGTGGTTAAAGTAATAAAACAGTAATATACTGAATCGAAGTAGCTCCAGCCCTCAAATTTGGAAAAGGCCGCAGCACCACCAGCTATCGTCAGCGAACTGAGTGTGGTCACAACACAGATGAGGTCCACCTCCGAGGCGACGGTCCTCTTGCAGCGCAGCGAGGAGCGGACCGCTTTGATAACGTAGCTGTGGGATGAGATGATCATGAAATGCTGCATACTCATAGGCACCGATTGGTTGAAACACACCTGCTCAGTCTATTCACTCTTTCTCCGATGCTCTGGAACATAACGAGGCCCAGGGGAATCCCCACGATGGCATAGCACATGGTGAAGAGCTTCCCGCCCACCGTGCTGGGCGTCGAGTGTCCGTAGCCTGAAATGGTGGTGGAGGTGGTGGTGGGTCGTCGTGAGTGCTCCATGTGGTTACAATGCAATGCAGGTTAGATAACTCACCTATGGTGGTTAGCACCGTGGTTGCATAATAGAATGCACCGGTGAATTTCCACTGCTGGCCGGCCTTGTGCGATTCCGATTTGAGCACCACAGTCTCCATGACTTTGAAGTCCTCCTGTGAGATATTGTATTTGCGTATTATCATATCCTCGGCATCTGCAATTAGTAACGAGAATGGCTTGAGTGCCTGTGACGCATTTCAGGTAATGGTGGCAAGCTGTGCACTCGAACAAATTGGGAATTCCAAAGCGGAATTTAATGCGACGTCTCTATATGAGAGCACAAAAAGCTATAGCTCAAGCAAATATGCAGATGAACTATTTGGTCCTTCGATGCGAATTGTGGTTCAGTAGCTTTTCTTTTGCTTTCAAACGCAACTTTTTCGTGCAGTGCACTGTGCAGTGGCACTCGAGAGTCGCACTCACCTTGCAGCGCCTCCCAACGACGCTTTTCCGTTTCCGATTCGAGGGCGTCAAAGACGGCGGCGCCGACTAGCAGATAGGTAAATGTACACACGATCAAGGATATCGTGCGCACATTTTGTTTCTTCATTCTTCATTTAGGCGAGTATTGGGTGAGTTGATCCTTTGTTCACTGGCGTCGCCTCCGCTTGCGGTACAGTTTGCACGGCTTTTCCTGGCTGCTGCTGCTGCTACTGCTGCTGCTCACCTGGCTCACCTGGCTAAGCGGGCTGCACCTGCCGTCGTCCATATGAATCCTGCTCGTCCTTTCCGGGTGCCGCGACTCACGCTCTAAGGACAAACTACCCAAATTGGGTTATGACCCCAACACAACCCGACACAACCCGACACAACCCGAACCGGCTGCACTCTAGTTTCGTAGTCTCTGCTGATTTCTTTTTGGGCAAACTCACTTAGCACTTTGATTGCATTAAAAATAATATCACTGGGGGCAAACGGGGGTGGAGCAAGTTCTGGTGCTGGTGCTGGTGCTGGGTTCACGTATTACTCGGTTAGCTCCTGGCGAGGAGGCGGTGGTGGCGTTTATTTCTGTCACAGGCCGTGGGCCTTTGTCCTCGTCGCGTTCGTTGCGCCGTCCATGTCCTTGCGTTATTTATGCTGCCAGTGAACGTAGCCGTGGGTGAGTGTGTGCTAGTGCTGCTGCCAGTGCATGTGCATGTGCATGTGCAGGCCATGCTGCAATCCTTCATCGGGCGACGGCGCTGCTCCTGCTCTCAAGGATTATTGTGCCACTGGTGCTGGTGGTGGCGCTGGTGCTGGTGCTGCTGCTCCTGCGGGTGATGGGCGCCATCGCGCTGCACTTGAAGTTTCTGCCGCCGTGTCCTTCCTGCGTGAAATGGCTCGAATTAGGGTTTTGCTTTATTGCCGGGCTAAAAATAGCTACTGCAACTAATCTGTCATCATCAATACAACGCTCCCACTACACTTGGTTGCTCCTATGGAGCTTCGCCTACAGTCGTGGTCAACCTAATGTGGTGATAATAACTAATATTTAAGGATTTTCAACTTTCAATACAACGTTTTGATCAGTAATGCTTCAAAGTAGGAAACTCCCACACAAAGGTGCCTAAAAGTATGATGTGAAAAGTATTAACTTCTTTTCCTTGCTCATAGCGCATTTATAGCATAATTTTTAGCACCTTCGAAACTAAAAGGATATCGTAGCATACTTTTAGACACCTATTTAGGGAAAAGGATGTTCCCAATAAAGTCCGCAGCCTCGAAACTCAAGAAAAGGTTCTGGAAAGTGTGTACTTAGGTGTCTAAGGACTTCTGATCCTTTTCGAAACGTCAAGGATCGACTTCAACTTCGTTTTTGTGCCAACATGATGACCGGCGCTGTGTGTACTCCTCATCTTAGCTCACACACACATATGTACACACACACACTCGCCCACCACACAAACATGCAAATGAATTTTTCATTTGCATGTGTCCTTCGCCCAATGAGCGTAAGGACTTGTGGACACACTGGCACAACTGGCACTTTTTGGCAACGTGTGAGGCTGCAAAATCTCAGCTGTAATTGTTGAATAATTCAGTTAGCGCGCGGGATAATGAGACGCCGAAAACTGAAAATGAAAGCTCCTCCTTGGATTTCTCTCAACTGTGAGTGTTTTTGTGTGAGTGTGTGTGTTTGTGTGTGTGGCCATCTAACGCCAATTTATTGATGAACAATGGGGCAGCATTGCAGTGTCTCTGAATTATTCAACTGTATGTGTGTGTGTGTGCGTGCGAGTGTGTGGGGCTCAAAACGCGTTGAAGTGTACGCACGCACACAAGCGCAGCGCAGACACAGTCTTTTTTTAATTCATCGAGTGTAGCAGCCGAAATGTTGGTCCTTCGGTGCGGATTGTGGGGGTTGGTTTTCCTTCGCCCCTCCGCGACGCACAGACACACATTCACTTACACACACACACACGCAGGCAGCAAAAGGATGCCCGCCCTTAGTTAACTTTTTTGTTAGTTTCCCCGCTGCCTGTTTGTTGTGCTATTTCGCGCAGCTTTCGTTCCCATTCCATCACAATTCCCATGCACTGGCAATGACAGTGACACTATCAAGAGTCTGCCCCCCATTCCGCTACTCCAGTTCGCGAAAAAAAAGGGAACAGTGGAACTGTTTCATTATATAAAGCCCGCACACATACACATCCTTTCCGCCGCACAGGACGAACTCGAACGGCTTGCAATTTTCATCGGTCGCGATTTGGCAGCAGGCAGATCCTTTCAAACGCTCGCGATAATTGCACAAAAATTCAGCGGCGCCCCACGATTTTTTCACTAGCGTACTTTGGCTGCGATTGGACCGCACTTTCGTCCTGTCGCCACTCGGATTCGCATCCGTAATGCTCTCGATTCGACGGCTGCGGCAGCTTTGGTCCGGCGCACAAAACAAACGCACTGGTGGGGGATAATAATTTTTGTTGTATATTTTGGCCAGGAATTGGAAATGTTATTTGCCAGGCGCTTTGGTTGAATAATTACAATGCAATTGTAATTATCCTATTTCGTGGCAATCGGATGCTGCGGCGCGGGTGAAAAAGTTTAAAACTTTTGCGCTGCGTGTTGCTTAAATAGATTTTCGGGCGAAAGCTCGTCCTGCCAAATTCTCTCTCCCCGCGGAAAATCTCTCTCGCTGTTAAGTTAACATGCGTTCTAACCGGTTAAGCTAATTCTGCTGTGGGTCTTGGCTTGAGTCCGGGCTGCACACTGTTTCTTAAAACAAAATATTGATATAATTATCTAAACGAAATACATGATTTTGATGTAAATTAAAAACTTTCATTCATATTTATCAACAATGCACTTAAATCAGTCAATTAAGAGATAAAACATTTTGTACCTTAGGGAGGATTACAGTTTGAAGGATATTGTGGCGAACTAAGTTCTCGAGCATTGGTTGAGAACTTGGATATTTAAATTTTAATTTTTTAATTTTTTTAATTGTTCTCCACTGCTAATAAACCTTGCCTATTTTATATATAAGTATTTCATTCAGCTAACTACTAACATTCAACATAAGACAAAAAAAAGAATGGTTAAATTTTATTTAATTCTAATAACGTTCATTTTATGATTTAAAGAAAACATTTATAATATAGTTGTCTTATATTTCATTTTTATTGAACAGTACAAGCGTTATAAAAACTTATTTGTTAGTAAAAACGTCTTGTAATTTGTATTATGTTACACATCATTAAATGATGGTTAAAAATTAAATGCAAAAAAAAGTGGTCACAATTCCAAAAGAACCCCTGAATCACAATATCATCCTTGTGGCTGTCACCTGTGCACCTTGGGTCACTCCCTTGCTGCTCCTTGGCCCAGTGACCCGGCTGTCAGTCAGTCAGCGAGATGACTCTGGTTTTAATTGGCCCGAAAGCCAAACCAAAAATCAATGTTCGCAATTTGGAGCATGCATTTTCAGTGGCCTGGCCATGGGCTGATAACTGAAATGCAGGGCAAGAGTACACAGGGAACTCGAAGAAAGCTTAAACAGGTAACAGCATCAGTGCTCCATCGCCTCGGGTGGCAGGACGATGTTGCAGCCAAGGAGTCCGCGTCCACTCCAGGTTTTAGGCACCAGGATCAGGTCCAGCTGCTGCTCGGCGCGCTTCACTTTCAGCTGGACATTCTGGCTCTGCATGTTGCGCACCAGTTCGCCAATCTGGGCGAGATCTCCCTTGAAGTTGCCGCTGTTGATGGAGCCAAAACGGAGGATGGCATCGCCCACACAGAGACCCTGAAATGGTAAAAGATGGCACCATTAATGCTGTTTTATTCGCCTGTTTACTACGATTACTCACAGCTCTCTCGGCGGGCGAGTCGGGACTGACCAGGTTGACCACCACGATGGCGCGCGCAGGTGCAAGGTCTGCGATATTAGCGCCGCCGGGTGATCGGTCGCTGTCCAAGTCCAGAGCGGAGGCACGGTTCACCAGCTCCGGATCTGTGGTGGCAATCTCGCTGTGATATTGGTTTAGCAGCGCCTGGATCTGGTTCATCAGCTCCTTGTGGTCGTTCTGCAGGCAGATTATCGTTTGTCGCGCCAGGCGCACCTGGTAAACGTCAATGTCGTTGCGCGGAAAGCCCTCGTCGTCCACCAGTGGTCCGCTCATGCCCACATTTTCGTTCTGAAAGGAAGGGATCGTGACATTTAACTGGGTTTTGAGATATCTTGCAGCATAAACACCAGAATTTGCTCAAATACAATAATGTATATACCCTATCCAAGCTATAGGGACTCTTCTTCGCTAATGTTGTAATGCTTGCGCAAGTGGACATGCCCCAAACAATAGTAGGGTATAGAACACTTTTATATTTTGGGTACAATTCATCCATATACCCGCTGTCACAGTTTAAGAGCAGCCGATCATGGAAACCCCGAAGGTGCGTCACGTACATCTTGCCACACTGTTTACACCCCATTCCCAGCTGCTACAGGGTATCGGCCGATGAGCATGCAAATTTACTTACGGCGGCCAGGATCTGTCCGTTTCGGCTGATCTGTGCCTCCAACTGCTTCTTGGCGTTCATCAGCCGCTCCAGGCGCTCTTTGGTAGTGGTCCCTGCGGCCATGACTTCCCCTTCGATTCGAGTTATTCGAGCGCTCGTGCCAGAAACACAAATTTGTTGATTTTTGTTAATGTTTTCACTTGGACAAGAGAGCAGCGGCAGAAACAACAACAATTGATTTGGCAGCCCTGGTTGCTGGTGTCCAGTGTGACCGTATTGCGGCGAACTAACTTTGACCAAAAACTAATTGTTAAACAATTTTTCGGAAGGGGAAAAGAACAAATTGAACGGAGAGTAAACACAGGAATTCACAAATTTATATGAGAAACAGATCGCACAGTGGTGGAACGGAAGGGGGGATCGCCTTTCCAGCGGACTTCGCAAAATAAACGACGGGCGACGAGGGACCTCGAAAAATCGCACGCCAATCAATTCGAGTGTGTGCGAATTGATTACAAAAATAAAGGTATTTCGAGAGGTGAGCGATAAAAGCGCGTGTGTGTCTGGTGAGGATTAGGTGTAGCCATGAACTAACCAACCGTTCCGCAGCCACAGGCGACTGCCCGTCGACTCCCATCCGCCGGAGTGGGGCCGCCACCTGCGATATGTGATCATTGGGGCTCCGCGGAGGTTTATGCAATGTTCTAGCTCTCGGCTAGTCGGAGGAGAAGCAGCCGGAGGAGGAGAAGGAGGAGCAACGGGCCAGATGACTGTGACCACCACCATGGAGGCACAGGTCAAGGCAGCGCACCATCATCATTTACACCATCCCACGGGCGGAGGAGCCCAGCACAAGGTGGAGGACGAGGAACCGGATCCCGTTGAGGACGAGATGACCGTACTTCTAGCCAATAAGAACTTTCACTATGACGTCGCCTCCGAGCTGGACGACGACGCCTTTGTGGAGCTCAAGGAGGACACCGCCCAAGCGGATGGCACAGGTGGTGTTGGCTTCTACAATCCGGATGAACTGCTGCTCGAGGAGCAGCCACATCCGCAAGTCACGTGGCTGGACGACGACGAGATCGAGACGCTCGATCGCGTCACGCTGGACATGGGTAACATGTTCTTCAATCGCGTCGACAGCCAGGACATAATCTATCAGCAGAAAAAGAAGAGCATTAAGATGGTGGGCAAGTACATTATGGGCGATGTCCTCGGCGAGGGATCGTACGGCAAGGTGAAGGAGGCCATGAACTCGGAGAACCTGTGCCGGCTGGCCGTCAAGATCCTGACCAAGCGGAAGTTGCGCAGGATTCCCAACGGCGAACAAAACGTGACGCGCGAGATCGCTTTGCTTAAGCAGCTGAAGCACCGACATGTCGTGGAGCTGGTGGACGTTTTGTACAATGATGAGAAGCAGAAGATGTACTTGGTTATGGAGTACTGTGTCGGCGGGCTGCAGGAGATGGTTGACTACCAGCCGGACAAGCGGATGCCCCTGTTTCAGGCACACGGTTACTTTAAACAGCTAGTCGACGGCCTGGAGTACCTGCACAGCTGCCGGGTCATCCACAAGGACATCAAGCCAGGCAACTTGCTGCTCTCCCTGGATCAAACGCTGAAGATATCCGACTTTGGTGTGGCGGAGCAACTGGATCTGTTCTCACCTGACGACACGTGCACAACGGGCCAAGGTTCTCCGGCCTTTCAGCCACCGGAGATCGCCAACGGACACGAGACCTTCGCCGGCTTCAAGGTGGACATCTGGAGCAGCGGAGTGACTCTGTAAGCGTCGTTTAATATCAAATGCATCGGTGTACTTCACCTATTTACCTGACTTGCAGCTACAATTTGGCTACTGGACAGTATCCCTTCGAGGGCGACAATATCTACCGATTGCTGGAGAACATTGGGCGAGGTCAGTGGGAGGCGCCCACGTGGCTCTTCGAAATGGACGCCGACTTTGCCAACCTGATCCTCGGCATGCTTCAGGCTGATCCCAGCAAACGTCTCTCCCTGCAGGAAATACGCCACGACACGTAAGTTGGAATTCCACTGTGGCGCATCATGATTACTGATGCCTCTTATCCACTTCCAGTTGGTTTAGATCCGCCCCGGTGAAGACCGGCCCACCGATACCCATTCCCCCCCTGAAGGGCGACAAATACCGCAACTCCACGGTGATACCTTATTTGGAAGCTTACCACTACGGCACCCAGGAGGAGGACGTCTACTTTACAGAGCACGACGTAAACCGTACGTACCAACACCACTTTTTTCGAGTGAACTACTTTCATGGTTAATTTCGCAGAGGAGCTCGCCCGCCAAGCGGCAGCTGCTGCCTCCGAAATTCGGGCCAAGCAGTCGGCGGCGGCCCTAGCCGCCTGCCACGCCTACGAGCCGCCCTCCACAAGTGCCGCCGCAGCCGCCGCCTCCGGCAATTCGCTGGGCAACGGTAGCAGGGAAGAGGCGCCAGTTAAGAAGAAAGGTTCGGCGCTAAAGAGGCGCGCCAAGAAGCTGACGTCCTGCATCTCCGTGCGCAAACTGAGCCACTGCCGAACTTCATAGGCGCATTAGATGCCTCCACTAAACATAGATGCTAAGATTTATCGAAAGGAATAACTTTGTTAACAAATTGTGAGGAACTTTTTGGTTTTGTTTTCCCGTTTTTTTTGTTGTCCTACATTCGCCAAGTATTTGTAACCATAGAATCATGTAGGAAATTCAGGAGCAACCTGGTACCGCCCGAGCAGCACCAGCTGCAGTAGCAGCAGCGGCAGCATGAGCAGCAGCCGCAAGTGTCAGCGGACACTTTAAGTTAGCTGATGCTAATTGGGGAGTTGGTGAGGAGCAATGGGGCGACACGAAAGCTATATATCCATGTGACAATACTGTGTATTATATGAAACAAATGAAAGCGTAAATTAGTCGTTAATATATGATGTACTGAAGGCAGCCGAGGATTGCCGGAGGAGACGGTGCCCATTGGTTCGCACACATAAAGAAACATGTTCAAGTGAAATTGTTGTTGGCTTCGTTATATTCTAAACTACACACAAATGATGCGATTTTCAGGCGCCGTCGGTACAATAACTGCTGGACAGTATTTGCAAGGCCTAGGTTGAGATTTTAATTTTTACAAACCAATGAAACGAAAATAAAAGAACCCATTGAAAATCAAAATACAGACACTGCATTTAGTTCGCACATTTCGCATTTCACACTCAACACAGACTCTCCATTCCATGCACACGCTCATGCTCACACTACAACATTAGGCTAGCTAACTACGGATGCTTAATCTAGTTCCACGATCTGCAGCCGGGCCGTCGGATCTGGCTCTGAGCTACTCTCCATCAGCTCGCCCATGATGAACATCTGATGGTAGTGGGGGCCCAGAGTGGACAGCTTTCGCTGCATCAGGTGGCGCAATGTGTCCACGTATTGCGGCGGCACCTTGGCCTGCTGCGTGTTCGTGTTGCGCCAGTGCAGCCCGTTGTTGTCCACGTGAAACAGCGCCGGTGAGGGCACGTGATCTTTAAGGTAGTTCCAGATGCACTCGCGCAGCAGCAGGGCGATCTGGAAATGATAAACGTTGGTAATACTAAATAGTTGGGGTTTAAGAAAATGAAAGATCTACCTCTGCCGATTCAAAGTGATCGATGATGAGATGCAGATTAGTGAGTGGAGGCGGAATCAGTTGGCTCATAGCCAGCAATTGCAACATCTTCTTGGTGCAGAGCATCAGCTCATCGTTTGCAGCAGTGGGCTGGAATCGATTGACTGAAAAAAGAAACACGGCTAAGTACAACTATTATAATATGCAAGTAAAGTAAGAAGCTCACCATTCTTTCCCCGCCAGTGATGCAAGCAGGTGGCGCATAATGCGCGCAGAAGCACGGAGGAATAGCAAAGCGCCGGCCTATGACCGGCGATCAGTCCCAAAACCGCCCAGAGCACAGGGGACGTGATAAACGCCCTCCTGATCTGCATGTCCCGCTCCATTGTGACCCTGGTGAACTCTTCGTCCGGAAAGGGCAGGCCGTTGTACATGACATCCGTGGACACCAGCTCGACCAGCAGCAGCGAAACCAGCGAGTAGCCCTCCACGTTATTGGGCTTCTCCAGATCGGCGCAGCAGGCATTTAATGCCTTTAGATAGAGCGCCTGCTTCTCCGCATCGCAGTTTCTCTCGTTGGTGGGCAGTACAGGTCGCAGACCTCTGCCTATAATACCGGAATGCAGCACGGAGCGGTTCGAGTTGGCGCCGGAGCTGGTGTGCAGGTTCTGCAGGATGAGATGTTCGTGCTCAGGTATCTGAAGCTCATCCAGCTCATACTCCTCCAGCTGACCAAGCAAGTGACCGTGATAGAAGAGGGCGCCCTCCACCAGCTCCCGCAGGCAAATTGTTCTCGCGATTTTACGGGCGGAACACTGCCTCTGCAACAGGGTGTAGGAGCGATGCGAAGCCGCCGCTCGACGGATCACAGCTAAAATAAAATGTGGTTAATATACAAGTAGATTTTAGGAGCATTGGTTACATACTCTTTTCGGTTAAGCCCACAAAGAAGTACTTTACGCTAAGCGTGGCCAGCTTGAGGACTAATGGAGTGCGCAGGACAGTGGTTCGACTGCCGGCGTCAATGTTGTTCAACAGATCCACAATGAGGTGAGCCAAGCGCATGCGGGTAGCGTCGTCATCGTCCGCTTTGTTTTCGTCCGGCTCCAGTTTCGTACGCTTTCCGTAATCCTTGCCATTGCACAATTCATCGTTGTTGTTATTATTGTTACTTTGCTGCGCCCTGAATTTGTCCGCACTCCGCTCGGCGGCATCCCTGTCCATCTTCAGGACCAACTTGTTCACTGTGCAGTCAAAGATTTGAATGATTTTGGGAAGACATTCATTGAGGGCTTGATTTAAATGCTGCGCTTTAATGTAGGGAGCCACATTCTTGCTCTTGTGCATCCTGGTGGAGATTATCAAGTTGAAATACTGGAGGTCATCGTAATACCTAATAATAGTCATGTTTACCTGGCCAGTATGTTTAGGTTCGAGAAAGTATTAAAGGCTTCTGTGGGTGTGCCCGGCGGCACTGGCAATCTATTGTTGACTTGAACATCCAACGTTATGTCCTCCAAAACCATCTTGAAACCTGGTGTGAATCCCGGAAAGTTTACCATGCCGCTTTGCCCGCCAAGTAATCGAATTAGTGCGCCAATTCCATTTGGGTTCTGTGCATACGACTTCTTTAGAAGTTGGGATATGGTTTGGTAGTAAATATTTGGGTGCTGAGACGCTAGAAAAAGAGTTAGAGCGCGTTTTAGCATCACTGTATGACTCCAAATTTGAAATCTGAAGATCTTTCTACTCACAGACTACCAGCAGTAATCTGACCGCTGTTTGCTGCTCGAAGAGATTGGTGCTGAGGCAGCTCTTCCACAGCATGTACTTTGTTTCCTCGTAGGCCAGATCGGCCAGCAGTGGGAAGTTCCGCTGGTTGAGCACCCACTGCTCCAGCTCCTGCATCGAGTTGTCCAGGAAATCCTGGCACCAAATATACTTTTCGGCCATCTTGGCTGCCGTGAGCAGCAACGTCGCTCCATGTTCGTTTAGGCGGAGCACGGCGTTATTCAGGGTGGGCTGCATGCCGGCAAACATCTTGTTGCTTAGCCACAACGGCGACTTCTGCACAATCACCTCGCACATGTCCTCGGTATCTACAGGAATGCATATTTATCATTTTGATAGAAAAATATATCCTTTTATCTAACTGTTACTTACAGATTTCGACGAGCACATTAACCAAGCTCTGCAGGATCGTATCCGAGTAGTTGGTGGTGATCAGCAGAAAGGGAACGACGGCCACGTCCAGCGGTTTCTTCGGTGCAAATCCCTCCTTAAGCATCTCACGGAAGGCGGCCCTCAGGTGCTGTTCGTGGCACGATGTCATGTAATCAAGGATGCCCGCCTCCGAGTCCAGATGGCATCGGTAGTCATCGACAAATCGCTTGATGCCGCACTGTAGGATCTGCATGATGATCTTGTAAGGGAAGCAGCCGCCCAATCTGGCCACAATCCAGTCGAAGGTCATGGGAAAGCGGTGAAACGCATTGAGCATGATCTCCACGCAGGCCTCTTCCTCCGGTTGGGTTAACTTCCGGAAGCAGCTGTTTATGAGGGTCATCAGCCCATGCATGGCGCTGCACTCCAGCCAATAGTTGCAGCTGGCCGTAATGGTCATCCGCCGCTGGGTGTACTTATCGGATAGCTTGGCCACCAGTTCCAGACTCCAGTTGGCGATGAGCGGCGACCAGGCGGGCGGTCCCTTCCACACGAGGCTCTGCAGCGCCGTTTTCACCAGATTGAAGGCCTCGTATTCCGGAGCACGTTGCTGCTGCTGGCGATTCCCGGCCTGCTTCACCTGGGACACCGGCATTCCGGTCTTTGGGTCTGCCATCTCCGGCGACACGTACAGCTGCACACTGATCTCGGCCAGCAGGGCAAAGTACTCGAACACAATGTCACGCGTGGCGGGCAGCTCCTCCAGGAATCCCAGCCTGCAAAGATCAATGGGTTTGTTTACTACGAGGAGTCTCACGGATATTTACTTAACCACTGCGGCTGCTACTCACGCGAGCTTGATGAGATTGGGGCTGGTCAGCAGCTGGGGACAACTGTGGCCATTGCTCACCGTCTCTATGAAGTGCTTAAGCTGATCCAACAGGTTCTGGCGCAGCATTTTGTCGTCCTAGGCATCGGGAACGCAGAACCAAAGTTGGCCAAGTGAGCAAATGCATCGCAGCAATGGGTCGCCGCGTCTTCCACTCGGAATACCAAAACAACGAGGGACAACGGCACGCATTTAGAGTCCGCCACCACCTGGCCACACTTAAGCGGCAAAAATTTTGAATTTTTTTAAACTCTGAATCGCATACAAAATCCTAATAAATATCTTGGGCATTACTTTACTTTTTTTTATAAGCTAGCACTTAAAATTAATTTAAGGTCATACTTTATTTATACGTTAAATTAAGCTGAAAAAGGTTTGAAGCCGGAATTATGGTTTACTACAAGTTTGACTTTTAAATCGACTGAGTAACTACTGGTATTAAACTTATTGCAAATGACAATAATTAAATTTACATGTAGATATATTTTCAAATCTAATCATTTTCAACTTGTTTTTGTTTTAAAATTTTATGGTGAGTATCAGTGGTAAACGGTCACACCAAATCACATTTCGTGCATTATTGCACACTCTTTGCGGCGAATCAAGGGCGAAAGACAACATGGCGTCGCTGCGGCGAATCTGTCTCCCGTTTGTCGTGCTGTTTGCGTTTTTCTGCTAGAATTTTTACAAAAATTCATTCAATGTGCTCTTGTTTTGTCAAGTATGTGTAAATAGAGTACCATAACAAGGGTGGCGTCACAGGGGTGCTAGAGATCGTTATCGATAATAGCTCATATTCTCGTCATATGCAACTATCGCTGTACTGTAATGCCAAGTATCGATACTCAGATATTATCGTCGTGGTCAGACCAACGCTCTAGCGTCGGTCCGCGGAAAATAGCAAAAATCACAATTATCCGGGAAGATATATTGGTCGAAAACTAACTCGTGGTCCCCCAATAAATATGCGCAAGCGAAAATTGTACATAAACTGATCGAATGCAGCCAGCGTGCGAAGCACTAAAAGCGAAAAACGCCAGAAACAGAAACAAGGAATTGCAGCGTGAGTGTATAACTTTTTGGTTTTTGCCCCCGCGCTCTCTCTGTCAGTCTATCTCTCACTCTCCTTGCTGCTCTCTCTCTCTCCCGCTCTCTTTTGCCCTCTTGCGGCTTCTGTGTTGTCTGCGTGCGAGTGTGTGTGTTTGAATTTTACTGTGAATGTGACCGACGGTGTGTTCTCACGTACTCCGTGGATGATTTGCGGCCTTGTCAGGGAATCGGACTATATATCCCGGCTATAGCCCATATTGGATCCCGATTTTGCATACTACTCTGCTGTTTTGCCTCTTTAGTGTCTCCCCTTTTATCGCACTTTATGCAACAACGCATACCGTCGTGTTGAATTTTCTCGCTCTCCGCTGTGTGTAGTTTGTTGGTGTGCGTGTGTTCGAGGTGAGTTTGCCGTCGTCTGTTTTTCTTTTCCCTGCGTTTTGTGTGCGTTTCAATGAAAAGGAAAATCGCCAGCGAATATCGCGGAAATGCGGTGCTCCTAAATTATATGTATACATAAATAAAGTATCGAATCAAAACAAAATCTGCTTGCATCAACAACAAAAACATTGCAGAGTGTGGGTGTGCGCGTGCAGCGAGCTAAATTGCGTGAGTGTGTGTGTCTATATGTGGTGGGGAGACGGCATTTTTCTTTACCACACGCCTCTTCTTTCCCACAATACACTGCAATTTTTGCGATTCTGTTTTGCGCCTACCATTCGCAATAATTTTATTGAATGAACCGCAAAAGAGACGGCCCAAAAAGCGATGTACTTGCCAGACGCTGGGTCTGTGTGCGTTCGGCGGTCTGTAGCGCGTTGTGTGTATCGCGTATGAAAATACATCAACTGTTGGGAATAAAAAAAAATTAAAAAATTAATAATAAAAAAAGAAACGATATTAGCTGACATTGCAATCGCACCGGAGAGTGTTTACTTGTTTAATTTTCGAGTTCTCCGTCCGTCTCTTTGCCTTCCTCCCTCCTTCTTTCTTCGCCAATACCACCCCAAAAAATTGCATACATGCACACACGCCTTCAGTTGTGCGAGTGTTTTAGTGTGTGAGCGCGCGCGTATTCTGCACACATTGTCATGCATGCAAAAACAAGATACGACGCGCTCGCACTCGTTTGATTCCTTTTCCCCCAATTCATTGCGTTTCATTGCTGGGAAAGAAAGTAAGAAGATATCGAAAGGGATATGCGAACCGCTTCCTTGTAAAATGGTGCATCCTTAGCTTATCCCTTCCAAACTTTTCGTCTGCTCCTTCTTCACACGGACACTTGCAGCTTTCGCGCCCATGTGTCTGTATGTGTGCGAAGAACAGGAAGAGAGCAGAAAGACTCCAATTATCCATTTACAATTGTGGTTGAAATGATGGAGCATAGTTGTTTTATTAGTATTGAATAGTTGTGATGCCTCACTGCTTTGACATCATTGTAATGGGGTTCGCAAATAAGAATCATATATACACTATTTAACTTCATTTATTTCTTCATATACAAAAATCACGTCTGATCGCTATGACCGCAAATTACAAGAGAGGAAGAAAGAATACAGTTCAGTTCAATTAGCATCGATATATAAAATGTTAATCCGCTGTTAAGACAGCTGAAGCACCGGGTGACTCCGCTCATAATCCGTACATGCCGCCCGCCAATGCGTCGTCCAGCATGAAGGCTCCTTGTGATTCTTGATCCGTGTGTTGATCATAATTATGTTGAAATCGGAAGTGGACAAAGCTTTGTGATTGACCTCTTTTGAATGCCAGATTTCGTCTTTAATGTAACCACTCTGACTAGCGAGTCCGATCCAGGGTGCAGTTCGACGACTCGGCCTATAGTCCATTTAGCTGGTGGTAGATTATCATCCTTTATAATGACTAAGTCGTTGATGCTAAGATTATCTTTGATTTGGCACCACTTTGGCCGAGTTTGCAAGTGTGATAACCAATCACGAGACCATTGAGACCAGAATTGTCGCGTCATGTGTTGTTGTGCGAGAAATAGTTCACGCAAAGGCTTATTATTCGGCCGACCTTGTGGCGGTGCCAGTAGTGCGTCACCAATTAAGAAATGTGCTGGAGTTAGTACTTCTAAATCGTCAGGGTCGGCGGTTAGCGGGCAAAGTGGACGTGAGTTCAAACATGCTTCAATCCTGATCAAAACTGTAGTAAGCTCCTCATACGTCTGCTTGTGGCTGCCGACGATCCGTTTAAGATGATGCTTCATTGCTTTCACGTTTGCCTCCCAGATGCCACCAAAATTGGGAGAATATGGAGGTGTGAAATGCCACCTTGTCCCATGTTGACATGTCGATTCGTTTAGGGCTGCCTTGCAAGTGATGGGCTGGTTAAGCGATGTACTCGCGCCAACAAAATTTGTGCCGTTATCACTATACATATGTTGAACTTGTCCTCGACGTCCGGTGAATCGCGTAAATGCTTGCAGGAAGTGCTCTGTTGAAAGTCCAGTGACGGCTTCCAAGTGGACCGCCTTGGTTGCTAAGCATATAAAAATGGCTACATAGCCTTTGTAGGTGGTTGATCCTCGTACACGCGCGGCTTGAAGTTCAATCGCACCAGTGTAGTCAACTCCTGTTGTAATGAACGGACGAGTTGGGGGGTTGACTCGATGTAATGGCAAGTCACCCATCAATTGCTTCGCTACGACTGGAGCTACCTTAAAACATGTGACGCATTTCCGGATGATTCGCCTGACTGCTTGTCTGCCTCTGGGAATCCAGAATTTGTAGCGTATGTGAGCCAGTGTTAATTGAGCGCCGCCATGTAGAGTGAGCTGATGAGAGTGTTGAATTACCAAATCTGTAAATAGGTGACAATGAGGTAATATAATTGGATGTTTTCGAGAAAAAGAGAGATTTGAATGCTTGAGACGGCCACGAATCCTCAAGATATTGTTGTCAAGAAACGGTGTAAGATTTGAAAGTGTGCTACGGGGTGGTAACGGCTTGTTCCTTTTAAGCGCTTGGATGTCGGCGTGAAATGTATCGGATTGTGCAAGGCGAGCTATGCAGCACAGGGCCTCATCCAGCTCGTCAGGAGAGAGTGATCCGTGACTTCGTTGTGCTCGAGCATGAGCATTGTGGCAGAATCGTAACATGTATGCCGTGACACGTAGCAGTTTTGTATACGACGAGAATCGGTCAATAATAGAATCCTTTGTGTCTGACAAGGTAGTGAAGGCTCTAATTTTTATGGATTTGGCCTCCAGATCCCGTTCTTCTGGATTGAGCAATTGTGATTGCGTGTTTGGCCAAATATTGTGTGGTTTGCATAGCCAGGATGGGCCATGCCACCAAATATCAGGTATTTGGCTCGGTGGTAAGCCTCTGGTTGCGCAATCTGCTGGGTTTTCCGATGTGTCTATGTGGTGCCACTGAGCCGCTGAGGTGTGGTCGAGAATGTAAGACACTCGGTTGGCTACAAACGTTTTCCACCTAGTAATGTCTCCTTTAATCCAGTGCAGAACAATGGTAGCATCGGTCCAGTAAAAGGTAGATATATGTGCATTGGTCCATCGGTTATTCTCCAGCACCCATTTGGTGAGTTTGGTAGCTAATACTGCACCGCATAGCTCAGTGCGCGGTATTGTTAACGGCTTGGTTGGCGAAATTTTTGATTTTGCGACGATGAGCGTTGTATAGAAAGTCCCATCAGACTGTTGGGTGCGTGCATACACTGCTGCTGCGTAAGCACTGGAGGATCCATCGCAAAAGGTGTGCAGTTGTATCTCACTACTAAATAGTGGCGTAAATTTGACGCTGCGTGGTATTTTGATCGTCTTAACCTTCATTAGTTGCTGTCGAAATTGTTGCCATTTGACGGCAATGGTGTTGGGAACTGGCTCATCCCAATCCAGTGATGTACTCGATCCGTCCTCGCGATATTGCTTCGCTAGTGTGATTTCTTTCAATATAATCTTTGCTGAAATTACAACTGGAGCGATTAATCCAAGAGGATCAAATAAACGTGCTATGGTCGATAGGATTTCTCGTTTTGTTATACCGGCTGGAGTATTTGCTAGTAATTTATAAGTGAAGCAATCTTGCTTGGGCAACCAGTACATACCCAGTGTTTTGATGGTGTCCGCATTGTCCCAACTGAGGGATGTCTGCTTGCATCGATGCTCGAGAGGTATCGTTGCCATCAGATCCTGGTCATTACTAGCCCATTTTCGTAGCTCCATGCCAGAGGATTTTAAAGCTAGCATAGTTTGCAAACTTTTCCGTATTGCTGCCTCTTGTGAATGATCGCCTGAGAGAATGTCGTCGACATATATCTCATTTTTGAGAACGTTGGATGCCATAGGATATTTTGTCTGTGTGTCTTCAGCTATTTGATGGATGACTCTTATAGCTGTATAAGGTGCAGACGCTGTTCCAAACGTGACGGTAGTTAAGCAATGCTGTTTGATGACTCCATCCGCCGCCCGCCATAAAATCCTCTGGTACTGCGTGTCATCAGGGTGGACATTGATACAGCGATACATTCGTTGTATATCGGCAGTGAAAACAAACTGATATTGTCTCCAATTCAAGAGAACGGCTGGCAGATCATTTTGCAGCGTGGGACCTACACATAGTACATCGTTTAACGATCTGCCATTTGAGGTCCGGGCCGATGCGTCAAAAACGATACGTTGTTTTGTGGTGAGGCTTTCTTCTTTGAAAACTGCATGATGTGGTAGCACGCATGATGCAACATGCCGACCGTAGGAATCCGTGGTTATGGTTGAGTTTTCGCTCGTCTCTGCCAACGTGATTTGACCTAGTTGAAAATATTCTTCAATTCCTTTGCAGTATCTGATCCATTTGTCTGGGTCCCTTTGAAGGCGCCTTTCGAGTTGAAGATATCTGTTCAGGGCGATCTGATGAGATTTTCCGAGCGTCATACTGGGGTCAAAGTTCCTCTTGAATGGCAAACGGACTTGATAACTGCCGTCTGGTTGACGTTGATGGGTCTGCTTAAAGAAAGACTCGCACCATTGATCTTCTTTGGAGAGCTTTGGGCGTTCTGGAACTGATTCTACCTCGCAAAATACCTTAAGCAGCTCTTCGGAGTTTATTATGGCATGATTACATCGAATGTGGCGTGTAATATGCGTGTTGCCAACATTGCCTAACAGAACCCATCCGAGTTGAGTATTCTGCGCTATGGGTTCGTTTGGCAAGCCAATCTTAGTTCCAGGTAACAAGAGTTGTGCCATAAGGTCGGCTCCAAAAATGATATCGATTCGCTTGGATCTATAATAATAGGGGTCTGCGAGCATGAGACCATGGATATGACTCCAGTTTCCTGCTGGAAAACTTTGACTTGGCATGTGTGATGTCAACGTGTTCAAAACATAAGCATCGTCGACCTTTAACGAGAAATTTGGGTTAGTTGCTGTTTGCACCGAACAACTTACGATGAATTTGCAGCGTCGTCCTGAATCTTGACCGACTCCGGTGATTGAAGTGCGAGTTGTGCTTCGGGAGAGCTGGAGAGACTGTACAGCATGCTCCGAAATGATAGTTGCTTCCGATCCTTGGTCAAGAAGCGCGTTTACCGTGGCCTGGCATCCTGTCTGTGTGTTACTGAGTACAACCCGAGCTGTTGCTAGTAGTACCTTTCGATGAGTCATAGATGAAGTTGTAGTTGACATGCACTGTAGAGTCGGCTTGGCATCTGAACTGGCTGCTGAACTTTGGCATGATGTCGAGGAGGGTATCAGCGTTGGCTGTGTTGCTGGAAAATGTAACATCGTGTGATGACGTTGACCACAATGAAGACAATTCTTGTTGCTGGGGCAGCTTGCTTGTGTGTGCGATTTTCCCAGGCAATTGAGACACAATTTTGCCTTGCTGGCCACTTCCTTCCGTTGGTAGCAATCCATTGAAAGAAATTGCGGACATCTTCGAAGTATGTGTAAGTTGCCACAATGATAGCAAGCGGACGCGGAAGCACCCGACCTGGTGTGGGCGCTGTGCACACGCACGCGTTTAGTACCGTCTGAAGTTTCATTTGACTGTTTCATGCCGCTGCACGCGTTACGGCTTTCAATAGCGTCTAACGTAACAAGTCGATCATTGAGGAACTGTTGCAGATCTTTGTATGAAGGAACGTCAATCTTGCTGCCCAGATGATGCTCCCAAGCTGTGTGAGTGTCTTTGGGTAGTTTGGTTGTTAGATAATGAGTCAACCAAAAATCTCCTCCCTGTAGTGGCGCCTTGACGGTATTGCAAGCGGCAATGCAGACGTTGACTGTGCTAACCATAGACCGTATGTCAGCAGATTTTTCTTTCGAAAGATTCGGTAAGTTGTAGAGCATGTTCATGTGGCTGGCGAACACAATTCGTGGGTTGTTATATCGTTGTAGAAGTGTGGTCCAAGCGACTTCATAGTTTGCTTCAGTTAAAGCGATTTGGCGAATGTCGTTGTCCAGGCCTACTGGTAATGCTTCCTTTAAAAAATGGAACCTTTGAATATTATCCAGACGCTCATTATTGTGAATTAAGCGTAAAAATGCATCATGAAAACTTGGCCAGTCCGCGCAGTTGCCAGAGAATTTCGGAACTGGTAATTTTGGCAGTGGTATCCGTACTTCCTCTACATGTGTTGTTATTGTAGAGTTAGCTGATTCGTTGTGCGTCACTGTGCCTGGATAAATTCGTTTCTTTTCTTCGGCCACGAAACAGTAAACTTCCATGCCCAGGTCTTCGAATTGGCTGATTGTATTTTGTTGCTTATACACACTTTCTTCGTAGTCTGCCATGCATATAAGTGTGTGATGCGCCTGATGAAATTCTTTGTTAAACTCGTCGATTTGATTCAAACGTTTTTCGAAATATATTTCCGTTTTCCGCGCACTCGAGTCTTTTTTCACATTACTGAACAAGCGCTTCAAAGACTCAATGCGGTCAGTTTGAACTCGCACCAGTTGATCAAATTTCGACATTGTTTATACTGACGTTGCTCCACTGTATGTAATATGCACAAATGCTCGTATGTTATCGGTGTTCTTCTTTGACGTCTTGTTTTTTTTGAGTTGGCAGAGATTCCGGCAAATCTAACGGAATCGAAGGGCAACGGGACTTAGCTCTGTCGTGATGAGAGCGAGCGCGAATGTTTGCGTATACTGCTCTGTCGTGATGAGAGCGAGCGCGATAGAAAACGTAGGCACGGTGATTTATCTGGATGAAGCCGACAACGAAGATAAAATTGCCACACAGCTTTTAGCAATTATTAATTATGATTCTTATGAGCAAGGTTCCCCTCATGGGCCACCAATGAATAGTTGTGATGCCTCACTGCTTTGACATCATTGTAATGGGGTTCGCAAATAAGAATCATATATACACTATTTAACTTCATTTATTTCTTCATATACAAAAATCACGTCTGATCGCTATGACCGCAAATTACAAGAGAGGAAGAAAGAATACAGTTCAGTTCAATTAGCATCGATATATAAAATGTTAATCCGCTGTTAAGACAGCTGAAGCACCGGGTGACTCCGCTCATAATCCGTACAAGTATTAACACAAAAAGTACATATATTGCTGATATATTGATAACCTTGTAGGTGTGGATAATACATATATATATATACTTATAATTATTCACTTAAACTTTATTTCAAGTTTATATACAATGTCAAAGTATTTCAAGTTCCCACTCAGATGTACAAAGTAAATACTTTAAACTTGTTGATAGGCACTATTTGTATCTTAGTTATTATTTTTAGTCTCCTATAACCACAACTTAATTCTACAACGAAATTAATTTCGACATGCCAAGACCTAATCTACAATACTAACGAAAATTCTTTAAATTAAAAAATTCTGGTGATTCACAATACGATTTGCGCACGTGTAATTAAATAGGTATTTGTTGTGATATGGAGTTAAAAAGGCCACCACCCTAAAAAAACTAATTGTTGCTGGGGCGAAAAATAGTGCCAAGTTGCCATATTTGCCCGACTTTATTGATGACTCGACTCCAGAGCTCTAGATTTCGCACACAGATTTTCTCTCGCCACTTTGGCAACCTTCTGCTGCTGCTGGTTATTAATAAAAATTAATAATAACCGAAATCTGTGGCGCTGTGCGGCACTTGGACATGCTTATGTACATATGAGCATTCTCGTGTTTTTCGCAGCTGATTGCGTAAACCAAACCGCTCGCGACGTTTGTTTTGAATTGTTACTTTTGTTTTGGTACCGATTTCGATTTAAGATTGAGATTGAGATTCTCTGGCTCTCCCGCCCGGGTTTCGATTTTCCTCCAGGCGTTATCAGTGCTGAATTGGCCTATGGCGCTTTATTGAAACTCGCTTGGAACTGGGAACTTAATCGCTGTGCAAATCGCTTTGAAACGGCGCATCACGCATTTTCCCCAACGTCTTGCAACCTTGGTCCGGTGGCTCGTTGGGCGGGGGGTGGTGGTGGTGATCTAGAGTGACGTAAATGTTTGCGGTGGACAGCCAACTCTGAGGTGGTGCTCTTCGACGATGACGTAGCTTTTGCCACTTCTGTTTATTCACACATTATTTCACACGCCCATAGATTTTCGCCGTGCAGAGCGAGAAATTTGAAATTCAAAGTAAAATTTATGTAGCTTGCTAGCTTGCTTATTTGATTTCAGTTAAATTACTTTTTTTTTTACTGTGTCCCAAAATGGATAGATTATTCCCCCTCCCTCGTTTTGAGTCACCCGCTCTCGCGCCCTCGCCGCTGTTTGTTTTCTTCGCGCGCGTGTTTGCTCTCGCCGTGGGGCGAAAGCGCAGCGATAATAGTGGCTCAGATATAGTGTATACTATATTCATAGTAGCCCCACTCATACCGAAAACCCCAGCGCGCGGATACAGATACAGATACAGATACAGATACACGCGCACACTGCGAAAGGCCTAGATCTAATAGAAAACGTTTAATGTTTGTAAACAGACCGGGCACAAGCACATTTCTTTTCTTTTCTTTATTTTTTTTTTGCATTTCGCATTTTAGTTGGCATGTTCTTCTCTCGGCCTGTCTCTCTCTCTCTCTACACACCTTTCTTCCGAAAATACATACACACACAGAACGAACGTAGCTTTCACATTTTCATTCATAGCAATCTTCGGCATGAAATGTTGCGAGGACCCTAAGATAAGATATAAGATGCACTTGAATACCTTAACCTCAACTTTTTGCGCCAGTAGTGCAGTGAACTACTGTACCATTGTTATAGAAAACCAAGGACAACAAATTATGTGTAGTATTATTAAAATGTTGAATTTTATGAATTTATAAATTTTATCATATTTTCAATTTATTGTTTAGATTACAAACAATATGCGCGTTTACTGTCATTCTAATAAGGATTGACAAAAACAAGCAAATAATTCCGAAGTTGTTTTGTTTTAAGTGTTTTAAACTTTTTGAACGTTTTTTAACATTGTATTATTTTGCTCACTTGCAGTGCAGTCTCGTCGTGTGCCCATCCCAATCCCATTAGACCCCACCCGGCGTTGGAGTGGCAGCCTAACATGGATATAGAAGTCAAGCATAGAGATTAGCCGAATCCTTAGAATTTTAAATTCAAGATCCTAATTTAAAATAGCCAAGTAGCATAGCCTAGCCAATAGCCCCTAACCAGAGGAACGGTTCCAAGCCGCAGGCACTCGCTTCTATAGTCCCGGTCGAAATTCATCCGAATCCCCAGAAAAGCAGCAAGAAAATCCGAAGCAGCACAGCAAGGAGCAACATCATCATGACGACCGACACCCGCCGACGCGTCAAGTTGTACGCGCTGAATGCGGAACGCCAATGGGATGATCGTGGCACTGGTCACGTGTCATCAACTTATGTGGAAAGACTTAAAGGTGGGTTGACGCATTTTCGGAAGCCTTGCAATGTGGTCTAAGTTTTGTATTGCTTAATAACCTACAGGGATCTCGCTTTTGGTGCGTGCCGAATCCGATGGATCTCTGCTTTTGGAGAGCAAGATACAACCGGACACCGCTTACCAGAAGCAACAGGATACACTGATTGTGTGGTCCGAGGGTGACAACTTTGATCTGGCCCTGAGTTTCCAAGAAAAGGCGGGCTGCGACGAAATATGGGAAAAGATATGTCAGGTAAGCGTCGTTGAGTAAGCAGATGCAGTTATAATGCGCTTATCTATCCTTTATAGTGAGTAGTCACATTTTCACCTAAATTGTCATCTAAAACTTTTGCAGGTGCAAGGCAAGGATCCTTCTGTAGAAATAACTCAAGACATCGTCGAAGAGTCTGAAGATGAGCGTTTTGAGGACATGTCAGACACTGCGCCGCCTATTGAGCTGCCACCCTGCGAGCTTTCCCGGCTGGAGGACATTTCGGAGACGATACAAAGCTGTCTCTCCACTCCGCTGCGCAAGGAGAAGTTATCGATGGCCCTGGAGTCGGAGAGCTATATCAAGAAGCTGCTGAACTTGTTCCACGTGTGCGAGGACCTGGACAACACCGAGGGCCTGCATCACCTTTTCGAGATCTTCAAGAACATCTTCTTGCTTAATAAGAACGCGCTCTTTGAGATTATGTTTGCGGATGATACCATTTTCGATGTGGTCGGATGCCTAGAGTACGATCCGAGTGTGTCTCAGCCCAAGAAGCATCGCCAGTATCTGAAGCAATTAGCCAAGTTTCGCGAGGCAGTGCCGATAAAGAACCTGGACCTGCTGGCTAAGATCCACCAGACGTTTCGGGTGCAGTACATTCAGGACATCATCCTGCCTACACCGTCGGTCTTCGTCGAAGACAACATGCTGAACACTCTGTCCAGCTTCATCTTCTTTAACAAAGTGGAGATTGTCACGATGATTCAGGACGACGAGCGGTATCTCCTGGATGTGTTTGCGGTTCTCACAGATCCCACCACCGGAGACGCGAAACGGCGCGACACAGTCCTCTTCCTAAAGGAGTTCTGCAACTATGCCCAGAACCTGCAACCGCAGGGAAAGGACTCGTTCTACAAAACTCTCACCTGCCTAGGCATCCTGCAGGCGCTGGAACTCACTCTCGTGATGAACGACAAGAAAACTAAATCGGCCTCTATCGACATTCTCACGGCCATCGTAGAGTTCTCGCCGCTGGTAGTGCGCAATTACACGCTCAACCAGGCTAATCGGCCAGAAGTGGTAGGTTAACCTGGAACATTAAGATAGTCTAGTCTATGATTTACATTATTCTTTTTGTACGTAGGAGCGTATGCTACTAAACATTGCCATCGAACAAATGCTGAACGACTCGGAGCCGGAGCTTGGCATTGCGGTGCAACTAATGGGTATCGTCAAGATTTTGTTGGAGCCGGAGAACATGCTTACCGAAAAGGGCGATTTCCTCAACTTCTTTTACAAATACAGTGTCCAAACGTTAGTGGGTAAGTGCGAGTCCTCTACCAGCACATTCCTAGAGACTAACTGCTTGATACTTATAGCCCCGTTGATGCTAAACACTATGGGCGACCGTCCGCAAAACGAGGACTATCAGACGGCCCAGCTTCTGGGAATCGTTCTGGACATTCTTTCGTTTTGCGTGGAACACCACAGTTATCACATCAAAAACTTTTTGTTGCAAAAGGATCTCCTCAAGCGAATTCTCGTGCTAATGAAGAGCACACATACGTTCCTTGTCCTCGGCGCCCTGCGATTATTGCGCAAGATAATTGCCCTTAAAGATGAGTTTTACAATAGGTAAGAGCCAGTAACTCTTTTGGTTAAACAATATGTCATCGGTACATCCTTATTTACAGACACATTGTCAAGTGCAATCTGTTTGCGCCGGTGGTAGATGCCTTCATTCGCAACAACGGCCGCTACAACCTGCTGGAGTCAGCCATTTTGGAGCTGTTTGAGTTTATAAAACTGGAGGATATCCGCACTCTGTGCGTTTACTTCGTGGAGAACTTCAGCAAGATATTTGATGAAATCGAATACGTGCAGACATTTAAGTACTTGAAGAATCGCTACGATCAATACCAGGATCGGCTTAAGGACCGCGACAAGATGGAGAACCGAACTGACGGGTAAGTTTTGCTGCAGCGCCTTGTGCTACAACACAATGTGAAAATATTTGGCTGTATTATCTTAAAGTGGCCTGCCCATCATCCGTAGCGGTGGCCGGTTTCGTCGGGATCAGCGGCAAATGGAGGAGGAAGAGGAAATGTGGTTTAACGAGGAGGACGATTTCACTGAGGAAATCGACACTTACAACAATGTTATGAAATGTAAGTACTAAAATACATTTTTTTAGCATTACCAAATAAATTGTTGCAAATATTTAGGTATAAAATGTATCTGAACTTTGCTTTTACAGTGCCTTTATTACCATAGTTGATTGTAAATATATTCTATTCTCGACTTCCAGCCGTCAGCGAAAAGAATGGCCCGCAAACGCAAAACCAGCAGAAATCCTCTCCGCCACACAGCACGTCGCCGCACGGTGGTTTGTTGGGAAGCCTGAGCACCACCGCGTCATCTACTGCCACATCCGCCACGTCAGGTGCACCGATGGCCAGCGGCAGCAGTAGCCCTGAGGCGATCTCTGCCGACGAGCAGACGCAGGCGGCGGTGCATTTGGCTGCCGCTGCCAATATTGCGCTTCAGCACCACCAGCAGCAGCAACAACAGCAGCAGCAGAACCCATTCCAGCAACAGACACAGCCCGAGATCGCGGAGCTACAACAGCAGCTGAGCAGCGTGGAAGCACCTCAAAGCCAGGAGTTGGAGCTGTCACAATCGACCGCCGCCAGTGCATCGCCCACTTCGTCATCATCGTCTCTGGAGGCCTCGACGTCCTCTTCATCGGCGTCATCGTCTTCATCCTCGTCGTCCTCGTCCTCGCCGCCCGGCTCATCAGCCGCAGCATCGCTTTGCGATTCGGCGACAGTAGCCGCCGTGGCAGCATCACAGTTTCTCTCAACGATCGCCACGGCCATGGCTGCCTCCGTGACAGCGGCGGCGGCAACAAACAGCTCGCCGAGCCTTTCTCCAGCTCCGGCTGTCTCCAGTCCGGATATCGAGAACGCCGACGCCCAGTTGCCGCCCAGCGATGATGCCAGCAGCCCGATCAGTGGAGATCAAGATGCTAACACCACGGAAGGTGCTAGCAGCGAGGCCGACAAGGCGACGGCTAAAAAGGTAAGTTGATGGACCCTGATGGGAATTTCAGTCAAATAGTACTTCTTTTGTGAATTATGTTTTTAGTCCTCAAGATACGTGCTTTTATTTTCCCCATACGGAACCAATGTTGAAGGTGTAAATAAAATATCACTTGAAAATATTTAGTATGTCTTTCCGACTCAAGATATATTAAATAAAGATAAAAATCCTTTACAATGCTTTAACATCAACATGTATTGGCATGCAATTACATTTTATTATGTAATTAAGGTGCAAGAATGTTATAAGTTTAAAAAGCGCTACATATGAATAAGAAATGTTTGGATCCATTAATTATATGATTACCGTTACCATAAACAGGGTCTGGTGGACTACGAAAGTGATTCTGGCGAAGATGACTACGAGGAGGACGAGTACTCCGAGGGGCCACAAGCACAAAAGCGCGCGCGTCTGGCATAGTTGGCAGATGATGAGCACAGCGGCATCAATTATAAATTAGTACACACATAACAGAACACAACAAACCACGGCAAACAAGAAACAACACACAGACCCCCACACACCAACGAATGTTAGGATTGCATTGGCGGCAACGACATACAGCACAGCAGACAAGCAGATAGCCGTACGATGTAAGATCGAACAAGAAAACATAAATTTTAATTTTAGCATAAAATTTATTTTAAAGGAGAAGCAAAAACACCTAAAGTAAACGAGAAATTATAAATCTTACTTTACTAAATTAAATAACTACATATAGATATATATATTCAAATATATATGCATATGAAAACACAGATAACTATAACTGATCAGCATCCATAGGCAGAGATGTAATTTAGTGCGTGTTGTTCGAAAGTTGGCAAAGCATAAACGAAACAAACCAAAATAAAATGTATTTAGTAGTTAAACAACCCCCTCGATACTGAGAAAAACAGCAGCAGCAATGGAGGAGGTGCGGTCAGGTGGTGTGGGACATTTGTATACAGCCAGCACATCCATATGCATTGTCTATCGTGATCATTGAGATCAGTTAACAGATCCTGTGAAGTTGGCTGCTGGCCCAGAATGTTTGTGCAATACTTACGTGTCGATATTTAAATAACAATTGCAAAGGGTGTATTAGTGTACTGTAATGCTTAGAGTTAATAATTTTTTCAATCCTTCCCTGGCAATTGCACTATCAGTATCAGCCGATACAGCGCTGTGTGCAACTGACAATTTAAGTAAAAAATTCTTATCGCAGATCCCCTTTATAAAAGTTTCTATTGTAAGCAGCGCTGTAACATCGTTAGTAACGTAAATAGATGTTAATTTCAAATTTAAACTATTTCCACAGCCGTGAAACGTTTGTTCCATTTGGATTGATTATATTTTTTGTGTGATTGCGATTGTTTTCTGAATATCAACCAGATGCCGTGGCCAACTTGACAAAATTTGTTAGCCCCTTGAGTTAAAGGCAGATAACACTTGAACCCAATGAACCTTGTATATAATTTAGTCAGTCTCAATACGCGATTAGTTGATAACTGCCCTTGCACCACTGACGCCGACATTAAACACAAACATTTGAACTTGGAAATATCGAAATTTATGCACATTATCGTGCAGTTCGGTTCGAAATCCAGAGTCTTGGAATGTGTTGTCTGACAGTGTAATTACAAACAATTGTTGCGCTATCCTTGCATTATTAAAACACACACACAAAACACACATCAATGAATTATTAATGATAATGATAACAAATAGAACGTAAAGTTAAACTAAAGTGGGGCGCAAACAAGCATCAGAAAACGGAAATAACATGAAAATAAAGTAAAGTAAAAAGTCTTCTTGAGTTGTCGTGTACGTTTTTTTCATATTTAACTATAATATTAATTTGTATTTAACGAATGTAGTAGGGCTCATCTGGAACAAATCCACTCCACTCCACCCTCATACGCTCGCTCACACTCAAACCAATTGACATCCCACAGCTACACTGACAGAAAGTAATAAAGTTATTTGTTAATAATCGTATTTGCCATGTGCGTTGCGTACTGTACTACATTTATTTATTTTAGTGTTAAAAGAACTTGTCACTGCAAACGGTTTCCCCCGAGCAACCGATCGTTCCCCTCCCGAAGTCCACAATCTATACCTATGATTGTACTCCAATAAAATAGACGGGGAATAAAATAGACGTATCCAAACATTTGTCCTTCCAAGTTGATGTTTTTGTTTGTTTGAGCAGCAGAACAAGAATGAGGATTACAAGAAACAGAAACGAACACAAAACAAAATGATAATGAAATCGAGAATGAAAACTAAGCGTAAACGTAAAGCGACAACACTATAGTTTATACATAGTATTTATATAAATCGTGTATTGTATATGATATGCTGTCTAATCCCTAATCCTAACACATACCCATTACGTCTATAATTTGAATATTTTATTTAGTTGTTTAAACATCCGTGCGTAAAATGCGATATATATAACTCTATATTATTATTATGAGTAAATTAAATAATAGTTTTTAATAGTTTTTAAACAGAAACAAATGGCAAAGCTCTCAACGTGTTATTTTATTCAATATATCAAACACCTGATTGTCAGGTGTTGGTGCTGGGTGGTTTTTCGTTGTCATGGCAACAGATTCAAGGACCAAACAAATACTTTCAGCAAATGTTGACTATGAAGTTTAGTCACTTCTTTCAATTGTAGCTAAAATGTCGGTGGAAGACTCCTGGGTTTTTGATTCGCTTGTCTGCTTCCTGCACGGGCCCATTTGGAATGCTCCGCTCCAGACGTTTATAGAGCAAAAGTCCTTAGGTGAGAGCGCTTTTCAAACATGTAATCGCGAGTAACCCAAGGATTTGGTGCAGTCTTCGATCCCAACCAGCAGTTGGATGAGAACAATTCGGACATACTGCAGATTCACGAGGAATACAAGAATCTGGTGGACTACATGTTGGGCAGCTTCATGGAGGAGATGCAGATATCACCGGAGCAGTTTGAAATGGCTTGCCTGGAGGGTCGGCAGCAAGGGCAGGGCGAAAATCCCTTTCAGTTCCACCAGGTGCTTTTCCAGCAGGTAAGTGCAGGCGCACGATCCCACGCAGCCGTGTCCCACAGATGTCATCTTCCAGATATGGGCCGCCAACGACCTTAAGATATTCATACGCATGATGACGCAACGTAACGTGGAGCTTCAGCTGCAGGCCCTAGATCTCATCGAGAAAAATCAATTGGCCCACGGTACAGGCGAGGAGGGGGATGACCGCAGTGCGGACGCGAGCTCGGATCCAGGGTGGGTAATGGGTTCTCCACGGATAAGACCGTCTTATGCAATTGTGGGCTCTTCGCCAATTTATTAATCAGAAATCAATACTTCTTGTATTTTGGTATAATATATATATTATACATGAAATGTACTACTTTAAACAGGGATACCGCCTCGGAGGTGGAACAAATGATAGCCAAGACGGTGTCTGACGAACTGGAGAGTCCAGAAGCGACCCTAACTCCAGAGCAAGAGCCCAATCTGGAGCTGGTCAACGACAAGTTCCAGCGTCTGAATCTGTTCTTCGAGCAGGAGGATCGCGTGGACCCCAGTGATGTAGTCTCGCGCCAGGAGTACCTGCGCCAGCAGCGTGATAAGATTGTGCAGATAAAGAAGCAGACGCGTGCAAAGCAACTACAAGAGACCATGTCCCGAGGTACTCCACATGCTCCGGAGGGAGCGCGTCCCAGCTCCGCGTTGGTGGCCCAACAGCTACTCGAGAACGGCGGTCAGACTAAGGAACTTTCGATGCCAGCACCACTGGAAGCAGAAGAGAACGCGGCCCTGCAACTCAGACGCAATCTTGCCAAGCGCTTGCGCAGCGAAGTGGTTGAGCAAAAGTAAAAGGAAGAAGGAACGCACTTTTTTCTTTACTATTCCCATTTATTGCAGATGCTTAGCCAGAATTAACAACGTGCACTAGGTATTGTGGCATGTAGACTAGTTCGGTTGGTGGATGCACAGGGTGTGTCGTATGTTGTACTTGTACCGCCTCCTCTCGTCCATGTCTACAAACATCCAACCCATAGGTTGATTGCTTGTGGGCATGGTCGAGGGAATCTATTAATTTCCATTACGCTATTCCTCAAAATAAACATATTGCTAGTGAAGTGTTTCTCAAAAACGTTGTGAATTGCTCTTCTATGTGGGTATGCGATCCCGCAAATACGACATTATAGCGTCAGTGCCCTTCATCAGGATTTGGTGGCGGGGCTGTCGAAAAGGATTGCCCACCAGCTCCAAGTGGCTAGAGTATACAGGGATATTAAGTTCATCTTTGATCAATTAACTTTCAGCAAGGATCTTACGTGATGTTTGTCAGGTTTCCCAAGATTGGTGGCACTGTCTCAATATCGTTATTGCGCAGATCCAATGTGCTCAAACGTGGCATGCTCTGCAGACCCGATACATTTAACATTTTTATGTGGTTCTCACTGGCAATGAAGATCTCCAGGCCTTTCAACTCGTACACACAGTTGGGTATGAACTGAAAGCTGACAATAAATAAATAAAAGTAAAGGTTAAATTAAGCTACTTAGTTTTTAATATATATCCAATACCCACCGATTGTTTGCAATATTTAGTTCACGCAGAGTATTCAAAACGCCAAACTCCGTGGGCAGGTCATTCAACAAATTGTTAGACAAATTCAAGAAAGATATACGTGTAAACTGGGAGATGAACTGCGGCACATAGCCGATGACATTGTTTGATAAAACTAGCTCCGTGACCAGATCTTTCATGTGCTGCAGTCTGTAAATCAATTTATGCAAAGCATTGAAAAATTGCATCCATCAAAACTAACGCAACTTACCCATTGGGCAGGGTGCTCAGCTGGTTGCGCGCAAAGTCCACCACATGCACTCCTTCATCCCTGGCGATTTGGAACACCTGGTCGGGCACTTCATTGAGCTCCTCCAGATTGACAGCTAATGTACGTGTATGTCGTAATTTGTATCTGCAATGTGGAGTTGAGATTCAAGTTAGTTACAAGGCTTAAATGGATGCAGTAAATTTCATATATAAATATTGGAACTTGGTGGTACACTACACCCAACGTGGATGGACAGCTGAGCGATAGTATGGGCCCTGCTCATAGGTGAACTGTTGTTGCTGCTGCTGTTGGTACATAAAGGAACGTGGATAGGGATAATTCATTCGCTGCTTCTGCTGTTGCATAAAAAGTGATTTCAAGCTGCCATTCTGATGCTGCTGCTGGTAGTTTTCCGGCTCATATATGTGCCCCTCGGTCTGGCGATCATATTCCTGACAGTTTCTGAGCGGCTCATACACACAAAATTGCTGCTGCATTTGCTGCTGGCATGGATATGGACCATGACATTGGAATCCGTTCTGCTGTTGCTGGAGGTGAAAGCTACAGCGGCGGAGATCAATGTGCCGTCCTTGCTGAAAGAAAAGATCTTGATACATACCTATCCGGAAAGTTTCCGGGCATATCACCATCGTCCGATTGGCCAGCACGCAAACGGGTAACACTGATGCCCGCTGACGTGAAGGCCTCATCGGCGACACCACCCTCCTCCTTGGCCTTGGCCAAAGCTCTCTCGTGCAGAGTCTTTAAGATTCGCGATGTTCCACACTGCAGGATGTCGCGTCTGATTGTTTTGATGGGATTTCCCTCAACCTGCAGGCTAATCAGGTGGGCCAAGGAGGACAATGTGACTGGCAGCACGCTGATCGTGTTGTTGGACACATCCAGGCGGTTTAGATTGCGCAGCAGGCACAGCTCGTCGGGCAGCTCCGTGATCTTATTGTCCCGCAGATCGAGTATCTTCAGGTGGGGCAAGTTACTGCACATAGCTTTTGGTATGGTCTGGAATGAAAGTTAAACATTATGATTGGGATTTGATTTCAGTAAGGATGCTGAATTACCTTAATGAAATTATTGCTGGCGTGCAGCTCGCTCAAGGTCTCGTTTCCCTCGAACTCGGGCAGTTCCAGTATGTCGTTATGCTGCAGATAAAGGCATTCCAGCTTTCTCAATAGGCCCATATCTTCCGGCAAGCAAGTCAGGTCGTTTTGCATCAGATCAATCTTTTGCAAGGCTAATAACGCAATTGTTCGACATGGATTAGCAAATATTTGAGATGGAGCAGCACTTACAGCGCATATTAACAAGATCGGGCGGCAGTTCCTTGATGTGATTATAGGGCAACAAGAGCGCAGTTAGACGCACCAGGAAACCAATGCCGCCGGGCAGGGATTGAATATTGTTATGCCCACCGTCCTTTCGTTACAAATGGATTAGCAAGCAGTTTGTTACGGGAGGATATATATATTGAATGGGATTAGTCAGATAAGACGCCAAAACCATATTTGTAATACATAAAACTAATTCTCAATAACTTAAATTAAAGGTATTCTATACATCTTCTAAATAGTTAGGAATTTGTATAAAGTATTAGTGTAATAAGTCTTTTAATTAAAGCTATTAGACCAGCATTGATATCCTCAAACCAACTCACCAAAAACTCAAGCATGTGAAGGTCACTGATGTCCGGATTAAGTTCGTTAAACTCGTTGTACGAGATGTTGAGGTGTCGCAGCTCCGGCAGACTGTATATCTCACGGGGCAGCTGGCTGAGTTTGTTGTGGCTCACATTAAGGCGCATTAGCTTTTCCAGCTTTCCGATCTCCGGTGGCAACTCCAGCAAAGCATTATCATGCAGCTAATATGTGGATTTTGCATTAAAGGGACTCATGGTAATAATCATTTCATACCGTAAGCACGGTTAGTGACTGCAAGTTCTCGATCTTTGGCGACAAGTGCGTTAAGGTGTTTGAGCTCAGGTCCAGGTTGTTCAATGGCACTTGGTTCCACCAGGCATCCTCCTCCTTAATCGTAAGCTGCTCTAGATTCACGGCCTTGCTGTCTGCATCTGCCTCGTTAATGTCGTAGAGCCGTTCGGGCACTGGAATGATAAAATGTCGAATCAATTAGAGTACGCTTATCCTGCAAGTTCACTACACTACAGTCTTCAGAGCGGGTCGGAGGTTCCGGATCATCCAGTTCCAGCTCATCGTCCGGATCCTCGCTTTCCAGCTCGTCCGCCGAGGAGGCCATCTGAAATACGCGAATCTGGTAGTAGCGACGCCTCCGCGGATAGGGACCGCACATGCAAAACGAGGTGAGCTGTTTCCTAGAGGACGCAATTTTGGGAGATGCTTCGGTAGAGTCACAACCGATGTGGTTCAGCTCAGTGGGTAGACTGAATCGAGCGATGACTGGTCTGGGGACGCACCCCTGAAGCACCTTTATGGATCACTTCGAGGCGCGCATGCTGGCCAGTGAAGCGGCAAATATGCTTCGCCCCATTTTCGGTATCCTCCAAGGTCAAGTTCGAGATCAGAATCGCTTTTGCCTCACATGAACTGGAACCACAAGGCGCTGCTGTCAACGAGGCCGGGACTCCATTGATCACACGTCTGAATCGATTTCGGCGAGACCTTGGACTTCCAATGACGCAGCTGCTCCTGGGTCACCACTGCTTGCGAACCCTCCAATGTATGTAGCTACTTTTTAGTGAATAATAAAGTCACAGCTCTGTTACTTACTCGAATGATGGATGGTATCATAGGATTATAAATAAAACCCTTTCCAAAACATCATTTTATGACTTGATATTTTTTAAGTACATTGCATATTTGAATAATTAATGTAACGTATTCCTGAAGTTCGAGTTACAGTGCTGCGACCACACCGTTTATTCTTCCCCGTGCACTTACCTCTGGCCAATGCCTTGTTGGAAAGATTCAGGGTGCCCGACTTCCGAGCCAGTTTCCACAGTTGTTGGGTGAGCACCTGGTCGTCCTCGTGAGTGGTCCTCTCGTGAAAGATCGGGCGGAAAGCGCAGCTTGGCCTGGGTGAGTGGGCCACTGGCGCTCGGCGCGGACTTTGGGCGCAGCGGGGAATCCTGCTGCTGGTGGGGTTACCCCGTCCTCGGCTGGCTCTATCGCTCATATCGCTGGGACAGCCGTAGTGGGTGAAGCAGGAGTGTCCAAAGTCGAAGTCGCCGCCGAATGCGGATGCCTGGTCACATTCCTGGGCTCCGCGGAACGAGTCAAACTCTAAGTTACCGAAGCTGGCAGGGATTACGGGATGAATGGGTCAGTGGGACGCTGAAAAGCCGCCGAACACAGGTGAATTCGGTTTTGTCCAGGTTTTGCGTCGTTTTATTTTTGGCTCACTGTCAGCAGTCAGCTGTTCGTCGCTCGCTTTTCAACACTACTCGCCGTGTGCAACTCAACGGTAATTATTTTTAAGTCTCGAACGACCGTTACATTTGAATATGTTTATTTATTAGCTTTAATTGTAAATGTTTATTGCTATTTTCTGTAATACTTTTTATACAAGAACTGAGAAGCTTCTTAAATGGAAGAAGAAAACGAAGTAGTGTTTATGGAAAACTTTAAAAAATCTGGTCTAATTTGATTGATTTGATTGAAATATATTTCAATTAAAAATGTATATTTAAAACATTAAAGCATTTGAGTCTATAATAAACACTGATTTGTAAAACATATTAAAAGCATTGATCCTCTTGTTAATTTAAAAAATCCTTCCCTACCCTCTTAAACAAATTTTTTAAGATGCAATTAGATTTCAAACTACAGCTGCATAAGATTGGAAATTAAAATCAATTTACTACAAAATGCGGCAGCGTTTGAGAACGGTGCACCTGCTCAGCCGCATTCGATGCACCTAAATAGATGGGAATAACGTTTATTCAATAAACCCATGCAACCCCCTACAATCGTAATTGATTTGATCGTGAACTTAAGTCTGTGATGGGTGTGCGCAATCCGCAATCCACAAACAGATTACGAGCTTAGGCTAAGTCGGTACTTACTTCATCATCTGGTTGGGGATCCCTTTGTATATCGTTTGGCTTCTGCTTCTGTGGGAGATACAAGATACCCGGTTAGTTTGGAGCAAGGTCAGTCGCTAAAGTCAGTCACTGGGCTGTATTAGATTTCCCTGTTCGACAGCAGTCACCACAAAACTTGGCTAGTCGCACCTACAGTACATACCCTCTACGCACCACCCACCACCCACCACCCACAACCCTCGGAAAATGTTTGTTTTCCGAAGCGGCAAAAATGCTGAGCCACTTGTATTTGCTCCATGCCCATTGCAATGGGTTTCAGTCGGTGTAGGGTCTGTGTCGTCAATGGTCGTAGTCTACTGGCGTGGCCACGTCGACTGTCAATCAAAATTATGAATAATGCTGGGTCGGTTGCCTCCAATTGGCCGCCTTCTCCAACCACATGGGCTGCCCATCCATCCCCTATCCAATGTAACTAGGTGGGCAGCCCACGGAGCACTTGCCAGTTGTCATTCGGCACTCATTGCAAGCGGACTGTCCACGTGAAATTCGCTTCGGAAATTCGATTTCGGAATATTGCATCATACATAGCTTGGACCACCCAAAGAGATCTCCCAACTCACACTTGGATTATCCACGCAATGGCGGCCGGTGTCTTCAAAAGCTTTATGCGCGACTTTTTTGCGGTCGGTTGATAGCCAAATCAATTTAAGAACTAAAGAATTTTTTTCAATTTTATCAAGGCTTCCGAAAATTGCCCAAATTTGCTGACTGAGTTCGAAACGTTATCTAGGGTTTGAGTTACGATTCAAGTTCAAGAGGCCCCACTGTATTCAAGACCCCGTGGAGGTCCTTGAGAACAGTTCCAGCTGATGAAATGTTTGGAATGTGGAAAATCAGCCAGCAGGCGACTGGATAATCCATGCTAATCCACGGCAAAAGTGCAGCCGGATTAGGGCATTTCAATCCGAAAGCTTTAAGACCAACCCCTCTTTTTCTTGCAGGTGAAATACGACGAGCAGCAGAATGATCCCCAAGCGGAGCGACTGGATGGCAATGGACGCCTGTATCCCAACTGCTCGTCGGACGTGTGGCTGCGATCCTGCGAGCGGGAGATAGTGGATCCTATCGAGGGTCACCACAGTGGACACATCCCTAAATGGATATGCGGAAGTCTGTTGCGCAATGGACCCGGCAGCTGGAAGGTGGGGGACATGACCTTCGGCCATCTGTTCGACTGCTCCGCCCTGCTGCACCGATTTGCCATTAAGAATGGACGGGTGACCTACCAGAATCGTTTCGTGGACACGGAAACCTTGCGAAAGAATCGTTCCGCCCAGCGGATTGTGGTTACTGAGTTTGGCACGGCAGCTGTCCCGGATCCCTGCCACTCGATCTTCGATAGATTTGCGGCCATTTTTCGACCGGACAGTGGAACTGATAACTCGATGATTTCCATCTATCCATTCGGGGATCAGTATTACACATTTACGGAGACTCCTTTTATGCATAGGTTTGCTCATTGAAACTTCCCTAGAATAATAATGTATTATTATTATTAAAATACCCATAATTATAGAATAAATCCCTGCACTTTGGCCACTGAGGCGCGAATCTGCACCACCGACTTTGTGGGCGTGGTGAACCACACCTCGCATCCGCATGTTCTTCCCAGTGGCACTGTCTACAACCTGGGCACCACAATGACCAGATCTGGACCGGCCTACACCATACTCTGTTTCCCGCACGGCGAGCAGATGTTCGAAGACGCTCATGTGGTGGCCACACTGCCCTGCCGCTGGAAGCTGCATCCCGGCTACATGCACACCTTCGGTTTGACGGATCACTACTTTGTGATTGTGGAACAGCCGTTGTCCGTTTCCCTCACGGAGTATATAAAAGCCCAGCTAGGTGGACAGAACCTATCGGCCTGCCTCAAGTGGTTCGAGGATCGGCCGACACTCTTTCACCTTATAGATCGGGTTTCCGGCAAGCTGGTGCAGACATACGAATCGGAGGCCTTCTTCTACCTGCACATCATCAACTGCTTTGAGCAGGATGGCCATGTGGTGGTGGACATATGCAGCTACAGGAATCCCGAAATGATCAACTGCATGTACCTGGAGGCCATTGCCAATATGCAAACGAATCCCAATTATGCTACCCTCTTTCGGGGACGACCCTTGAGATTTGTCCTGCCCTTGGGCACGATTCCTCCGCCGAGTACCGCGAAACGGGGACTGGTCAAGTCCTTCTCCCTTGCTGGCCTCAGTGCCCCGCCTGTTCCTCGCACTATGAAGCACTCGGCTTCGCAGTATGCGGACATTACGTACATGCCCACCAATGGCAAACAGAGTACGGCTGGAGAGGAAAGTCCCAAGCGAGAAGCCAAACGGGGACGCTATGAGGAGGGGAATCTTGTTAACCTGGTTACCCTGGAGGGCAGTGAGGCAGCGGCGTTCCAGGGCGCCAATGGCATCCTCTTGCGCCCTGAAATGCTGTGTGACTGGGGCTGTGAAACTCCAAGGATCTATTACGAACGCTATATGGGCAAGAACTACCGATACTTCTACGCCATTAGCTCCGATGTGGATGCAGAGAATCCGGGAACTGTAAGTACCAATACTTCATTCCTACAACAGATGTATATAACCCTTATTCCTACAGCTCATCAAGGTGGATGTGTGGAACAAGACCAGTCTAACCTGGTGCGAGGACAATGTGTATCCCAGTGAGCCCATCTTTGTGCCCTCACCGGATCCGCAATCCGAGGACGATGGCGTTATCCTGGCCTCCATGGTGGTGGGAGGTCTCAACGATCGCTATGTGGGCCTAATTGTACTATGTGCCAAAACGATGACCGAACTGGGTCGTTGTGATTTCCACACCAATGGACCCGTGCCCAAGTGCCTTCATGGATGGTTTGCACCGAATGCCATTTAGATTCGAACTCTTTTTATGGAAAGACGCCTGCTAAAGAACCAATTAGCTTAGGAGAAGGGTAAAGCATCTGCCCAGTATTACATTTAGATTTAGACTAGAACCTTTTATGTTAGAACTTAGAACTTTGGGTTCAAGACATTCGCAATAAACTCCTGCCACTTGCGCTGGAACACCCGATTGATTTTCCGCCGCTCGTCGGAGGTGAGCACTGCGTACTTGATGGAGTTCAAGGCCAGCTGCTTGAGGAAGCGCAGATCCGCTTCCGCCGGAGCCAGGGCCATGAAGGCGTAGTAGAAGTCGTAGCTGAGACCCTTGGCTCCCCAGACACCCGGATCATCGGCTGATATTACGATGGGAAAGTTCTCGGCTATCAGGAAGCTGGCAGGATGATTTCGCAGATCCCAGACGAAGCCCAAGACCTGGTTGGAAATGGGGTTCACCTCGATGGCGATGTTGCGCTTCTTGATGGTGGACCACAATTGTGGGTGCTTGGGCAGGGCAAATGCATGTCCAATCCGCTTCGTATTCAGCAGAATGGCGTCCATCATGTTCCAGTCCGTCCGGCCATTCCAATCTATGGGATAGATGGAATGTACTCTCCAGTGTATTTGGGATTCGGATTACTTACTCGTCTCGCCGGCGTGGAAGAAGTAGTTTGCCGTGCTGGGAAGATCGGAAAGTTGGTTGATATACCTGTTCAGCGGATCTCCAGTGTCCTCCTGGCCAATCAGATCGAATCCTATTACAAAGTTTGGTTTGGCATGGCTGCAGCAGATAAGGTTTTTTGAGTATTACATTATTCGAGTCTCATGTAGCAATTATATACACTTACTGTAGCTGCTTAAAAGTGGTGATTCGCCTTAACATCTCCTCCTCGGATGCACGATTCCGCTTGGCATATATCACCTTAACGCCGATGAAGTCATGGTGCTTGGCCTTGAACTCCTCCACAATCCGTTCCAGCTCGTTGGCCACCTCCAAGGTGCTCAGAGTTCGATTGTTGTCGTCGTAGAGCTGTGTTAATAGTGATAGTTTTAAGATCACAATCCAAGATATTACGCACGATTACTCACCGGCGATAGGGAGGCTCTTATCTCGGCATAAATAATGTTATCCTCACAAAGTTCCTCCAACATGCGTTTATGATAGGCACAGTAGGTGGGTCGGTACTTATAAAGCCGATCCACGGTGGTGAATATGTTCTCAAAGCGCTCCCATATCTTCTTTCGGTTCGGCAATAGAGCTAGAAATCCAGGATTTAAAATAGTAATTCAAATTAAGGGTGATATCCTTACCTTCCGGCCTAGGTCCGTGCATATTAATGTGCTTCTCCAGCTGGCGCTCGTACTTTCCCCGATCCTCGGCATTAATCCGCTCGGTGCACACGTTCTGCACCTCGCTGTGACATCCGGACTGATCGTAGGTGAACACCAGCAGTCCGTCCACATTGCGGCAGGTGTACAGATTATTGGTGGTGGTCAGGTTCTGGATGATCCAGCGGGAGGTCACCATGCCCGTGTTGTGTCCGTGCAGGAAGGCGCCCTTCGGCATCTTCTGGATCATCCGGAACACCTCGCTCTGGCGGACGTACTGCCTGCCCTGGAAGAAGTGCATCGCGGGTGCGTACTTCTCCGGCGTCTTGAGGCCCTCGGCGATCTCCGCCCGCTTCGCGTTCATCAGGATGCTGTTGGCCTTCTCCTCGTCGGACGACAGCCAAATGTTGCCCCCCAGTGAGGCCACCCGCTCCGCTTCCATGATCTGCTCCCTCAGTGTTTCATAAGCTGCTGGATGCAAATGTGAAAGTCCTTACACTTGTGCACTCAAAACCATTGCCATTATATTAATATATCTCACTTTTTCTTCTGGTTTACTAATTTAATTTGAAATCGTCATATTTTGCTGTTTCACTTGTTGTTTCATCAACATGGAAACTTTTTATTACTTGTTTACACATTAGAATTTGAGATAAGCAGTTTTCAAAACAGAGCATAATAATGAGCATAAAAACGAGTAAATATTGTTGTTAAATTAACTTTTCCGTATAGTTTCCGTAGACGGAAACAACAAGCGTAAATTATACTACCTGTGAATTTACTATACATTTTTGTTTTTGTTAAAAGTTATTCCTCAAACAAATATTTTTAACCGACTCATGGCGATTATGTTTGTACATACATTTGAATAAGGTTATCAAAAACATTTCAGGTGCACAATGATCAGAGTACGTCATGCGAACAACTCATTTGAAAATCAAGTGATACCATAAAAACTGGAATCTGAAGAACTGGACAATCATCCGGAACTTACGAAGATCTGCGGCTTGCAGGCTGCCCGTTAGGAGCACAACGGAGGCTACCAAAGCCCCCAGAAACCACATCGTCCGCCAGTAATCTAAGCTTCGATTGCGGAATGTACGCCGTATTTTACTAGATCCGCGCCTCTTGGCGATCGCCAAACAACTGATAGTGGACACCGCTTAGGAAAGCGACCCGTATACGGCTTGTGCAATTTCCACACTGATCATGATCTTGGTCGCTGTGGGATCAGCGGCATCTGGTGCAGTTCAATGACGGAGATTAGTCCGCTCCGGAATGGGGCGCGCAATGTTTGGATGTCCCCGGGTTGGCACTTTCGTTGACACTGGCCCCTCGTCCAATTTGCGAATTCAGTTCGTGACGTAGCATGCCCAGTGCCAAACTGCCCTTCTTCAGAGTGATACTGTATGTAAATATATAACTGGGTGCTTAGAATATATATCCAGGGAAAGCAGAGCAGTCGCTGCTAAGCGTATATAGGGTATTAGGAGGAACACCAAAGCCGCACTTCTATGCTTCTATCAGCAGCGCTATATTTTTGTACATATAACGTGAAAACATTGCGATCGTGGGCATATTTTTGCATTTCGTTGACTAACCCAATTTGCACAGTTTACCCGCCAAAATTATACTTGACATTGAACGTGAAATGGGGCCATTGATCATGACAGGGAAATCTCCTGGAAATGCAGTCCATTCATGGGTACTTTGAAGTATTTGATACATTGCATATTTATAAAATAATATGTTTAGATTTAGTTTAGAAGTATCTCTTTGGGGAACTCTAATAAAAGAACCCTGCAAGATCTGTTTCCAACATCATTTATCTATAATTGAACTATAATTCTCCCCAAAAATAACAAAGTGAGCTGGATGACAATACCTTTTTTGTAAACTACCATCTGCCTGGCATTGAAAAAAGCTAGCGAAAAATAAACATTAGTTTACAAATGTCATTTGTGTAAGCTGTGATAATTGCCACATCTGTAATAACCGTAAATTTCAAAAGCATCCAGACCACTTTATAAGCGGGGGTATTTGAGGAACCCGTGATTCGATCGTCGTGTTGGAAACCAACAACCGCGTCCGTCAACGTCAGTGAAAATTTGCCAAAATAGAAACAATTCAAATAGCTTAAAATCATCGAGCGATGGGCACACGCCTTCGAAATTTTTAAATCACTTAATATGCGCAACTGGCATTCAATCACTCAGATATGCGACTACACAAAAAAGATACCCAAACAACCAAACAACCCGGCTTCCAGAATGAAATTGCTTCCACAATTTGTGCTTCCACCCCGGCTCCACCTCTGCACTAATTATACCCGTTACTCGTAGAGTAAAAGGGTATACTAGATTCGTTGAAAAGTATGTAACAGGCAGAAGGAAGCGTTTCCGACCATATAAAGTATATATATTCTTGATCAGGATCAGTAGCCGAGTCGATCTGGACATGTCCGTCTGTCCGTCCGTCTGTCTGTCCGTCTGTCCGTCTGTCCGTCTGTCCGTCTGTCCGTATGAACGTCGAGATCTCAGGAACTACAAAAGCTAGAAAGTTGAGATTGAGTATACAGACTCCAGGGACATAGACGCAGCGCAAGTTTGTCGATTTAGGTTGCCACGCCCACTCTAACGCCCACAAACCGCCCAAAACTGCCACGCCCACATTTTTGAAAAAAGTTTTAATATTTTTTCATTTTTGTATTGGTCTTGTAAATTTCTATCGATTTGCCAAAAAACTTTTGGCCACGCCCACTCTAACGCCCACAAACCGCCAAAAACTGTCCTTCGCTCTTACACTAGCTGAGTAACGGGTATCAGATAGTCGGGGAACTCGACTATAGCGTTCTCTCTTGTTTTTTAATTGCTTTAATAAATCAGAACAAGTCCAGTGGAAGTTCAGTGACAGTCGCGGAGATAATGAGCTACACATTCGGTGGACAAATTCCCAGCTTTGTCTCGGATCAAACTGGCTAATTCGTTTGCCTATCGATGGATTCTGATCTCATTAGCACTTTTCTGCTCTCAAAGAATTCTAGACGCGTCGCTAATTAAATTCAAGTCTGGATTAACTGGAAAATCCAAACCGAAAGGCCATCGCCCACAGCTGGTTTTACTTGTTCTCCAGAATATTTTCGTTTTATTTAATTTGGTTACTTTTTCTTGCTCAAAGATCGCAAGGTTTGTCCAGTTCCTATAAGGCTTTTGTTACTGCGGGGACCTTTTTATTTTTTATTTTTTGTGTTACTCGTTTATGAATGCGCGTTATGAATGTTTGTTAGGCGTTTTTACGGCCATCTCTTTATCTCTGAATTTATGGAAATGTTTGCCGGAAAGCTGAGGCGTGTGTTGAAACAAGCATTTCACAATTCCCCAACAATGTTTCGTTAAAGAGAAATTTCACAATTCCCTGCAGCCCGAAAATGCATCCTAAAACGAAAAGAAAAACACAAGAAAGATGTCATCGATTAAGGTCGCCGTCCCGCAGTCAGTTGCATTTTGATTCGATTTATAAAGTTTTTTTTTAAAAACAACAGCACATTTTTATACCCGTTACTCGTAGAGTAAAAGGGTATACTAGATTCGTTGAAAAGTATGTAACAGGCAGAAGGAAGCGTTTCCGACCATATAAAGTATATATATTCTTGATCAGGATCAGTAGCCGAATCGATCTGGCCATGTCCGTCTGTCCGTCCGTCTGTCTGTCCGTCTGTCCGTCTGTCCGTCTGTCCGTCTGTCCGTATGAACGTCGAGATCTCAGGAACAACAAAAGCTAGAAAGTTGAGATTAAGTATACAGACTCCAGGGACATAGACGCAGCGCAAGTTTGTCGATTCATGTTGCCACGCCCACTCTAACGCCCACAAACCGCCCAAAACTGCCACGCCCACATTTTTGAAAAATGTTTTGATATTTTTTCATTTTTGTATTGGTCTTGTAAATTTCTATCGATTTGCAAAAAAACTTTTTGCCACGCCCACTCTAACGCCCACAAACCGCCCAAAGCTGCTACGCCCACACTTTAGAAAAATGTTTTGAAATTTTTTAATTTTTGTATTGGTCTTGTAAATTTCTATCGATTTGCCAAAAAACTTTTTGCCACGCCCACTCTAACGCCCACAAACCGCCCAAAGCTGCTACGCCCACACTTTAGAAAAATGTTTTGATATTTTTTCATTTTTGTATTAGTCTTGTAAATTTCTATCTATTCGCCAAAAAACTTTTGGCCACGCCCACTCTAACGCCCACAAACCGCCAAAAACTGTTCTTCGCACTTACACTAGCTGAGTAACGGGTATCAGATAGTCGGGGAACTCGACTATAGCGTTCTCTCTTGTTTTTTATATGAGCGGGCTCCGCTGAATGATTTTGTCAAAATGACAGTTTTGCTTTTCTTGGTCGGAACACCCGCCGTTCACGGTGGTATCCACAGTTCTAAGCTTACACTTCTGGCGAGCGGTCGCGAAGAGAAAAACACAGTCGCCAATCACTAAGTTGATGATAAATATAATAAATCAACGTGCCCGACGGAGACAAGTCAATATTTGGATTGTGAACTCATTAGCCAAGGACAGGACTCACAACTAAGTCGGACAGGCAGTGAAAGTCCTTTCGCACAATGGAACGATTGCTCATACTTGTAGTGCTGCTGACTTCTCAACTTCAAATCCAGGCACAAACTGCACTAAGTATGATTTGAGCTAGTTTAAAGGATTGTTTCTTTCCAAAATGCGATATTAGTTTGTGGGGTATTTATTCAGAATATTTTAAGCTTTAAATGCCATATTTTCCAATCGATCGTCGTGGCAAAAAAACTTTTACTATCCGAATTTGACATTCCTAGCCAGAACTAAAGATTTGGGGATTTCCAATTCGATGGCTCTTTTTATTTGGACGACACAAGCTGACAAACTGACATGGTTAAAAAAGAAATGGGTCAATGGACTTGGGGTCAGCAATATTGTTAATATTAATAAATTCAAGTAGCACCAGGAGTGTGAGCTATTAGGAAATATTCAACAAATTATTTTTAGGCTATGAACAAGCACGGCAAGCTGTTCTCACGGCGGAGGAGGAGCTGATGACTGGTGGACACACCTACCTGAACACCCAGGAGGCCACGGTGGACGATATATTCATGGAGTACAAGCTCGGAGAGTTGGCCCAAGGATTTCGGAACGCGGAGCAGAATGCGGCAGCTCTGCATTTTTTCAAGGCAAAGCCGCTAATCGATCGGAGTGCGATCTTCCGATTTCTACAGAAGATGCCCAAGGGCGCCGTGCTCCACCTGCACAACACCGCATCCGTGAGCTCCAAGTGGGTGGTGGACGACTTGTCGTACATGCCCGGACTGCTGCGCTGCACGACGGCTACAGGACGAAGTGTCCTCACATTCCGCAGGACTCCTAAGGAGCACGAATGCCAATCGCAATACGTGCGTGTTGCCGATGAGCGGCGGAACTCGTTGGATCGCCAGATCTACGATCGGAATTTCGAACGCCTGATCAATTTGTACACCCCAGTTCCAGAGCGTAAGTCACTGTTTTCCATTGCTAGGTGATGTAATATTATTATTTCTTTTCCTATAGTGGAGTACCCCACAATTACCCAGGTTTGGGATCGGTTCCAGGACATGTTCCACTCGCTGAGCGATGCCCTAACCTATTTGCCAGCCTTTCGAGCTTATCACTGGCAGATGCTGGAGGAGCTGTACAATGACAATGTGATGTACGCAGAGATTCGGACTAGTTGCAAAATGGTTGGAAGCGATAAATAGCATATTTCCAAGCTTATGACAATTCTTTAACTAATTAGCTCTATGACGCCAGTGGACGCACTTTTTCCAAAGAGCGTACTATTCGCGAGCTCTATGACATTAACGAGAAGTTCGTGAAGCTGCATCCAGATTTTCTGGGCATCAAAGTCATTCTGGCCGTCTATCGCGGCTATGAATTGGATCGGATGAAGGATATGGTTGAGGAATTTGGGAAGTTGCAGTGAGTATGTCTATACTGATTTCGCAGAGTATTTATATTCACACTATTTTTCTAGCCAAGCATTGCCCAACTTTCTGGTTGGATTCGATTTGGTGGGTCAAGAGGACAAGGGAAAACCACTTTATTCCTTACTGCCTGCCCTAAGAGATCTTCCGCCAACATCTCGGCTTTTCCTACATGGCGGGGAGACCAGTAAGTGGTATCTTCTTATATCTGCTCAACTAGATGATTGATTGCTTACAGATTGGTTTGGCGCCTCCACGGATATCAATCTGCTGGATGCCCTGTTGCTGAATACCACTCGCATTGGTCATGGTTATGCTCTGGCCAAGCATCCGATCCTCCTGAATGCTGTGAAGTCGCGCCGCATCGCCGTGGAGATTAGTCCCATTTCGAACCAGGTGCTGCATCTGGTTTGGGACCTGCGCAACCATCCGGGTGCCCAGTATCTTGCCCTTGATGTACCCGTGGTGATATGCAACGATGATCCTGGGTTCTGGAATGCCAAGGGCCTAAGCTACGACTTCTACTATGCCATCATGAGCCTGGCGCCCAACAATGCTGGGCTAAGGGTCCTCAAGACTCTGGTGTGGAATTCGGTGCGCTACTCCACGCTGACGGAGGAGGAACAGACGAAAGCTTTTAAAATACTCGAACTCAGCTGGTCGCGATTCATAGACAAGGTGCTGAATGGCAGTGTATTTTAAATGAACTTATTAAGGAAATAAACAGCCAAAGAGTTTATAAATCATTAGTAAAGTTCTGGCATTTTTACTCGTTCTTTTTAATAAGTAATACTCGGCTATGGAATAGGAATATAATTGTACAAAAATCCTACAAGTGATGCATACTTTGTACAACCTATTTTTAACACTTCTATTGACGTCCTAACGAAACCGACTTATCATCTGATTTATAATGTTGCACAAAACGTTGGCAGCTTTCCAGTATTTGCAGGTATGCAGCATTAAATCCTCCCATGCCCTGACTCTGTGGAAGAGAGCGCAACATTAGACACTCACTACAAAAATAAGATCGTTTAAATTACGAAGTATGGATCCTCGATGATCTCATCCTCCTTGCGTCCAATATAGCTACCCAGCAATTGAATCTGGCACGTCGGACTGGGATCAAGCCTAGCTGCCATTTGCTGAAGCTCCAACAGGTTGCTACTGTCCATTGCGAATATGTAATCGAAGTCATAGAAGTCATTAGCAGTTATCTACGAGTGTAAGAGTGATCAAAATATCAGAGGGCTTCTTTGTAGTTAATAGTGCATATTACCATACGACCCAAGTGGTTTGTCTTTAGACCATGTTGTTTTAGCAATTGTTGTCCACGTGCCTGAGGCTCCACGCCAACGTTCCAATTCCGAAGGCCGGCACTGTCCACGTACCAATCCTGGAGGTTTCGTTTCAGCACTAAATGCTTCAGGATGGCCTCGGCCATTGGAGATCGGCAGGTGTTGCCTATAAGTAACACTGTAAATTGTAGTTTGTCTTTTGTTTGTTGACTCTTACCAATGCACACGAACAGAACCTTCATTTTCGCAACGGGAACTGCAAGTTCCGATGACCAATGCAGCTGATTCATTGAATATACATAATATATAAACCGGTTCACGTTTAGTATCAACATTTATTAGATTATCTATATCACAACACTTTTACAAATCATTCATTTCTGGAGGCGCTCTTTCATGAAGGCGGCACAGGCCACCACGCACTGCTGGTAGGCGGTCTCAAAGCCCTCGGCTCCACGCTCCTGAAAGAACAAATCGGGATCAGTATTAGCTTAAGCTTTTAAGTACAGTTTTTAATCTAAAAGTCTTTTGTAAATCTATGTAATGGGTTACTTTTAAATGAGATTCTTAATCTAAAAGACTTTTGTAAATCTATCTACATTCGACCAGATTCAAATATCTTTTGTAGACCAGGACAACAGTCCTATAGGTTCATTTATCTTACTACTTTCTTATATGTAAGCCTGTGATCTTTTTATCTTTGGATGGTGATGATGATGATCATCTATTCCCCAGCAACTTCTTATTCTAATCGGGTGGAATCCGGACTCAAAGAGTGGCTTACATAGTAGGGATCCTCAATGATGCGGTTCTTCTTCTCGAGTCCGAAGTCGCCCAGCATCAGGAGCTCCGCCTTAGAGCCTTTGGGCGCCAGACGCCTCAGTTCGCTCATGTTATCCTCGTCCATGCCGAAGATGTAGTCGAATTCCGAGAAGTCCTGCTTGCGAATCTGCCGAACGATGTGGGTGCACTTGAGGCCGTGCTTCTGCAGAGTGCTGATGGCCCTCGGATCAGCCCGGTTGCCCACGTGCCAGCCTCCAATTGCCGCACTATCGACCTCCACGTCCTTGACATTCGCCTTTTCCAGGGTGTCCACCATCACGACCTCCGCAATTGGGGATCTGCAGATGTTGCCTGAAAGGTCAGTGGACTTGTTATAGGTGCTTACATAAGATAAAAGTGTACTTTATTACCCAAACAAATCATTAGCACTTTGCGATCCATCTTTTAGCCAATTTACATGAGATTTTTACGAACAATTTGGTGTGTTGTTTTCTTTTTTCGGCTGGCGAATAAAGGTTCCGAACGTTGCAGCCCTGGCTTCAACTGTTGGTTGGCAACGCGGCTTATCAGCTGTGGTCGGTCGGATGGCTTAACCCTTAGGCGGCTGTCGGGGGCTTCTCTACATGATCTGATTTAAACGCGCTTGTTTCAAGAAATTATTACACGCTATGCTGCACTGCCGGTAAATTTGTTCGAATGGTGCTTCGCCAATGTCCTGGATAATATAAAAGAATTAATTTATACAAAATATATTAAGAGAAAAGTCAGAAGTATTGAGAGTGTAAAAATAAATACTCCATCATATTTAGAAACTCAATGTACATAAGGCAAACATTTTTATAAGAATTATCTATTTGGTTAGGAATGTTTCTAAAGCCAAAATAGGTAAGAGTTTAAAACGAACTTTGAGCATAGACCTATAGTAAACTGTAGTAACTATCAACTCACATAATAGGGATCCTCAAGGATGCGTTCATCTGGTTTTAGGCCAAAATCCCCAAGGAGAAGCAGCTTGGCAGTGGCGCCCTTGGGAGCCATCCGCCTCAGGGCGGCTAGGTTGCTCAGATCCATGCCGAAGATGTAGTCGAACTTGAGGTAGTCCTCCGGGGCCAGAACTCTCGCACTGCCCAAGTAGTCGATGTTGTGCCTGGCCAGGACATTCAGAGCTCGCTCATCCGGTTGGCGGCCGGAATGCCATCCCTCGATCCCGGCGCTCTCCACGCGCCACTCCCCCTGGAGACCCGCCCTCTCGACCACGTCACGCATCACAGCCTCGGCGATTGGGGAGCGGCAGAGGTTGCCTGCGGGCGCAGCCCATTTGCATAATGATTACAAAATATACAGTACACAGGATAAGCTTTTACAAGGGAATACGCACCCACGCAGACCATCAGCACACTGTTCTTCTGCGATCTCTTGCCCATTTTCCGTATCTTGGGATTGGTCTTTTGATTTACGAACTAACTTAACTCCGCGGTAAATTTGAGCAAACTTGGTTGTTCAAGAGTATATAGGCGTGGTTACGTATAAAAGTGTTTAAAAATGTGTCAAGAAGAAATATGTGCACTAATGTCTGAACAAAACTGACATGTAGAGAAATAAATAATGCGTTTAAAATTCAATTTATTTCTTGAGATACTAAAATACACTTCGGATTCCAATTAAGTTAGAAAAATCCGCAAAATCATAGCTTTTCCAGAAGGTACTCAATAAATTTGTTAAAACATATCTTAAAACGGATACAGTTTCTTTAATAATACAACCCCATTAGAGTAATAAAATTTGTAAAATTAGTATTGAGAGACTATAGCTATAGTAAGTTCCAATTTACTCGTTTTTAAGCGAAGAAGCAGTTTCAAGCCAATATGAGGAAAATTATATATTTAAAATGTCAGCCTAAAAGAATCCATGCCCGAAATCCAGTAAACACCTATGGGATGTAAACAATCATCGGATTAGCCTACCCCTCTAGCTGGCATTGAGTAAGCGAGCAGAGTTCCTCCGCTGCACTTTGTCAAGTGGCTCCCTGCTGGAGATCACACCTTAGGCACTTCCACTTCCTCTTTCGTCTGTCTGCTGCAGGCACCACATCCACGTGCACATCCTGTTTACACACCGTGCGTATTTACCCTAAAAACTTGGACTAAAAACTGCGCAACTTTAACTATTAGCATTTAATTAAAGTTCATTTGCAGGGCGACAGACGAGGTCATTTCCACCCACTTCAGCTGGCTGGTTAGCAAGATTTAAGCCCACGGGAATGGGGTAGTGATGAGCTCTTGTCCTGGAATCCTACCAGGATCCAGGTAGTTGGGTTGGCTTTGGCCACGAATGTGCAAGCTGCACCTGGTGCTCAAAGGACAGCAGGTCCTGGTCGCAAACTGTGTAATGACTGTCGAGGAGATGAGCTCTCGGGTGCGGGTGTGAACTTAAAGAGGATGACCGACCAGCTCGCCGGCAGAGAAATAAAGTTGCTTTTCAAAATAAATTCGTTTTGAGTTTTATGCAAATTGTATACAGCCAACAGTAACAACAACAACAACAAGGGGGCAAACAAAGGCCAGACGAAATGCATGGCGCAAACTTTGCCAACTTGGCTGGCTGCAGTTGTAGTTGCTGATGTTGATGTGGATGTGGATGGGGATGTTGCTCTTCCTGGTGGTTGGGGGCGGCTTTGATGGCATCAAAGTGAGCTTGTCGTTGTGCAGACAAATGTTACGTACTCTCGTCACACTCTTACGTATGCAAATGTCCCATGCCGTTGCCGGCGCAATGCTGCAGTGCGTCCTCCACAATTGACAATTGTTGAAAATGCAAATGGAAATGGAAATGCCAAGACATGTGCCCAACAGCCACAGCAGCAATTCATACATATGCCATGGATAATGGGTACTGGGTACTGGAGGTGTGTTGGGGGTGGTAAAGGGCCATGGAGGTAAAAACAAATGCAAAGGCGTTGTCTCTACTCTACTATCATCATCCGGCGACGACATCTCCTCAGATAAGATAAACGACGGCAAAGTCAACAGCAACAACTGGTTGGGGACGGTGTGCACTGCAAAAAATGCAATGGATCATTTTGCAAAAGTATGCTACAGAAGCTTTAGTATGCCTTTCCTAGCAGGAAGCTCTGATAACTTTAAACTGATGATTGCTTTAAAATGTATGTCATTTATATTACTAAACATCAATTTTCTCTATTGTCTTGTATAAAATAAAATACATACATACAACAAGTTTAATTAAATTTTATTATATATTCATGTCTTTTTGTATACTTTTTTTTATATAGGTACATGACATTTTTCCTAGTGCATGTGGGAAAGGTCAGTGTAAATAAGTAAATACGGCATTCGTAGCACACCGCAGGCCGAAATAAATTCTCAAGTGCAAATGAGGTAAATGACAAGAGGTACGAAACCATCATAACCTCTGACCTGCCACCCCCCGACCGACCCGAAAACGCCCACTTTGTCGAGCATTTGACAGTCGAGAGCAAACATGTCCAAGATGAACATCCATTTTGCATTTGGCAAATGAAAAGCGGGAAAGCTACAACTGACGTACTAGCTGGCAGACAGCTTGTCTATGCAGCAGGCCATCTCTATCCAATCCATCTGGGCCTGCAAATGTATCTGTATCTGGTATCCAGTATCTGGCACTTGTATCTTTTCCCTCTGTCTGCCTTTTGCAGCTTCATCAAATATTTAGCGCCAGGCAGGCGGCTTTATCTCGAGGGAACTGGAAGGAGGGACAAATAAGCGCATTCATTGTGTTCGTTCAGTGTAAATACGAAACGGATGTAGCACTGCTTGGAAAATAACAACTTTGAAAACTTAAGAGTCTAACTCGACTAGTGTGGTACTGTAAGGAAGTAAGAAAATGAATTGGGCTTACAGAAACACTACAAAAGTATTTTAATTTGCCCTATGTGGGTTTCATATTTATATGTACACAGTTAGGAGATTTGTTCATACAAATATTGAAACAATTTTTCAGATTTTATTAAGTTAGAGTGTGTACCGACTGTAGATACCAAGAATATTTCCTTAAATTGAATATGGAATTTCTGGATTCCTGGGGTTGTTTTATGTGTAGTTTCTTTGTGGTAATTCAATCGATTTACCAATTTATCACTTTCCAGCGGGCACTCGCTTGTTTTGTTAGTTTTTCCGTAAGTACTTTTTCCACTGCACTTAATAGCATCGTTCTAAAATGCATAACAAAAACTGCGAGCTGTCCAATCACTAATGAATTAAACAAACTTTAAGGGCATCGACGTTGTTTCTCGTTGAAACGTAAATTTATTAAACCACCCACACCTACCAAAAACCTCCGAAACGCTATATACCCCTGCAGCAGATGCTATATTGAGAGCAGTCCGAACTACCCTAGCAAAAATGGGGGTGTGGAGCAGTGCCAACGACCAACGAGCAGCGCCAGCAACAACAACTGCACGCGGCACAGCCAAAAAGCCGGCAACAACAAACTTCCGCACTGTACCACGACGGCAACATGTTGCGTGTTGCTGCCGAGTGAGCATTGCACTGTGTGCGTGCTGCTTGTCTCGCTTCCACTTGAAATGTTGCCAAGAAGCCGGCCAGCAACATTAGCAGCATTTCGAAAACTTGTTTTCAACGTAGTTGGGTTTAGTTTACTTTGAGACGGCGACGCAGGTGGACGTGTCCGAGTGCGAGCGAAAAAGAGCGATAAACGCGAGCGAACCGCGTTATAAAATAATACAAAAACAACAACAGCAGCAAGAGCTCAGTTCAGTTCAGTGTTTGTCTTTAGTTTTATGGCGCACGCTGCGCGTCAGGTAGTTTTTCAGATGTATATATGTACATACGAGAGTATATATTTATAATGTTTTTTTGTGATTCGTCTCGCGGCAATGTTTTATGGCTTACAAAACCATCGAGCGTGTAAAGGTTTTGCACTAACCGTACGACAAAAGAAGAAGTGGTGTACATTCTGGATGTAAAGTGCTAGTGTTTACCCTTTTTGCCGGGATTACTCATCATCGCATCGGCGCATCATCGCCACCATCATTATCATTCGTTTAGAAACGGGCAACTTTACGAAATCCCGAAAACCAGTATCGCTGTGCCCAAGTATCTGCAAGATACGTGAGGCAGTCCAGACCACATATTGGAATTTACTTAACACGTATGCAACACGCACCCATACCAGTTAACATCGAGCGGGACCCATTGGATTTTGAAACCGAAAACTACAGGGTAGGTAAAATCGTTTGTAATCGGGGTTTCTTCTCGGGAAAATGCAGAGAGACAAACACTCACACACTTGACCAGCTGCGTTTTTCCACCCTCACCATAAAACCTAATGATTCCGAACTACCTGTTTTTTGGATTGACCCTGGTTTTCCCATTAGCCGCCAGAGGAGATTTCACTGCACCAGCATACCATGTAGTCCATATATCGGAAAGATGTGTGGCTATTTATAAATATAGATACCCTGCGTTTTGGGGCCCAGGCTCAAATCCGGTTTTCCATACCCATATATCCCCCAGCCCAGCCATCAATTCAATTTCTACTGGCTGAGTGAGTTTTTAACTCTCAGAAGAATCTCCATCTCCAGGTCGAGCATCTTCTTCGCTGAAGATTTCTGAAGAGAGCTGGTTTCTGCGGGCCGTTTTCTTTTCCCTCGCTTTGTTTTCTTTCGTTTCGTTTTCGTTTTTTACTATTTGCCGATCGTCGTGGTGATCATCATGATGCTGTGGCTTATTGCCGCCAAGATTTTTTCCACTTTTTTTTTTTTTTTATTTGGGTTTTTGCTTTTTGCCGATTGAAGGTGCATGGCCTTATTTACCCAGTTTCCAAATCGCTCACCGATTTCTGCTCATTCTGTTTTGGGGTTTGTTTTGAGGTATTTACTGAATCACACGGGGATCATTTGAATCTTTTAGCCAGACAGTCGCTGTGTGGAATTGGTATTGGATTTTTACTTGAGAGTCACACCCAGTCCGTGGCGAATAAGCCACAGTATCCCGCTCCGGAATTGACTCACGGCCAAACAATGCGACATGCGGCGAAGTGCTGGGGGGCCACCACACTGGCTTGGGCAAAAAAGAGAAAAAATCAAAATGCAAAACTTGTTGCTAATAAACAACAATTACAACAACAAAAACAAGTTCAGCTAACCACAAAAATGCTGGCAGCTAAACTCTAGAGTCGTTGCCCAGGAGCTCCACTCTCCACACACCAAAACAAGTCGGCGTATGGAGCCATTTTCTGATGTTGCTGCTGTCACACTAGCCATTCTCCACCAGCAACAGCAACACCAAGAGCAACAGCAACAATTTGTTGTTGCAGCACTGGAAAAAAAGGTGCTAGATAAAGATTACATTTTAATAGCTAATACGTATTTTAAATATCGTATTCTGAATTAGAACACATAATGAACTTTTAAATGGCCATAAAGTGTAGCCAACTAAACAAAACATTATGATCCCGATTCCATCAGTCATAAATAAGAATTTTGATCAGTGCATGTGTAAATTTTTGTCGCCATGTGAAGACCATAAAAAGCGGCCAAGTGGCCAGCTGCCTCAGCTTTCCTCTGGAAGCCACAGACCAGAGAACGGCCATAACTGTGTCAGTGTGCAACTAGAAGAGGTCTAAGCCTATTAAGCACACTGGCTTAAGATCGGCCTATGCCAGGAGGTAACACCCGTAGCTCCGAAGCGATTAAGTGTAATTAATGCCGACAGGTGTCGCTGAATTGGCGCAAGCTCAAAGAGATTGCAATGCCCTAATTGGAGACTCCAATTAGGAGATATTCCCCACTTTCGCCACTTCAAAGGCAAGATTTCCACTAGTTGCTCTCTTTATTCACGTGATTAGCATGTGGGCCGTTCCTGATCATCATGTCACTGCCCAGATTCCGGGCTATTCCACCTCCTCTTGACTCCGGCGGACGCACCTGGTTACCTTGCGCTTGAACTCCGCGTAATTCTCACGGTACTCCTTGGCCGCATCCACATTAGCGGCCGATTCATCATTGGGATCTGTGAGCATTGAGATCACGGAAAGGAGGATCGTCTCCACGGTGTGCACCGGTAGCCAGCGCTCCTCGGCCTTCTCGTAGCCCCACTTATCGTCACCCGGTTCGTGGAGGATCGAGATGCAAACGTCGCCGGCCTTGTCGATATTGGGATGCCATATTTCGGTGATGAACTTCATCTTGGGCGGGCGCAGTGGGTACTCCTTTGGGAAGATCAGGTGCGCCTTAAAGAAGCCGCCCTCGTAAAGCGTGTCCGGGGGACCGATGATCACCACCTCCCACTTGAAGATGTCCGAGTCGCATACCAGACCGGCGGAGAAGCCCTCGACGGGATGGCTCTGCAGCTCGGAAAGCTGGCGTTTGAGCAGTAGCGATGCTTGCAGTTCGGACATGTCACTGGACTGCGGGGATTACCGCTATCAGTTGGATAAACTATTGGTGGGATCACATTTGTACTTACTGGAATTTTGTTCAATTATGTCGAGTCACTTTCTGGTTTACTTCTACGGAGGCTGAACTACGCTCAATGCGACTTGCCAGCTGGCCGAAAGAAAACTCATGCGGCGACTACTCCGATCTAAAATCAGGATCACTAGTCACTTTTACTAGTCAAATGTTAACTTGTAGGTATAAAAAAAAAAACTTAATGGATAGAAAAAATTAGGATTTACTACATATAGAAAGCATCCATGTCATAAAGCAATTTATTGTTGCTTAGACATTTTGAGGATATAAAGCCTAAGAGACGCATAAAAAATCAATTCCTTTTGGAATGTCTGGCTGGAATATCTTTACAATTGTAGCCCTTTGAATGGCGATGTATAGAAACTATCTCCAAAGAAATAATCTTGAAAGCGACTTGAAAGTTTCCATTATGAGCTCTTTGGCTGTTGGTCTGGAATGGGTCCAAGGAAAGTCCAAGTCCCTCTTTCCTTTCATTTCCCAGCACTTTCCTGCAATTACTTGGCCGTTGCTAATGCTACTGGTGCCACTCTTTTTGCCTTTAATTTTCCTTTGCCCGTGCTGGCTGAATGGAAATTATGATGGCCGCCACATTGTAGCCGCTTGGTTTTGGCCTTTCGTAATTGCGCACAAATGTTGGCGCAGCGTTTTTTTTTGCTGGCCTGCAACTTCGACCACGACGTGTGGTTCCATCGGCTGTTTCTCTGCTTTTTGCCAATTGCATACGGCTTCGGCATTTGAAAATCCGCAACTTCAGCTGAGTATCTGACTATCTGGGAAACTCAAATTATGTTGCCGCAAATGTGTGAATCGTTAATGTTTCGATGCTGCCAGCTGGGGCATTTTGTGCTTGGTCTCTTGGCACTGCCGGTTTTTCAAGTTTTCCCTGCAGCGAGTTTTCGCACAAAAATTCCTTTCCTATTTTTTCTGAGCATTATTATTGTTGTAATAACATTTACTTAGCATCGGTGCAAAACGCAACAATAAAATCATGTAGAGTTCCTCTTAGAAAACGCAGTCGGATTCGAAATTTGCTAAATTATCCAGCACATGCCAAATGGAGAGGGGGCGGAGGGTTCAAAACATGTTTGTCCAGAACACAGACACATAAGACCGACAGCTGCTGCTGCTCGGCCGGTTCCTCCAGCTCTTCCAGCTCATTCCATATCTCCATATTCATCCGACTCTGCCCATTTAAGTGCCACATGTCGTAGACGGTCTTCTTTGCTTCTTGTAGATCCCGCAGGGAAAGCGATATGACAGCGAGAGCCGGGAAACTCACACGTGCCACAGCGCTCCTCCCAGCAAAACTCGATTTTCCATTCTCTACACTCGGGGAAAAACGCCCACTACAATTAAGATTAGTTGGCGCTGGGAAATTGGGTGCGAAGCATCTCATCAGATAATAAAATGAAATTAATAGTTGAATAAATGTCAAACTGAGATTGGCTTAGCTCATTTTGTTGCGAAATAAATTATTGTTTAAATATTGACAGATAAATGTATATTTTATCAGAATGTCGAAATTATAATTCAAATGCAAATCAATACTTTATTTATTGTCTGTTTAATGACCCATAAATTGGCATTTATAAAATTTTGTTTCTAAACGTTTTTATGAAGATAATTACGGTCTCACTTCTTGGGCCTTTCTTTTTCAATGTAATTTTAAAATGATATACTCGTATTTGAACATATATTTTTTCAGTGCATAGGACGTGACATAATTTTATGTGATAGTGGTTTGTAGGAGATTTCTAGGTAAAGGTTTCTAAAAGGACATGTGTGCTATGTGTTCCAAGAGCACTGAATAAAGAATGGTCGCTAATGTTAAAACCTGAAACTTACTTAGCTCTCCCAATTGATTTCTGCGTAGGAAAAGTGTCGCGCTCGTGCTCATTGCTGAAGTGATAAAGTGACTTCGCCTCGGCGGCTTTTCCGCCGATTTCGGCTGACTTTGTGGAATTGATTTCCAATATTCATTAAGACGCCCACACGCAAACACAGGCACCGCCGCGGGTTCGTTGCCATGGCATTTGATTGTAAAGTTGGAGGGGGATGTCCATTAAAATGGGGGTGTCTAAGTTCATCTGCTCTTTTTTTTTTTTTTTTTTTTGAGGGCGTGGCGGTTGCATGTGACAATTGCATTTCCGGCAATACCAGCATACTTCCACTCCTCTATATTCCCTGAAATTCTCTCCCTTTGCTCAAACAATTTCAGTCTTCCAGAGTTCTTTTTTTGGGTTTGGCCTCCGTTTCGCAGCGTAGCACCTGCTCTCTCCAGGCTGCGTGCCTCAAATTGCTGGCTCATGTTGCGTCCATCAAACAGCTGACGGCGTCGATCAATTGAAATGGCTTTTCCCCCGTTTTTCCATCGCCCTATAATGTTGCATCGCGACCGTGTTGTGGCGGTGATGACTTCCTGTATCTAATGACGGGGCAACCTGCTGATGAATTGTCTTTCAAGTTGATCATAAAATATATTAATAGCTTCTCTAGCAGGCATGCAATATCATTAAATTGGTAGGCAGCCACAATGATATATTTACAATCTCTTATTCAGGATTTACATATTTTGACACATTCATTTAAAGTTTGGCCAAATTACCTTGAGATATGAATATACCCAAGAATCCATTCTGATTAAAATGAACTCCTCGAAGCTTAACGACATGATTTAAACCTGGAGCGTAGCAAGACACTTTTAAATAAATACAAATATGCACCATAAAAACATGTCATTGAGCTGCACAAACTTGCCAAGCAGTGCAAAAACATTACCTCTCCCTGTGCTTCTCATAAATTCAAGTTAAGTGAGTGACCAACTGGATTTTAGTACTTTATTGGCGCTCTGAGTTATGCACACCCATTTTTGTTGCCCCCGGCACACAATTTCCAATTGCATGCAGAAATATGAGGAGGAATTGCTCTGCTCGGAAAACTGGCCATTATATCGTTCCGCATAGAGGGAGCAAAACAATGCTTAAGAGAGAACTCAATAAATTGCAGAAAAGCGAAAAGTGGAAAGAACGCAAAATAAACAAGAACGAAACTGCAAATAAAAAAAAACAAAATAAATAGAAAGAAAAACAAGCTTTCCACTTGCAGTTTTAATGTGTTCTGTGCGTTGTTCCTCGTTTTATAATTGAGTTGGCAGTTGCAGCTAAAGTTGGAGTTGCAGCCGTGCACTCACCGCCACCCGAAACCCATCCACTTTTTCCTACCCAACCGAAGGATGCAATTTTTTCCCAGTTTTCCCCCTTGATGTGGGAGTTGCCAACGGGATTCGGGCACGTTGGTGCTCGTTCGTGTGCACTGAATGCGAAAAACTTCTGCACACTTTTCGACCGAAACGCGATATTATAATATACATATTTCTCATATTTTTATTATTATTATTTTCATAACACTCGGCCCAGTCCGGACTTACCTTTGTGCGCTGCATTGAAATTGAGGCACAAACTCAAACTGAAACCATAATGCTTGGGGATCTGGTGCACTGCTGCCAGACAAAAACCTCCATCCTTGCGGTGGGTTTCGTAATGAGCGTTTCCGTCAAAGCCTTTTCCTCGTTCATACACTTGCCAAAATAGTGTCAATAATTTCAAAGCACTTTTTATTCAGTGATTGTGTCAAACCTAATAATGTTTTATTAGCATTTGCATACTGTTAAATTCCATATAGATTTGGGAATACATTTTTTGTAGCCATACCGTTTCATATATTTTTGATATTTATATATCTTAGCTTCGTTTCAATATCTAATTGTTTCCTTAATCTTATTTTCAGAATTTTGCCTGATATTACGGTGAGTTTTGAAAGCTTCCAAGCCATTCAATTAATATAAACGTATTTTATATTTAGTAAGCGTATTACGAGTGCATAGTTGATCGTACAGCATTTAAAAGGGCATTTTCTTTCCATAACCACATGCCGGGTTTTAAACTGGATCGCCACTATATAATTGCTCAATTTCTTGCGTCATTAACGGGTTTTTCTTTGCATTTGGTCAGTAATTTGTCGGACCCATTGAAAGATCACTCAGGAAGCCAGAAACTCTTAATTTGTCCGACCATAAACGTTTGCCTCTTTCCATATATCATTTTCCTATAGCAACCGAGAACCCATAAAGTGTGAAGTGTGAAGCGTTATGCGTACGACTGACTGTTTCGTAACTCACTTACTTATAGGGCCGGACAAACAAATGAGCAAAAGTGTGCTACTGGGGCCTGAATCAGGAAATCTGGGGAGCCCCTTCTACCAGATGAACCGTTAGACAGTGCCGATGGCGCCCGCAGAGTTCATTTACTCCACTTTGCCGCCAAGAAAATTCAATGGAACGAAGGGGAAGTCACGGAAAAAGAGTCGAAAAACCCCGAGCAACATTATTTGTAGTTTTTATTTCTTTTATATTTTTTGTATTCGTACTCATCTTTTTTTTTTTTTTTTTTTTTTGCTAGACCATTACGTTTTTAAAAGCTTTGCTTTTGCTGGCCGGCTGTTCTGGTTTTCCGGGTGATGAGGGGGGCCTAGACTAGGGCTAAAAGCGGAAAAAATATCCAAGTTTGGCCTGAAAAAGTGCTTATTAAATTTAATGACAGCACGTTTGCTTGCGAAAAGCGATTCGACGTTTTTGTTTTTTTTTTTTAATTTGGCTTTTTTTTCAACCTTTTGGTTATATAGCTTTTTTGAGTAGTTTTTTATTTCGTATTTGGTTTATTGAGGGCTGAGGCTCATTGAGAGCACTGGGGCCATAACAGCACAGTCTTTAAGTTTAATTATGTGGCAGGTCTTCTTGGCCCGGACTCTATGCACGGGTCGTAATGGTCATAATAGTTATACGGTTTCAATTGAAATGGTAACAAATTTCATTGATCGTGCGCCAAACGAAAGTTATCTTTGATTAATTATTTCTTTCCGGGTTTTTTTTAAGAGTGGACTAACAAAAACTTACAAAAAGTGTGAAAACAGAAAACAAATAGAATTATATTTCTTGGAATGTTGTAATCGGATTAAATGCTTGAACCAGTTTTTTGATTTGTTGGTTCATTATGATGGAAAGTTGTACTTCGATGTAAAGGGTCTTTTGTATCAAATATAAAACAATCTTTCGCTATTAATACATATATTAAATTTAATATGCATATTGTGTACTAGTCTATAAATAGTAAAACTTTGCTATTAGCTTATAGCTAACTTTATTTTCCAAATAGCCCTGACTGAGCCCAGTTATCAACCCATCAATCAGTTTCTCCGCGTCGTTGTGGATTTCCTTTCAGAGAAGTGAGACTTTTATCCGATCCTGTCGTGATTTCCGCCAACCCCTTTAGCCAACTGTCGCCTAAGATTTCTCACAATTATGAGCAACAAACTGGCATAAATTTATGACTGGCCGTCAGTAAGTTTGGCATTTGCAGTAAACAGGCAGTGAAAGTATTTTTTAATTAAATGCCCCAAAGGGGGACTTCAATGAGCGCCATGAACCTGCAGGTTATGAGGCGGTAATTTGCAATTTCCCCGTGAAAAGAGTTGGCTTATTATTCAACTGGTTTCTTGGTATGTGGAGTGTGGAGCTGGGGTTGGGTTTACCTGCTCGTTGAACTTCAAAATGTGCGGGAAAAAAGTGAAATTTTCGCTTTGTGGCCAAGTTAATGAACTGCGCGAAAATCTCGACAGGAAGCAACTTTGTAACATTAGCACAGTTCCCCCATCTTGAACGAAAACTATGCTAATTTCTCGGCTGCTGGGGAGGGCTTATGAAATGAATTCATTTTCTTTTTAATCAAAAGTATAAACAAAAGACATGCGGAAGGGCGGCATCGGTTGCGTGTCGAGGCGTTGGCCACAACTGTTGACTACTTTATTCACACAATTACAGCCGGCGAATTTGCATTCGTTTCCTCCGCCACATTCACATTCACCTGTTCAGTTTTACCCGTCATACTCGACTGATTTTTGCTTCGAGGGAGCCGCTTCACTTGTTAACAATTAAAAGACAAACCCTTGACTTTGGTCTAGACTCTGGAGACTTTTGTCTTGGGTCTTTTGAAGTTCGCCCACTGACCTGGGCTCCATCTAATTAGCTTTCCTTTGACAAAGCCATCGTGTTTTACGTTTGAATTAGCATTTTCTTACGAAATGCTCAATTCAAAGCTGGCTCCTATATAAATAATTCAAAACTGACCCGCGGCTTTCATTTCATTTCATTTGGTCTCTTTGGGCTTCGTTTTTTTTTTCTCCATTTGTTTTCCATGTGACGCAGCAACAGCTGAATGCCTTTGGGCCTGTGGGAACGTCTCGAAGAAGTCATAAAACTAACAGTTGAGCGGAAATTAACACAGATACTCCATAGGCCAGCCAGAGAAGAGCCCTCCAGCTCGAAGAGACAAACTATCGGGTCTGAATGGGATGGCATTACCTCCCGATTGAGATGTAGATGGGTGATTCGAGATAGCAAAGAGGTGAACCAAGACAGGTGAACCAAGAGCGGATTATGTCGGTGGTCTAAATAGCTCTCGGATGACGTTGCACAACCCAGGTAATATGCCGGTATCATTAGTCTACAGTTAGGATGTGATCCGAAAGTGGGTATCTGGCATTCTCGGTGGCAGTTAAGTTGCGGATTGGGCACACGGTTCATTGTCAAGACACTCACTCGAGGGGCTTTCTATTCTGAAGAGATCTTTCTGGGGGATAAAGTCCCTTCTCAATAACAAATTGACACGCAGATCTAGGCTGCCCAACTGCACTTGCACTAATTAATATAAAGGAAATGCATTAGATCTTATCACAGTAACCTGCATATCCTGTCGGGCACTGGGATAAAACTAAGGTAACGTACTATCATTAATGATTTATGATAAAACTCTAAGAAAATGTAGATCTTTTCAAAAGTGAATTTCGTTAGTCATTTCAAAATATGATATGATTTAATTTACGCAGTTATCATGTTACTGTATACCTTAAAAAGGAATATTGCATATTTTGTAATGGTTTTCGCCGTGTGTGGTTTCGTCTTCTTGGTTGCTTAACATTGTTGGATGTTCCATTTCGCATCTCTGAACTTGTTGAAAGCGAGTAAAATGTGCCAATTTTCTATATATACATATGCCATATCTTTCATGTGCTTGTAACGCAAGAATCGGAGAGAGGGAGCCACAGGCTCGTCCATACATGGCCACTTCATCACGCAGCGTTGGCCAAGCGTGCTGTTGTTGCTCCTCCGGCCGAATGCAACTGAGCGTCGCCGTCACCAGCCGGCGGCTTTAGAGCCCCCCTACAGGAAGCCCCCCTTTGGGGAGCCCCCTTTCGAGAACCCCCTTTCACTTGCCCTTCGGCTGTTGGATGCTTCTATTGTTCTGGCCGCTCGTGCTTGTGCTAGATTTATGCACTCCGGCTGTATCGCCATTTCCCCGCGGACAGTTTCGGTTTCAATTTAAAGCGGATGCTCGCTTTAATTGCATGCCTGGCGAGTTATAATTCAGATGTATAGAAGTATATAGTACATGCATAAGTGCACTGTTGCATTGGGACGTTTCGGGTTGCAATGAATGCGCCTGGGTGGCAGTGAACTTGCCGATCAAGTGGGTGTAATCCATACTTTCGGGGAGTGGAATATTATAGGAGCAATCAACGGACAATTGGCTAAATTGTTTCTAAAATAGCTGGATTAAGGCCACTTTGGTTGAACCACTTTTAGCAAGCTATTTAAATTGGAATCAGCTTATTTTCTAAACTAAGGATACAATCAAATTTAATATAATTTATATTTTGCATCTGTTGCATAAATATCCTTCCCCTCCTTGGCCATTAAATGCCGTTCCATAAAATTGCCAAGATGGAATTTCATCTCACTTTTCGCTGCAGTTCAGTGGCCGTTGCACTTGACATGTAGCCACTGTCAATGCGACTAAAAGTGCAACTGGAATGGCCATTGAAATTGCAACTGCAACTGCCAATGCAATTGATTGTGGCTGGCCAATCGAAGGAGTTGGATGGTTGGATAGATGGCTGGATGGATGGATGGCAATTGCGACTCACTCACTTTCACTGATCGAAAGCGTGAAGGCAAAGTTTAATTGAATCTGCAGCTGCTTCGCTGCTGACAGCGAACAATGATTGGTAGCATTCAATGGTCGTGGCCCATAGCAACTTTCAAACCTGGCCATTTGAAAGTTATTGGCCACAAGTGCGCACACACATGGCGCCCATTGCAGATACATACTATATATGTACATATACGTGTACTTACTTTCAACTCAAAGAAACTCGAAGTAAACTGAACGTGTCAGCAAGTCGGTCCGAGGTTTCAGGCTTTGGCCGTGTAAAACTTTTGGCCCGGCTCTTTGGAGTTAAGTTGCGACAAAATCAATAGGAGAACTTTTAGGGGGGAATGCGGGAAAATGCGGCTTTGCGGCCAAATGGATAATGGGGGGCGTGGCCCAATGCTGCAATTTGTTATATTCAGGCGTCGCCTTAAATTGGGTCACCGAAAATGTTCAATTATTCGAGTGAAATGCAGTCTGTAGGGAACACTCCGCCCATTTTTTTTGTTTTTCCTGATTTTTCAGGGCAACCAGCTCGATTTTGGGCTCACGCAAAACTGGTTTTCAAAGTTGATGCAAGTATGATTTGGCTGGCTCATTGCCACAATGCGGTCTCGATTTATATACTTTATGCGAAAAGTTTGCCTTGCAGAATTTGTCACGCACTCTAAAGAGAAGTATAACTTAATAAATTTTTATATCCGCAGTAGGTATTGTGCGATTTAATCTAAAAAAAGGTATCTATATTATATCAAAAAAACATTCCATTAAAAAATATTTTTTCATAATACTAATTAGCATTAAAATGGATAAAGAAGAAAATATTTTGATACTGGCTGCGACCGACCATAATGGCTTTCCTAGTTAGTGGAAACGATAAATTTATCTATGATAAATTAAATCTGTCCTTCATTCGAGCAAAGAAAGCGCTTTGATGCTCGAAGCGCATTTGGTCTTCGTTGCATGGGTAATAAAAGTTCCCTCATTTTTTCTGTCCATATTTATATGAGTTTTACAACAAGTTTATAAGCTCAAAACCCTTCGGCACACATGGGAATGTGCGTCTGTTTGCGCTGTGACTTTCCATTTGCAGAGATTTCCACATTTCACATTTTCGGATTTGAGATTTCAATATGTGTAAACGTCGTTTATACCAAATGCGCCATGAATAAAATTCGTCTCGTTTCGATTCGATGGTCGTTGGGAGTAGGGTCGAATATCCAAATGGGATTTCATTTATGACCAAAAGGGGCCCCAATCCAAAGGGGAAGTTTTAGGTGAAAGAGCCATTCACTATGAAACTCCAGCCGCGGGCCATGGTAAATCAGTTGCCGTTGCGTTGGTCAAACATTGCATAAATCTATGCAGTTGCACGAACGCGGCTCAGACGCTGATCGATTTCGCACCCAGTTTTATTACACTCTTCGAGTTAACTAGCTACTTTGAATATAATTAGTTATATATTTTTTATAGAATCAGAATCTATCAATCGCAATCAAGTGGGAAGCATACATGTATGCAGTTGTTGCGATATATATTTTCCAAGTAACCGATCTGTAAGTAAGAAGATCTAAAATAAAAAAAAAATATCGCTAACTTAAATAACTCTTAAGATCCTTGATCATACTAATACTTATTGATAATTATTTACATTTCCGATTTATAAATTGATTGTTTAAGAGCTTTTTGAAAAGCTAGAAAATGACTTTGGGTTTGATTTGTTCAGTGTTGTGCCACACCTCTCCCTGTGGCAGTAAATGGGTGATTTGGGGGCGTGGCACTTCGAGCAAACTGTAACATTTGTGGTTGGCCTCCGGACTGACCGGTCGCACATAAAGTGGCAAAGGGCGCGTTTTCCGTCGCACTCGATTTGGATTCCGTTTTTGATGGCAATGGCTGGGCTAAATGTTTGCTACACGCTGCGGTGGTCGACTGTCCAAATGGACCAAAGTGGGGCATATTTATGGGGAAACTAGTGCAGCTGATTATGAAGTTGCTCGACCGACATCATTTGGTTGATTTATTCCACTAAATGGAATCAATTTGCTGTCGCACTTCAAATATTTGGTTTCGGTTATCGCTCATGGCCCACATTTGAAAGTGACAACAGTACTGCCACACCGATACTGATAAGCGCATCACGATGTTGCAACTTTGACACAAATGCTTTGTTGCAGCCACTAAGCAGACACTCCCGCAGATGTTGCAGTTGCAGTTTGCAGTCTGCCGCACTGGCAATTTGCTGTCAAATTGTCGCAAATTCTTACAAGCGCCGCTCATTAAAATTACCCAAATGCCAGCGCCAATTGCCGGAGCACTGGAAAATGGGAGATGGAAACGGAAAACGGCATCGCATGACAAATGGCAGCGACGAGCTCCCCAGACAAGTGCCTCCTAGAGATGCACTCAAAGAAATGGGTGGAGGCATCTCAGCATTTATAACATTTATTTAAAATTTAAAATAAACTGTGCCTCCTTTATCCTTAAACAACTCATTAAATGATGTTAAAACTGTATCTAAAATGTATTTAATAGCAATTATGTATTCTTTTAATTATTATTAAAGTCTTGAAAGAGTAGTATTATTTTTTCGAGTACCTTAGCTGGCGAATCCCTGTGCAAAACTGAGACGATTTGGCAATGCAATTTTCGCCGGCCAGCTGCAAAGTCCGTAGAATTGCCTTCCTCGTCTGGGCCCCTCAACAAATTTGTCGCTGGCATTTGCAACGTGATTTTGGTGACTTGAAGGCAGCTGATAAGCGAGCTACTTTTCCGCCGATTTCCGACTGACTGACTGGCAAAGAAACTGAGAGACTGAGACTGAAACCGAGACAGACTCAGAGTCAGATACTTTTTAACAGCACCTAGATAAAGTGCAGAAAGTGCTGATAGCCAGATATTACTTTACCATTATTGGGTGCTCTCAACAATGTAATACAAAGCGCGCACAAAATGTGCTGATCGAGCGGGAAATTAACTGATGAAGCGTGGCTTGAAAAAGTAACGGAATTGCGGGCATTATTACACAGGTGAGCTGAAGATCGAAGAACCATGGCCAAATGCTGCGACAGCAAAATTGCGCAGCGAAAGAAAATACAAGCACGATCACCTCGATTCGTTCGATCATTTGAGAGCTTCGGTCTTCGGTACTCCAGTACTTCCATTTCGATCCACTCAAACAAGTGCACCTGCACAGCCAATAAATTGCGCAAGAGCTGATCAAACTCTGGTTCACCACTACCCACTCCAATCTTTTTCCCAGATATTGTAGATGGATCGTGGCCAGGCTGTCAACGGATCGTTTAAGTCTGGTCTGGTCTGGTTTACTTTTGCCATTGCCTTGCACAAAATGTCATTCAGCTCATTGAAATGGAAAGCTGAAAAATTAACATTGCACTCGGACGCTGGGCAACTGAAAAAAATATTCTAAACACAAAAGCACACAAAAAACCAATTGAAAATGAAAAATAACTGATGCAGAGAGGCAGCTGAACTGAGCTCTTTGGAAGAGTTGGTTACCCTCCAAAAATGCAGTCTTTGAAATTATAAAATAATAATTTGTAGGTTTCATTTTATAAATATAAAAAAAGGTCAATAGCATCAGCTTTTAATCAGTTGATTGGTGGGGATAATATAACTTTTAAAAAAGAAACAAAAACATTTCTGGTTAGGCATAGAAATACTTATTAAAACTGAAATATATACCCCCAGATACCCCACATATTCACTACACATATATATCTGTCAGATCCGTACTAAACGGCTGTTCATTTGGCATTCTACGTACTATACTTGCCAAGTTGCCGGCATTTGGCGAGTGTTACGCGACTTTGAGCGCTCTAATTGTCCGCTTGTTCACTCGTGTGTTCGTTCGACCAACACATGCTACAGTAGAACACAAAAACGGCTGGCTAAAATCCGCAGCAAAAGTGGCAGATAAAATAAAAAATATATAGGTATATACATACAAATATGTAACAAAAAACACACACTGCGACATGCAACGTTGCACAGACGGCGAACATTTTGCTGAAGAGCTGAAATAATAAAGAAGCAAAACAAAACAACAATCAAAATGTACAGACAACAAAACACGCGACCGCCACTGCAGATAATTTGGCATTAAGTGTAGTGGAAATGCGTAGGAAAATATGATATAATCGAGTGGAGAATACATATGGGCGTGCATGCATGGCCGGGCAAATGGAACCGTTTTGCATTCAAGATCAAGTTCAAGTTTGGAGCGCTGATTATCGCGGCTTGTTGAAGTTTACAGATTTTCCGGTAGTCAGATACCTGATGGGAAACTGGCAATTGGCGTTTTCACAAACCGAACACCGAACACCGATCACCAACCGCAAAAACCTTGGAAAATTAGCAAAACGGTGTCTTAACGCGGGGGGAAAAATCACCTTTTGACCCACTTTGAAGAGCCATCAATGGTTGGTAAGCATAATGAGGCAAATTATGTTGCAGTTGCCGGTGATTGGTGTGGAAAAAGACGAACGAAATCAATCCGAAGGCACTGTGTGAGAAGGATGTACTTGCAGATACCATCTGCCAGCTGCCAGAAGATAGCAAAACTAAAGCCCAGCGGCTGTCTTTGGGTGAAAATCAACGGATTCAACGGAACGAACGGAAGTCGGCGGCAATTTGTGAACGCAAATCATGTTGTTGCATACAAAGTTAGCTGCTGCCGATGGCTGGGCAAAATGTCAAATGCGAAAAGCAGATGCCAGCGGTTTGGATTTATTTTTCTCCCATTTTTTGCGGCCACTTTAACAGCATGAACGTGACTTTTGCATTAACGGGCTTTAAATCGGGACTGAGATTGCAACTTTAAGTTGCAGTTGCATTTGCCGACTTTTAAGTGTGTCAGCTCTTGCCTGAGAGCACCGGCAACAAGGTGCAGCAGCATTTCACGCACACTTGCACCGCGCACTCAGAGACACAGATACACACTCACACTTACACAGGCACACGCTTAATTATGCATTAGGCTGCTGCATTGACAGCGACACTTTTGCAGGAAAAACGACGAAGGGAAGGGTCAACGACCCAGCGGAATGACAGGGGTTAATGAATACCCCTGGGTTAACACTAAACGAGATTATGACGGCGGGGAAAGTACTGAAATTTTAATAGATGTCCCTAGAGTACCATTTCTAACTTAGTTACAGCTCAGAAAGCATTTTATGATTTTATGAGTATATTTATATTGACTAACAATGTTTTAAACATTATCATAATTAAAAGTTAACATTTTAACTACATTGCTTCAGCTATTGATTAGTTTCCTTATCTTTTAAAATCATATTTTGTATTCATGCACCGAATCTCAATTTTCACCTCATATTGTTCAAACATGAATAGCTTCTGCCATAGAAATAACCACATATATATATCACATAACATTGGCAAAGATCAATAGCCTTGTTTAGATTTAGCACACTAAAAGATGCACTGAAATTGATTAATTTCTAATCCAACTTGCAAGTACAAATACTCCTTTTCAATTCGATAATTTGCCCAAGGATTTATCTCTGGCTGGTTATAATTTACTCAAAGGCAGGCTTTAAACTGGCCACAAGGGGGAAACCCGATTGTTGGCCAGCTGTTTCGCCCAAATTGAACTATGTACCTTGCCTGGCTGAAACACCGCACAAGTGCGATAATTTAAATCAGCTTACCGCCTGTCCGAGCGTAGCACTCTCCATTAAATCAGACTCCATTGTTTACGACAATCAATTGCCACCTCAAGATCCCCCGGTTGGCGAGCCCACCTCCATGGAGGATGCCTGCATGTGCTCCTCCTGTTGGCCAAACTGTCAAAGGTGGTCGCCGTAATTGGCGAAATACGTTGGCCGTTTGCCGTTCAATGGAGCGTGCAGTTACTGCGCTGGCTGGCTGGGTGCACACTCCAATGGGTTTCAGGTTTAGGAAGGGGGTTACCAAAGGGGCTCCGGCCATTTCCATGGCTTAACCCACGCATGTGGCCATTGTATAGATTTCAATTGAAAGTACTGCACGCAGAAACGCGACCAAATCGATGTTGCCTCCATGTTGCTGTCGTTTTCTGACCACTGACTAATGGCTTAATGTGTGCATGTGCCTTGCCTCTGCAGAGCTCTGTTTTCCTCTGTGTCTATGTGTGTGTTGTTTTCTTTCTGTGTGCGTGACGCAAGGCAGATGTGTGCGAATTTATATTGCCTACTTTTCGGGGATCGAGGGTCTCGCATGTGCAATTGATTTTATTTTGCTTCAAGCTGCCCGCACATGTCCAGCATTGTCTCCAACTTCAAAATATAACAGCTCCACAGCAGCTGCTCGTAATAAAATGTTATTAATATACCTAAAGTAAGGGGTTAAAATTAATTTTGGTAGATAAATAGGGGAGTTTATGTGGTATTGTAACTTATACTTTTTGTTAAAACAGTTTAATTAACTTTCTCTTTAAGTAATATTTTACTTTGTGTAAAAGAAGAATGGTATTTCAGTTTCTAAATTTTCAAAGAGTGTAACGAGTCCTTACGTCCCGATGGCCACAGAAGGAGGAAGGGAGATAGCGGGAGTTGAGGGACTGCGACGGAAGACAGTGAATCCTCGCCGCACAAGCGCCTTGTTTATTGAATTTGGGCGCTTTTGTGTGAGAGTGACAACGACGGGCGTCCTGCAATTGAGGATGTAATTTTTGCATGTCCCCGGCATTAAATTCTGCACTGCCCCCGCTCTCCATGATCCCCTGCGTCTTTTCGTCCTTTCTGGCACTGCGTGTGTGTGCTCCTGGGCAATTAGGGCTATGACATTCCGCTCTAAATCTCCTGCACACTTTGCTAATTGTTTCCAATTCCACAAACACACTCAAATAGTGGACCCACAGATAGACGTCAAGTAATTGCAGCTGAAGTCTGACCCCCGGCAAATTGGCTGTGAAAGCTCAGGCGGAATATATTCAATTATAATTGTTAAATTGCATGTTATGCTTTGATTCCTGCCTTTTATTAATTTGACTTTGACCCAATTCTTCTGACGAATTGCTAATTCCGTTGGCAAAACTCATTTCCTAAGCCACATTTGATTTACATTCGTTTTGAATAGAAGCTGCCCTTAACTACACTTTTCCATTCAATTTGGCTATTCAGTGCAGTGCCCGTGCTTCTGAAAGGTAAATGCACTTTTATAGCCAACGACTCTGGGATTCATTTTCATTCACTCGTTTTGGTTGCTAAGCCAATTTGAATATTTACACTGCAGGAACGCTTCTTCTTCATTTGTATGTTGATTTGTCATTATTTTAATTTCTTTACCGAAACAAAATGATATCTTAAATCATTCAGTTAAGTGACTTAAAGGGTATTGTCGAATTAATAAAGATGTTTTTGTATAATCGACCATGGCTTAATTCTAATTCTTCGATAAAAAGTGAGGTATTATTATTCCTGTTTTCGAAAGCTTACCATACTTTTTTTTGGTGCATGTAAAATATTTCGAACCGATTCGAAGTGAACCGCTTCAACTGAAATCCGTTCGACTCCGAAATACGACTGACTGGGAGGCCAGCGCGTGTTTTATTGTTTTTGTCCGCACGTGACCTGTGTGAGTGGAGGGTCTTCCCTTTCACATCTCAGCTGTTTCACAATTCATCGCATCCCGCAGCCCAATCTAAAATGTTCAGCTTTTATAGTTCCCGAGGTCTCCACGTTTATACGGACAAATGAATTCGGTTAGTGATCCTGATCAAAAATGTACAAATGTATACTTTACAGGGTCGGAAACGCTACTTTCTTCACTCTACGAGTAACGCGTATAACAATTTTATGCGTATTTCTTTTTTAAGGTAATAGAATGAAATATAACTGGGTAATGATTTGCTAATAAAAGTGTACAAAGCATAATAAATAGTGTACAGAATTGTTGAAGTGCTTCAAATTGCGACAATTTAGTAGCGATGAATTTCCAGGACATGGTAATGTTAAAATGATCACTAGTTTCATACAAACTGAGCCATCGAGATGAATTCTATGCAGTGATTCACCGCTAACAACGTAATAAATTGAACTGCAGGGGTTTCTTGTGTTCATATGCCAGTTCAGTCGGCACTTTCCACTCTTTCACCCACACGTTTCACTTTGCATTCTGCGTGCAGCGAGTTGTGTGTTAGTGGAAATCGACTGAATTCTCCTGTTTGTCGCTTGCCTTTTGTTATGGGCCTTTAATTGACATATGCGTTTTCTACACGATTTTTCAGTAGTTTGCTACGACTGCTCCCCATCAAAGCAAACCAAAGCTGCATACTAATGGGCATCTTCTGATTTCGAATTCTCTTTGCAGCTCCCAATGACGACGACGACGACGAAAACAACAACTGCCTGAGTGTATTGGCCAACACATCGGCCAACCCCAAAGGTGAGTTATTAGCCAGAGTTAGTGTTAGATTTGGAGTTTGACTAGGTTCGGTTAATTGGCCTCGCATGTGCCTGGATGATAATTAGAGCCGACAGGTCCAGACGTCTTGGATTCTTGGCATTAGCACCGATTTTATGACCTCGCACGCGCTCAAAGCTGAAAAATGGTCCCATGACTATCCGATGGGTATACTTTGTATCTGTCCATAACTCATTTCTATGCTGTCGGAGTTTTCTCACTGTATTTTCGGGCTAAATTAGAAATAAAAGCTTCACCTTTGCTGTTGCTTTTTGCATAAACACAAGACGACCAAAAGTGGTAAGGGGGCTTCAGAAGGTTTTCATTTTTGTGGCATGTGGGGGCCATGTGAGCTGAGGATAAGCTTTCACTCGAAGTGGTTTGAGTGCTTTCGTCTTTTATGATACGAGTCCGTTGCATTCGTGGCAAATATAAATGAAGAAATAGATACTAGGATATGTAATCAGAAGTGAAGGAAAGCTCAGCTCTGAAGTAACTCAAAATAAATTACCTTTTACCCAATTTGTGGAAAACATTTTATTTCTGTATTTAAGTCGGTGGAATGGCATAATATACTATAATATTTTAAAACAATTTTGATTCTGTGCTTCTTTTTGATATCCTTATGTTTACTTTCTTCCTTCACTTTTGTTTTTGCAAAATTCTGACTGTAAGTAAAGATTTTTCAATCCACCCTCGAAGCTTTTCTAGCAGCTTTTCCGACCTGCAGCTTTCACTCACAACTCCCGTCGTCAGCTGAATGTCCTTTTTTGCCGAGCTGAAAACCGAGCGACGCAAACTCGAATTCCCACAGTCAGTCTCCCAACGAGCCTTTTGTGGCACAGAACGCGCGCTCCTCGTCGAGAAGTTGGCCAAAACGCAAAAACGGCAGCGCGTCGGGAGGCGGCTGGCGCAGGAGGCGGTGGGCGAGGCTGGTTCGGTGGCACGCGCAATTCGCAATCCTTAAAGTAAAAATGAATTAGAAATTGTGCGCGCTTCGTTGTTACATAAACGCCACCACAGTAAACGCAACCCATACACGCACACACGTGAAATTGCCCAAAAATCGCGTCCTGCGAGAGTGAAATTATCCTGGCCAAGTTGTTGTTCCGCCGAGTTCGCTGTGGTCGTGCTGATGGTGCTCCCGTATATTATGTAAATGATTATGTGCCAGAAACGGAGCGCTGCGACTCACGAAGGCCAGCGCAAACCTTCGTCCCCGTCAGTCGTCGTCATAGTCGTGGATGTTTTTAGCCGAGATGTGGTGCCGAATCCACAGTGTTCATAGTCCACAGTCCTGAGTCCTGAATTCTGAGACCTGAGTCCTTAGTCCTCACTTCTCGGTGCGAAGTGGGCTGTCTTGCGAGGCCTATCCACCTTTACGTTCTTGTTTCACTACTGGACACCGCAAGCACCAAAGTTTGTCGAGTGAAAGCCTGCATTTTTATCAGAACCTCCCTTTCGCCTCAAAATACGCGGCTTACATCGACAAGAAATCACGCGTTTGAACGTAGAAATAGTTGTACACAATGAAAAAATATAAGATAAATTTAAAAACAAAAGTTGATCAACACTAAAGCATTTGAAACGAGTATTTAATATAATTTTTGGAGGAAACCCATTTTCAAGTTGAACAGTTTCATAAATGATATTATAATGGAAGACTGGTCATTTTCAAAAGGCATTTCTTTCCCCAAGTGTATTAACCTCTGTCGGCTTCTCTTTAGAAATCCTTTCTTTTTTCGGCGACACATGAGTGGGAATGTTTGCGTGGGCGGCGGGCGGAAATACAAAGCGGTGCGGCACCTGCAGAATGTGTAGCAACAACGGGGACAAAAGGCAACTAAATTGTTGCCAAGTTGTGCTATCTTTGGCAGCTCGCCTGGCGGCTCCTTTTTAAAGCAATTTATTATGCCTGCGAGCGAATAATTTACACACCGACACACCCTCCGCTCTTCGTCTGTAATGAATAAGTTATATCAAAAATGTATCTACACACTCGCCGTGGAATATGTCTGCATATTAAGCGAAAAGTATATGTATAAAAACGGGCTGCCAAGGACATTTCTCTTCCGTGGATCCAGATCCCACCATGTGCACCATGGTTTCTACGGGCCTTGCGCTTAATGCAAATCAAATTTCAGCATTAATTCGACTAATTGGCGCTTGTAAAATGGGGGGGAGCGGTCGTGTTCGATGTTAAATTGAATGAAAAGCCCGTCCGACGGTTTACTACGGTTTATTCAATTAAACTACCCCTTTCGGTCGCAATCTGTGGGTAGTCATGCATTCAAATGGTGACCATAGAGCTTCGAATATGACCACTGTCTATTTAAATCGGATTTCCAGTTCGAAACAAACTTTTTCATGACCGACTGGGTGCGCCATAAAGTTAAAGCCTTTCCAAACCTAATCCCTGATATTCTTTGGAATTTCTATCATGGCATACTTTGAAAAATTAATCACGAACTTTTTTGTACAAATTCCTATAATGTTAAATATATTGCATTTAGCTAGTTTCATAAAATATAATTATTGTCTTAAATGTTACAATATTGTCTCTAACGATGTTCTCTCCAAAGAATTGAGGGCTTGGCCGCAAAATGATTTCCTAGTACTCGGAAAACTGCGCTGACTTAAATTGAATAATAGATGAGGGCGGTATGTACGCAAACATTGCCAGGTGAAATGAAAATTACAAATCGCGCCCATTTTCCCTGATAAACATTTCCACATCGCCATTAAGTAGAGATAGAGAAAGAGGAAATGTGGGGATATGTGTGCCCGATTTCTCACATGACTTGCCATCCCCATCCTCTGCTTTTCAATTTTCGCAATTTCATAATTTTTCATAATTTTATAATGGCCTTGCCTAATTCAGCGGTTGTGGAACCCAGACTCGAGATGTTGTGCATTTCATTTTGCAATTTTCTCAGGCCCCCTCGAAGTGCAATGTAAAATTAGATTTTCACACGAAACTGCAATCAGCTGGATGTCTGCTCAACCTCCTTATATTCACCTAATTTAGTGCGTGTTTTCAGCGGTTTGCTGCTGATTTTGAGTTTTGCATGCCTTAGCAATTAAAAGTTGGACAGCCAATTCAGCAGTTAATTGCAAGTAGGCGGGTGTATTTTATATATCTGTTAGGGTGGGGAAGCTGGGGGTTGTAATTACCAAAGTCATTATGTTTTCCTGCGTCACCGATTTCACCGGCGCTTTTTCCACTAGGCTGGAGGAGATTGACGGGGTAACTTCTGCTGTTGGGGCAAATGTCAGTGGCAAAAGTTTTTGCTAAACTGTTTGAGTTCCTGCAGCCGCAAGCAAACTGTTTGCCGAACTCTGCATGACAGGCAGCCGCTTTCCACGGTACTCCTCAAATCCATACAGTAAAACAACAATAACGCTGGAAAAAAGTTCAGAACTTTTTGACTTTAATACATGAACTTTCGATATGAAAAAGGTCAGGATCAAACATAGGCATCCTTCAAAGAAAAGTCTATTATATTATATGGTATATATACAAAACAGCTACACTTTTATTTATGTCAAGAATGCTTTTCTGAGATTAAAGTATTATTTTTTCATGACATGTACAGGTTATTGATCTAATCGTATTCGTTTTTTTCTCGATGTGGAAAATATGAGCCTCACTGAACTTCTGACTCCTGTCGAACGAAAAGTCAAACAGTCACAGTGCATTTCGAATTGAATTTATGGTCGGCCGTATGGGGCGTATGGGTGATATTTGAGTTTATGGCCTAAACTGGCGTGCAAATGAAAATAGTTTGTCTTTCTAGCTCTTCTTATTGAATTTACCAGAAATATGTACAGCAAAAATAAAAAAGAACAACGAACCAAATAAAGGATCTGCTTGTGGGTCAAAAATTGTAAATCCTCCAGAATTTATTATGGCACACGAATCGTAGAAAAGTTGCACCATGTGGGGATCTCTGTGCTTGTGTGTGTGACAGAGTGTTCTTATGTCTTTTATAGTTTTATGTGGAGCATAATCAATAACAATTTGCATTTATATAGAAAGGTCTGAATGGACGACGTTTGGTTGGACGGGGAAAGTCCCTCCATACAAATACCCATACTCGAATCGAAACGAGACCCAAATATATGTACATATACCTATATTGTGCACAAGAACTGAAAAGTACATAAAAGGAATACAACAAATATCAAAGAGAAATGGTCGACTGTGCATAAGAAAAACAAAGCGGCTGCGAAAAACAGAAGCAACAAAGTTTATAATGCACAAGTATATATTATGCAAAATGTGGGTTGCTCCAAAAATGAAATATTCCTTCAGAAGATTCTTTGAAGATTTTAACTAAAGTAGATAAATGAAAAAGTAAACAGCTTTTTGTTATGTTCATTTTCATAACGATTTTTATTAGTTCAGGCAGGATTTTATTTTCATTCGTATTTAATTTTAAATTTCCCAGAAAAATATCCTCCTAAGCCATTCCGCAGAAGTCCTTATTAACGCACCGAGCTCCCCAAGCTCAATGCACTGATGGCAAACGTAATTCCGATTACAAAAGAGGAAAACAATGCTGAAAATCCAGCTTTGGTGGTGCCCGTGCTCCTTTATAGATTTCTGTCCCTATTTTTGGTCAACTCGTATTACTTCTTCGGTTCGCCTCCGGTTCCCACTTTTTTCGACATGCTGTGCAAGAAAATGCCAAACAAATACACAATAAACAAAAGCGCTCGAACCCAAACACATAGTACATATACCAGCAAGCACAAAGCAAACTTTTTGCGACAACTAAAAACGGCAAAATATTTTTGCTTGTCTTTGTTTCCAGGAGGGTTTTTTGCGGGGAAACGGGAACGGGAAAGGGAGTCAGAGGGGGAGAGTAGGAGATTGAGAGAGTGAGAGAGAGGCAGCAATAAACATGGCACACATCCTGGAGGCAAGGACTCGAGTGGCTTTTGTGCTGCTGCCAGAAGCGGAAATGGGTAACAGCACCGCATTTTGGATGTGGGTGTGAGGTGGGCAGGATTTTCCACCGTCTGTATCCCGGGGTTTCCTACCAATCGGCCCCGCTCTCCCACCCTCTGCTTTCCATAGGAGTCGTTATGTGCGTGCCACGTATTTAAATTAGTATGCAACATGAATGACAGCCGCCATTTCCATCGCATCGCATCGCATCGCTCATGTTTTCCTGATAAACTCTTTGCCAGAGTGTTGGTGTGTGTCCTTGCCTTGATTTGAATTTTTAACTTGTGCAAGGCGCAAATGAAAGCGAGCATTGGCGAAATGCCATCATGATGCCTTGATGAAATTTTCGCTCAATGACTTATTCAGCTTCCCACGCTCACTTAGCGATTTTCCCCTAACACCGAACTCTGGCTTCCATTCGGCGCCAGGATATAGGCATCCCATTGATAATCACCTTGGAGACAGAGAACGAGCAAAAGAGCGACTTGGCTGCCCTTTTTGCCGTCGCCTGGGTTGCATTGACACCTTCGCTGCTCCTCGAGAAGGACGTGTCCTGGCTCCTGATTGTGGGTTACAGTGAGATAAAATGGAACTGCACCCAGAAGGAGAAGGAGGACAACAACCATGATGACGATGACTGCGATGATGATGATGATGCATGCACGTCTGTTGCTCTTCTCTCGTTTGGCGTCTATGCCAATCAAGTCAGCCATCCAGCCAGGAGGCTTAAGGACAACAACCCACCATGAGAATGGCAAAAGTGAAAGCAACAAAATCTCCATCATCAAGTGTCATTCTGGGCAGAAGTTGACGCATACATAAACACACTGTGCCAAACTGGATAACTGAATGATTTATTAGTTTCAATTTAAGCTGTACACAACAGCGAAGTTTAATGCTAGACACTTTAGCAAGTAATTTTCTTAATTATACAATAATTAACGAGTTTTTAATATATTTGGTCTTTTCCATTGCGCATGAAATGCCTCCATGAATCTCAAACGTTAAATAAGGTCAATGCAGTTCTCATTTAGTATGATTTATTATTAATGCAATTGATGAAAGCATTTTTTAGTGCATGCTGTCTTCTTGGGGTTTGAATTTGTAATTAAGTTAATTGCACCTAATTTTTTGCGGTACACACACGCTTTATTGAGGCATCTGTTCGTGTGCATCTCTATCCATCTGAATGTGTCCCACCCGTTCGCTTTCCCGTACAACTATACCCATGAATATTTATGCTTTGTTGCAAGGACCTTCCCCCTGGAATGTTTTGGATGTTGCTGTCGGCTTTTGGACTCTGAGAGGTAATGGTGGGGCAGAGTAGGGGGTGTTCTAACCCAGCCGTTGTTCTTCTTCAAGAGCACACACAGTGTCTGGCAAATCAAGTGGGCAAGTTTGAATTGTGGCGGCTGCTGTTGCTCCTGCCGGGCTTAAATGTTGTTTAAACAAAACTTTGATTTCATCATACTTGGTAAACTATTTAGAAGCAACATGCCCCAGGCCTCGCAAGCCGCCTCTTTCGAACTCTGAACCAAAATCCAATTTCCGATATCAGGTAACTCCAAACTCCGAAGAGACCGGAGGTCTGGCTCTGAAACCAATCCCCTGACTCTGGCAGCTTCAATTAATAACCCAAAACCAGGGATCGATCCGTTTTTGATTTATGCTAGCCAATGGCCAATGGCCACAGAATCGTTTCAAATTCAGCGTAATGCATCGCCTGCAAAACAGATTGCCGTCGAATGCCATTAAGCATTATCCGCTACTCATACACACTCAATTTAATGATTGATTTGAGTTTAATTGCTTTCAATTGTTTTGCGGAATGCAAATTTTACAAACGGTTGACTGACCAGCAAGATCAATAAGCAATAAGCCAACATTTTTCATTTTCACCCCTCCAAAATGACGTGAAACGAGGCGATTGGTTAAAGTACCGGCCATTCCAGCCTTCAGGCAAATATTATGCAACACTTTTGGCCCAAATTCACATGGCCCTAACAAAAACTTAAGTATGTATGTATCCCCGCCCTTTGACAACTCATCAAAAACGACTGGCAAGGTCATGATGTGCCAAATACCCAGAGGGCTTTTGAGGAAATGGCAAAAAATAAAACCCAAAAGTAAAGAAGAACTTTTCTGCAGAGAGCAAAAACCTTTTTTTCCTTTTCTAGCATGTAAAGCATTTACAAAAGACAGATTTTTATGAGTATTATAAGAAAACGTTTTGCCAAATGCATGGGTAATTTACATAGTTTAACAACGAACAGGAAGTACCAAAACTTTCATCAAAGTGCACAAGCGCATAAAGTTACAAAAAATAGTTGTGCTAGATTTCCGGGAATTTTATGCACAGTTTCTTTACGTGTTTTTCGATCTATGTGTATCTCAATGTGTGGGCCACTTTTCCCAATGCTCCCAAGTTTGTCACACTTTCAGCCGTCTTCTTCTGTATCTCAATATTTCGCTTTTTCTTGTTTATTGATTTTTCCTACCCGCCCCACCCAAGTTTGCTGTACTTTTCACACATTATTTACGTTTCCACTTTGTTTTCTGGAGCTTTAACTACTTCGCAATCTTGGCTCGATGAGTATTTATAATTGCACTTAGCGTATTACCAGGTCCATAAAATAGAGAGGTTGGAAAATGGGGGGGGGGGGGGGGGGGGGGGGGGGGGGGGGGGGGGGGGGGATAAAGGGGCAGATCCTGATATTAATTAAGTTGGTCAGTTCGTGGGCCGCTTTTTCCGACTCCGGCCAATTCAAACTGAAGTGGCTGATGGAAGTTGGTGGCCATCTTCTGTCTCTCTCGCTTTTCCTTTTGGCCTGAGTGGCACTTGTCGTTGGTGGTAATGACGTCATTGTGGGCAGTTGGTGGCCGGATTGCGGGGAGGTCAACTCCCCAGCAGGTGTGTCTGTGCTGTCCTACCTTTGAGCTGAGTGTGTGCGCTTGTGGTCGACCGACTGTTGCATATGTCACAGCAATTAAATTCCAGCTAAAAATAAACAGGCCAAGCCTACACTGAATTTCCCCTAAGAGTAGCCAAAAGTCCTATCGAACCCATATCAAAAAATATTTTCTGACAGGCGGGGGGTCATGCCCAGATATTATAATTACGTTTGTATATAGAAAAAATCCTATAAATGATAATTGAATTCCACGGCGGATACCACAGGTCGTATGCGCGATTTTATTTGGAATTACTGATGGAAATGGGAAAACTCACATGCCAATCAAAAGCGAAAACCAAACAAGCGAATTGTGCTCCATTATTGGACATACAAAGTTTATCCGCCATCATCATTTTCATATTTCGGCCAGCTTTCAAATATTTGAACACATGCATAGCTGAGCAAATAATAAACGAAACAAAAGCGAAATTTTCCGGGAGTCGTGTGGTTTGTGGAACTTCAATGCGACTATTTAAACACAGATGTGTAGATGACCTCTAATCGGCCCTATTGTAATTTGTTATATAAATAAGCTTAATATGATGTGTATTATTACCATCAGCAGCCTCGTCATGTTTTTGGGCCTGGCCCAAAGCCAAATTTATATCATCTTTTAGCATAATATTCACTATGTATATATAGCATAGTAGCCCAGTATGTGGGCCATTTACATGCACATATTTTTTTGGCACATTCCTTTGCCCTCCCCGCTGTGTGCATGAAATATTTCTGTGGTAATTTTTCATGCTCACATTAGCGACGTCTGTCAAGCGAGAAAAAGCGGGTGGAAAATGGAAAATGCAACATCAAGAAGCTGCAAGGCAGTCGTTTCAGTCCCCTTTCGTCAGTCAACCCGCATAAATAAATAAAATCCGGCTCGAAGGACCAGTGGGTCCTGCCGTTTAATCGGTATTGATTTTGTATTGTTGTTCCGCCGCCAATATTTTATTGTGAGTTCTGCTTTCGGCCACGTCTTTCTTCCTTTTTTTTAAGGCATTGCGCTTTTCGCAAAATGCCGGGCGGTAATTGAAAGCCATACAAATTGCCGCTGCACGGCTGGCAGGCAATTATAAAATTGCTTGGCCCAAGTTGATTGTGGCGTGAAATAGCCACGGATGGTTCTAACTCGCACATACTGGCCGTAGAAAAAGCCTGGTCGTGAATGGCTGTTAACCTCGTATCAATAGCTTATTTATTGCGTAACATTTTCAACAGGACTTTGCTCTCAATGCACGAGTCAAGTTTCAGACACGGAGACACTCACAGTCGTATTTTTGCTCTTATTTAAGTGCCATTACTGCTTAAGCTATCATGTTAGAAAAGTTCCGAGAAAATCCCGTTGAAGTCTCGAAATCTCTTATGATATAAAAGAGATTTATTAAAAATCTTTTGAGAGGAGTTTTTAAACTGAGTATTAGTATTTCTTTACAGATAAAACGTTTGTTATTTTACATTTGTGTTGTAGAATTCCAAAAAGAGAGAACTCATTCAATTAACACGTTTTTCTGAGTGTTGTATTTTTTTATGGTTAAGGATTCATTTAATTCCCAGGCAGACAGGATGAAACAGAAGAGAATCCTCTCCGTTTTGCCCTTCCGCTGGTGGAATGTGCCGGAGCTCCAATAAGGGCAATCCATATTTCATTTGGGTAAATGCATTCGAGACTGGGCTCATTGCAGATGCATCTATCCGTGCATTTTGCATCCTGCATCCTGCATCCTCACAGTTTTCGACGTTAAATTGCATTAAAATTGTCATTCGATAGAGCAATTATCGAGTGTGTTTGGCTTCACAAATGTTTGCCGTGTGTGCTGTATCTGGATTTATCCATTCCATTTGCCCTCTCACATTAAAACCGAATACGTGTTTAATACTCGACAGGGGCATTATTGTTTCCTTGGAGATGATTTATTTTTTGTGTTCTGCTTTGGGGAGGTTTCTCTTGCTACAGAAATTTATGATGTTTTGGATTCACATTTAATATGCTTAGTATAAACAAATTTGCAGTAGGCATGAAACAGAATTAAATTTAATTCAGTTGTGCTCTTCTCAAAAACGTAATCAATATAATATTTAAGCTACCTGCCATACCCTTTGGCTTAATTTTTTTTGCTTGGATGAAATTTTTGCCTTGGCAATTGCCGTCGCGGTAGACAAATAAATCTGCGGTCCCCCTCCAATAAAAATAGACACATTCGCAATTTCAATTGCAACTAGACGGCGACTGCAATTCCCAATTTTTTTTTGGTTTCCTTTTGGTGGCACCCCAAAAAGTCTGAGGCACACACGCGAAAGGCAACGCGAAAAAAAAGGCCGCCACATTTCAATCGAAAAGTTTTAATTGAGTTTTTGCAGCCAATCGAATAATCAAATCAAAACTCATTACAATAAAAGCAGAAAGGCGGGCGCGAGAAAGAAATTAGTGCAATTCAATTAAGGCAATAAGCCCAATTCAGTTATTAAACGAATTAACAAAATACACGACAAAAACCGAAGGCCGAAAAAGTGCAAAAATGTTTGGCTGCATTTATCAGCTGTGGGACTGGTGAGTAGAGTAAATCTCGTTGATCTCTCTATAAAGCTCGGCACCCCTTTCCAACCCATGCCCCACCCATTTCCCAGGCCATTTCCCCTTCCGATTTCCCATTTCCCGTAGAGAAAATGAGGCCGGCAAGGTCAGCCGTGTGTTTGTGGCCAGAGCGGCGACTGCAGTTAATCAATTACGGTCAATTACGCGCTGAGCCAGTTGCATTTTCCACGGCCTCCGTGTCTTCCGCAGCTCGCGAATCTCACAAAGACCCTTGGCTAAAGCTTAACCCCTTGTTAAGTCTGTGAAATATTTCAAGAATTTAGCGAATCTACAGGAATCGTCACAATAAAATCGATGATAAATTTAACCTTTTTTTCACAAGCTATATGAAGAATTAAAGATTTAGGATTTAACAGTAAGGTGCACTTTAAATGAGCTTATTACAGCCTTTTTAAAATAGAAATTGGTTTTGATTCCTTTTGGGGATTGAAATGGCTTTTCTAGGGTTAACTTCTGTTGTTAACAGAAGTTGACCACATTTGATTGAATCACAGTTCCGTTTGCCTTGCAAACTTTACTGATCGCATTTCCGCATTTCCTTTTCGTATTTGCAGGTTGGAGGCGCCGCCCCTCTTCACCGCCGGCACCATGGACGCCAAGAAGCTGCAGCAGCTGCAGGAGGCAGCGATCCTGGCGCAGCAGCAGAAGAAGCTGCCGCTGGCCTACCAGACGAATCTCGTGGACTACCGAACGGCGGCCTACAGTCAGGCATTGTATCAGCAATCGCCCACGGCCACCAGTTCCAGCGGCGGCGGACCCCTGTCGCCGATTGACATGCAGCCGCAGTCCAAGCACCACAATTTGATGAAGCACGGCGGTGGAACATCGAGCAGTTCGCACAGCTCCCCCTACCATCAGTCCTACTCCAGTAGCGGGGGCACTGCGGCCGGGGAGCAGCTGTACCAATCGCCCACGGAGCGAACCTACCTGGCGGCAGCCGGAAGATTGCAGGCCAGCAATGCCATGGCCGGTCATCATCCCATTTCGGCACTGCAATCGCAGTATCAGCAGCTGCAGGCGGCCAAGATGCAGGCCCAGATGGCCACCCAGAGCGAGGCCGCCCAGCAGCAGCAGCGGACATTTGCCATGCGACAGGCCATGAACCCGCCCACAAATCACTACCACATGAGCCAGTCGTCTAGCATGGTCTCCACCATGACTGCTCTCAATCAGCAGCAGCAACAACAGCAGCAGCAGCAGCAACAGCAACAGCAACAGCGGGCTCCTCCCTCTTCGCTTAATTTGCAAAATCAATATCAACCTGCTCAGGGTCCTCTGAAGTTGCAACAGCAGCAGCAGCAGTCGCAGCAACCTGCAATGCCCAAACACTACCAGGAGCAACTGTACGCCCAGCAGCAGCAGCTGCAGCAGCAGTTGCAACAGCAGCAATTGCAGCAACAACAGCAGCAACAGCAGCAACAGCAGCAACAGCAGCAGCAGCAGCATCGACACAAAAACGACCTGCAAACACCGGGCAGTGAGCACGGCACCGTTTACATCCAGCAAAACCATCCCAACCATGTGGTGAACCAAGCCTGCCAGACCCAAATATCAGCGGTCAAGCCCAAGGCCACGCCCAGTTCGGAGGAATCATCGTCGAACTCGGCCAAAAGTCCCAGCCATGCTCCGCTGGATCGCAAGAAGAGTGCCGGTTCCATACAGGCCCTCAAGTCACCCATTACCAAGAGACCACCCTCCACACCGGTGACCCTGTCGGGTTGGCTGCACAAACAGGGCTCCGATGGCCTGAAAGTATGGCGCAAACGTTGGTTCGTCCTGGCCGAGTATTGTCTCTACTACTACAAGGGACCCGAGGAGGAGAAGCTGCTGGGGTCCGTGCTGCTGCCCTCTTATCGCGTATCCGCCTGTTTGCCCGAGGACAAGATCTATCGCAAGTTTGCCTTCAAGTGCGAGCATCAGAATATGCGGACCTATTGGCTCGCGGCCGATAACTCGGAGGCCATGATGCAGTGGGTGAGGGCACTGGCGGCGGCCAGCTTGATGCAGGCACCCAGCAGCGGGGAATCGGAGACAAGTGTGAACTCGTCGCTGAATCACAGTGGCGAAAACTCCGATTCCGGCATTCACACATTGCAATCGCACCCTGGCAAAGGGCAGCCAACACCATCGTCGGAAAATACGGGCAGCAGTGGAGGAGGCAGCGGGAGTGGACAACCCCTCTATGCAAATGCACCACCCAAGCCGAGACGCATTAACGATGGGGGCTACTCATCACCATCACCCGAGCACAACGAACAGCAGCAGCAGCAGCAACATCCTAGTCGCCGTCTCATGTCGCCCACCCAGCAATTGTACCAGCAACAGCAGCAACACCAACGATCTCAGCAGCAACAGCAGCAGCAACCGCAGCAACATCACGCCATCTATGACACTCGAACTGGACATGTGTCCACCGCCTTGCAGTTGCAGCAGGCGCAGCAGCAGTACTCCCTGGACCATCTGGAGGCGCAGTTCCAGCAGCAGCAACTGGACATGGAGGAGCAGATTGCGCGCCTGCAGCAGCAACGAGCCGCCGAGGAGATCTACGGCGAGCGGGAGATGTACATGGCCAAGTTGATGCAGCAGCGACAAGGCCCCAATGGGGCATATCCCACCCAGCAGCAGTTGCTGCAGGCGGAGCGCAGGACACCCGATGCCTATGGGCGCTCCAAGCAGCAGCGGCTCTTTGCCGCCGCAGCAGCTGCAGCAGACTACGAGGACATCTACAACATGTCGCAACTGGCAGCAGGCGGCGGAGTTCCCATGTCCGCCCAGGAGGCACTTCTCCAGGAGGCGGCTAGCTACCGCAGACCATTGAGTCCGCCCAACTACGATGGCAGCAAGCATGTGCCCGCGATGCCGCAGCGCTACACGCCCAATCATTTGGAGGTGAGTCTGAAGTCTTTACACAGTTTTTTGTTAATCGTTGTTTTAGATTCTTTGGGTTATACCTGCCATCCATTGATTATTTTACTTAACAGCTTTAATTTCATTGAATCCCTTTAAGTCCTTATATTGCTTTGGAACTATTGTTAGAAAAATACTATAAGTGGGTTTGAGAGCACAACCAGTGAGTGCAATTCTCAAAGGCAGTCAAAAAGGCAAACCACAGCCCCAAGGCAGCTATGAGCTGCGATTCCGATTGCGATTGCGATTGTTGATGACCTGCCACTTGGCATTGCATCCTCGGCATTATGGGTGCTTCGCATAGTAGGAAGCTGGGAATTGTGTGCTTGAAGCTCGGAGCTCGGGGGCGTGGCATCGGCAAAGGTCAGCCCACCAAATCATCTGCGATGCCACTTGATGTTGTCTGATTGCCGCAAATCGGGGGAACTGCCAGTGCTCACAAACAAAAAAACCCGGCGGAGGAGGAAAACTGAAAGGGGGCATAGACGATGATGGTGTTTCGTTTCCGACCCTCGTTCCCTGACCTAGTTGCAATGTTTCACTGACTGAGGAGTCTTGCACCTCAGCACGTATCAGCTTTTCACTTTTATTTGCCCTTGCCGGTGCCGATGGCGGTGCTACTGCAACCAGAGGTGGCCTGGAGGAGCCTGTAAAGATAACTCCTTCATCCTCACGCTCCGACGACTCCAGAAAGCCACACTCAGAAAAGCAGCTGCTGTTTGTGCTGCTACTGAAAGTGCCCCCATTGATGGACGATGGATGGAATGGTGGAGAGCACCAACACCACCTCCTCCAGAGTCTTTCTCGGAAACTTTCGGTTTCGAGCAGCTGCTGTCTCGAGTCGGCAACTCACAATTTAATTGGACTTTAGTGTGTCAGTGGGTTGCTAAATTGCAGACGTTTCGGTGAAGGAAGAGGTTCCAGTGGCCACCAGTGCACCAACAATTTCCTTCGAATGCAACTCTATGCACTCGCCGCCCTTTTGTGTTAGGTGGGCGGGGCAGCTGTTTAGTGGGTCAGGTCAGGCCCAGCAAGTTAGCCGGGAAATGAGTCGCGTGCATGATTTATGGCCCCGGGTTCCTGGCCAAGAGACCAGCTGCGCCGCCTTCCAAGTGCCGAACAAGTTACGGGCCACGCCAATGTTGCACGTTTAAAAACTTGAAAATGATTCCGAAAATTAGTCTTAAAAATGTCCCATGTTCAGTTAAAGACGGCCATTAAACTTTGAGTCCTAGGAAACGTGTTGGTCCTATAGGTTAGATATTTAAAATAAATTAAAAGAAGTATGCAAAAATGTCTAATTTTCTTTTATTTAAAACGTTACGGCCATTGCAATTGAAATTTAGCAATTTTAAAACCATTTAACGAATGACTGTCCAAGTTTTTGCGAGTGTTAAAGTAGTTTAAAATGCACAAGCCCATTCGCCTCTATGTCATTACATAAGCCTTTTTCTAACTACTACCCCCTTCTCTCTTTGCCCATTTTTAGGCCAGTGCCGCCGATCAACTAATCAATACCATGGACTTGCGTGCCCGCACAGCGGCGGCCATAGTGCGTCCCCATTCGGCGGATTTCTTGGAGTACGAGGCGCGTGCCGAGGCAGCTGCAGCCGCAGCGGCAGCGGCGGTGGCCCAAAGTCAGCAGGAGAGCGGCAGGGCGCCGAGGCCCAAGTCCAGTTTGGACATCAATCGCACGCCTGACAGCTTCTACTACTCGGAGGCCAGCTATGCGGACAAGATGCGGAAGAGCGCGCTGTATCTGCAGAGCGGAGGAGCTGGTGCGGCACAGCCGCAGCAACCGGGCAGCTATCGCACCACGGCGGCAGATTTCAACTCTGGAGTGAACACGATTGGCTATGAGAATCCCTACGAGAGGGCCTACAAGCGGCAGGAACTTCTGGCCGAGGCGCAGGGTGGAGGAGCCAGCAGCATGCCGCGGATGAGCCGATCCGCCAGTCAGGGCCGCTCGGTGGCCTCCCAGCTGCAGTCGCCGCAGCAAGAGGATCTGCCGCCACTGAATGTTCATCCGGGCTCCATTTTCCCGCCCTCGATGTCCACCCAGGAGATCATTAGCAAGAACGAGCAGTTCCTGAGATCCGCTAGCGCCCGTCTGCCCAAAAGATTGGGTGGAATGGACGATGACTATTCGGCTGGCAATTCCACGACCACATCGCCCACGGGTGGAGCAGGTGCCTCCAACTCGCCGCAGCACAATCTGGATGGCGAACGGAAGCGGGAGGAGTCCATGAAGCGTCTGCTGGAGTGGAAACAACGCATGCTGCAGTCACCTCTGACCCGCAAAGGCATTCAACAGGGCGGCAGCAACATGTCCGCCATGTCCAAGTTGGGCAGCAATCCAAACATCCTGCTGGCATCCACGGCGGTGGCCAGCGGAGCACGCTATGCACCCCAGGCGGGAAAAACGGGATTGGTGGGCAATGGAAATGGCACTGCTCAGGGAGCTGGAAATCCACCATCAGCATCGGGCATTCAGCGATCACGATCCGAGAGCCAGGCCAACATGGGGCCCGGGGGAGTGGTGTACAACAACTACTCCTCGGATGATGAGGGTGAGTCCTAGTCCGCGAAGACTTCCATTACGTATTCCCCATTCTGCTTGGCTTCAAATCTGTCCCTTTGTAATACGTCTATATCTGTAACTTTCTCTTCTACGAATCTTAAACTACGTTTATGTGCTAGCAAAGTTATTTTAAAGCCCAAGGCAGCATTCTTGTCTGCAATGTAAATCTCAAATTAAATTGTTTGGAATTTAAAAACATTGAAAGTTTATTGAAATAGATATTTAATTATGCAATTGAAAGTCAATTATCCTACGTCCATATTTCTCTTGCATTAAAAATAATACAATTGTGTAATTTCGGTTAATTATATTTGCTTAGCAGACTGCATTTTTGTTGACATTTAATGCGCGCGCATAAACGTAGTATGTATCTCTATTTGCATCAGTATCGTATCGTATCCATAGCTGTATCTTTTTATTTATCCGTATCTGTAGCTGTTGCTAACCGTGCTGCCCTGTTCTGCGTATCTTATTTTGTTTTTTATGTTTATATTTTTACTTTTAATTTTACTTGCCAACTTGGCTTTTGCTTTGAGTTAGTTGCATGTTTTGTAGTCTCGAGACCTTGAGAAGTCTGCTTTTTGCTTTACTTTGTAGTCAGACCAAGTTACTTAGTTGCAATTGCAACAGCATTGCCCTTCCGCTTGAGGACTCTAGAAATCTATAAATAAAGGACCTCATCTGGCCTTGACAGGCCACATTTTGCTCCAATTTCTCTGACCATTAACTATTTATAAGCCTTAACTATTTCAATGCTAATTTATCATGTTCAGACGCCAGGCTAAACAATTAAACGCTTCATGTAGTTAATACTTGTGTGTTTTACAACTTTTTGTGGCCTTCTCTTATGTTTTAATAAATATGGTTAATTTGAATGTACACAACAGAAAGCAATTTATGTCGAATATCGAAACCTTCCTGCCGTGCTCACACAATATAAATACAAATACAAGTACATAGACAAAGACAGGACTCCACGCCCGCACAAAAACACATTCAGAAGCAAATTGAAAAGTATCGAGTAATTAATTTAACAGTGCTGCCAAAAAGTAGGCAACACATGAAACGAAAATTCAGTTTAAAATTGTTGGCCAAAAACTAAAATCAAAAGTACACACAAATTCTTGCATTTGCCTTTATCCGATGGAAAAAGGAAGGGAAAACGAATAACCAATATTTCTGTAGTCCATAAATCTATCTCTCCCTTTGTTTTTTTGGAAATCTCTATCTTTCATGGGTTTAGTAAACATTTTTGGCGTAGTTTCGTTTCGGATTTGTTTCATTCATATACACATATATATACATATTCGTTTTTCCATCATGACAACCGGGTGCTTGGTATTTCCACTACTAAATGCCGCTGTAAACTTTGCACTAAAACCCAAAAACAATAAATAAGCAAAAACAAATAAAACTCAAACTCAATCTGGGCTCATAGCGCAATCGACCACCCATTTGATTGATTTTAATTACATACCAACCAGCAAGATATACAAATGTGTTTTATATTTCTTCTTTTCCATACAAACATATATAAATAATTCATTGTGTATACGTTGAACTTGGTAACTCTTAAACAAAATACCTAAATTTGTAAATGCTGTAAATGTAAAACAATGATCGATACCAAAACTCGATACTCGTCTAAAAAATTAACAATATCGAATTGCACGAATCGCAGCTGGGACTGTGGATGATAACTTGTATTGTGCGACGGCAGGAAGGTCATCGTCAAAAACAACAACTAAAGCAACGACATCACAGGCAATAGTGGCAACAACAACAGCAGCGTTAGCAATAACCAATCTTGGTAGTAGCAAAAATCTAGACACTTCCAACCAAACAGAAACAGAAACAGAAACAGAGACAACACCAACATCATTATCAGCACCAGCATCATCCAAAGCGAAATTCCATCTAAAGCCCATTTTGAAAGTGCACGAGGCCAGCAAAACCCGCATTATTCAGGTGCAACCCAAACATCTGGAAGAGCGGCCAAAGCTCAGATTGCAATTGCCCAAGGTGATGGGAAATGAGGAGCAGCAGGAGCCACAGGAGCAACGGGATGAGGAGCAGGAGAGTGTGGAGGCTGAGCCTGTTCCCATTCTGCCAAAGAAAACAGCACCCAAGTCGCCTCAGAATGCCAATTATGTGCCTGTGTACAACAATAAGCTGGTTAGCAACTACGAGAATATGGAGTTTGGCAAGCCAATCCCCGAAAGCAAAATCCCTCACGGCAATGCAGCCATTACCGATCCCGAGGAGACACCCATGCTAATGCAACTGAAGCTGTTTAAGGAACAGCAGGAGCAGCAGAAGCAACAACAGGAAAACGAGGAGGACCTGACACCCACTGCGGAAAGTAAACCCATTCCAGGGGAGGAGGAAATCGAGGCTCCAAAGGAAATAGAAGACCAGAAATTAGAATCACACGAGGAGGAGCATGAGCTAGATGAAAAGGAGGAGGATGGGGATGATGATGAGGATGACGATGAGAGCACGGCTTGCGAAGAGTATACAGATGATGATATAGATGAAGCCCTGGCTCAGGATGATGAGGATGAAGCTGTCGTCGAGGCAGATGAGTGCCAGGAACTTGCAGAGGAGCGGGAACTGCAGCAGATATATGTAAACGAGCCCATCACACCCACGGACCAGCAATTCGACGAGAGTCACTATCTGCCCATGACGCCCAAGAAAGTGGAACTGGGTCAGCCGGGTGTCCTGACCTTAGTTTCCACGACGTTTGCCGAGGAGGAAGAGGAGAATCACTATGTCGAGATGACTAAGTGCATACAGGACGAGGATAGCAGAAGCAACTACGAGATAATGTGTCTGGCCAGCACCAGTTCGAGTGCCTTTAAGGTGACCACCAAAACGGAGCCTGTCTACATGGAACTGGCAGGGGTTAAACCGCCATCTGCAGCGCCAGCTACCGAGGATGCCCACTGCTCCTCGGGCCGTTCCACTTTAAAGAAGGGTAAGAAATCGGGCACTGAAACCTTGAAAAAGAAGACCAAAAAGCGATCGGGAAAGGACATGCCCGATATCCTTAAGCCTGCCAAGAGTGCCCTGGCCTTGGCCAGCGATAGTTCGGATGCGGATGACGAGAGCAGCCGGCAGCAGCTGGAGGCCAAGAAACTGCGCTCCAGATCACGTTTCAGTTTGTCGGATACATTCAGGCCAGCTTCATACTACTTAGGAGCCTCAACGCCCCTCAACAATTATGCAGAGAGTTCGGATAGTGAGATATTACCACCACCCCCCATTCCCGCTTCACCACCGCCCATGGAGGAGCTGAAAACGGAGGAGATCTTCTCCTCCGAGCACTATGATACCGTGAAGAGAAAGGACAGCAATGGTAAAGTCAATCTATCGTACGAGCAATTGCCCAAGATGCATGCCAGCAATACTTCCCTGAATCTGCCAAAAGCAGTTCCCAGTCCTACCCTGAAAAGTAGTCGCCTCTCCTTACCTGACCATTTCACCAAGGTGCGAATGACTCCGCAGAGATTATTGGTGCCAGCCACACCACCGCAGCAACATCACGCCAGAACATTATCGGATTCTAACTATAGTTGCCACCTGACCGATACAAGTTCCCGTACATCCTCGGATTTGGATCTATATCGCAGGAGGGGCCAACAACAGAGGTGTACCAGCAATAATTCCCTGCCCTTAAGCAGTGAAAATGAGTCCGTGGAATTCCGCCAGAGGTCGGACTCCGAGTTGGATCGCCAGCGTTCAAGGAGACCGCTGTCCCAAGAGTCCATCAGTGAGATTGAGTCGCTGAGCGAACAGTTCGAGGAAACCCTGAGTAGTCATGAATTGGACACCTACCTGAGTCATTTGCACCTGTCCACCGGTCAGGCCACGCCCACCAGTAACCTGCTGAATGATGCCAACGCAGCAGCCGGAGCCGATATCCTGACCAATCTTATCAAGCCACCGAAAACATTCCGGAATGCCGAGGACGAGGAGCAGCATTTCTATGGTAACATACACTTTCTCTCCTCAACGGATTCAATTCAGCAGTTGGGCGAAGCTGGAGCGACAGCTCTACGGATTATCCACAGTCGCAATAACAGCAATATATCCACCCAGTCGGCTCCTTATTACTATTCGGAGCTGCCGGCACCGCCGCCCTTGAACAATCAGCGGGATATCCATGCCCATGGGCTAAACATAGCCCACATACACAACCCCATCGATCGGCATCAGTTCAATGTGGACGCCCTAGTGGACAAGGATCAGGCCATAGATAGCAGGAACATTTACTGTGGGCAGAAGGATAACAACGAGAAGCTGAGCAACAAGGACCTCAAGCTCAACAAATCCGTGGACCTGCCGACGGAGATGGAGGGCAGTGGTAGCAGTGGTGGGGCACTAAATCCGGTGGTCCATTCATATCTCACAACTACTAAAAACACAAATCTCGCTCGTAAAACGATTGGTGGTAGCAATCCGTCGGATGATGGCAATCCTAACGAAGATGGTGCTGGTGAAAATTCGGAGGAGGCTGGCAAGACCCCGTCGAGTAATGTCCATACCAACCTCTCAGTTCTAGGTGGCGAGCTGCTCTGGGAGGAGGATGCTCTGTGGCGGGAGAGTTTGCGCCGCGTGTCCCAGCGGCATGCCAGGTCTCTGGACGATCTGGACAGGATTACGGCGGCTCCGCCAGTTTCTAGTACGCCCAAGGCAAAGCTGAGCCGCGAGGTGACCTATGTGAATGACAGCCTGAAGCCGCGCCAGCATCAGCAGTTAACCAACGAGCACGATGTCTACGTGCAACTGATGGACACTACGTCGTCCTCCCACGACCAGGACCAAACGGATTCCGATGTCTACGAGGTCCTGCGAGAGGAGACATCCTCGAATTTGTCACACAAATCAAACGAACTAGATCGCGAGACCATCCGACAGTGGGATGCCATGTCCAGTGGCCTAATGAAGAGCCACCACAGCGGTGTGGAGACCACGGGACCAGGCTCTGCCCACCTGCCCCTCACCAGCAGTGTGCGCAACATCGTCCAGCAGTTGAACAATAGTTCCATGGATGACGCCAATGGCAATCCCATGGCGACGAGCAAAAAGTCAAGAGCGAACAACAATAATTAGTGAGGCAACCACCGCGGAAAATGCAACCCCCTTCATTTCCGCCCCGAAGAATATATGTGCAATCATTTCCGTAGTTTCAATTTTAGCTTTGCATTTCGCAATTTTGCAATTTTTGGTTTTGCACTCTCCAAAATATTTTATGTCACTCTGTTTGCCCGTCATAAGTTTCAGTTAGATAGTGCTCTATTTGTTTTGTTGACTGTCACTGTTGCTGTTGTTGTTGTTGTTGTTGTCATTATTGTTGTGTTGTGTTGTGTTGTTTTGTTTAATTAATCAACTGGTAAGCAAACTTATACTTATTTATCCAACCCACTTATTTCATTAAGTCATTGAAGCGCTTGTATATATATTCGCCACTCACTCACACTCTCACCCATGCACTCACATCTGTAAAGTTGAGCAAATCCATAGATAGATATCTATTTGGGAAGTTACAAATAGCCATAGGAGCCAGCAGCTGCAGATACAGATAAAATATATGTTAAATATCCGTAGAAATTTCCATCCCCACCCCCGAAAAAATATACAACAACTAGACCAATACAGAGCCACCAATTACAAATCCAAATTAAATATTCCGTACAACTGCTGGGCATTCGCTAACCGATTACTGAATACTGATTGCTTTCCTAAATATTTCGCGCACGCATTGAAACTATTTTAAGCCCAATCTCCACACTCAACCATCTAAAATTGCCTCATTTTCCTAATCAAATCTCTGTGACCTTATAGCCTCGATTTCCGTGCGCAATGTGAACAATCTGCCAGTGGGAAATCTGACGGTGAAGCCGGATCCCTCGGATGTCCATCAGGAGTCCGCCTTTGCTCCTTACTATGGTGGAGCGGCGGAGACTAAGTACGCCAAGAACACGGTGCTCACGGATCGCGGTCTGTATGCCGGAAACGGATCTGGACTGGCCACATCAACGCCCCAAAATCATCAGCAGTTCCGGATGCGGCGCACCGGAAGTAGGGCGGAAATCGATATGCTGGAGCGCGAGACAAGCAGCCAGATCAGGGTGAGTCCATGCTGGATTAGAAATTAAACGCTTTTCAGAATTTTTCCAAAATGGGACATACTTAACTTGATTTGGCAAGGAAGCTGTCTCTATTCAACCCTTGAACCTATTGAATGGACAATTGAAATGAATTGAGAGCATGAAATTTAACTCAATGAAATGCTTCACCCAATTTCGAAATAATTTCATGTTACTTTGGGGGCAGGAACGAACGAAAGCTAAAACATGTTTACACAACCCACAGAATTTGGATGTCTCGGCCGGGGATTTGCTGAGTCGCACCCACGAGGAGCTGGTCCTTTTGCTGATTCAGTTGAGGAGACAGAGTAGTCAGACTGCCAGGGCCATCGAGCAGTGCTGCAGCGATATTCACGATGTGCAGGTTGATAAAGAAGTGCATTTTATGTTTATCTTGGGCAGGTTTTGGCTAACTTCTGGTGCTGGTTCTGTGACTAAATCTATTTTACACCCATCTCACTGTTGAAAATATTACTTAAAGCACCCACATTAACAATGAAAATATGTACCCCTCCACAGAATCGTCTGCGAAGTGCCGAGGGTTTGACCAGAGCCGAAAGTATCCAGCGATTGGACTACTTAAAGCAGCACCTTTTGGACCTAGAGCGGCATTACGAGAAGAGCAAGCCGCTGGTCAACTTGGTGGACAACATGGTCAAGTTGGGCTCGCTGTATCGCAATGATGCCAATGGCAGGGTCCAACCAGCAACTCTGGATCGCCTGGAGTTCAATCAGCGGATGCAAGAGCAGCAAATGCTGCAAGAGGAGCAGCAGCAGTGGGAGCGCCTCAGTCCCAATCAGGCAGAGTTGCAGGTATGGTTTTGTCCTGAACGTATTTATTAACCACACTTAAAACAAAAGTAGAGTTTACATAAATAAATGACCAAACATTTTGACCTACGTATACATTTGCAATATTTAGGCCAAGGTGCGTGAGCTCTACCAACTGGATCAGCTGCTGCAGGAGGAGTCGGGCACTTTGCAGAGTTTGCAGCGGGACAAGGAGGACCTCGAGCGAGCCTTGGGGGGATTAAGGGCTCGCATCCACGACAGCAATGCCACGCCCATGGCCCTGGAGGCGGCCAAGAAGCAGCAGCACATCCTGGAGCGCGAGTTGTCGCGGGTTCATCAGCTTCTGGCCGAGAACTCTAAGGTATCCAAGGTGCCTAGTAGAAGTTTTTTGCATTTCGTGTCCACCACTGCGTGTTATTTGTCTGCTTGAGCTTCGCATGTCGCTTATGTCACTAACCAACAACTAATTTAACAAGGATTAAATTATAAACAGGAGTTCATTAATATAAACAATGGGTAAAGCTGGAAATTTTTAATTAAATTTCAAACTGGAAGCAGTACATTTTTGTCAGCCAACCAATTTTGTTGCAATCAAAATCAATATCAAAAGAATTTGTTTTTTCGCCACCTAGTTTACTTTGTGCTTAGCGTGAATAGCAAACAAATTCATATAAAACCACCACAACAACAAATAAATAAAATTCATTATTTAATTAAAGTGTTCTCCGAAAAAGGATTGAAGGACTTCATATATACATACATATATATTTACTAAGGTGAATAAGTAATAGAAGACAGCAACATAAGAAAAGTTGTTACGAATTGAATATATTTGTATATAGCCAGGATAGCCTTTAATTCAACTAGTGTTTACTAAAGCTCAAACGAATTGAATATATTTGTATATACCCAGGATAGTATTTTATTCAACTAGTGTTTACAAAAGCTCAAATGATAGGATTAATGCAAAAGACTTCTCGTGTTTGTGGCTCTGCTGCATGTGCCATTCTCGAAACCCGAGAGCCAACCGATTAATCCGTAATCCTACCTTGCAGAAACTGGAACAGACAGTGGCGGGAAATGCTCGTCTGGAGCAGGAGTTACTCCTCCTCCGACAGAAGGTACAGGCCACTCGAGGATCCACCGCCAATGGAATTAACGGTGATGGCTCGCACATCAATGGTGACCAAACTGCCGCCGTTTTAGCCTCGGAATTGGAGCGAGTGCAATCCCTGGTGGGCGATATGCAACGACAACGTCACGAACTCAGCTCCGCAGTTCGCCAGCTGACAGAGAACTCGACCAGGTTGTACCAGGAGATTGGCAACAAGGAGATGAACGGCGGCGGCTCCACCAATGGCAGCCTGAAGAAGCGAAGCAACTCTACTAGTTGGACGGAGACCGATTTGGATGCCAATATGCTGCGATGCGGATCCCGTCAGCAGTTGAACGATTCCACTTTGAACCTATCCACTCCCCTCTATGTGGACACAAATAGTTCGACCAAGCTGAGTGACTACAATCGATACAACGGCAGTAGTGATGCCATTGAGATGAGTGGAGTGGACAGTGACGGTTTCCTGGACAGCAATCCATTCGCCATTGGCTTGGAGAAGCCGGAGATTAAGACGGTGAGGATTGTGAAGCGAGAATCCGAACGTCGCAATCGCGATCGCAGTGAAAGGGGTCTTAGCAACTCCATTCAGAATCTGGACCAGGTCCTGGAGGAGGAGCAATATGCCCAACAGCAGAGGGACCAGCAGCTGTACGCTCAAAACTTGGAGGAACAGATGACTAACGGTCACCACAGTCGGTCCAAGTCACTGCCCCGAAACTACAGTGAGCCCCCGAAACAACGACACAGTCGACATTTAAATGGTGGCAAGCAGAATGGTCACCACTATAATGGTGGCTACGATTATGATCGGAACAGTAACTACGAGCATCAGCCGCCGCCACCACCGGCCCCACAGAGCAATGGACACCACCATAATCATTCACAAAGGGAGCAGCGGGAGCACCTCAACCCACTAGCCAATGCCTACTTCGCCAAGCAGCTCCAGCAGCAGGCGAATCCCTCAAGAGACAGTGCCCGTGTGGCCCTGCGGACCAAGACCGACTCCATGCAGAGCCTCAACAAGAGCCTCACGGACATCAGTCCGGAGCCAGTGTTCCAGAGCGTGGCTGCCCGCCAGATCATCAACGAAATGTCCGCCGGTTCGGCATCGGAGGACACTGAGAAGGTGGTGGAGAAGGTGCCACCGCACCACAAGCATCGCAGAGCGGTTCCAAGGGAAAAGAGGCGGCACTACACTGCCCCAAACAATGTCAATCAGAAAGCCATGGAAAAGGTGCAGGCCGAGAACGATATGAATCGAAATGTAAGGGATTTTAAAACTAAGGAAAATGAAGGTTTCATATAAACTAATAATTTTTGCTTTTTTAGAACACCAACTGGCGGGCTCGCGATGATTTGGACATGGAGGTGGCCCTGAGGCCACGAATGAATGCTCCTGATGTGGTTCGTTCGGCTTTGGGACAGGGAGAAAAGATATCCGAGAACACCATAGATAACTTGCTGCTGGCACCGAACAAAATAGTCATACCCGAGCGTTACATACCGGAAACAGTAAGAAAAAGGATGATTTAAAATTTTAATAAACCTAATTTATTAATCTATTTTAATTTAAATAGACGCCCGAACTGTCGCCGGAGGAAAAGAAGCGTCGACAGGAGAAGGTCGAGTCCATCAAGAAAATGCTGGCTGAGGCGCCCATTAGCAGCAATGTAAGTCTGGCAGAGTCCTTATATATTTATATACAATTATTACAAATAAATTCCTGTAGGAGAACGAGAGCCTGCCCCCGAGCAAAATCAACGCCGAGAAGAAGCAGCGCGAGCACCTGCTGCAGCTCAACCAAATTCTGGCACAACAGGTGATGCAGGTCAGCAAGATCGTGGCCGGTAAGTACAGACATCCTGGAATATATTAGGTCTCCTACCAGAAGATAACCTTTGTGTTAAGTTCCAATTGATATCCCAAAAATAAAGACCCAATTCGATCGTATATGCAATGCCTTGCAAGTTGAGTTTATGTTACATGTTTATGTTCTTACTAATATGCTCTCCCGAAATCAAACATATAGACACTTGCGTTATTTATCTATATGTATATACCTAAGCGTTTATCCAGTGTAATCTAACCATGCCAGAAGCCCATCCATTTCAAACTGTCAACTCTATGCTCTTCTAATCTCTATATATGTATCTTCTTTCAACTCTTTCTGATTTCTAGATGATTAATGATAAAACATATCATATGCATACCATCTAATCTAAAGCGTTTAGCCCCCGTTCGCATAAGAACTCCATGATCATGCCCCCACCTCATTGCGTGCAAATCACCGGCGTCGTCCAAAGTTCATAACCCCTTCTCACAAAGACACACCTCCAACCACACAATCTAGACACTCTCAACAGTCAATCATACATCTCAAATCCAGTGGCCCACATTGCCCTCTCATGCATTCGCATCTGCACCCGACCAGTTTATGTATAATTAATCATAAATTAAGTAACCATCGATGAGAGTTCTATAAACTTCCGCAAGATTTCATACTCCACATATTGCGCATACGCAGTGTTAGCCGACCCCGAAAGCAAATCAAGCTGGGAATTCTCGGGATTTCAAATTTTAGTTAAATATTTCATTAGTCCATTTAAACTGACTAATTCGTATTAGACTAAATCAAGTTGTGTTTATTTAAGATCTCACTTTGTATGTTATTGAGGTTTAAAGACCCTAGGAAGGTACATATTTATTGTAAAACTAACACTTAATTTACATTTATCTTATAATTGTATAATTTTTGCATTTGCATTCGTTTAATTGTACATGTTTTTATTTATTTTTTTGTTTTGCATATTTTTCTAGGAAATCCCACTAGTCACAACTAATTCGCAAGTAGCCGTCGAGTTGTTTCTGTTCACCTTTTGTGTTTTACATACCTATGCATTGCATTTAATTTATGTTCACGTTGTGTTTTTTGCAAATCTAAGAGGGTTCGCATAGCGATACGCGATAAATGAGTTTGTTGTTCGAAACATACCAAACATATATGTATATGCATACCTAGTACGATACACCTAACTATACAGTAACTACAGCAAATAACAGCAAACAAGAACACACGCGAAGTTGAGATTTACAGCATGCTAAACTCACATAAAAAACTCACCCAAATCAAACGCAACAATTCACAACAAGAATACTAAAAAATACAGAAAAAATAAAAAAAAACGACAACAAGAATAAACAGCAACGCAATAGCAACAAGAACAAGTACAACAACAAGCACAAGAACAACAACAGATATACGATTACGTAAGTCCAGGTTTGTACACATTTCGAATTTACCATATTCATATATAAACAGTAATCGAGTAGCTTCCAGGCAATATGTAATCACGCCCAAAACTCTGCTTAGCCTAGATATAAAATATATTGGCCGAATAATTAACCTGCACGCCATAAATATAATTGTAAACAACATAAGCTCTAAATGAAAAATGCATTCTTACACTAACCCACTAATCCACAAACACGCAAACTTACCAAACACTCAAAAACCCACTAAAAATAGCTAATCACCAAACTGAGCACGGATTTCAGTTATTTCAACAAAGCGCAACTACATTGGAAAATAAGGAATAACAAGATTTTTAATTAAAACGTATTAAATTATAGAAATAATAGGAATATTATAAAAAAAATTTTATTAAAAAACGAAACGTTCAATTATGAAAATGTACAATTTTTTCATATCGAAACTTCAATAAACTAATACGAGAATTAAACTCATATTAACTAGAAATTTGAACCATTTCGTTCGCAGTGTCTTTTAAAGTTAGTAAAAGATTGTCCAAGAGTGTTCAATACATTTTTGGTAGTAATTGTCGCAAAATATTAAATTTAAGAAAGATGCTTAAAGTTTTAAGAATTGTTTGCAAAAGTTTGAAGTTAATTTTAAATGCAAACGGCTGAGTTTCCAAAACTAAATTTTTGCACTGCCTAACATGCGTATAAAAGTTGCCAATAAGGGCCAAGAAGCGATAAATCGTGTAAGTATAAGCTCAAAGCACCCAGAAAACAGCTAAGACACGAGTAGCAGACAACACACACTACCAAACAACAAAGTTCCGAGAAAAGGACACAAATCCAACACACACGATATATACTTCCAAATGGTTATCGGTGTACTCTTTTCTATACTCAAACTTTTACAGCACGCTTGGGAAGGTTTTTGGTCTAAGAAAATGTATATGTCTAACTTGGTGTACTAACTCTTTGACTTCTATTTCGACCCACAGAGAAAGCCATGTCCAAGGCGGCCGAAAGATCGAACCATGAGGACGAAAACCGTTCGGAGTCACCAAGTGAAGCACTGCCGATTTTCCAGCAACGCGACAACTTCTACAGCTAAACACGATCGACAACACGTCAACTAATTAAATAACTCCGATTAGCGAATTATACTATTCAGGCACAATATCCGCTGCATTTATCTTAAAAATCAAACTAGGAAATTTGCTAACAATTTTAACCGAAAAACGTATCAATTCTTAAATGTGACTGAGTTTTTTGGGGCGCGTTATACGAAAGATCGAAAGTCAGAGGGTGGGGACAAAAAGAAAGAAACGAATTTTTGCGAGACGATTGTTATTGCGTAAATGATACTAAGCATATTATTATATATATACAACATATACAATATGGAAATCAAAGATTCAACATATCACTGTAAGCGTGTTACAAGTCATTTAAACGATATCAATTACACACAATTAGCGAGCGTTCTTGAACTGTAGAAAATTCGATTTGGGTATAGGGTCAGCAATTACATATGTGCGATTTAAATCGGAGTTGAGGCGAATCAAATACGTTCCTGAAGGGCTTACAAAGTAGAACACTAGAGGAGTAGAGGAAAGTGGCAGGTCAAAACTCATTCACGACAACTAATACAATAACTTCAAAGACTTTAGAAACGGACTTTTCGAGAGTAGCGCATTTTCTCTACAAAGGAACAAACAAAAACCAAACCACCAGGAAGCAGTTACATTGTTTGAACCACTTTTGGAGCCAATATTATCGCATTTGATATGAACAAGTTTTTAAGATCAACAGCAGTGGCATCAAAGTTAGGTTAGTTAACATCATACCTATAGGGCAGAAACTCTGGAATGAGAAAACTATGAGAATCCGACAGAACGCACAGCGCACTCAATGCACTTCGAACCTTCGCAACATTTTCCCAAACGTACCTATCACAATTACAAGTAATGGACTAATATGAATATACAACTGAGGAAATATAATTGAATTGTATTGAAAGAAAAACATATAAAAGGCAACGCTGAATTACGACATGCATATATTAATTTAAAGCTATACATATTTAAACGAGCATAATGCTATCAATATACACAAACGTACACTTAATTATTTAAATGTAGGTCAATTAACCAGGCAATTAAGAGGAAAGCGGTTAAAATCAAATATTTGATCATGTTGATGAATGTTTTTAAAAATGAAATTGCAATACAAGTCAATGGATAAAATTATACGCAATCGCTGGTTGAATTTAATGTCTATGAAAACTTCAAAAGTTATTGAAAATTCGCATAGCTCTATTCACCATTATACATATTAATAATAATCATACTAATCCGAAAGAACAACGACGTAAAAAATGTTAATAGAGAGGATGATCTAGACGAAAACGATCCCTGCAAAATTGTACAAAATTAAATTTTAAGTTCTTAGCTCTTAGTTGTTATTATCTATTTGCTACGTATGGTTTAAAGTTCATTATCATTTTATCATTATTGCTAAGTTCCCAATGATTCCACACAAGTTGTTTGTACATTTCGCGGTGCTATATGGATGTGTATATGTAAATTATTTGCTCTCAAGTTTTCTCCTAAGTTTGCGCACCCACAAAAGAAGTTAAGCAAAGTCAAAGTATATATATATATATATATACATATATATAGATACTGTCAGATATGTAGAATGTCGGCTTAAAATTGCTACTGCACCAGGCATATAGGCACGCATACATCCCAGAAACCGAAAGTGGAGGGGAAAACATTATATAACAAGAACACACTCAACAAATATTTATTGCATATATATATAGATATACATAAACATATACATACATACAAACTGTACGTCATAATATGATAAGAGTTGAAGACGATAAACTGCGACCGAGAAATGTTATCAATAAAGATTATAGTTGAAAATTCAAGTGCGCCATTGTTTCCATTGTAACATCACGAAGGTTTTACGGAACAGGAACTAGACTGGTCAATTACTGTCCAGCCTTATGACGAATCTCGCTGCCAATTGCCGGCTGCCGGCTAAATTCAAGATCAATGCTAAGGGGCGGAATCTCCACCGCCGTGAATCACAATGAGTCCAGCCGCCGACAGCTCAACATTAAATATTTACTTTGTTTTGTATTCCGGTGCGACGCCTATGGAATGACAAACAGACCCAGAAATCGACGTAAAAGCTGGCTCTACGGGCGTGGGAGTGTTCACAGACATATCGGGTGAAATGTGGAGCATTCGATAACTTTCTAAAAGAGTCTTATCACAGCCCGATATCACATTAGCATAATCGTGACTCTTGTGGCTCAGGGGATCGCCCACAAGTGGTTTAGTGATAGCCGAATTGGCTGCGCTATAATTAATGCACTCAAAAAGATTCATCAAGAAATTGCTTGACTTTTACTGTGATAGGGCTAGCAAGACTTTAAAAAATGTAAATTTATATTTATGGAAAGAATACTTCGATTTACAATCATTACTTTTAAGTGATGAATATTTTTCATATTACAATTTATTACATTATTTTATAGGTAAATTGCGCCTATTTCACTAGTTCACAAGTAACTATTATACAGATATTTTCGCAAGTGTATTTGCTAACAATTAGGGCCACACACGTTAATCTGTGAGGTTTTTGCACTGCCGCACAACTCTGTCATTGGGGTTCAATTCGACGACCGCAAAATTAACAACATTTTGTCACATTAACTGGCAATAAAGTACGTTTGCAGCCATTCCTTTCCAACATCTGGCCATTGCAGGCTCGACTAATTACAATACGCTCAAGAAACGAGCGACCTATGAACGTGGTGGCGTATGTAAATTGGTAGGGGGTATGAAAACCTGAATTATCATTAACCGATCAGGTTTATGGCGTCGAGCGCCGATGATGCGCACAAAAGCAACTCAAAATCTGAGTGAGTAAGGGAGTAGCAGATAAAAAAACCCCGACATGCGACATTGTCCAAGTATTAATTGTGCGGAATAAAGTGAGGCGTCCCGCGAGATTTAGTCGATATTGTGCGGCTAAAGAGCGAGGTTGAAGCGAAACGTTCCAAGAAAGATATACGGCTAAACTAGTGCAGTAGTCCAAGGGATCCAGAATACCACCAGTATGTTAGCCTCAGTTGCCGCCCGTGTAAGTCCTGAGCCCGTAAATTCATGGCCACAACCCAACCACAACTAAACCCCATTTCAATCGCATATTTCACGCAGCTGGTGCTGTTCGCTGTGATAAGCGCCCAGACTCTGCAGCTCCTCCAGGCTGCTCCGTTCCCAGGAATCGAGAATGCGTCAGTATCCGTATCTGTTAGTCCCGTATTTTGTTCACTTCACCTGGTTTTTTTCCCTCTGTTATTTTGCTCCGGGTTTCAGTGCCTTCACCAGTCAAGATTTATTGGCCGAGGCATCGGCGCCCGTTGTTAGCCAGGTCCACGTCCAGCACAATCGGCATCGTCGCCATCATGAGGAGGGCAATTACCACGGGCACAGACACCACAAGCGGCACTGGGATCACCATTTTCCGGGTCCGGACTGCCGTCACCCTGGCGGATTCGGGTTTGAATTTGAGCACGGAGGACCACCTCCCCATGGTCACCACCACAGATTCGAGCCACATGACTTCCAGCCGTTTCCAAATGCCTTTGGCGCTCCGGACTATGAGGAGCACCAGCGTCCCTTTAAAGCCCCATTGGAGCCCTTTAACGGTTAGTATACTTTTTGTACAAACTTGAAAGGCAATCGGGTGACTTATTTCTTGTTTCATCAAAGCTGGAGGTATCAGATATATTTTTTTAGTTGTTATTTAGTAAATAGTAAATTAGTAAATATATAAAGTAATTGGGGTCAGAGTAGTTGTAGGGGTATATTGTATATTGTTGGGATTCCTCTTTCCATTGTTTATTCTTGAAGGTGGTCCACAGCTTTCTTTTCCTATCTATCTGATAACAATGTTTGTCACGTTTAGGGTAAATAAGCGCGAAGTATTTGTTTTAATTTTAATGACAATGTAAACATGTTAATTTGTTTTTATCAACCATTTACTCATCAAGAATAGCTTAAAATTTGTTAACAACATGAAGTTATTATAATAGTTAGTTGATTAGAGTATATCACAAATTTTAATTATTTATTATGAGAGGTTATATGGTACTTACAGAGCCATTTAAAATTCAGATAAATACTTTAGACGTCAATGCACTTATATTTTTTCAGAAAACAAAGGGGGATCTAAGGAGCTCCCAAGGCAACCCAGCTCAAGCAGCGTAGCTCCACCACCCGCAGCTCAAGCACCCACAGTTCCAGTTACTCCTTCCTCAACCACCACTACGACAACCACCAGCACCACCAGGTCGACCACCTTGGCACCCACCTCTTCCAGCACCGAAGAGGCACCCTTGGCCATCGACATACGCATCGGCTGACGACCTAGACCTAAGGCTCCATTCTATCTTATACATTAAAGTGACATTAAAGTTGCTAGCCAAACCACAACTTATCTATACATTATACTATCCATTACCATTATAATCGGGCAGCGAAGTCTGGATGCGCACAGCGTAACCATATCCAGGCCACTTACAGGGATCTTCTTTTAGGGCTGCCTGCCTGAAATATATGGTAATTCTAGAGCATAAACAACGGCGGGGGGTGACAGTAACACAAAATGCGAATGCAAAACAATCGGAAAGAAAGTGGCAAGACAAGCAACCAGCTAAACCGATCTGGAAATGAGCACAGTCAGTCAGCAGAAACAAAACAAAAGCCCCACTTTGCCCCACCCCTCGACCACCTCGACCATTCCCGTAAAGTTGCGATTCTTCGGAGAATCGCACCTCTCACGCACTCTACGCAGGAACAAAGGCGCAATCCAAGAACCGGACTGCAAAAAAAAGAGTGTTTCCAGACCGCCTCCCACTATAAAAGTCGAGCTGATCGAGAGCTCGACTGTCATTTGACGCCAAACGCGCGTCGCACGCAGAACTCTCGAGATTCCCTCGATTTCACTATATTATAAATACATAGCTATACATATATTCAATTCTTCGCCGATCGTCGTTTCGTGGAGGAGCATTTAGAAATGGGTAAGCCGCACCGTGCATACAAAGTGCAAATCGGTGAATGAACTTGAGGCGTGCAGCGTTATGGACACATAACCTTAGCCGGTCCAAAAGTGTAAGCCCTAACACTGGAACGATAAGAAACTCGAACTACATTCAATTAAGAATGCGCGTCACGTCGATCTCGAAAACAAGTCTTAACGGGCAACGGGAGAGGCTTTAACGATTCTTTTATTCGAAAACAAAAACAACTTAACAAGCTATAGTGTTCCTGAAAAGCCCAAGGATGATATGCTAAAAATAAACATTATACTCGCTTGGTTCATAATTTTTTAAGGAGTGCACTTCCAGAAAATTTAAAAAACTGTAGCTGTAGCTGTAAGGCCTAATCTTCAAGCTTACCTTACCTTACTTACCTTCTCTATTCCAATTTGTTTTCCACATCTCCTTTTAGTCCGGTATTTTCCGCTCCTACTCCTGGGAGTGCTGTGCTCCTGGCCAGCTTCCACTGAGGCTAGTGATCAGCCTTCCCGCATCGTCTGCTACTTCAGCAACTGGGCCGTGTATCGACCTGGAATCGGTCGCTATGGATTGGAGGATGTACCCGCCGACCTGTGCACACACATTATCTACTCCTTTATTGGTGTGAACGACAAGGGCTGGGATGTGCTGGTCATCGATCCTGAGTTGGATGTGGATCAAGGTGGCTTCAGCAAGTTTACCCAATTGAAGAAATCCAATCCCAATGTGAAGCTCGAGATAGCAGTGGGTGGCTGGGCCGAAGGTGGCTCCAAATACTCACAAATGGTGGCTGTTCGCGATCGCCGGCAGAGTTTCATACGCAGTGTGGTACGCTTCATGAAGCAGTACAACTTCGATGGATTCGACTTGGACTGGGAATATCCAGGAGCCACGGATCGCGGTGGCAACTATGGCGATAAGGACAAGTTCCTATATTTCGTTCAGGAACTGCGACGTGCCTTCGATCGCGAGGGTCGCGGATGGGAAATCACCATGGCGGTGCCGGTTGCCAAGTTTCGGCTTAACGAAGGTTACCACGTTCCGGAATTGTGCGAGTAAGTTGAACCCCTTTTTATTTATTTTTCTTTAAAAGTAATTGAAATCGGCCATTAGGTATATATCAATACATTTTACATGGTTCCGAAGATAAAGTTGAAAATAATAAATGTAATTAACTAAAAAAGCTTATTTAGCCAATTTCCCATTTTGCGTCACAGTCTTTAATTCTCATTGATATATTGCAGATCCCTGGATGCCATTCACGCCATGACTTATGACCTGCGGGGAAATTGGGCCGGATTCGCCGATGTGCACAGTCCACTGTATAAGCGAAAACACGACCAATACGCCTACGAGAAACTAAATGTGGTAAGTGTGATAAGAAAAAACCATGTGGGGAGAATGGGGAGGATTCCGATTCTGGTGCCAAACTAATTAGCGTCGCCATTCAAGAACGACGGCCTTGCGCTGTGGGAGGAGATGGGCTGCCCGGCCAACAAACTGGTGGTGGGCGTCCCCTTCTACGGTCGGACTTTCACGCTGAGCAACTCGAACAAGAACTACAACATGGGCACCTACATCAACAAGGAGGCGGGCGGCGGAGCTCCAGGTCCCTACACGAATGCCAGCGGCTTCCTGGCCTACTACGAAATTTGCACCGAGGTGATGGACAAGTCCAAGGGATGGACGGTGGAGTGGGACGACGCTGGCATGGTGCCCTACACCTACAAGGACACACAGTGGGTGGGCTACGAGAACGAGGCATCTATCCAGATCAAGATGGACTTTATCAAGCAGAGGGGCTACGCCGGTGCCATGACCTGGGCCATAGATATGGACGACTTCCATGGCATGTGCGGCAAGAAGAACGGCCTAACGCAGATCCTGTACGACAACATGAGAAACTATCGGGTTCCGGAGCCAACAAGGGAGACAACGCCAAGGGTAAAACTATCTCAATAGCTATTAAATTATCAAATAACTGAGCTTAAATCGCTTGCAGCCTGAGTGGGCAAAGCCGCCAGCAACACCACCAAATGCGGATGAGGGCGCGGTGGCAGCACCAACTACGAGCACCACTAAAAGACCAAAACCAAAACCGAAACCAACTTCAAGTCTTGTAAGCCCAACATCCGGTCCAGGTGCTGTGCCAACTGTTGGCAGTAGCACTCAGAAGCCAACCACAAAGGTACCAAATTACTGATTAAAACGAAGAAATAAACATTTACTTTAATATAATCTATTTATGTAATATTTTCAGAAGCCCAAAAAGCCAAAGAAGACAACGACCACCACAACAACCACTCCCTCGCCCGAAAAGAGCACTGAGGAGCCCGAGGAAGTTGTTCATCCCGTGGATCCAGTGGAGCCCGTTGATCCCGAGCAGCCTATGTGGCCACAGTTCGATCCCAACGAGATCGATTGTACCAACAGGGACTTTGTGCCGCATCCCAACTGCCGAAAGGTTAGTATTTAGCATATGAATCCTTTGTTAATACGTAGAGTAATGGGCCACTATATTGTAAGATCTTCAGAGCTTTTCGTTTAAAAAAGGTATTGCATACTTCAAGGCGACGAAATGTATTTTGTATTAGGATTCCTAATTTCGGCTGTCAAACTATAAAATTACGATATGGTTGCCTTAAAATGAGTTTGTATGTTTCGGCCTTGCTCAAAATCTAAGTTTTAATTTTCCAATATAGTCACACAAACTGATTAATGTAAACGTTTTAGGAATATGTTTTCTATTACTTAGAAATATTTAAAAATAATATCTCCCATTTTCAACAGTATTTCCGATGTGTCCATGGCAAACCCGTCGAATTCGAGTGCAAGGAGGGAACAGCCTTCCACACGGTCCTAAATGTTTGCGATTGGATCGAGAACAGCGACCGCTACTACTGCAGCCACATGAAGAAGAAGGAGAGGGCCAACGAGGCCCGCTAACTGTCCCAAAATATACGTATTAACTATTTAAAACGAAAACTTAAGCATAAGTTTGGAATATCTTTAGTAGCACTTAGAACTAGGTATTTAAGCATTTGAAATATATAGCATCTTTGGGTCATAAAGTACACCAGACCAGACGAAAACAATAAAATAAATATGTTTTTAAAATCCAATAAACCAAGAACTAAATGAGCCGTTCAATAGATGTGTGAGCCACAATTTCGAAAATAAAACAATGCCCGATGAGGCAGATCATGTCTTACATAACCATTACGCATACGTGATGCACCCTGCCCTGCCACAATTTTAGATGGGGATTTGCCGTTTCTAATTAGGCTAATAGACGCAATGACTTGGGACAGATTTGCACTTGTCTGCGGCGAAGTGAGGCGGGCTGCACCCAGATTTTTAGCCTTGAAACACAACCAACGAACAGCTGTTGGTGCAATCAACCAAATAAGCGAGCAATGATAAATGGTACAGCGAAATGTATAAGTTCAATCCCCAACATTTGGTTTTCATAATCTCAACTCATGTGCGGAGAGCTTGAGGGAAATGGAACCTAAGCACTTGTGACACGAAACAAATCGCAAAGGGGCCAACACTTTGATTTCGAAATATTCTTTTTGGCTCAAAAGATGCTCTGAGTAATTTGCGGAATGAGCACCGCATTGTCTATAATTAAACATTCCTCCAAAACGAAAGTGCCGAGAGAGAAAGTGATCTAGAGCTATGAAAATATCTGATCTGTTTAAAATCACAGTTCACCAACTGAATAAAATATTTTGTCGAAATGTTGAAAATAATTTCCCCTTCCCAAAACCCATTAATCTCTTCTTAGGTTTATGTCAAGTATCCGCCGGGTTGTACCAAAAATCCCGGCAGAGAGCGCCACCCGGCGAGAGGAAACCGAAATAAAAATGAAAATTCAAATTCAAATGGAAAACATAGAAAGAGCATTAGGCGAATGTGAAAAGCCACTCACTCACTCAACTGTGTGTGCTTTTGACAAAAATTCGTGCTACGAAAATATCAAAATCGAATAATTTTCGCGGTCACAAGGTAAATTCATGGTATATGCATGTTGAGTTACGAATTGGTTTTGGACCGGGAGAGATCGTCTCGTATACTCGTGTACGGCAAACCGAAATTTCCTTCCTTCAGACATTCAGACTAGATAGAAAATAGATGTGATAGGTGTTGGGAAAATTCGAGCTGCCCTGTTCAAAAAACGACACGCACACGACGTGCACAGACGACCAAAACGAAAAGACGACCACGACGGCCAGAAATAAGCAAATTATTTAGCTAACAATCGTCGAAAGGGACACTAAGGATTACCCAGCCGACGATTGTTGGTTAAATTTTGCTAACGGCAGCGCGAAACCTTTCTAAACAATAATCTAAGATATTAAATTCTAAATAAATATCCATCGATCTGCAAAGTGAATGAAATAACGAACAAGTGCAAAATTGGAAAGCCACTGAAATTGTGACAAATTTGTGCGAACCCAATTGAATACCTACTCAGCTACTTATATATTGCCATCAGATTTCCAAAAAAAAACACACATATATATATACTCTATATATACCCTATACTTTCTACAGCATTTGTCCATTGGCTCTCTGGCCTTAAATAATCGTTGGTTTTCCATATTCTTCACTCTTTTCATTTAGTGCATTTAAACGAGCGCATATATAGCGGATGCATATATATGCAGAATACGAGAAAAAGTGTTAATTCTAATTTTCCCTAATTATTCATAATTACGGAAAACTTGTAAGGAGGATTTATGACGTGGCTAAAGTGCTAACCACGCTGGAAACTCGAGGATAATTTGTTGTGTTGATTATTATGGGGCGGCTAACCATTTGGTTCCTCGTGGGACTAACGTTAATCGCCGTTTCCAATAATGGTGAGTACACCTCGAATGTTTTATTTACAGTGTATTACCCTTTTTCCTCCCCACGTTATATAAGGCAAAAGGGCAAGTTGGCACATTTCAAATATCTTGACAGTTTTTCACGCAGCCTGGGCAGGCATTATGCAATTTTAAGACAAAAAGCCAAGAAAAACAGAAGGAACGAGTCTGAAAAAAAATATGTATTAATATATACGTTTAAAAATATTTGCCTTAGTTTGTGCGTTCTCTATACATTCTCTATTCTCTATTTTTTTCGAGTCGGTATTGGTGTCTGCAAACGTCAGTGGACGACAATTTGAGCATTGGTATATTAGTATAGCCTCGTACACTTGACTTGGCCAACCAACTAGTGGCAGCACAGATACAGATACAGATAAACGTTTGCCGATTTTTCCTTTTTTTCTGGGGAGAACTGAGAAATTTGCGCCGCTTTGCCGCTTGGCCGCTCTTCGTTGTCATCGTTTGTAATATTTTTAAATTTAGATATTTTTAAGTTATTTTATTTGCGCTCAGCGAGTGCTTTCCATCTATCTATTTTCCCACCCTTGTGTGCAAAATGTCTCTGTATATTTTGTTTGGTTTGCTCAAGCTTGCAAAACAGCAAAGAAACGGCACAAATGCCGTGTACTATATATTGTGGGTTAGGATGGGCTCGATTGCAGCAACATAAACACAATATGCAAGGAGGCAGTCGGTTGGCAGGCGAAATTTGTATAAATAATTCTATCAATGCGGTTAGCAATGAAAAATACGAAATTACGAATTGCTCAAATAGCTTCCGCCCACATACGCCCTGAAATAAATCAAATGCACACTGAAAACTGATATGCAAACTCATTTAAATCGCAATTAATTGGGCTCAGGTTGTTGGCAGATATATGTACGAACATCCGCTGAGCTCTAGCAGACACTTGTCCCAACTGTCTGAATATTCGAAAGTAATTAGCCAAGCGACCTCACCATCATCTCAGTCCACCAATCACTCAAAACGCGACCTTCCATTACCAAACAGCAAATGCTGAGGATGTGGAATAGAATGTTCCATTGCAAATGGTTCGCCCCCGCATCCGGATTTTTCAGAGCAGTAAGGTGGCCAAGAGAAACAAAAACTGAAGAAGTAAGGCCAAAGTGGGCGAGCAGCCAACTGAATGGTATAGAAATTTACTCATCCACAAGCTGGCGAAATGTGTTTGAGTTTTCATCTTTTAAAAATAAAATTCATAAATCCGCCACATATATTCCGGAGTGTGTATGTTTGCACTCGACGAGTACCATAAATAATGTCAAGTTTGGGCACATAGAATGACCTCGTTGGTGGCGCTGACATCAAACCGCGAAAGTGCGACCATTGTTCTTGGCCGGCGAGTTGAAAATAACTTGGACTTCTATAATTTTGGGCTATATGTTTCGATATACTCGTATTACAAATTGACCTGTCATGTTCTCCTCCATGGTTTTCAGTTGGGTTTGTCAATGCCGATGTCGGACCAAGCGAATCAGAATGTCGACCCTACATTGAAAAGGCTATTCATGAATTGAAAACAGGTAAGGGCTCTCCTAAGTATATTAAGGATTTTATACGACAACCTATCTGCTATCTTAAGAAATATTAATATGATTTTTGAAATTGCTCTTTAATTAAATGATTCATCCTAATTTTAATAGGATTTAAAAATAAAACTCAGCCATCAGCATACATTCATGATAATAAATTTTATTAATTGACCAATTTAAATGTACCTTCAAATCAAATTCATGTCGTTTCGAAATGAAATGAAAATCCTTTTAGCCATTTAATTTCGTCTTTATTTATCGGAGTGCTCACACGATTTCAGATGGTGTCAGGGATGGATCTGGAGAACTGCAATCCGATCAGCCACGTGGGGACGACGACGATGACGACGATGATGGTGGGCATTCTACGGTTGATGAGAAAGAGACGATTGAAATTGAAACTGTCGAATTGGATTCCACAGAGGACGCGAAAAGTGCCAACGATTTGGATGGAGATGGAATACCCGATGACGAGGACGATGATATCGATGGGGACGGCATTCCAAACGAAAAGGACGATGATATCGATGGAGATGGCATACCGAACGACGAGGATGATGACATTGATGGCGATGGCATCCCGAATGAAGATGACGACGATATTGATGGCGATGGTGTGCCCAACTCCAAGGACGAGGACATCGATGGGGATGGTGTGCCCAACTCCAAAGACGAAGACATCGATGGCGATGGCAAGGCGAATCACGGTGAGCAAGCTGGTACTCCTGATTAAACTATAATCCGCTTACTTACGATTTTATCCCACAGAGGATGATGATCTAGATGGTGATGGCACTCCAAATCATGGTAGGACTATGAATTATATTTAATCCCTTATAAGCTTGAATTACGTGCTGTGTATATTTAGCTTTTAGTTTTATTTGTTTTTGATATAATTCTTTGTTTATTTGCTTAAACTATCAACATTTATGATTTCAGGTAGTAGCAACATCGCGCTTTGGTCCTTTTTGATTTCAGCAGTTTAGCTTGCTTACTTATGGACGAAATTTTGTTTTTATTCAGTTTCTCATTACTTTTTTAAACATTTCAGAGGACGAAGATCTCGACGGGGACGGTGTGCCCAACGAGGAAGATGATGACCTCGATGGTGATGGAAAAATAAATCACGGTAAGTTAACAGACATTTTATTAAAAGCAATATATTAATTATACATCTTAATGTACAGAGGATGAAGACCTCGATGGTGATGGAGTGAAAAATGACGAAGACGAGGATCTGGATGGAGATGGCAAAGTGAATCACGGTAAGATTATTAATGCATAATGCTCATTAGGAATATTTGTTAATATTTTATATGGACTTGTTTGCTTTCAGAGGACGAAGATATTGATGGAGATGGCGTGAAGAACGAAAAGGATGACGACTTGGATGGCGATGGTACCAACAATTCTCGTACGTATATCTTGTCTAAGGATTAATTTAAAATTCTTTAATAATGTTAATGTGTTCCGTTTTCAGAGGATGAAGACCTTGATGGTGATGGTGTTCCAAATGAAAAGGACGACGATCTGGATGGAGATGGAATCCTGAACGAGCACGACGGTGATATTGATGGCGATGGCGTTCCTAATGAGCACGACCACAAGGATAGCGGTGAGAACGCCGATGATGATGTCGACGACGATGATGAGGATGACAAGGAGGCGGTCAAAAAGCGAAGCAAACGTGAAGTCGATGCTGCTCCCGTTCTGGACATTGAGGCTCCACCAAGTCCCGCCGAAGAATTCCCCGTAGAGGAGGAAACCGTCAAGGAGGAATCTGTCGAAGAGGAAGCCGAGGTCGAGGCTGTGAAAGAGGAGGAGCCCGAGCAGGAAGCTGTTCAGGAACCGGAACCGGAACCGGAGCCGGAAGTGGAAGTGGAAGCAGTCGAACCCGAACCAGTCCAGCAGGAGGAAGAGAAGGCCGAGTCTGTGGAAGTGAAGGAGGAGGTCAAGCCAGCACCAGTTGAGGAGGCTGAGGAGGAAGCTGTGCAGCAGGAAGCCGCTCCCAAAGAACCCGAAGCTGTCCAGGAAGATGTCGCGGAGTCAAAGGAAGCTCAGGATGACGCCCCACAAGTCGATGCCGCACAAGAAGCCGCTGATGATGACGATGATGATGATGACACCAAGCCAGAGGATGAGCTTCTTTGGGTAAATCTCTATAAATCTGTATATAGATTTATAATAACGGATAATTCATTTTCAGGAAGGACACATTCCCGAGAACCGCCGCAGTCGTCAGCACATCACCGAACTGCTGCAGCTGGATGAGGAGTTCAATGCCCGCGAGAAGGCTACCGACAATGTGGCCGAGATCATCCTGCGGGACATTAAGCGCATCTACGAGAACGCCGTCAAGCCCCTGGAGACCCTGTACAAGTACCGCGACCTGAGCAATCGCCACTTCAGCGATCCCGAGATCTTCTCCAAGCCCCTGATTCTGTTCATGGGTCCCTGGTCCGGCGGCAAGTCGTCCATCCTTAACTATCTTACTGACAACGAGTACACGCCGAACTCTTTGAGAACCGGTAGGTAGCAATTACAAATAGTACATTGATGTAAATGCCATTATTAATTGAAAAACATGTAAAAAGAATAGATTTTTTGATAAAAACTTGACTCTTCAAGTTCATTTTCATAAATAGCTATTATTTTATATTCATTTCAAATCTCATTTTCTTAAAATATGCCTCTCTTGCCGCTGAATTTGTATCCTTCCTCAAATATGTACAGTAATTTTTCTTTCAAGTTTTATATTTCGATGGTAGCTCAAAAATATTTTAAGAAAATCCGTTTAGAAATCCCATTTGCAATTTATTTACAACAGTTTCTATTTGGAATGTGCGGCTGCAAGTTATTTGTAAACAAATTTCCCTCTACAAAAGGCAAAATAAGCTATTAAACATTTGGATCTATATTGTTGATCCGCAACAGGTGCTGAACCCTCGCCGGCCTACTTCAACATTCTGATGTGGGGCAATGAGACGGAGGTTCTGGACGGAACCCAACTGGCGGCGGACTACACCTTTGCCGGCCTCCAGAAGTTCGGTCAGGGATTGGAGGAGCGCCTGCGAGGTCTGAAGATGAAGAGCAAGATCCTCGAGAAGGTAGGCCATACATAAATATACATCTCTGTGAGGGCAGATCAGGGAGAGATGCTTTTGGGCGCCGCCAAGCATTAACTTGTCGCCCAGGGCAGCTGCCCGTCGATTGGGAAACTGCAAACAGCTGGCCACCTGCCAAACGGAATTTATAGCTTTTAGCACACAGGCTGTGGGCATTAATTTCGTTATTAATAAATTGATGCGGAACAGGGCAGAGAGTACACAGATACACAGATAGCAAAGCTAAAAAGGCTGAGAATTACTATATTTAAGCACTTGGCGATGCATTTTTCAGGTCAACATCGTCGAGATACCCGGCATTCTAGAGGTGCGCAAGCAAGTGTCCCGCGTCTTCCCCTTCAACGACGCCTGCCAGTGGTTCATCGATCGGGCGGACATCATCTTTCTGGTCTACGACCCGGCCAAGTTGGATGTGGGCCCCGAGACGGAGGCCATTCTCGACCAGCTGAAGGGGCGCGAGTACCAGACGCGCATCATCCTCAACAAGGCGGACACCGTCAAGCCGGAGGAGCTGTTGCGCGTCCAGGGCGCCCTCATCTGGAACATCTCGCCCCTGATGTCCTCCGCCCAGCCCCCGCTGATGTACACCACCTCGCTGTGGACCCACCCCTACCAGGATGGCGCTCCCGCCCGCCTGCTGCTCGCCCAGGAGCGCGCCTTCCTGCGCGACCTTCGCACAGCCATCGATAAGCGCATCGAGCACAAGATCGCCAGCGCCCGTCGTTTTGCGGTGAGTACTCAGGCGTATGCGTGATATTTACGTTTACTTCGTTGAGAAAGAGTGAAAAATGGGAATATTTATACGAGCCTTCAAAGAATCGTTCATTATATAGTACATATTAACGTACGTAGTCAATGCTATCTTATAAAATCATTTTATAATCTTATGAAAAGTCTTCTAAGTAGATTTAATGGAAAAAGTTTAATTTCATTTCTATATATCTACCTATTCGGCAGTTAATAATATAATGTTTGTAATAACTTATGAGTACAGCACTTGAATGAGTCCTACCATTTGCATCCACAGGTGCGCGTGCGCAACCACGCCAAGATGGTGGACTGCTACCTAAACACGTTCAACAACCACAAGACGCTGTTTGGCAACAAGAAGCGCATCGCCGATGACATCATCGATCATCCGCAGAACTACCACATCTACGAGGGACTCTCCACGCTGACAAACATCTCGCGCTACGATCTTCCGGATCCGGAAGTCTACCGCGACTTCTTCCGCCTGAATCCGCTGTACGAGTTCAAGAAGCTGAGGGACACGTGCACCTACTTCCGCGGCTGTCCGATCACCAAACTGGACCTGGCCATTGCCTACGAACTTCCCGAGTTGGCCGGCAAGTACAAGAAGATGTCCGAGGCTGCGTTGGCCGCCATTGAGGCACAGCAGCAGGACGGATCCCAAAACCAGGCCGATCCTAAGAGGACGAGTTGAGGTGTTGGCTCCTCCCAGAGGGGAAAACCTGCCATTTAGTTTGTTTTAGTGAGAGATAGAGAGAGCATGTGACATCGGCACCGGAAACCGTCTATAGGGAATTAATATCGAGAAGGGAGAAATGTTATAGAACCCCCAGAAATCGGTAGAGAACAACAGCGCAAGACAAAAAACAAGGACATTGTTTGAGGAGAGAGAGGTATAGCTTAGCTAAAGAGAGAGAAAGCCGGAGAAAGTGTGAGAGAGAGAGGGCAAAATGAAGGAGAGGGAGGCAAGAGCGTCTTGAAAAAAAGGAACTTTTGCTTTAAAGAACTTTCAATTTCAACCGCCCTGCAGGAGATCTTTATTTTCATTTAATTTACTACAACTTAACCGAACTGAGAGCTTTATGAGAGGGAATCAAATTCAATAAAGAGAGCAAAACACACACACACACACTAAATACTATTATATTTATCCAAGTTGAGAGGGAACATAGAGTCTTTTCTAGGCGAGTAGATCAGCACTTATCCCAAAACTGAGAGCAATAACTAGTAGACGAACCATCGACGACTTCTAACCCACACACATAACTCACGAAATTCAAACCCTTATTGGCAAACAGCATTTTATAATTCCCAAGTGCCCGGTTTTATTTTTTTATCTTTTCTTTCCTCGAATAGTAGTGGACAACAGCGCAGAGTTTTGATTTTGAGATCTGATATTTGAGTTTTGAGCAAATGGAATTTCGTAACGTTTTAATTTCTTTGGTTTCTTGTTTCTGTCCCTGGCGATTTTCGTAGCTTATAAGACTTTTTTGATAAAAGCAAACAGTGAAGACGATAATAAAAAATTTAACATATTCAAATAGAACAAATAAATTGTTGACGAGCGAGAGCAGCTCCTATACATAAAATACAAATAACCAATTTTACACACTGAAAGTCTATGTAAAAAATGAACTGTGAGAGCGGGTGAAATACACAAATAAATAAAAACAACAGAAAACCCCAAGCAATCAATGGTTTTATTATTCCAAATCAGGATCTTTATTCTTAATATGAATTTTTTAAATGCAAGCTTATTGTATCACTAAAAAAGGACCATTTTGGTTTACTTTATAATACAATTATGATAAATCATTTGGAGATCATCTCCACAGAAAAAGTAAATTTGTTTATGAACTACCGTTATCAAAGTGTACTTTTCAAAGATTTTAACATTTGGTATTTCCGTTAGTATTTTTGGCTTAAAGCTGGCCTCTGTTATGATCGCAGGGTGACCATATGAAAAAGAAATTATTCTGCTAAAACATATGTTAAAATTACCTAACAAAATTTTGACAACACACGCGAATCAGGAAAGTGGAAAGGCAATAAACCCGACCGGAATCAGTAGAAAATGCATACGGATCTTGCCTCCCATCTGCACACGCCCGCTTGCAACAAGTTGATCGAGGAACTCCAGGCCTGCCACGAAAATGTAAGTAACCAGGAAGTTATACGTCGAGAATGGCTACTGAACGAGGTATCACGCTTTCAGAACGCCTTCGCAAAATTTGTGGGCGTGTGCAACTCCATTGACGATAAGGTGGTCAAGTGCCTAAAAGGCGAGAGAATCGCCCGATCCGCCGCGAATCGCGCCAAAGCCCGCGAAAGTCAGGCGAAGTACAAGGAAAAGTTGCTCCAGCAGGAAGGAAACTAAAGGAAAGAAATCAACCAATATGCCAGTACAACCAGAGGATCCGCTAGAACCGTTCTACTTCGAGCAAGAAGAGCAGGAGATCTGTGGGAAGCTCGTAACTCCCATAACCGATGGTTTCCAGGAGGATTACCCCAGCGTTGTGGATCGCTTTTTCACCAGATATTACTACTTCAAGGGAGATGTTCCCTACCAAGTGCTCTACCACTCCAATCGCATTTGCCTGATCTGCCTGGCTCCCGAACACCCTGCGCTAGGTCAGGGCATCTCATCGGTCAACTTCGATATAGGGAACGTAGACCGCAGCCAGAATGTGGTCAAGGGCAAGGGCAAAAAGGGCGGAATGATCCTACAGGCAGAGTCCACCCTCGCACTGGTCACCACGGCAAATGGAGAGTCTTACAAGGTGCCCAGCTGTATTCGGGGCAAGCTGGTGGAGGTAAACACCGCCCTAGTGGAGGAGCCAAAGCTTCTGGAGCAACTGCCTGAGGGAGCCGGCTACTTTGCCATTCTTCTGCCCAAAATCGAAAACTGCGATGCCATCAAGGCGAGTCTTTTAACACAGGAGCAGTATGAGGAGCGTCTTAAAACCAAGAAGGAAGGTCTACCTCAAATTGAGTCCACCGATGACAACAGTCAAAACGAGAAAAAAGAAAATGAGATGGAGACGTGATTTGACTCTTGTTTCGCTGTTGTTTTGTCATAGCCTATGTATTTTAATTAAAGATTCATATATTACATTGAGTATGCATAAAAAGATAACATTTTCCCATTCTTTGACATTAAACCCAGATCATATTTTCTGGAACTTGTGCATTTTTTATTGCTTTACTATTATTTAAGGTAACAATGTAATCATACTTAGCTGTACAGTTTATTTTAAAGCAGTCTGTTAGCCGTTGTTTGTTTACAGAACTCTGTTAGACTTAACAGCCCAGTGCGTTATAGTTGGCAACGCAAAGCAACACGTGTGGACGATAAACAGCTGTTAAAGCCGCATTATATTTTTATTGGAAGCGAAACAAACTCAAATTCGCTTACTAAATCATAAACATGTCTGCTAGTAAGCAAAAAAAACTTAATACCATGGAAGTGGACCCCAACGAGGACGACTCCAGTTCTAGCGAGGATGATGACGACGACGAACCGCATCCAGACGCCTATAGAGGAAACGAGGTGAACCGAGTGCCTCCAATTCATTAAACGTAAATGTATTTTAAAGTTAATACCCTATTAGGAGGTTGAAATCGACTTTGAGGGACGGGCTCCAGTGGATCCCGATGCCCAGGGAATCTCCCAACTGCTGCAGCGACTATTCCTTCGTGCCCACATAAATTGCAACCAAATGGCGGATCTGATCATAGGTGAGCATTCCACTGTTAATCTTGGTAACAGTACAACTTCATTTGATTCCAGCCCAAAATTTCATAGGCAGTGTGATCTGCCAGTGCGACGACGAGGAAGCCGAGAGCGAAACGGACGACGACAACATGGTCGAGGATGGAACTGTCTTTGGAATTACTTCTGTGCTGAACCTCACCGCCAAGAAGGATCAGCCCAGCATCGCCCAGTTGAGAACCTACATATTGGATCGCGCCAAGACGCACGCTTCTCAGGAAGTTCAGCAGCAGCTGAGGGAGATTCTGGACAGCGAGCAGCGCCATGTGGGATTCCTGATCAACGAGCGATTCATAAACATCCCAGCTCAAATCTCCGTGCCACTGCTTCAGAGTCTGCAGCAGGAAATCGAAGCGGCCAAGGCCAAGAAAATGAAGTTCGACTTTGGCACTCTGCTCCTCCTGGTTAAGTTCTATAGGAAAGAGGCGAAGAAGGGAAAACCAGCAGAGGACAACTACACCAACGCTGAGGATGAGTTGCTTTCGGATCGGGCGAAGTTCTCATTCGAGTACTCCGTGGCCTCTGAAACCGATTCGGGTATGTCTGGCGATTGGCTGGAAGGCGATGCCGTGATGACGCCCTACAGGAAACTCCTGGTCCTGGAGGCCAAGAAACTTCCGCAGCTTATTGACGATATACAACGCTTTATTAATGGTGAATAAATATGTTTCATTTAAAAGATACAGCTGTGTTATATGTTTAAAATGTGCTATTTGGGGACAATGTAGGTTTGTGCTGTTGGGCCTATTAAAAAAATATAACTCTCCGACAAGTACGCATAAAGTGTAAAGAAATAATATCAATAACACTTAACCACAGATAATCGGCTAGTTTTTTTAGTCCCATATAAAGCTTGTTGTTTCAACACAGGTATTAAAAGTTCGCACCAAAAGCTTTTCGGATCCTTTACGACGATTGGCAACGCGGGCAAACCACAAACAGCTGTCACCTGGCCGGCATTTGAAAGCTCCGCACATGCCGGCTGGTCTACTGTGAAAAAACCTGGCTGCCATTCCTTTGTTTTTGCCAGTGGTTAGTTTTGGCCCAGAAACTGCATCCACCGTGGACGTGACTGGCAAGAGGAACCCACAATAACAATTCCGAAGACCGAGCGACGTGAGTAGACTTTGCCTTTATTGTTGACAAGTTATATCCGAGTTCTAGAATTACGTAGCGAGCATACTGGCGATTATTCATCGGTCGTGCGATTTGTTTTCATTCGAAAAAGCAAGTAGCAATTAAAAAAAAAAACAAAAGCGCGGCTCGCTAGTCAAATGTATAAAAAGCTTGGCCACCCAGCCAGAACACTGCAAAACGCCGCTGAGAGCTATCAGAATCGCTCCTTATCGCCAGCTTTCCGTTCCAGATCCCGCTCCCAAGTTTCCAGTTTCCAGCTGCAGCGCTTTGTTCCCATCAGTGGAGGAGATTCAGTGACGCCCCACTTGCCGATCGACCAAGTCGCGTGAGCTGCCTTCGAAAAAGTACTCATCATGGGTATCGAAAAGTGAGTATTACCAACTGCTATAAGAGGGTGTGTTTTAAGTTGCTCAGTTATCTGGCCACGCTTAGCGACCGATTGGAAAAGCTCTTAGAGATTCGCCATCTTTTACAGTGAGGGTTAGTTGCCTAGCACCTATTGATTGTCATCAAATGTACCTTTCCATAATTCCAAAACGAAAATAGAACCTTTTTTGCATTCCACATCTCACCGGTTATCAATTTTAATTAGCTGCCTGCAAAGAATCGTTGTCGTAAAAATTCCATTCTTTATCTTTTCCCACCATGAAAACAATGTTTTGTGAAATAATGTATTGAAGTGAAAAGGGGAGGACACAATTCGCTTTCTTGCTTCATCATTAATATCCTGATAATCTAGTTCGTGCTACTTCTAGAAACATACATAAATCAACTCATGTTGTTTGATATGGGGCGCTTCAGAAGATAACGCAATTAAATGGCCAACACCATAAGATTATTTCCCAAAATATTGTAGACCCAGTTACCTAAGGATTGGTCTCTAGTAGAACCACTTCAATGAGATTACAAATATTCTAAATAAGTACTTTAACACCAAATGTTGTAGTGATAAGTCTGCTGGTACACTTGTTTCCAAATTGGAAATCGGTTTGTGATTATGATCATTCCAAAAGCTTATCGCGATTCTTTATAGCACTTTGAGTTAAGATTACCTCAGCGCCAGGAATGAGGGTAAAAGAAAGGGGAGCACAGCAAGACATGGGCATGGTTGCTCTTCATACAGTGGGGACATTTTCTTTTGCAATAATAAATTAGAATACAAAAGCAGAAGGCTGTTATGCAATATAAGCGATTGCATCAGTTAATAAAACCAGTGTGACGTGATAAAATTCATTTCAATTAAAACGCCATTGCATGTTTTGTTGACACCCAGAAATGTTTCTAAATGAATAACAATAGCCATTTCGTTGCGCACTTTAACTCTACGTGTGCCCCTCCAGAATTCTACCATGCACCCTCCGGCTGAACAAGCTGATGAGTCTGGCCGGCAACGACTGCCTGTGCATCATTGACCGCGATGCGGTTCCCAATGAACTGAAGGCCATCTTCGAGGAGCACCGCAAGTTCGACAAGTCCTTTGACAGCAGCATATCCTGCTTCAAGGCACCCAACGTGGACCAACCTGTGGTCTACGCTCCCGTCCCCGAGCTCACCGACTACGACGATGTGAGGAGCTACCAGGAGGCGGCCAAGCGGTCCATGGAGAAGGTTCTTAAGGTGGGTTTCTAAAATGTTAAACAGTTTCAGGTGTAATTATATACATTTCATGTGTTTCTTTACCAGGCTGGATTCCAAACCCCTTTGCTGTTTGTGCCCAAGGTGAAGCGCTTCCCCGAGGCCGAGCTCTGCACCGTTCTGGGAGCTCTGGAGCAGCTTTATGTGGTAAGATAATAGATAATACACTTTATGTTTACTTTTATTTAAAATGCTATGCCTAAATACCTTTATCAGCCCATTCAATTGCGGGAGGCAGGAACTTTAAAGGACCCCCGTGTGACCACGCTGAGTGTCCAGATCGATGATCCAAAGGCGGAGGCTATTTTCCAAGAAGCTCTCGTTCTGGAGGCCGGTCGTTTTGTAGCCCGCGACATCGGAGTTGGAGACCCAGAGCGCATGACGCCCATCCAGGTGGAGAAGTACATCAAGCCGTTGTTCGAGAAGCTGAACGTGAATGTGATCAGTGACTCCAAAGTTCTGGAAAAGGAGTATCCCCTCTTTGCTGCCGTGAACAGGGCTGCAGATGCCGTGGAGCGTCACCGCGGTCGCATTATTTTCCTGGAGTACAAGCCCCCCAAGCCGGCGAGGAAAACCCTGATGCTGGTCGGCAAGGGTGTGACCTATGACACTGGTGGTGCTGACATCAAGGCCGGAGGTGTGATGGCCGGTATGTCACGCGACAAGTGTGGAGCGGCTGCTGCCGCGGGATTCATGCAGGTGGTCAGTCAACTGCAGCCGGATGATATCCATGTCGTGGCTGCCCTGTGCATGGTGCGCAACTCCGTGGGCGAGGAGTGCTATGTGGCCGATGAGGTTATTACCTCGCGAGCTGGTCTTCATGTGAGGATTGGCAACACAGATGCTGAGGGTCGCATGTGCATGACCGATGCTCTCTGCCGCATGAAGGAGTTGGTCGTGGAGCAGAATCTCCCGGATCCGCATCTTTTCACCATTGCCACTTTGACTGGTCACGCCTTCATCTCGGCCGGTGAGGGTCAGTCGATTGCCATTGATAACAGCGTGGCCCACCGTGAGGATCACGCCCGAAGACTGCAGGCTGCTGGGCAGGCCTTCGGAGAGCCCTTTGAGGTATCCATTCTCCGTCCCAGTGACTTTTCCTTTAACGCTGGAAAGGTGATTGGCGAGGATCTGGTGCAGGCCAATAATGCGCCGTCGGTAAGGACTCCTCGCGGTCACCAGGTGCCCGCCGCCTTTATGATTAAGGCTTCTGGACTGGACAAACATGGCTTGGACTCCAAGCTGCCGATCAAGTACACCCATATTGATATCGCCGGCAGTGCCGGTGAGCACCCAGCGATGCCCACAGCTGCCCCTCTTGTTTCCCTGGTGAAGACCCATCTGCAGAAGTAAATCCTCTTCAGCTTATATATTATATAGGAGGACGTGTACGCGATCACCACAAACAGTACTTATACACCAACGTGCATAGCTAACCAACAATATTATCTTACTGTCCACTAACTGCATCACTGTTTTTTTAATAAAGGCCAAACCGAGTTCATATTGTATTCATAAAGGTATGTTACTAATTTGGTAAACATTTACAAATAAAGTTGAAAATCTTAAAAGGTTATTTTTATTTACGTAATTTACGTGTGTTTGATTTTATACAGGCCAAGAATAATTAAATAATATACATTTTATTGCATATATAGATGAAAAGCTATAATTTCTATAAAAGAGGACCAACAAAATGAAAATAGAAATACACACTCATTATATAGAAACACCCCCAGCATATTTGTTAGGAATACAAACAAACGCGCGTGGGTATTGCGGCTTTTTTATTTATTTTTTATTATTACTGCATTTCCCAGCTGCATTGTTTGCATAATTGGCGGGTGCCCTGCATTTCGAGCTCTTGTTGGCCATCTTCGGTACGGCTCGTACTCCTTCTCTTCCCCTTCCGCAGCCTTTTCTCTTCAGCTTTGCAGCGCCTTCTTTTTTTTTAGCTTTGCCCACAGCCTAGAACCCGTTAGTCGCTTCTTGGCCATGCTCTTCGCTTTGGGCCTCGTTCCGGGGAGCTTGGCCCAGCGACTTGGCGTGGATTGGCTTGGCGGGGGATGGGGATGTGAATGTGAATGTGAATGTGGATGTGGATGGGTATGGGGATGTGGATGGGGCCCGCTTGTCAGCTGTCGCATGTGTCTTGGTACCGTTATTGCCTGGCTTTGGAAACTCGGTCAAGAGTGTCTCATTCATGCTGTGATTGCATAATATACCGTTGGCTCCCGTTGGCCTTCTTCTGACTTCGGTCTCTTCCCGTTCTTGGCCGTTCTCCCGGACCAACTTGGTTTCAACTTCTTTCCCCTTCTCCAATGGGTGCGCTTCTGGGTAATTTATTGACAGTCACACTGGCCACTTTTGGTCATCTGGCCAAGTCGGAACACTTTGGCTCTGACCGGGCTAACGGTACTTATTATTGATGAATGCAAAAGTCTTTTTCGTTGACTTGTCTCCCATTTACGATCCGTTAGTGTGAATTTATTGCCAAGGCGGCACGAACCAACAAAAAGTATCAGCCCCATCAAAAGTGGGAGAAACGAAAGAAGATCTCTGGTCTTCGGAGGTTTCTGGCTTCTTAGCCACTTAACGGACCAAGAGTTGACCTGATTATGGCAGGACTGGTTCCTGGATGATTCCTGGCTGCTTTCAGCCAAATCTGGTTCATGCGGCAGATGATTAATCGATTTTATTGGCGGCATCCATTTTTGTGGCTTGGAATTGAGACCTCGGAAATCCTTATGGCTTATATTTAGGGTGAAAGAAATCATCAAATGCGTTTTTAACGCAGTTCAATTAAAATGGTATTGTTATTGGAATATGTGGTACCATTGAGTGTTTGTTCACAGCAGCTGACAGGTCGACTGTCCCCCAGTAAGACATGGAAAACAACAACGCAAGGAGCAACAACAGCAATGAGGAACAGCAATCCGGTATGGACAATCACCAAAACACCTTGTCAATTGGGCGCATGTCTTTTGGAAGCAGACGAACTGGCTCCAAGTGAGTGCGGCAGTTGCTCCCCGATCCATAAAGTCGCGAAAACGGCAAATGAAGAAAACATACCATTGGGGACCTGGGACTCAAGACGTCGGTGGCGGCGGCGACGGCATTAATAATAGCAAACAACAGACAAGCAACACCAAATGAGGGGGGCTGTGTTGCTGCTGCTGCTGCTGCTTGTTGCAACTCTTGCACCGGCAGCAGCACAGCAGCAACAGCAACCACTTGGAGCAGCAAACGACAGAAATGATCTTAAATGAATGCGGAAGTTTTTCTTGGGGTTTCGTAACCAGCTACAGCAGCAGCAACTGCAGCAACACCAAAGAGGTCGCAATTCCAGTGGCAGCAATGTTGCTACATTTATGTACATGTGTTTGTCGGCCAGTCGATGCCGTGAGCCCATAATCATAGATGCTGCCGGCTAGGTCGAAAGCAGCCCAGTCCATGGACATATTAAAATTAATCCAATGATTGCAGCGGCAGCCGCTTGAAAATTGTTAGCCAATTTGGTAGCCCCTTTGGCAGGCTATTCGCCGTAGCCTGTTGGCCTCACTTCAGTGAGCAGGGAGCGTGTGAATCGGAAGCTGAGGCACCCAGCTGCCAATAGTCATTCGATCCTGGCCCAAAAGCTCGGCCAGTTTCCCATGTGCCCAACCAGTTGGAAGATGATGCAGCAGCAGCAGCATCAACAGCAGCAGCTGCTCAGATCACCGAATTCTCGAACGGACCAAGTTCAAGGCTGCCAGGATCCATATTGAATGTCCTCCCCCGCCTGCAGTTGTTCATTCATGAACGAGAATCCACGAATCCCTATGCGTGGGTGGGCCAAAAACAAATCCTGCCTGGGAACAGACAAATTTCTGCATAAACTCATAAATATCAAGTTGATCTAAACGGGATACGGGATCCTGAGGCGCCGGCGCCCTGAACTTGAAAATGCAACAAGGCCGACCAGTCACGTACCGAGCAACTTGACAACTCATAAATAAACGCTAAATTATGAACTCCAGTCGAATTGGGAAAAGGAATTGAAATGTTTTTGCCACACCACACAGATTTTCCTCCGTCAGCAGTAATTCAGGAAAACCAAACAATCGGCAAGCCCACAGCAGGCTGAGATACACGGAAAAGAAATGTGTGTACTTAAGTATGATAATTTATGAGTAGAAGATGTTTTCAAACCCAGAGTAAGCAGAAAACTGTTTTAATTAACTTATATAAAAAAAGCTTGAAATTAATTACAGGCTTGTTATAACATAAAAGAAAACAATTTAATAGTAAACATTATTATAGTGGATTTTCTTTCCTCACTTTGGCTTAAGTCAAACGCTTAAGCGTTTCCCCATTACGTATAATAGAATTTATTGTGTACAGTATAATACAATATTTCCCTTTGCTCTTTAGTTTCCCAATAGCCTTACTTAAACATTTATGCACAAAGGGTTGAAAGTGTGTAAAGTATTTCTCTGTGTGCAGGGAAGTCGGCTCATAACCCACAATATTGTGTCATGTTCATGATCAACGCGGCCTCAGCCTTGGCGAAGAAAATGTGTGGCCGGCCCACACCTTGGTGGCAAAATTATTCGGAAAATTCCTATGCGAGCGAACGAAAGTAAAGGAAAGGCCCGAAAACCACAGTCAAAAACTGAAAACTAAAAACCAAAACCCAAAAGACTGAAAACTAAAAATTGAGAGCCGACAATTCGACCCGCTGGTCGGCTAATGAAGTGGTAAAAAGGGGCTTGGAAAACTGCATGCCAATGCATTTGGTATTGGTGAGGCATTCGGTGTTGCATTCGCTGTTTGCCACCAACGCCGCCTGGCAGTTTGCAGTGCTGCAGTGTTGCAGTGGTGCTGCTAGTTTGCCTCCTCGCAGTTGGCATGCCATTTTTATGGCCTCTTTGGGTAAAATGTTAACAACTGAGTTGCCGGGGAGGGGGTAAAATTATGAATTTTTACTTTCACCGCATGTGGCAATTTCAGGTTTGCCGGCGGGCTTGAACTTGAGGTAAACACCGAAGGTAGGGGGAGGGGCAGGGGCAGGGGTAAAGGCGGCAACTATTGTCAAGGCTGCTAAAGGTCACAAGACCCACAAGCTGAACGAAAGGTGTGGTCGGGCCGATAAGCGAGTTTAAACACCACCAGATACTAGATACCCTATCTATATGGAGATAAGTAAAATAGATTGAAGCAGGAATACTTTTATAGAGAGATTTTATACTACATTTCATAAGTTGTAAACATAGATATGATACACAATAATTTGAGTTGCACGTAATGTAAAATACGACTTCAATTACTCAATTAAATTAATTGCCATACGAATTATAACATACGTATATTTATGCATCAGCACCAATTTATAAATGCAATATTGTTATTGTTGAAACCATAGCAAATTAGAGATTTTGCAAGGAGTTAAGTCATACGAAAACCATTTTTAGATTGGAAAAGCAAAACCATACATATAGAAATTCCCACTTTAATATTTTCCTGAAGAGTGACTTAATTAAGATTACTCTCCCCTCTCATTTTTCCCAGTGCTTTTCACACAGATGCATTTGAACCAGTCTCACACACTTCCAGCCAGATCATAATTGATTGCAGCAGCAAATATTTTTATGGTCAGGGCCGAAATCACTTTTGGCCAAGCGAGAGCGAAGCTGGTCAGCCAATTTGCTTTTAATCTAGCCTGATGAAGATGTCCGCGGCGATGGGATTAGAAGGCCACAGAAGATCTGCCCCAGGAATCTGGACACCCAAACGGTGGCAGCGATGGTGCAGCAGCATTTCCGCATTTTGGCCAACAGAGAGCGAGCGAAGATGAAGACGACGCTCTTAAGCCCCATAATGCTGCTCTTAGGCCCCAACCGATTTCGGAGGTTCGCTTCAAACTGGCTCACTCGGCTGCTTGGCCGGGCCCAAAAGGTTTGAGCCAAGTTCGGCTCGGGCCCATCATCGGTTGGTTGGATCTTCGGCTCCATGGAGGCAACAATACGTCACTAGGGTGAACGTACTCGCGGATGTTAGTGGGTCACTATTTGTACGGTCAACGAACCTTTGGCCGCTTGTAAATACAACAAAAGAAAAAGCCCGGCCAGCAACTTGCTTTCTTTCTTAACTTTTTTCTCACACACCAACATCCAGCTCCAGCTCCAGCTCCAGCCACAGCGATCCAGAGATGACTCTCGTCTCTCGTCGTCTTGACTGACTTGACTGGTTGACTTGCAGTCGTAATTTACTTGGGCTATAGGTTGATCGTCAACAGCCCCCTTTCCTCCTTCCGCAGTCCCAACTGCCCCGCTCAGTTGCATCCTGCTGTTGCTGCTGTAGCTGCTGAAGCTGCTGGCCGTATTTGTTGCCATCTTGGTTGCATTGGCCAAGATGAGGCTGCTGCTGCAGCTCCAGGCAGCTGCATTGCTTGGTGTTCTTATTATGCCCCAAACAGGTCCATCCATGGGAGGCTCTTTTCTTGGGCTCAGGCTTCAGCTTCAGCTTCATCTTCAGCTTTGGCTTTGGCTTTGGTTTGGCTCGGCTTGGATGGCTCGGTTTGGTTTGGTTTGGTTTGGTTTGGCTTGGTTTTCACATGATTATCATGATCATCATTACCATCCGCCAGCCGCATTAATATCGTCATCTTCGGGCCAACTGTGCGACAGGGAGGAAAGTATCAGCCGAAACGATTCCAAGAGCTACGTTCACATGCAAGTTTCGCCGGCTGGCTCTGGCATGACTTGTGGTGTTTGACTTGTGTGTAAGTCAGTCCATAGAAATGCATTTCCGCATATTTTACACCACTAAAAAGTCCAAAAAGAAGGAGGAAGAAAAAAAATTGGAAAAAAACATATATACATATGTTTGTTTACTCTTTTGTTGTGGGGCGTTCGTTAGCTCCATCTCCGGGTAATTGAAACCATAATCATTATCTGCTGCCTGCAGCTCAATCAGCTCAGTTCAGTCCTCTTCAGATCTGTTCAGTTGTTGCCGCTCCATTATAATGGAGTAATTATGGCGTGTTCGAGAGTCAAGAATTTTCTGCACTGGACCTCAATGCCAAACCATTCCCTTTTGTCATGATATGGCCTTATCTGTTACTCCTCCTGTAGCCCAGCTTTTCTGATAAGAAGTCACTGAACCCAATGGCGCTCGACTTTGTTTACCACTCTCCAATCATTTGCATTATCTCCGAATATTCATTCTGAATGCTTGAAACCCCATCCGAATGGGAGAATTATTCAAATCCAACTCTGCTGCGTATTGAAATGTTAAACAAATGCTGTATTAAAATTTGGCTTGATTTGCATCGCTTACATTGAAACTTTTTTAATATTTTGCTTTGACATGGATCCTCAACATTTGCATACACGGTTATACAATAGATACAATATAAGTTATCAGTTTATCGTATTAAAATTGTGTACTACCTCAGTTCACTGGCAATACTTCGATTTCCTAACTAGGAGGGTGCACTCATCTATAATTATAAGAGTTAGCAAATCAAATGCTAGTGATCTTTCTAACATTTCCAAGCTCATACGGATGCCAACATATCCATCATCCGAACGCTTTTATGGCCAACCATCCATCAACTTTCTTTCAGCGACCTGGGCTTTGTAGCTATCTTTCTACGAACTTCTTTATCATTAGGAGTGCACGATCATGCCAATAAAAGAAAGAAATCACGGCCCGCGATCGTTCGCCATGGTAACAAACTTAATGCATTCCGCGTTAAAGTGTCAATGATCTCGTTACCGAAAAAGAACGAAGAGCTTCAAACATTTCACGCACCGGAGTTCATTGTACCACAGAATTGGAAGGAGGGTCTCAGAGACTTGGCCACCATATGGCAAAAGACTTTCGTAGATACAGTCTAAATAACCTATCCCGTACCTATCTCTACTATACCTATGTATGATGATTAGACTAGATATGTGTGTAATTTTCAGTACAATGTGTAATCCATCAAAATTATCTAGCCTTCAAAAATAAATAATAGCTCCTATCCAATCACCTAAAACTTGAGATTCAGCTAAAGTTTTCTATAATTTTGTTGAATATATTTAAATAATTATTTAATCTGGTATTACAGCCTTTTATAACTAAGTCGGTATTAATTATAAAAGAATTTTACTTTGATTTTTACAATTTGTAGCTCTTACAATGAATAAAACTATATTTAAATATTTTGTTGTTGCTTTTCCAAAATGGTTTCAGTTATAGAAGTCTGACTGTAGCCGATGGAGTGTTAAGAAGCAAAGAAAGGGGCAACTCCACTGGTGGTAATGGCCAAATCATGCACGAGCTTTTGCAGAAAGAAGATAAATTAATATGGTCAGCATGTCATGAATTAGCTTTCTTCCTATAGCTGCGCTCCGACTTCAGAGTTTGGCTTCTGCCACTTGGCTATATGGCCACTTGGCCATCCCAGAAGCAAGGCAACAAACAAAATCAAGACAGTATCACACACGGCACACAAACTTTCACGCAAAACGTCCATTCAACTCCGCTCTGAAATAGAAATAGAAAAAGAATCAGAATCAGAATCAGAAGTAGAGAATCAGAAGCAGAATCAGAATCAGATTCAGATCCAAAAGCAGCAGCAGACCATAGACAGGGATAGGTATACATGGGTATACGAATACGTATAAATTCCCATAAATCAGCTGTGAGCCAAAGGGTCAAATACCTCGTGGCGGTCTAAAAATTACACACGAACATGTGTTGAAAGGAGAAATTAAAACAAAATTAGTTTTACTCGCTGACCAGCTGGAGAAATAGGGAAAAATAGAGCAGCGATAGAGAGCCGGATCGCTTACAATGCACTGTAAAACAAGGCCATTCAATTAACGAATGGAAGGTGTTAAATTAAAATATTAATGTGAATTAAATGGTAACAAAGGAGCAAGTTAGGTATAAATAATATAGTAAGGTTAATAAGTTTACTATTTCAAATGTATACAATTTATATAAATATTATTTCTATAATTTCCATATTTAAATAAATTTTGTTAAGGAATTTTTAATAGGGTTTATAAATAATGTTTAATAGATATAAAATATAATTTGGAAATATGTATGTATATTTTATATCCTCTTTAGAACTGACTTGCTTCATTTTAATCTACATATGTACATAGCCCATTGCCACTGAAATCCCATCTATCACTTTCGGCACGCCCCCTTCAAAAGTTCCAATTTTGTTCCACTTAAAGAGCAAAAGCTGCTTAGATGGAAGATGGGTTTAGAACTTATGAGCGACCGCCTTCGCTGGAGGATCAGTGATCAGTGCGAATCGGAGTGTGGGAAGAAAGCGCACTAACCAAATTAAACAAAACGAAGAGCCAGCGAAAAGGCTAAGACATCGTCCCGGACTTTTGTGTGGCCATAAAAATGCGTGAGTTACGTTCAGACCAAGAGCCGAAATAAGAGCCAGAAGCAGCGAAGACGTCATTCAGTCCGTCAGTTCCTCAGTCAGCCAGTTTGTAAGACTCCCAGGTTTTGGGACTGAGCCATCGACTCTGCTGGAGTTTGGCCAAACAAAATGCAAAGCAAATTAAACATTGCTCCGACTGACCTGCCCTCCAACTATATACACAACAAAACAACCATTCATTTAGTAATTTACAATAAAAGATATATATCTATATGCACTTCTACCAATAAAATTATTTGTTTCTTCAGTTCCAAGCTATAATTATTGAAAATATGTTGAATGTTTTCTTTTTAATGAGTTCCACCCCATTTCTTTCTGTGTGCCTATACTCCTGCTTCCCACCACCCCCCAATTTTTCTTTGTGTGCCAAAAGCCCTGGGATATACCATGGTTTCCATGATGATGACGATGATGATGATGACGAGGTTGTGGCTTTGGCTTTTGGTTTTTGGTTTTTGGTCCGCCGCCGCCACCGCTTCTGCCTTTAATGCGCCACGGTGCTACCAAAGTGGCAACGACAGTTGCGGCCATTCACCTCCCAAAAAACCAAATATCCGCCCGTGTGTGAGTGCGAGTGGCACACATATGCAGCATACAAAGTGTGTAAGTCGGGCCCAAAAGACCGAAATGACCAGGCCATACCATCCCATCGGCGGTGTAACCAAGTTAAGCCAAGCTCGCTAGGCCCGCACCCAAACGAGTACGTGTGAGTGCGTTTTGGGCCGCCAAACTTTTACACAGAGAGAAATAGTTTCAGGAGTTACACCTTACTCGAGAGTTATATATCTTAAATGTGGATACTATTATCTATTATGCTCAACAACTCTTAAAAAGTTCTTAATGTTTTGACTTTTAATTTCATAGTCATAAACCAATGTTTTTAAATATATATCTTTAAGGGAAATAAAATCTGTAGAAAGTCAAAAACTCGGATGATTAATTTAAGTGTTTTCTTAGTGTAATTTGCTGATGCCTTTAGTTGCCACGGAAGATTACAAGGCAAGAAACAAGCATTTAAGCTCGTTGTAATGAATTTTCGGGGGTGATGGGCGGGGAATCGGGGAAACACGTTCCGCCCTTTTGGCCCGCTTCCCTGGACAGGGCCAGAAATGATTGACATTGGGCAGGGTCGCCACCAGCATCAGTCCCGTCTGACATGCTAATGTACGAAGGAGTTGGCTTGCCGCTCCAAAACAAACAAGCCAAGCAACTGAGCTGGGGTGAAAGAGTGCGAGATATGCGGTGGGAAAGAGATGGGCGCTTGGATCGCGGCTTGAAACCGGCAAAAGTTCAAGCAAAACAAAATCAGCTGACACTCAAAGAGTGATCACGGGGCTGTAAGAGAGGCTCGAAGTGTTAATCTGCTTGCAAGAGCGTAAAAACGAGAAAAGAAAGAGACGGGTGTAGGCCGTTCAAAAGAGATGGCAGGAGAAGAGAGAGGAGAAGAGTTGCATTGGCAACTGGCCTCAGAAATGCGGAAGTGTATGCAACTCATGCATCCGTCGTTCATGTAATGTGAGAAAGAGACGGGATATGTTAATAAGAGAGAGAGGGGGCGATATTGAGAGATCAACTGGTTTGTGGCTGTTTGTGTTGGTGTGTTTGTCACTGTTTAGACAAACATTGTTTATAACTTGTTTATATAAATATTGTTAATTTCTTGCGAGGCCTGCAAACTCAAACTGGCCCCCAACCGGCATCGCTCTCTTCCCTCGTTCTCTCTCTCTCTTTCGCTCTTTCCCGTCTATATCTCACTTGCCCCATGAAAATCATGGATTTATATAGAGAGCTGCAGTATCAAAGTCGGCTTACAAATGTGCGAACGAGATGGAGATCTCTGGGTGGGCGAGACAGGGAGCGAGCATCGTTAAAAGCGCAATTAATTGCCCACAGCCAATATCAAATCAAAAGCGTTTTAATGAATTGCACAAATTTGTACAGATTGCCGCTGATTTGAGGCGCTTTGGAAAAGGGGAAGCAAAAAATAACTGAGTTGATGGGTCGAGGTTCAAATTGAAAATACATAAATGTCACAGTGATTCAACATCGGAAAAGGCCATCGCTCTAGGGAATAGGTTAAGTTCTAGGAAAATCTATCGGAACAGTTTATTATTACTCATAAAGATTGAGTAATATGCTGAGTTAGCACCTATTGATTTATATTAAAAACTGATTGGTGGGAAAAAAATTTAAAAGTAATCACTAAGTTAGAATATTTATTTTCACTTGAAGTAAATGATTAGTTTCCCTACAACTTGGCTTATAATATGTGAATGAAAACAAATCAATTATTTCGCAAGCAAACCAATTAATTAAGCCCAGGAAATAGGTTAGCTTCCTGGAAACTTTGAATACAATGATGCAAAACACTCATTTCCAGACGTCAATGATCACTCTTTGGGGGACTCACCAATTCCCATTCCTACATCGTTCAGGCCAATCGGTTATCTAACATGGTTCAGAATCCATATCAACGGCGATCGCGCGCTCAAAACAAATTGGGTATATCATCATTTTATTTATAGCCATCAATTACCATTTATGCATTTCCAATTAGCCTGGTAGTAGGTGCTGGGCCAACTCCACACAGCCTGGGGACTCCGCCCAGTTGGGCAACATGCAACATTCACACGTGCAACAAAAGCCGCAGCAACGGCAACGGCAACAGCAACTGCTGCAACTATGAAAGCATTCTCCAATTCCGATGCATGACATTAGATGCTCTCCCATACACGAAGTTACATATGCATGAAAAGAATCCCAACTGGTAATGAAAATAAAGTGCACGTCGCATGCGGTAATAATAACAATAAAATAAAATAACAAATTACACGCAACACTGCCTCGGCCTGGGACTCTTGACTTGGCCCGACTTGGGCTGCACTGGAAAAAACAGCCGGAGTATATGGTTATAAATGGGCATAACATGAAACCTTAGATTGTGATGGCATTGCGACAGTTTCTTTTTATTGAGCCATTACAGGATTAGCGGTTAAGTTAAATCAATACCTAAAATAGATGATTTATTGAGTATTCAATGACTTAGCCAATGGAATTCTTGGTCAGATGTATTCGTATTTTAGGAGTAATACCTTTCTCCGAGTGCTCTCGACTTCAATTTGAGTTCGACTTGAGGTTTGGGACTTGGACCGGCGAGCGATAATTACGGAGACACGGCAACAAAGGCAATCGAGCCGACGACTCACTGAAAACTTGGCAGAAGGAGAAGCCGCTGGTGCTGAGAATCGTGTGTCCCCATTTCGAAGAAAGAGCCAGGGAAAGCGGGTTCGCCATCGGAATCGGGAAGGGCTACCTTAACCTGGGGCATAGAAAGCCAAAGCCAATGCTGCTGTTGCCGTGGCCAAAAAAAATTAAAAACAAGTCGAAACGAAAACCAAAAACTAAATAAAAACGAAACCCACAAGAGGTTACAGCCAAGGGCAGGGGCTCCCACGAAGCTCCAACTTACAAATTGCCGAAGAGAGCGCCTCTCGCTCTGGCTCTTCTGGACAGCTCTTTCTTGGTTCTAAAGAGCCGGGTGAAATGTGGCCAACAGCACGAGCACACGGCACAGACGGCAAACAAAAGCGCACACACACTGGCAAAGCCATGCCATATAGCTTAGTTGTGCAGCTCAGACAATCTGGGTCACATTTTGCCATTGAACCGGTGACGTCACGGCGGGGCAACGACCGCAAAGCACGACCAGCTACAGCAACAACAATAATATCTAGCTATAACAACAACCATACAACAGCAACAAACACAAGATATCCAAGCAACCATTGGAAAGCGTGCAGGCAAACATTTTTACAACGACAACTTGGTGCTTGGAGCCCAGCTTCATTTCTGGTTTTCTCCGCTGGCTGATTTGTTGCCCAGCCAGCAAAGTTGAGACGGTGTGAGTGTGTGTGTGCGTGTGTGCGAGTGTGCGACACCATGCAAACACCCCCACTCCCCCCAACGAACCCCGTCCAGGTGCCACGCCTCCCCCGCCCACAATAGTTCATTAGACGCCATGTGCCATCGTGGCGGAACCAACATGATTTGGCCGCAGACGAAGGAGCAGCAGAAGCACAGGCACTGCGAGAAAACAGGGCATGGTTAGGTGATTTATTAAAGAATAATACAATTAGTTGGATTTTAAAGCCAGTTTATTGGTAATATAATGGATTCCCATGAGGAATCATTGGGAACATATTGATATTTTTATTAAAACATACATGTATGATATGATACTCAAAGGACTGCTTGGCAGAATTATTAAATTAAAAAAAAATCAACAATAAACTAATATTTTCTGGTGTACTCACGGGAAACTTTCAACTAACTTTAATAACCGGCCGATTGCATTTGAAATGCATTTGACTTGAGCGCATTGCCTTGGGCGCAGGCGCTGGAGCTCTTTGCCCCCGGAGCAAGCCCCGTTTCACGGGAGTTCTTCACGCCGGACCCCGGACAAAAGGTTCTATATTTATATGCCTGCGATTAGATAAGCCCCACAGCAACAGCAGCAGAAATAAGACAGCAGCAACCACAAAATGCAGTAGCAACAAGAACACGAGCCAGGAACGAGGGACAGAACGTAGCGGCTGCAACTATACAGCTCTTAGCGCCACCCCTAACGTAGCGCCGAAATAGCTCAGTTGGGAGAGCGTTAGACTGAAGATCTAAAGGTCCCCGGTTCAATCCCGGGTTTCGGCAAAGCAACTTTTTTATTTTTTAAGAACTTATTTTATTTTTTAGATTATTTCAAATTTTGGATTTATATTTAAAAGAAAGTAAAGTGTTTTTTGAATATATATTTTCCAGACAGCTTTGTTAAAACAAATAATTTCTATAAATAAAATTTTAAAATTTTATATGTATGTTGTAACTTGGCTAGTACAAATTTCTTTTCATGTACGAAATGCGAAAAATAAAAAAAATTCTAGTTGCCGAAACCCGGGATTGAACCGGGGACCTTTAGATCTTCAGTCTAACGCTCTCCCAACTGAGCTATTTCGGCGCCATGAAGGTGCGGCCCCCAAGTGTCGTGTAGTCCGGCGGGCTATGCTCTGTCTCTTTTCCCCAATGGTCGGTGAGGGGCGTTTTTAATGGGGAGACTAAAAAACAAACAAACCAGCGCTTGTTATACAATTATTAACTAAATAAAACTTTAAAATTTATTAGGCCATATACATATTTAAAATATTAAAGTATATGCATATGATAATACGATTCATGCTCAATAAATATTTAAATAGAACTAAAAACCCATTTGCAAATGTCCCCTAAGACCATTGAAATGCATTTAAGTGTCCTTTAAATGCGGGATTTGGCCTTGTCTATGCAGACCTCGTAGGGTCATTCATGTCCAGTGGCATGTGGCTGTCAATCAAGCGGTGTTCGCAAAATTAAACTAAGCCGGCGCAGCCAATGGTCTGCCTGGCCAGCGGAACAATAGATAGCATGATGGTCAGGATGGCCAGGATGGCCAGGATGAAAGGTGCGGATTAAGCTGCACGATGGGCACGACGACTCAATCAAACAGCAGGATGAGCGGCACAAGGTCGTGGAAAAGTGAAAAGGAAAAATGCAAATCGCATTATTAACGCAGCCATTGACACATTGGACCTTGGCCAGGAAACACAGACAACTGAGGACCATTGTCCAGTTGACGGATACGGTCCATTCCCGTACGAAATAAAGCAAAAGTGTGACGAATGCGCCGTTGACAACAATTAGAATATAGAAAAGGTGATCGCCAGGTAGGAACACCTTCAAGTGGCCAAGCGACTTAAAACCCGGGAGCAGCCGTGGGGGCGTGATGATAGATTCATACCGGCAGCTGCAAGCCACAAACTAAAATGCAAAGGATCTCGGCCGGATCTGGTATTGAATCCAATCTCGTTCCGGCGGTGTCCAACAACAGCTGCCAAGTGGAGGACGCGTGCTAGGCCATTACCACAAAAGACATTGACTCGCACTGAAAGGGAATCGAGTGCAGAGAGAAAGAGATTGCCCCGGACTACGCCCCAGAATATCGCATATCCGTTTGGCATAAAAAACCAAATGCTCCATGGCAACTGGCACGCACCACATGGCGCCCTCGGTGTCTTTTGCATACAATAAAAAAGGAAAACCCTAAGAAAAAACTGAGAGGCTCGGGTTTTTTCTACAATTTCATTGTATTTTTTTTTTATTGAAAGTGAAAGATGGCAAGAGGCACCCTCAAATTGCAGCAGCCAGGAAGTGTGGCAGCCGCGAAAAAAACCTCAAACCGAGAACAAGAGAGCCAAAAAAAAGTGAAAAGATCCTTTCGAATCTGCGGTCGGGGTGCCGATTATCTATGGCGTAGGCTCAGGTTTTTTTATGAGGCTGCCTCCTATCAAGGAAATCATTCGCTGCTGCCTTTGTTGCCCTCGCTCAGTGAGAGAAAAAGCGGAGCTTTATATATATTGATGATAATTGAAATGATTAATATATAATATAATATTTAATGATACTTAGTATTAATACGTTCTTTGGCATATTGTTAATAAATGCCTAGCACAAGTTCTCATTATTTATAATAATTTGGTAATAGTAGTTCTTGGTTAATAGTACATTTTAAAGGTATTATTTGGTAGATTACTATATAAATCATATATTACCAGCTAAAACTATACTTCCACTTTTATCTGCTATAAAAATATTTTTCTCGGTGCACACTCAGATAAAACAGCAGTCTGTGATGATGTTTTGGTCTTCGATTTTGCAGCGTATGCTAAGCAAGTTCCACTGAGGGTGCGTCTGGGTGCGCCCTCCACTCTCGCTTTCGTTTAGAAAAGCGGGGAGGGGCAGACTTAGTCCTATTCCGAAGTTGAGTCCCTCGAGCAGATGCGCTTAGAATTTAGAAATATGCAAACTTGTATCAGGGACGCAGCGATTTGGGAGCGTGGCAGGCGTCTTGCGAGCTGCGAACTGGAGCTCCCCGCACACCCGCACCACACATTACATGCGATGTCTGATGTCTGTAAGGGTTGCCCGCTAAGCACAGCGACTAAGTTGCCGTAAGGGGTGACATGTAAATTTTTGGTAGATTTGTAGTACAAATTCCTGTAAAAGGTACTAGGCTAGCAGCCATCGGCAGCCCAGCAACATTGTACGTCGACTTACAGAGGCCCCTGCAATCTCAGCAATCGCGGGGTGGGGGCCTTGAAAAGCAACAACCCCCGTGGCGCTCGTTTACACTATGTAGCAATCTGATTTTTCGTTACAAAGTACTCACCTACACATTGATAAAAAAAAGCTCGCCAGGGGTGGTACCTACAGTGGGGCAAGAACGGAATATTTCCTTGCAATTAAATTGGAACTGAAGATAAAAAAGTATAGCAAGAGGCTACTCTGTGCTAGCAAGATCATTTATTTTAAGATACTTTTTATGTTGTTATCCCTTAGGAAATGCTAAATAATAATAGTTTGCTAGTCCCAATCCACTGTGCCTCAATGCGCAGCGATAATCCTGTCCCACTGAGCATTCCCAGCACTTTCTCTCCACTCTCTTGGCGGCTGCGCAGATGGCGTGTCCTGCGATGGGGAATTTATCCTGTGGAATTTATCCACCTACTAGTCTGTGCTGCTGGCCCGCTACCAGAATCTACAATATTTCTTTTTCTCCATCGGAATGCGACGCCCACGCAAACGTTAATTTAGGCGCCAAGTTTGCCACGCGGCGTGTGCATTGATAATATATGCAGACGCTCCCTCACGTGGCAGGGACATAAAAATTTCTTATCATTATCGTAAGGGTAATAGGCAACCAAAGTTGGCCAGTAAGTCGGGGGCGTTAGTGTGAGTGGGCGACATTATAAAGAACCAGCGAGAGATTTTCCGGCTCTACTACTGCCACTCATAACTTGTACTCGAGCTCAAAGACCAACATATTTTGTGTGCACTGCGCATGTCCTGGCAGGAATTAGATCCACCTGTGGTGACTCCTGATTACTTGGTCGAAATCGACGCCGACAAGTTGACTGTTTTCGCATTTAAATGCCAGATTTATTACCCCAGAGCGAGAGACCTTCTAATGCCGCCTCTAAGCACGCTCTCGGCGGCATTTTCTTTTTCTAACATTTCTATGAGAAATATCTGTTGAACAGGCGGTGAGAATTTCCAGCTGAGGATTGGAATGCGGTGACTTTGGCTCGAGTGTTTCTGTGGCGAATGGGGCAACTGGGGCAACTGGAGCGTCTGGGGCCTTTGGTTCCTCCTGTTGGCCTGACAACGTGTGACGAAAATGGAAATTTTCTAATGGCCGCCCACGCGCCCGCCTTTTCGTTGCCGAAAATTGCCTTCCGGCTTTCACGGATCGAATCGGAGTTCTTGGCCAGTCTGCGAGCCTGTTCGAATGGGCCAGAAGATTGATGACTTGACGTTTTAATGACGTGCTAAATGCCCATAAAAGTCAACGACAGGCTCTGGCATTTTATATTTTGGGCCGCTTCTCCATTTGACTGTGTTCCTTTTTTTTTTTTGCCATCGTGGGGAACCGCACAGATTTTTTATCTGAAAACACATGTCTTTGGGCCTGCAAGCCTGCTCATTTCAGCTCGAAAATATTTTTTTAAAGCCACTCAAAGTACCGCAGCACTCACACTCACACACATGGAACAAAGGTGGCCAGATAGGACTCATTTCCCGAGTACGATTTTTGCATGAATATGTTGCCTACTTCAGAGGGCTTAAGTGCCCCTCTTTATGGACTCAAGTTTATTGGTAAGCCACTTCACTCTAAGGTATGTATATTCATATAATATACACACACTCACTCGATTTTTATGGACTCCCTGTTGCGAACAGCTGGGCACCTGGTGGTATAAAGCCACAAGTTGGCACTTTAAGATGCGGCGCCATTTTGAAACTTTTGCTGGCATTTAAACCTTGGCTCACGCGGCGTATGCGCAACTCTTCCACTCCGCCATCTTTCCGGGAGAAGTTTCCTGAGGGATTTCGCCTGCTTGATGGTTCCTGGACGCCTTGTGCTGCGCATGCAACGGATCAATAGCCCGGTCGGCCACGCCCGCCGAATGGAATGTGCGATATACAGACGGATATCGGGGATTCTCGATGCCAGAAGGGCCAAGCATGCCAAACGTGCCACACATGCGGAACTGATGCATTTTCATTTACCAGGCGATCAGGGTTGCGAAACCGGAAGTGAATTCCTAAGCTCACTTCCGCCCTAGCTAGCACATTCCATCACCGGCCTGCGCATCCTGATACCCTGGCATTCAGGCGTCCTAAATGTCGCCCTGGCCAATGTTGCCATGGGGCCTTGGCCATGGGCTCCAAATGTGGCAACAAAAATAACATAAATAAGCCATGTTTGTGAGTGCCAACGAAATATTTCGCATTTTTTCGGCAACCCTTTGAGCCAGATTTTTCGGTGAGCGTCATCGCATCGGAATGCGCTGCTGACACCTTTCGGTGGCATCTGCTGGCCTAATGACGGTATTCCTTCGCCGGCTCCAAAAATTCTTTCGACTTTCGCCACCGGGAGCCACCGGGAAAAGTGGAAATGTGGATACGTGTGGCATGCCGTCCACCTATTGGCCTATTCTCAGCGCCCGACTCTCGACGGCAGCGAGGGTTACTTTCACTTACTGTGACTGCCGATTTGCGACCCTTAGCTTTTTCTGCTTTTGGGGTAGTTTACACGCTCGATTGTATGCTATAGATATACATACATATGGGGGCATTGAGAAAAAACGCCATACTCGTTTGGGGGTGTGGGGCTGCTTAGATATTTTTTTCGCCAATGGTTTGGGCAGCTTCTTAGCTCTGCTTAGACGCCTCACATGTGTAGTTTTCGAATGCCAAGAGCGCAGGACACTTTCGCTTTCCACACACATGTGAGAGAGGGCCGGAGAGAGGGTTTTCCCAACTATTTTCCAGTAGTGAAAGCCAACTGAGATAGTTGCTCGTCCTCCTGGGAAATGCTGTTGGCCTGATAACCTGGTATGGTAATACTGTTAGTTTTGAAACACTATAGTTTCGTAGTTTTAGTTATAACAGTAATCGCCACCCCCAACCCACTACACACATGTGGGTGAGTGTAGTTTTATCTAACGTCAAGGGGATTTAGCCGGAATTCCACCCCAATTGCTGTTCGCCTTGTTGGAATATACGAAAAAATCCATTATTATGAGCGCCAACTCCTGCCGCAGGAGTCGATTGGCTCCTGTCGCGCACCTGTCGCCGTTGTCGTTGCCAAAGATTGCATAATTTACCTGGCCCCAACAGGCAACCAGGAAACGTAGCCGCACACTCCCATATTCTGTCTCCACCCTCAGGTGTCACACGCCAAAAAAAAACCGCTAAATACAGCGAGCCATTGAGAAAGGTAAAAATCCTAATAACTTTTGGGCTGGCCCATTGCCTAGGGTTGCGTTCGCGTTAGAAAATTCTAAGCGAGAATTTCATTATTAGAAGCTATCCGGCGCCGAGGACTTCCAGCAGGCGTTGGTATGCATTAGCACAGTTAGATGTTGGGGTACGCCAGCTATGCGCATGACACATAACACCGTCTAAAAACCACCCATGACCGACCAACCACCAACCACCACCCACTTAGCTAAACCAACCACCCACCACCCACGAATCTCAGACATCCGAGTGGCAAAGGGACAGGGATGTACATACATGCTGCACCAGCAGAAATACTTGTAATCAAATTAAACGTGAGAATATAAGCCTTTAAACGGTATTTTAAATTTAACACAAAATTTTAGGAATTATCGTACATACTTAAATGTGGACTTTAAATGATCAAATATAATAAGTACTTTATTATACCAGCTAAGTTTTTACCAAACATAAAGTAGGGTTCCTTCCTCTCTACACATTGTAATTAATTAATTCAACTAACCCAGATAGTATCTAAAATAAATTATTAAAAACAGAATGGAAATCTTAGAATCAAAATAATATGAATTATGTAACTTATTTTCTGGCAGTGATCATTTAGAGCGCCAAATCGCTTAGGGTAAATAATATTCAACAAAGCGAAAAAATAAACGAAAAATCCGAGTCTTGCACACATAAAAACACCGGCGGTGGCCACCTTCTGCTCCGCTGGGGGAGCAGCATTCCGGTGTCCTGTTCCTAGCGGCTGGCAGCCTGTTAGAAATGAATTTCTGGAGCTTTGAAGATTATGGACTCACTCGGGAGACGCTTTGATGTCGTACCGTTGAGCATGCTCAAGTCGGCGCTCTCGGCCTTAATTGGTTTAAGAGGATCAAAGCGGGCTTCAAGTGGCTGGCAGGGCCAAAACGCCCGGCGGACGAGTGGCGCACAAGTTGCATTTAAAGGATACGCCATCAGGCGAGCAGCAAGTCCGAGCAGGCGGATGTCAATAGGGTCAATTGGAATGGGACACATTCGAAAGGCCAAGAGCGATGGGGAAAAAATAACAAAAACCAAATAACGTAACCAAAGAGGAGGGAAAATAAAATTGATAAAACGCCATAAATAAATTGCTGGTCAGTTAAGCACACACAAAAACACATGGAATGTTGCATGTGGCTTACAGCCAATCCTGTAACTGTAACTTTAGCTGTAGCTGTAGCTGTATCCGTGTCCTGCGATATATCTGTGTGTGAGTGCGGGTGTGAGTGCCACGTATCTGGCAGATACATGTGCCTAGGCATGTATATCTGTGGCATGTATTTAATGAACTGGCAACTGGAAACGGGCAACTGGCAACTGGCAACCGGCAACCGGCAACATGTGTAGCATATTATTTACACAATTTAATGTATTTAAATGCAATACTTTGCGAGACCCCCGCCTACGCCCCTGCAACCATCCCCCTGCGTCCCGCACACTTGCAGCGTGACAAGGGGTCGCTACCAACACCAGTGCACTGATGTAAGTATATGAAATGTGAATAGGTTCGCAGGATGTGAGCACAAGTGCCGCAGTGGAGTTTCGCCAGGGGTGTGGTCCTTTCGGGGGGTTCGGGGGCACAGGGAGTTGGGTGGTTGAAGGGGCGCAGGGGTTCAGGGCTTCAGAGGGTAGCAGCTATCATCATCATCGTCATCGTCGCCAGCAGCGAGAATCAAAGGAGGGGTCGAGCCACCCCATGTCGACACATTCGCCCCTGCTGTTCCACATTGTTTTGGCCCGTGTCTGTCTGAGTGTGTGCGCCCTGTACAGGCCCCACTTTGGATTTTTTCTCGCTTTTTGCTTTGTGTATTTGGCTGGGGTACACATATTTATGTGTAGTACATATGTTTAGATTTGTTATTCATGCCATGTAATGGAGACAGCCCAGCTCTCTGTTCTCAATCTCCCCGTCCGCCCTGTGTGTAAATGGCATTATGTGCTCCGTACATGGATGGGCCTCTGGATTACACCACCGGGCCCTAAGCCCAAATGTCCTCCTATGTAACCGGCTTGCGTGTTTGCCTTCGCAGGAGCAGCGCTTCCACAGACACTCATTGTCCTGCTGGGCGCCTTCTGGATGTGGCCAAAAGGAATGGGACTCTAAAATGTGGCAAGTCGTGCCTAGGTGACCACGTTGTCTGCTCATAAGTTGGTTGGTCAGCTATACAATGTAGACATGCAATACATACAATGTATTGGTAATCATGATTGGATAATAATAAAGTAATCAGGATAAATTACGTATTATTATATAATTTGAAATACAAATGAGCGGAGCATACTATTAATAGGACCTACTAGATTCTTTATCCAATACAAAGTATAAAAGAAATGCACTCGATTAAAGCCATCTCCCTTGCAATGGAACTCCCGCCAGTGGCCCAAATCGTTTGAGCCAAATGCACAGGCTTTCACTTTCGCTTCGTTTGCTCGTTGGCATCAATAATAAAGCCATTTGGCTGCTAAGCGTTCCGCTAAATGTTTGCCATAAAGCGGCGCCAGCGTCATAAAACTCAGCCAGATACCAACTAGAATCGAGGGACCAGTAACTCAGCCACAGGGGGAACTGCAGGGCATTGGGGCTCGAGGGGATTGCGAATCAAGGTGGTATTTAGGTGGTATTCGTAACGTGGTGAGGAGCAAGTTCAAAAACCCCACGACTCGACGACTCGACTATCATTGTGTTGAGTGCTGCTGTATCTGGGTTTATTGTACTTTAAGCGTGCAGAGCTGCCAGCAGCTCTAATTGCGGCTCGGTGTGCGTGAGTTGGTAAGGGTATGGGTATCTGGGCGATAGTGTATATACATATATAACAAAGTATCTGGCAGATACTCGCCCGTGAGGTGGCATGATGTGCCCGTGATGTCTAGGAAAATGCATCGCCACAATGTCCACCGCAGCTCTAATTGTTTGTCGTGCAAGTACTCATACTCATACTCGTACTCGTATTCATATTCGTACTCGTACTCACACTCATAGTCGGCCGGAACTGGTGTGTGTGCACTGCGTACATCTCGTTCATGTTTGCCATAATTTTTTGACGCTTGAGTTAAATTTCAAAACATCAACGTCTGCGTTCCAGCTCACAGCACTCTCCGTTTCCATAAGTTTGGGCAGGGTAAAATGGGTATATGGGGTTTGTGACAAGAGTTGCATTGATATTTAAATCTGAAATTGGAAATTCCATTACACCTTAAAGGGATGCAAATAAATTCAAACAAATTTTGTGGATTAAAGTTAAAAGAAATAGAATACCAAAAGAAGCAAACAACTTCCTTTTGTACTTTATATTACTTGAATGCGAATATTAATTTTATTGAATTTTTAAGATATGTACTAAAACCAACATATTAATTGTCTAAATTTTAATATTTATGTAATATTTTTTAGTGACTTGTAATTTAACATCTTTCATGTCTCCATTTCTTAAGTTTCAACCGTTGCAGGGTATGTAATAGTCGTACCCCCGTCAAATATCATCCGCACTTGCTGCGATTGTTAATGAGGAAGGAAATCGCTCTAATTGGATGTCAACAAACATATTAAACGCGAGCCGCGAACGTCTGTGATACGAGTGTATTATTGCATTTGCTTTCCCGGAGCGGCGACCACTCGAAACTCGCGATTTTCCCCCGCGGAAAGCCCCTTTCGAGAGCTCCGCCAGATTACCCAGTACCGATTGTGTGGGCAGTCAGTCAGTTTCCGGAAACTTTTTCGCGATAAGTTAATTGTATCTGTCGTCTGCAGCCGCTGCCGCTGCCGCGAATTGCTCGCAAAATACAAGGTTTAATTGAGGGAAATTGAGACTGCAATCGCGGCTCAAGCCGTAGCCAAAAGGCCACTTATTGATATATCCGGACTCGCAAACAAGTTGCAGATGGCGGCAAGATCCACCGGGGATCCGGAGAATCGGGTAGGGGAGATCACATTTCTCTGCGAGTTCATTCAACCTCGCCCCAGTGAACTTAGCTGAGGTTATTTTTACTTCCAAGCAACAGCCTCCTCCGGAATCCCCCTCCCCTCTTCCTCCGCCTCCGCCACCAAGAGCCACCTAGGCCAGGCCAACTGGTCGTCGCAGCCAGAGCAAGAGCAACTGGTCTGGTCTGTTGCTCTGCTCGGGCGAAACTTGGCTGGTTGGCTGGTTGGCTGGAGACCAAGTCCCCGATCTCCGGTCTCCCGAGGCACCACAGATTTATAGGGCCCGCGGCTGATGCACTGAGCAAAATAGCCACAAAGAAAGACATACATACGAATTATAAATTTTAAAATAGACACTTAGAACTCAAAAGATTATAACGCACTAACTCGCTATGAACAGAAACTTTTATTCAACTAAGAGTTTTATGGTATGGTTACCATTTAAATAGGGGGCAACTACCAATCGCAATGCCAATAGTGCAACGCCACGTAAATTTATTTGGACTTCGCCATAACATCATTTTATAAGATCATGTTAAGTGCCTTATAAGTAAGATTCAGCAAGTCGGTAAAAATTTGTTATTTATATATTTCATGCGTGAATGGACACAGGCTTAAAATAAAGATCTATTCATCAGCTTGTCCCAGAAACACATGCAACAGACTTGCGGCAAAATCACCATTAAATCAACAACAAATCAGAATTAAATCCACCATGCTCCTGATTTCTGTGACCTGCATGCTTATGCAGGTGCCCATCGACTTTGATTTTTTCTCAGTGTATGAGGCCTTTGCTCATTTTATGTTTTGCTTGACTGCAGTTTCTGGTTGCTGCTGCTGTTATTGTTGGTGTTGCATGTTGCATGTGCCGCTGGTTGCTTTGCTTCCTTATTGGGTGAAAATCGCGTCGATGCCATGGGGAAGTCATTTTTGATTGCCAACAGATTGATTTGTCATTTGTTTTGTGTTTTGATCGCTATTCCCCCTCCTGCTATCGCCACCCCTTGAGAAGGTTACCGCCCTCGGGCTTTCGTAATCCGAAAGATTTTCCATTCAAGAGGCGGCGTCTTTGTTATGCGCGCAATGCGATGCATTGATCTAATGGCCATTGACAGGCGCAACTGATAAATTATGAAATCAATAACAGAGCTGTAATAAGAGCGCGGACAAGGTTCATAGTTAGCATGCATAAGATACGCGCACGCACTCTCCATCTCCATCTCCGTCTCAATCTCCATCTGTATCTCCATTTTCAGCCACCAGTTACTCGTATACTCGGATACTCGGATACCCGGCTGCCCAGATACTCGAATGACCGATACACTCGAACACTCGACCACCCGTTTATCAACAAACTGCACGATAATTGCAATTACAATCGCAGTCCACCGCCGATTGTCGCATATGCAAATCGATGCGGAATTTCCATAGAACTCGGAAATTTCCATTCTGACGGCGCTGCGTTTGAATGATAGCTCACAATCATGGGCAGCTTTTTCATTTTCCGCTCTAGAAGGAGGCTGAACTGATTGGGAGGTAGCAGACCAAACTATTTATAATAAATATCGAAACAAAATTATCACCTTTACTTGAGAATTAAGTACGAATATTATTCGCCTTAGTTAAATATATCTAGCCACCTAAGGCTTCAGCAAGAAAGTGCAGAGAAAATGTTTCAAATTCGCAAATTTGTTTCTGAAAAGTAACAAAATCTTGTGTAAGTCCAAGTATAGAGTCTTCATTGATCCAAAGTTCTGATCTTGCCAGGCTATACCCAATTTCGATGGACCCAGCTAGACTTTCCTCACCCGTGTTTTTTTCCTAATGCCGGGCTCCGTTTTCATAAATAATTTTGCGTAAGCTGCGCCAACACACGGTGAAAGATGCCAAGACTGCTTACGTGCCAGCGAGCAGCATGCAGTAGTGGCATCCATATCCACATCCACATCCACAACGAGATGCCCAGATACCGAGGTACTGAGATACTCGGCAGCTCGATTGCTCGGGAGGAGTATCTGCAAGATACGCGGCCGATGCGCAAGCAGGCCAATGACCGTTTGACCGCTGTGTAATGATCGACAGTCCGTATATGCAGTATCTGAGGTATATGCTGCATACACTATATGAGATAGATACCATATGCAGATTCTTATGCACCGCACGCAGATATTCCGTTCATATTGGTGCCATTAACGGAGAACGACCCGCGCAGCCGGCGGGCGACTTACCTAATATCCTTTCATTGAGATTTCAGTTTCGGCAATTGCCGTTGGCCGAAAGCCAGAAAAAAGTGAGTGAAGTAGCCAAGGGATGCCGGATTTGCATTCTGCGTCACTGCGTCAGTGCGTCTGTTATGAGCCGATCTATAGGTCTCGGATTTAGCATATTCAATTCCCCGCGCAGACTCTTTAACATATTTGCCAGTCATTACAAGCGAAATGCGGGGAATGGGAGCCAATCCGAATCCGAATCCGAATACGCTCCAATCCATTCCAATTCGGTGGCTGTGCTGTCTGTTAGGTGTTTGGAAATCGAGGAAAAGTTCCATCACAGTCACGTTTACTTGATTTAATTCGTTGACCAAATCTGGAGTAAAAGTTCACATCGTAATTTATACTGGTTCCGGCGGGCACGTGGATCACAACAGTCGTTGTTCTGGTCAGGATTCTTGGAAGCGAGGACTACCAAATGGTATAGCTGAAATAGCATAGCAAAGATACAAATTTAGGTTTTGCATTATAATGAGCAAATCGCAGAGGCACAAGTAAATTAAGATCGACGTACTTATCTACATACTGAAAATATGTTAGCATTGGTAAGCGGTCGCATCTTGGCTTTCCAAGAATCGATTACCGCTACCAATTTTGTGGCCAATTTGGGTCAAGTGGACTAAGTGCTTGCCGTTACCTTCTGGCCAATCAAGAGTGTCAAGCGACTTAAGCGACTTAGGTGGGTTGGCCAGGCCAATAGAGAAGTTACCGCTTAGCATTTGCTAGCCGAGCAAGTTTTGGGCCAAAAGCACGAGTGTTCAAACTGTCAACGCGGCAGCAACTAACAACAGCAACAATAACAAGTTTCTGCCATTGCAATGGCAATTTATGAATAGCAAACCAATTCGAAAAAAAACCACAAAACTGCAACATTGCATGGCCAAGTCCAAGAGCAAGAAAAGTCAGCGGAAAATACTGTTAAATGTGCACAAACCGAAATAAACAACGAGCATTGACCCAAATTTTTAAAAAATCTCCAAGACCGTTTGGAGGTTTTTCTCGACGTCTGGGCCCCTTGGCAAACATTGCATAAGTCGGCTCAAAAGAAAACCTATGAAAACCGCAGCAGCCGTCCTGGACGCCCTGAACAAAATATTAAATTGATCGAATTACAAGGCAAATGCGGCAGGGAAAGTGCTCGAGGGGGAAAACTCACCGACTGACAGTTGTGCCAACAAATGTTGGATGTGGCACGTGGCGCATTTTGGGAAAACAAAAGGTGCAAAACGGAAAGGGAAACTCGGGCCCAAACGATGCATAACGAAATTCGTTAATAAAAAAGCAAAAACCATTTGGAAAGTGAAAACCCAGAAGCGGAAGCGCCAAAATGCAGCGAGGATGATGCGCATCCGGTGCATCACTTAAAAAGGTGAATTTCGCTCTTGGGGATCCCGATCCCACGCCAGGTAAACCAAACAAGCTAACGGCGAAAACTCCAAGCTGAATGACCCAGGGAGCATTAGGTTAATGGACCCCTAAGAGTTTTCACTACAGCTGTGGCTCCCTGTCTTCAAGTTACTAAGACATTTCATATTAGCAAAAAAATCGTAGATTATTTAACCAAATGAATACAACATCACAGTGATAAATCCCAAGTCATGAATCTCTTTTTAAGGCAATAAATTGTGGACAGGAGAGAGGAGCTAAGTATGATATAAGTTAAGTACTTCTGATTTACTTTACAAATAATGAAATAATACAATTCTTTTGCACTTCAAATCTCTGAAATGTTCAAAAACAATCCTTGAAATGATCCCTTCATAATGGTTTCATTTCTTCTTCTGCATTTGAAGCCCAATTGAATCTCATTCAATACGATATGCTTTCGTCTGATCAATCTGATTTCAAGGTCTCAATTTAGTTCAATTCAAGGGGCAATGGCTCCCCCCATTTCTTCACGAACCCGTGCCAAAGGGTGTGGCGATCATCTTACAGTCGACGAAGATCTTCCCATCTCCGGGATGGAATCCTTGATTCCGGGCCCGTGCCAAAGGGTTGCATCCCCCGCTCGTGCCAAGCAGCCGTCCTCCAGGCGAATATTCGAATTTTTTGTAGTGTGCCGGAAGTGGCCCTTCTAGTTGTGAGTTTTTTACGTCGTTGTAATAAAACGAAAGGATTTATATTTCCTATTGTGCGGCAGATGACACACCTTGTAATCCTCGCCTGCTGCTGTTGGCCTCACCAGCTGACTTGGACACCGAGCAAATTTGGGTTTAAAAATATGTGAAAGATCGAGAAATTCTGCAACACCTCGGCGCAGTATCTCATTATTACTCTTTGTCGCATCCCAGTGGCCTTTGTGAGTGGACCTGCCTCCGGTCCGGTGTCGCATTTCGCGGAAGCACCCGTCGGTTTGATGTGTTCGATGGGTTTGATGGGTTCGCTGGGTCGTTCAGAACCGACACCGGCTGACTGCTGACTCATGCCGAGCGTTTATCCTTTTTGTGAGTCGGCAGTTGCGGCCTAAGCCTTTTGAGTCTTCAGTCTTGAGTCTTGAATCTGCGAGTTGGCCCGGCTTAGGCTACCACAAATGTCACGTAAAGTGGGCAGTGGCCGTCGCGCCGCCGGCTCAAAGACCATTAATTTGGGACTTATGGCACATAAGGATATTAGCATTTTGGCAAGGATCCTCGGCTTGTCATCTCTGTTTGACCAAGCGGCGACAGCCACAATCTTGGGTTAACATCTATATTCCCTCATTTGCACTTGGCAAAGTACATTAATGGATATTTGCACGGTGGGTTTACACCCTTCCTTGGACCTGTGACCAACAAAATTGTATTCTTTTTTTCCTGCTGTGTTATAAAGAATGTCCAGTTTACACTATTATATATGTAATATGTTTCTGAAAAAGATTTCACTGGCGAAGCAAGGTTATAAATTGACCTTTTTATAAAGTTAGAACTTATTTGTAAAAGGGTGTATAGCATTTATCTTTTTGTGTATAAAGGTTTATTCCCAGCTTATTTATTCAAAGAAGATTTATGTTAATAGTCATTTAAAATGAGTCTCGAAAATATTAACCTTAATAAACAATAAGTTAAGAAAACATATTTAGAAAATGTTCTAAGCTAATATAGCAGAAGTTCTTTCTGTATCGTTGTATAATCCGGAATACATAAATGTATTTTTCAATTGAAAAATCAATTTCCCACTTTTCCTTGAAACCCTTCTATCAGTAACAAGAAAAACACAATTTTTTCGAGTGCACTTTGCCTGGGACTATACTAAATTTGGCCATAAGATAGACCCTAATTAGCTGCGGGCCTTAAAAGAAGGTGGAGTCTGCTGCCTCAGGATCGCAGTCTGGGAATACAAGGACCAATGGAATTCCAGGATAGTTCCTACCTGAGTTCCTCCAACGCACACACACACACACACGGCCCTCACACATTCGCGCACACACTCGCGCTCACCTGGACGTATGAGCAGAACGAGGGCACTCGATCAGAAACAGCTGTTTCGTGAATGAAATCAAGGTGGGTGCGAGCAGACCGAGAGAGAGAGCGAGCGAGAGCGGAGAGAGCGAAAGCGAGAAGTGCTCTACCTGGAAATGAATGAAAATACGATCGTGATCATCTCCGCACTCGCTCTCACCCACTCGCCTAAGAGAAAGGTGCCATTAAGAGCGCGGCGCACCTGCCATATATCGCTCTCTTTTGCACTCGCTCCCGCTCTTGGAGCCCTCGACTGCGACGCCGGCAGCGACGTCGAGCCGGTCGAGCATTTAAGCTTACGACTTGACGAAAATCAAATCAAAAGATCGACAACATTCGACGAGTGCAGATCACCAGCTAAAAGAAAACCAGCTGAGACGTCAAAAAAAGTCCGCAGATTTTCACGTAACGCCTTAAAGATTTTCCGTGCGGTTCCCGAAACATCTAAACATTATTAATAAACAATAAAGAAATTTGTAGTGTCAGTGACTCTTGAACGCACAACAAAAAAACCCCAAACACACAACCAAACGTGACTGTATAATCAGCCAAGAAACCCAACAACTGGTGGTGATAATAAAAGAACTTACAACAACAGCGGCGAGAACCAGTATAAAGTTCAATATCGCGCTGATTCAAATTAAACAAAGGAGAATCGACAGCAGCAGCATCAGCGGCAGCAACAAAAAGCCAGCTCGGTTTTGTCATTCAAGTATTTTTGGTCAATACACGGCATTCGAAATGGCAGCCTACTTGGATCCCACTGGCCAGTACTAAAGAAGCTATACGAAGTCAGCTGAACATCGTAGTCGTACACATCTTTAGCAAGCCCAATAAATCACAGATCTTCGCCATGGCCGCCTATCTGGATCCCACTGGTCAGTACTGAAGAAGGAGCAAGCCAGAAGAAGCAGCTGTATTTTGCGTTTCAAGCCGAAAGTGATCGTAATCAGTCTCAAAATGTCGCACGATTTGGACCCCACTGGCACCTACTAAGGTTCTGCCACTCAGCCAAGCATACAAGTACAAGGCTACTGCCAGGAGAAATACTATCTCTACTTCAAGAGTCCCAAAAATACAATCCTACAACATGCTGGATCCCACTGGAACCTACCGGCGACCCCGCGACGCGCAGGACTCCCGCCAAAAGAGGCGACAGGACTGCCTGGATCCAACCGGGCAGTACTAGACACTGACACCCCGTCTTCAGAGCCCCATAAAGCCCGTGCCTTATCCAAAAACTCTGGGCATGATTGGGGGAGCGCGCTGGTTGCGCGTTCGTGGCCGCGAGGAGACTTCCAGCTGCCGGCGGAGGAGAAAGCTGGCGATTGGGGCTTCCCATGAGAGGAGCCCTGCGATGCAGACTTTTGTATTTATGTAGTTTTTGCGTAGCCTACCCATACCTATTATATTAATTATTTATTATTATCATACTATTTAAATTAAATACTGTTCATTGCTGTTCACAAAACACCGAAACGCACACATTAATATCCTATATTCTATATTGTATCACACATACACCATCTATGTTATATATATATATATACTATACACTTGTAATTGCTTCTTCAAATTGGAAAAGATTACGCAAAGAGTATTACGTTTAGTGTCATATTTCCCGAGCAAATCTTAGTTTGTTTAAATTATCATTTATTTATTGCCAACGATTTGTAATGTTCTTTTTTTCTCTCTCGTCGAGAGCAAGGAAATTCATTCGGAGCGAGAAATTTTGTTTAGATCTTAAGCGTTTTAAGCTATTTATATGTCTACACCTTCGACCGACATCCAGAGACCCCAAACACACACCTCTCACACCCATTTAAATATAATATTAAAAGAAAACCATATTTAAAACTGAGTACATTTTTGAGTAAATTTTTTTCCATTTGCCGGTGGATTTTCCATCGATCGATGGGTGTATGGATGGACCAGCTACCAGCAAAAAATTGTCGCATTAAATTACAAGATTTTCCAGATACACATACACATGCCCACACACACACACACACACGGATCTCTTGGGGCTCCGCCGCGGACAAATTGCTGCCGGGGGAGCATAAAATATGATTTTCCAAACGGCCAGCGCATATTTGATGAATCTGTGGGCATTAATTAATGTCACTGGGCGGTCGCCGGCGGCCAAGCGGCCTGGAAATGATCAATAAAAGTGGAAAACGCGGAGGGGGTTAATGAAAAACGCATTTCCCAATGCAAAAATATTATCCGGACAATCGAAAGAGCGAATCTCGATCGGGCAAGGCTTATGCGGAAGTAAAAGTTCAATGTTCGTTTGTGCTCCACAAGTGATTAGGTCAATAATAGCACAACAACTACAGCCGAGAACTTGTGATTCTGAGAGAGTCAGCGAGAGATCGCTGTTTTCCACTTAAGAGAGCAACGAGCTTTTCACGCGCTCTGCTTCTGCCGCTGCCTCTGCCTCTGCCAGCAGGTTTTTCCAGCAGGAAGTTCCCCAACAGAGACAGAGTATATTTTTCGACAGAGAGCTGTGGAAAACGAGAGAGCGACTATTAATAGACACGCGCACATAGCTTTTCATACTCGTGTATCAGTATGAAGTTCAGGGAAATCCACTCGCAGCGAACAGCTGATCGCCAAGGTTGCTGCGCGGCCGGCGCTGATGACGTCGCCTAACGGAAAGCTTTCCCACTCGCTTGCCGATTCGAATTGAAAATGCAATTGGGCGATCACCTCGGCCAGATCAGCCAGGTCGGGATCCCATCCCATCCGATTCGATTCGACTGACCCGCCTGCATTCAGATCTTCCCAGGAACCCACACGCGCGGTGACCCAGTTAAGTTAACACAACAACTTGTCGCCGATATGAATGAATATCGCTTTCAGCCACAGAATGTGTATAAGCCAACTCATGTCCAACCGAAAAAACAGCCAGCACACGTCAGGGGCAAAGGGAGTTGGGCGACTTTGAATACCCTGTAAAATCAAAGGTTCCTTGAAATCGTTAATCCCGAAATATGAATGTGATGTAAAAGTCATCGGACTTTGTGTTTTTATTACTTTTTAACAAAAATTTTAGTATTGTACCTTATCAAGCCTTATTTATTGGGATTTATATATTGGTTGTATGTATGATAAATAGCTATGTTTAGTATAGTACTTAGTTACTATACATATGTAGCTCAAACTTAATAATTGCACAGTTAACTAAATATATTTCAGACTCTGCAGATCATTTATTTTCCGAAATAAAGCGAAATTCTTGAAAGGACTTCTCTGTTTTCATTACTTTTTTCTGCGCCAAAGTGAAGTGCGAATTCTGGAAGCAAACTAAACACAAAACGCTGGGCAAGGGTATCCAAATTGAACGAGCAAACGAAAAACCGATTCCTCATAACCGCAAGCAGAACTTTCTAAGTGAAAGTTGGCCGGGGATGGAGCTACTAGAAAATACTGTCGGTGCCTCGGACTCATCGCCCGACTTTTAGTCAGTCATTCAGAGTGCGACGGGATGACAGCCCCCTTCAGTGCCGCCCCCGGATCCAACTTCCAACTTCCAGCTCCCAACGTCCCACACACAGATACTCACTCACACACACACACACACACAGACGCACACGCATACTGGCGAACGTATAACTTGACCTACATTTGTGCAAGACAATAACAACGAAAAAAAGCAACAAAACACACACATACAAAACAAAATAACAAAATTTACACACAACGCTCTGAGAAAAGAAAAAAGAAAAGGCAAAACATTTCCAACGGTACATGAGCTGCTGGCCGGGTCTGAATCAATGTTTATATATGAATCGGCAGGGCTTCGGATTCGGAATCGGATTCGGAATCGAATTCGCTTTCCGATTCACAGGCCTCACTCACTGGGCTCACTGGGCTTTGTTTCTGCCCAAAAGTTATTATCGTAAAATTGATTTCATTGAAGTTGCTGTCTTCGTCATCGGATCGGATCGACTTGGCTTGGCTTGGTTTGGTCGAAGCTTTTGCACATACTTGTATATATGTATCTGTATCTTGTAGTATGTATGCTATACATCGCTTTCTGGTACACTCCGCTTATGTATTTTGATAATTAGGCGAAAGGTGAATAAACCCATTGGCTCGATGCCGCCGCTCCGCGTTCAATTTACACATTTTGGTATTTTGGTAAAAGAAATCGAGTCAGCAGACTGCAGCCCGTGGATCGGCGATCGGCGGTTCCGCATTGGAAAATGCTAGAAGACACCACAAATAGAAAGCGACAGTGGATGTCAAGTCAATCTGGGACGTAAACAGCTCTCTAGTCTTCATTAAAGAGAAAACTATTATATTTTCTGATCACATTACAAGAATTGCTTGTTTTCGTTTTGTAAAGCAGCTAACATTTGTGGCATAAAAAACGTACACCATAATAGGGACATTTCACTTGAACTGATAATTTCTATTTCGGGAGTCAATGGTGTTTGAATAATTATTTTAAAAACAGTCCAAGGTGCAAAAGGGGTTGGTTACTATGCGTCATATTTTGCTTAGGTGTAACTACAATTCCAATCAAACATAGCCCCTTTCTCTATTAAATCTTTTGAAATCGAATAAATCGGAGTACAAGTGTGATCGGTTTTCTCCGCCGAATTTTCTACTATTTTCCTGTCACCATCTGGAAACTTCACAGATCGCCACCTCCACCAATAATTGCATTCGAGTAAAGTCCACGATCATTGCCACAAAAGCTTCTCTTTCACTGCCGATTTTCCTCGAGCGGAAGAAACAACAACTTGAAACGAAAGATAAACAATCAACAAGCACTCTCACTGCTTTTGGGGCAACTCGAGGCGAAAAGGTCAATGACATGGTCCAATTTCCAGAAGACTGAAGACTGCAGAGAGAAGACTGTCTTGGTGTCGGCGGGCATCTGCTTTCCGTTCGAACGCGCGTTGTTTTCAGTGTAAACAACGGCACCCCAATGAAGACGACAACGACAAGAGCAATGGAACGCGCAGTCCGCTAGCGAAAACAAATTCAATTCACTTTCTATTCCAATGAAAAATCGCTCAAAGCTCTAGCGGCGTCTTGGAAACGAAAACACACACAAAGATCAACAACAGTATCAACGAAAGTGGTAGACCAACAGCAGCAACTCTGGTCTTGCTCTTGGTCATACAACCCATTGATCTTCAGTCGCTTTCAAGTGGGGTAAACAACGGAGCACGCCTCATCAACAGCAGCAACATCAGCGCAAACGATCGGTACACTGCGGAAAAATCGGGGACCAGGGTATTCCCCATTTCGTTTCATCAGGGATGTGAAATCAACAGTACCGATCTTCAGCAAAAATGTTCGAATTATGAATGAATACACTCTATTCTTTAACTAGTCTCAATATATTTTGATTATTATTCTTAAATACATTTAATGAGTCAACTAATCCTAAAGGATGTCACATGAATTACTATTAAGTGAAGATATTTCATTTCCAATAAAAAGCTAAATTTTTGTGTGAGATCCTTGAATCCTTTTGGACCGATCCAAGCACATCAAATTTCTTTCAGTGCGTCATTTGAAAGCGACTCCAAAACTAACTTTTAATGTTGTTGTCTTTTTTGGCTTTAACGGTTTCCGTTTTTTGTGTTAGTTGTTGTTTGTTTGTTCAGCCAGCAGCCACAGTTGTTGTTGTTCGTTCATTTGAATATCTAGTGAAAATTTCACCCAGACAAGTGCCTTTTGTTATATATTCAGTTTCAGTTTCATCTCCCTGCGTACCTTCAAAAATATGATAGTTTCTCCTAATTTGCAAATATTTCTTTTTCTTTTTTTTTGTTTTTGTTATTTTGGCAAAGCCAACACAGAAAAAGAGAGAAGATAAATATTTAAAATATTTTTGAACTTGTTTCGCATAGTTTTGCGGCGATTCACGTGTCAGATTCAACATTTCGGCTTAATCTGGCCTTAGTCATCAAGTGGATTACATTTGATTCACCACAGGGCGTATGCGCAATATGCAGGCAAAATGGGTCGCCTGCCTTTACAAAGGCAGCATAAGCACAAGGCGGGGATTTTGGTTTTCCCCGCACTCAATGCAGACTTTGGCCCGCGGCCAACAAGAACCCAGGACTTAATAGGCCAACGGGCCAAAATATGCACCGTGGGGCACGTACGTTGGATGGAAAAATGGCAGGAGGTGGAAAAGCGCAGAATGAAAAGTGAAAAGTTTGCCAGCGACAAAAGAGACAGTCGCGCTGGACATGTCTTGGACTTGGTTTTGCCAATTGCAAATTACGTGCCATAAAAGCCAACAATTGCTGACGTTTGGTGTGGGCCGTCCTACCCTCTCCTCTTCAAAGCCCATTTCCATTACCATTCCCATTCGCATTCGCATTCGCAAAAGTCACCCACTCACTTGGCCACTTTCACGTCTAATGCCAAAACACGTTGCAATTTTCATTGCTTGGCACTGACTTTAGGCTTGTTGGCCAAGTCCAAGTTAACCAATTGCGCAGCCTGTGCCATTTGGCGAGCAAAAATATCTGATATCTGCCAGCGCCTCGTGTTTTGTGTTTGCAGCCACTATCAGTGACGTCAGCAGTGGGCGGAAGGCGAGGGGGTGGCGCACCTGTGCAAACCTGGCGAGTTGGCAAGTAAATTGCGTAAGTAGCTGTTCCTCAGTTTTTAGTCTCAGTTTGAGCATCTCTACTCACGCTAACGCCAGCCCACACGCCCACTGGCAGCTAGATTGTGTAATAGAAATAAGCACATGACAATTAATTAATAGCACCCAAAGTCGAACGCACGCGCCTACAGTCCGCAGTAAAATCAAACGAAAATAACTTCGAAAGCAGCCAAGTTCGCCGTTTTTGCGACAATTCAATTAAAAACCTATTACACATTGTTTTTGGCAGCGCGGAGCCCTTGAATGGGGTACATTAAGTACTAGCTGCAAATGAAAATGAAATACAAAAATATTTATATATATTTCTAATTTCTTTTGGTTTAATTCTTTTGAACTGCTTTATAGACTTTAAAACCTTTAATTATAAAAATAATATATATTTCTAGAATGAATTAATTAAGAAAAATATTAAACATCACAATATAGAATTAGATGATTATAGATTTAATGTAATTTCCCCCATTAAACCTTGTTACAAGCCCATTAGAGTAATGCGAGTTCGACCTGCTGAAGGTGTCGGCATAACTCATAATTGTTTTAGATGTAAAAATATCAAAGTATTTGACCAAAACAGACAGAAAGAGCTCTTAAGCTTGGGCTCCCCAGACGGCAAACGAAACGTGAGCTGGCCAAAAGACACACACACACGCACACACACACACTGTTACCAAAAGCTGGCTACCTGTGTGTTTGTACACCTGTCAGGTGGGACTCTTGTATGCCTTTTGTTTTTCCCTTTAATTTTTTTTTTTTTTTTTGGGGAGCTGAAGCTGAAACCAATCCATCTAGCGCCTCCTCTATCAGCATAACAATTAAGCTTAAATACTTTTTGCTTACTGACTGGCCCCAAAATGGGATTATTCACACTTCATTAGAGCCATGTGAAAATGTATATTTAGTCGTTTTCATTTGGGGAGCTTCAACCTGCATGTGGCTATCAAAATTCATTCAAACGCCAAAAATCCAGAAGAACGAGAGCTGGTGGCTACGTGACAATATTTTATGGCACACGAGAGAAGAGAAAATCAAATGCAGATCAAAGAAGACGAAAAAATCGCTGTAAATGTAAATGTATTTCGATCATTAAAATGTTAATTTCGGGCTACGTATCCATAAGATACAAGTGTATCTTTCGAGTGAGCTTTCAATGCATTTGGCTTGGAATATTTCCCACCTTGTGGGCACATAAAATGTGAATTCAAATAGACGAAACAAATAAAAATAAAACATAAATAAATACGCAAACACACTTACACAAAGAGAGCGAAAGAGACGGGGCTAGAGAGCCAGCATAGCAACATACAACAAAAATAAGTTCATTGAACTATTTGTGAGCTTTTTTGTTTCTGTGTGTGTGTGTGTGTTTGTAGAGGTGTGTGTCTTTGTAGAGGTGTGTATCTGAGTTTCTTTAGTTTTATTCGTGGATTATGGTATCATAGCACATAGCTTCTTCTTCGAAAGGTTTTCGTCTGCCGCTTCAGTTGATTTTTTCTTTTTCTTTATTTTTTTTTTATTTTTATTTTCATTTTTTGTTTAAGGTGTCATGTGCTTCTTTTGGGTCTTGGATTTCGGCCTTTGTTTGCCGACCATCGTCGATGGCAATGTAAACTTTTATAATGAAATTAAAATTGATAGCAACACTCAACTGTGATTAATCACACTCTTAAGTGGCTTGGGAAGTCGGCCCTTTTCCTGCCAGTCATTGTCCATCCAGGAATGCCCGAAAACCCAGCCCCGATTAACCCATTACTGCCAGCCCGTAGTCGCGAGTGGCGACATTTAATTCGCCATAAAAAGGGGGTGCGACCTTGAGACTAGCAGGTGAGAAACACATTAAATGCAAGTCCTCTGTCTGAATAAATCGAGATTGAAATTAAATCTTAAACAATACGAGCATTTGGACCGAAAGTATTCCTACCGCGCACTCATTAAACAAAGCAAAACTCGTCTGCTTGCTGGCAAACAGAATGCACTTAATTAACTCAGCTTCAAATAAATTGCGGTTTCGAAAGTGTATTTGTGCATTTTGTATCCCAATAGTCTTGGGACCACGCCAGACGATCCCTGGCACATTACTCTTATTTTTATTATACTTCTTTGTTGCGCAGATTAGCACCAATTAATTACTGTATCGTACTTTAAGCGAAACAAGTATTTTGCCTTGTTTATTGTTATTTCCCTCGGGACACTTTTTTTTGGCAAGAAATACACCCAGAAACCGGAACATGACGTAAATCGGGGAGCTGTAGCCAATTACATGGGAATATTTTGGAGCTGAATGATCTAGTTAGCGATCAATGCCGATTAAATTAGAATAAATAACAATCGTATATTTATTTATTAACAATCAGCATGCTGGAATCATTTGTTGGAACACGTGCGATCATTTTCGATTCGGATTAGGCAAATTAGCTAACAATAGATGGTGGAGTACTAGTTATACTAAAGCAGTTCTTCTTGGATGAATGCACAAATTAATTTGCAAATATTGGGCATATCATCATCTATTTCCCTTTCAATCCAAACTTAGTCAGAACAAATCATTCAGGTTAAAATTCTTAAATATTATTACGTTTTACTGACAGCATTTTAGATTTATGACTTCCTTTGTACGAGTGACCAAGTTGACATTACACATGCTCACGATCGCGACACTGCGCGAAAATACAGGGAGGCAATCACCCCATTTATGGCATGTGTCGCATAAAAAGTTTGGCTTTTGCATAAGCCTGATCATGATCATAGCCATGCAAATGGCCCAAAGGCGTTTAATGCACAAAATGCATAGACGTACTTGCCTGCACCCCTTTAAGTACGCTTAACTCCCCTGCAGCCCCAAAATGCCAATACTCCCCCATTGTTACAGTTACCACCTACGGCGAGCAAAGCCGCTCGCTGACAACATAAATAAACAATTAATAATTTAGATATAAATTAGAATAAGGCGGGGAACACCAGTTTACGCGGCAGAACTCGTGCCACACTCGACTTCGCCTCAAAGCCAAGTTCAATATCAAACAACACGCGCGGTGCGCGAGCTTGAGATCAGTAAGCTCAATGATCGGATCGCAAAGTATCGCACAGTATAATAGTATAATAGTATCTGAAAAAGACGCCTAGTCATAGTTACACACACTCACTCACACACACAAACACACGACATCATGCCGATCTAATGGAGAACAGGAAGCATTACGGAGATAAAACGCCATAAAAGGCGATTCGCAATAAATCAAAATTAGCAGCATACAACTTTGGGCCAAAACACACACGCCCTTTTGGCCGCGGCCGAAACTGCCCCTCCTCCCCCCTTCGACGACATCGCCCGGTTCACTCTGTCGCTAAGTGCAGGCTGCAATCAATGCCGTAATAGCAACAACAACAATAATAGCAACAATAACTACTATAACAGCAACAACAATAACAACTTCCGTATTTCATGCGCTGTAATTTAGCTCAAGTAACAAAATGCATAGCCAAACTAAATGTTGACGGTGACGCGACGCGAAGCTGAAACTTTTGAGCTGAGAGCGGTCAGATGCACTGCGCGAAAAACTGTGGTCAAAGTTTGATTTATTTTCCGTAGTATTATTGAGAAAGTTTTTTTAAATCACACATTTGCTTCGAGCTCTCGCTTATATGTACATATGAATAATAGGAAATTTTTGATTTCAATATATTAAAGATTTAAGACAATATATTATTTTCAGTATGTGCTTATAAATTGTATAAAACTATTAAAAATGTATAACAAGCCATTAACCATCTCAATGTAATGTACTGCTGGATTGATAGGGTATATTATTTTATTGTTCCATGACTAATTCCCATCGGGAATCAGATGCCAGACCGCTTCAAGTTGCCAAAATATGAGACAGTACTAACTATAGATTTCTTTCCGTCTGCGATCTGTAAGCCGATTCGAGTGCAAAGTGCCAGCTGTAAGCTGCAATCGAATATTTGCGGCCCAAAGGCGACTCTTAGCACGTCTGCAGTCGATGGCCAGCCAGCCACTCTGTGCGATTTGAGTCGATTTGGTGTTTACATACAAATTGACATAATTTGTTTATAAATGTTTAATGATCGACTGCCGACCGGGCCCAGACGCGGACTGTTTACTATTGGCCATTGTGCAAATACACAAATACACAAATACACAAATACGAGTAATATGCGAGGCGAAGAGAACATGCTAATGCAGATATCAAAATCCGCACGAACCGCTGACATTTGCTGCCGTTAATTGAGATACTTAATGCACCTGGGCCAAGACATGGCAATTGTTCAACATCATTGGAGGCAATTTATAAGAAATTGATATTAATTAATTGATTGAACGCCGACGCACACAGCGATTCGATTTATTTACAAGTCTAACCCGTTGGCAAAGTTCGCCAGTCCAGTATCCAGAAAATCGTGCGATTAAAACTGGATATGCATATCCTTAACTTTTTACTTGTATATATTGTAGAAACGCTGAAATTATCGTATTGATTGCATAACACACGAATCATCAGCCAGAAGAAGAAGAGCACAAATGCGCTCCCGGGAATATTTGGCGCAAAAAAATAATAAAGGGGAAACAATTAATTAACATATTTTTTTTACCAAGTTGTCTTGACGAAAGCCATCCAACCGTTTGCATATAATTAAGGGACTTTGTACGTAAGAGCATTAAAGTTTGTAGCTTATAGCGGTGACTTTTTAAAAAAAGTTTGTTATTAGGATTCTATATCCAATTAAATGAATGGGGAGGAATCGTCATAGTTCTATGAAAGTTGATCTAAGTCATATTTTTAGACTTCATAAAAACCATTGTTAATGGTTAGTTGAAAGGATCATAAATAACCGAATGAAAGAACAATCCAATCTTAAACAAATAAATTAAAAAAGATCAGTACTTCAAACAATTTAAGTAAGTGTTCGGCACACTTTCCTCGTGTTCTCGTTTAGCCCCTCCAAATATATATTTATACACTCAAACAGCTTAAAAAAAAATTAAAACAATACCAGAACCCAACCCAGTTGCGATCAAGTGACGCAAATGAAGGCACCATAAATTGTATATATATCAGCGATATATCGAAATCGACCCCCGGGCAATACGTGTACATACATAAGTGCATTATTAGCACTTTCATGGAACTGAAAATGGAAATGGAAATGTCAAATGGGCGCTGGACACGAAGTGCGTAGAAGTCATAGACTGGCGACCAAAGTCGAGTAGATCGGTCTATTGATCGGTCATATTGGTACATATGTACATATATATGTATGTACACATACTGTTGGCTGGCCTGGCCATTACAATTATTATTACATATTAACATTGGTAGCATTCTTACATACTTAATACATTATTACAGTAATTTAATAACATGTTCTCATGGTCAACCTGCTGCCCCGGCGGAGTGGAGTGCCAAGTGGATTCCATCCGATCCGATCCGATCCGATCCAATCCGAGTGCTGGGGCTGGAGTATCGCCACGCTGCATATTTTAAAGAGCTTACAATGTAGGCAAGAGCCGAGGGCCAAGAATCCAGAGCTGGACCACCGCCAACAACTAGAGGAGGTCATAATGAACGACACTTTACGGGCAATCCGGCAACCGATCCATTGATGGCTCAATGGGGTTCCGATCCGTTCCAATCTGTTCCCGGTCAAATCAAATGCCCAGCAGATACAGATACAGCATAGATACAGATACAGCAACATGGACAGAGACGGATTCAGATACAACCATCAAATATCACGATTTTCAGCTGTCACCCTGAGTCGCCTTAGATGCGGATGCGGACATTTGAGATAGCTTCGGCTTGGCTTGGCTTGACTTGGATTGGATTGGATTGGCTGGTGGAAAGTGAAAATGCATCGGTCTAATTATAACACGTGATTTCATCGGACGCGCATGATTTATGCGCAAGTGCACCAGATCCAGATCCGGCAACAACAATGGCCCACAACCTGATTGCACTCGTATTTGGATTTGGATTCGGATTCGGATTGTCTTGGGAGAGCGATGGAGCTCAAGTTCAATGTGGAAGCGGCTAATCCGAGCCGCCAGACAAGGCGAACCCTTGGAAATGGAAGCGCCTCACTCGCTATCTAATACAGCGAGGAAAAAGTTCAAGTCTAAGTCTAAAAGAAAATTATAAGTAAAGAATAAATGTACTGCTACATTTTAAATTTAATTTATTAAAGTAATTGTTTTCAAAGCTATTTCCTTGTGTCCTTTTTTCCATTCAAGTTGTACAATGAAAAGATTTATTAATGATGCACGTAAACTGCTTAGAGTCAAATACTAAATGGGGGCTCCCTTGTGGAGTTCGATCTGAAAATGGGCAGTTATTTCTCGCGGTGTAGGGGGCCTCCACCATGCATCCGATACGCCTCTGGACACCCAAAACCGCAAACCTCGACGTGCAAATGTCTATGCAAATGGGACACCCTCAGCACTTGGGATCCCCTCCCCCTCCCCCTCGCCATCGCCCTCGCCCGCAAATAGGCGGCTTTTGCACAAACAATTCCATTTCGCTTTTAATTTCTTCGCGCGGCGTTTTTCGTGTGTGTTTGTCAACTAAATTGGGTCTAGTTTATGCGGTTTTTATGAATCTGACCTTAGTCATGATCATGAAACGCTCCACGCTGAACCAATCCGCTGGGTTGCAATTAGGGCATGAATGGGGAAACTCAGTGCCAGTTACCCACTGAAAAAAGAGCCTGGAAATTGGATAACAAGAGCAGGAGATTACGGTGATTGTATAAGTTGATTTCAAATGATACTAGCACGATATATATGTTTATATGACAAGAAATATACAAATTTACAAAGTGCATACATTGAATATTCAAAATTGATGTGTAAGGAGTATATTAGGTAAGTTCACAGTCTTAATATTACGGAAAAACTTTTAGGACTGACGCAAATGGCCACTACCTTAATTTAATGCGAATACTTTACTTGACTGAAGCTAACGAACCTAAATCTTGTTTGATTGATATGAGTTCCCAAACTAACGACACGTGATAGAGGGCTACGTTCCTTGGACGGCTCGATCGGAAAAACGATAAACCACCAAAAAGAACCCCAAGTCGAGTATTGACACTTTGCTGGCGCGGCTTCAAACAAGCTCTAAATCAAGTTCAAAGTCAAACTAATTATCGGCAATTTAGCTAATCAATAAAATCAGCTAGCGAGCATACGTAGAACGATTCCCCCGCCCAAGAAACATGAAACATGTTTGGTTTAAGCTGGTGTTTATATTTAGTTTCTGCTTTTTTGTTCGCCTTATTTTGGTTTGGGCAGCCAAAACAAAGCGCTTTGACCAGCCAAACTACTTACACCGACTGTCCACAGAGTCCCACACCACACAACACAACACAACACAACACAAGCCAACACAGAAATAAATAATTTAAGGCAAATACAGACAGCAAATAAGACAGCAAATCAACGCGAACAGCAATATTTTGGCAGGGAACTTGTTTAATTTGCATAAAGTCGCACAAATAAAAACGATGCAATTAAAAAGGCGCGCGCGTAGATCCAGTCAGCTGATGATGGGTTCGGATTGGCTGGAGTTGGTCAGAAATATGGCCAAAAGGGGGGAATCGGCGACTGGAGCCGGCAGTCGGGTAAATTTAAATACATTTTTTATATGCACTTTGTTGACTTTTTGTTGAAATGATTCGCCGTCGCTTAGTATTGCTCGGAATTCAGGAATCGGAATCTGAAACTAGTTCGTCGCAGAATTAGTGCAGTGAATATACACAAAAGTGAAAATAAAAATAGAAATAAAAATACAAAAACTGAACTGAATAATGTGCATGCCTGTGTGCGAACCACATATGTATGTACAGCTTAAATAAGTTTTATTTAGCGTGTTCTATTGAAAGGACAATAAACTCTCGGCGAAACGTCAAGGTCGACCACATCGCATTAGAAGACCGAAGACCGAAGACAGAAGACTGCGATCGATTCTAATTCGGGTCGCTCGAGTCTAAGCATCTGTATCTCCGTTCTACAATCAGATACTTTGCTATGCAAATTGCACCAAATTCTACAACTGTTCATTCTCGATTGGAGATCACAACGATTGTTATCACTAAAATCAAAAACCAAACCGTTTTGAAGCTTACACTTCATTTTTATTTCGTCTCAAATACTTCATTGTGGTTCACGAACATTAGATGAATACCAGACGCAAGCTGGGTGGCTTCGAGGATGGAATAGACAGTAGTACTACTACCGTATTGTCCTGGTGTTCTGGGGAACCCCTCTTGGCGATGACCAGCTGCAACTATCTAGCAGCAGGGATATCCACAGTAGCAGCCGCCACAGGGTCCACAGGCAAAGCAAGGTCCGCAGACATTCGGTCCATAGCAGGGTCCACATCCTCCTGCGCATGGACCGCAGCAGGGTCCGCATGGACCACAGCAGGGTCCGCAGCAAGGTCCGCAGCAGGGTCCACAGGGTCCGCAACACATGATCAATCCGTACAAGTTCTGCCGAAAAAGAGGCACGTGTTTAAATGGTGTAAAGTTGGTCGAAAGTTTCACACATTTTCTTTTCTATAAGTTTGCACTTATTTCTACTCACTTTGAACCGAACAAAAGAAATAATTTGAGACTAGACAACAAATTTTGATGTGTTCAGGCCGAAAGGACAAATAATAATGATACAAAATCGGCTACGCACAGGTATATCCGATTGACAAGTCTGACAGCAGAAGCAATGGATACTTTATAAACTATTTATACCCGTTACTCGTAGAGTAAAAGGGTATACTAGATTGGTTGAAAAGTATGTAACAGGCAGAAGAAAGCGTTTCCGACCATATAAAGTATATATATTCTTGATCAGGATCAATAGCCGAGTCGATATGACCATGTCCGTCTGTCCGTCCGTATGAACGCTGAGATCTCAGGAACTACAAAAGCTAGAAAGTTGAGATTAAGCATGCAGACTCCAGAGACATAGACGCAGTGCAAGTTTGTCAATTCATGTTGCCACGCCCACTCTAACGCCCTCAAACCGCCCAAAGCTGCTACGCCCACACTTTTGAAAAATGTTTTGATATTTTTTCATTTTTATATTGGTCTTGTAAATTTCTATCGATTTGCCAAACAACTTTCTGCCACGCCCACTATAACGCCTACAAACCGCCAAAAACTGTGGTTAAGACTCTCCTTCTCCCTTCCACTAGCTAAGTAACGGGTATCAGATAGTCGGGGAACTGGACTATAGCGTTCTCTCTTGTTTTTATCTGCAAAACTTGCTCAAGTTCTTATTAAAGTTCTATACAAATAATAGGTCATTACCCAATAACCATGATTATGTGTCGCCAAATGCACAGAAGCATCCTTAATCATGTGCATCCTCTATATTTTCATCCAGCTTGGTGAGATCGTAAGACTGCAACGATCCCGCAACGAGGGCCCACTATTTTTCCAGTGCACTGTAACACATAAACGAGGTAAATGAGATTTAAATTTTTGTTTTGTCGGATCATGTGTTCATTGCACCCGGCTGAAGTTCGAATCGCTGCCGGTTCTCAAGTCGAGTTCTGCGCTGCACTTTTGTTTACTCTTGATTTTGTCGTACTTTTTGATTAAGTGCATGGCGCATAGCCGATTGTGGATTGCCGATTGCCGAGAATCCGGGTATCGGGGCTGAACGGGTATACTACGAGTATATGCAAGTGTATATGAAGTTCATTATCTGACCGAAGAGCCGCGTTGTTTCTTTTTTTTTTTTTGCCTTTTTTTTCCCAGCCGAATCGAGCCAAGAATGTCGCATTGAAAGAGGTCAATCACCAGCGATTGCGCCTTGGATGTCACTCGGTGTAATTGAGCGCAATTTATATCATTTGCTAACGATTTTACGATTTCGGTTAATTAACTCCCGAAATGCAGGAAGTCTAGTGAGCAGTTGACACAGCTCGCCAGCCTCCCAAATGGAACCCTAGTGTTATACTCGTGCACAATGATTATACAATGATTTGTATTTGTGCATGACTGGACTGAGTCAGCCGGAGCATTCGGGCAGAAAAGTATGGGTTGCAAATAAAAAGCGCATAATAGGCGTTTAAATGCAATTTTCTCCGCAAAATGGTCGGGCGAAATATCAAAAATTCGAATTATATGTTTTGCCGCATGTTGATTAGAATGAAAACTGTCTGTGTGTTTGTGTGTGTCGGTCAGCAGAGGCAGAAGCCCAAGTCGAAGCAAAAACCCCGTCGACAAACCGCACAGAAGTCCTCTTCCTTCTAGCAGAAATATTTGGGTAGAATCTCGCATCCGAGGAGACGGACAAGTCCAACTCACAGTCGTCTGTTTCGGCACCGTGAAAAATCGCTTGCTGTTCTTTCTTGGCCCCATAGACATCTTATAAAGCTAAGAAATATTATTACAATTTATTATTTAAATTAAGCTGTAAATTCTGTTTGTATTTGGTAACAGTCTACGTAGTGACGAAGTGCGTCCTAAAAAATCTGATATTACAATAACATATATTTGTAGAATATTCTTTAGAGCCCCAAGGCAAACCACCAATTCCGATCTATAAATGACTTTGATTGAATTTCTCTCTCTGTGGGTCTCTGGTTTTTTTTCCAGCGCGAGATGGATGGAACTCTGGTCAATAATTTTGTGAGGGTGCCGCCAAAAGGGCAGCAGACGCTGCTCTAACTTAGTTTTTTCTTTCATATTTGAGCTGGTCTTTGTTTGAAATAGATTATTGGCAATACATATGTATACAAATATTTTGTATTTCGTCTGGCGACGCGTCGCGAGTTCAAGGATTTTTATTGGGTTCAGTGAACCAAATGTCTTTCCTCCGGCCGGAAATATCGAATTCGCTTTAATTATGGCCCCTCGCTTCAACTTCAACTTCAACTTATTAATATAAGTTTGATGAAAAGTGAAACACAATGGGCACACACAGATGTCATCATCATCGGCTGGAAAGCGCTGAACACTGCCAGTCAGTCAAGCCAGGGAAATCAATATCCGCCTATCCCTAAGTGTGCGCCCTAATGACTTGGGGGCGTGGCCATCGAGGGGCCAAAGGTGAGGAGCGGCCGAAAGGGTAAACGCCGGATTCGACGGGTAACCCGAGAAGCCGACGAAAGTGAAGAAAGCACGTGCCGCCCCCTAAAAAGTGGCAGCTGATCCCTTCAAAAGAAAAGTAAGGCGCAGTTCTGATCAGTGATATACACGTACATTCCATTTTACACCTGGCTGAAAGTAAGATATACCTTGTAGACTTTTCAAATGATTGTCAACTTAAATGTTATTCAAATCATAATTTAACAATATTTTCTGTACTTTAATTTGAAGTGCGCCATTATCAATTGAAGGGTTAAGAGAGGTAACCTGAGTCTCCAAAGGGGAAAGTGGTGAAATCGGTAGTTCTAGGCACGTGCCGCCCTCCAAAAAAGGATTCATCTGCCTTGAAAAAGGAAAGTGAATGCATCGCGTCCCAATACCGATCCTATCCGATACGATTCCATCCGAGTTGAGATCGAGATCGTAGGATTGTGGAAGTCTGAAACTGCGATTGATCGTGCGACATGGGATGCGGATGAGGCAGTCAGAAATTCCTAAGAAAATGGAGCACACACACAAAAAACGCAGCACGCAAAAAAAGGGTGGAATACAATATAATAATAATAAGGAGCATAAGGAGCATAAGGAGCGAGGGAACCGAGATCTCGTATTATTTAATTTGGAACTGGGCCGCTCTTTTCGCCCTTGTTTTTCTGGCCAGCTATCAATGAATCGAAATGAATTGAAATGAAATAAAATGAAATGAAATGAAATGCGAATGTCTCGATCGCGTGCGGCAACATTTTCACAGATTTCAGATTTTGAGTTTCGAGCTTTTTGCCCTGGATTCTGATTCTGCGTTTTGATTTGTACCTCCTTTTGATCGTGCCACGTTTTTTCTCCTTTCAAAGTTTGTGTGTAATATCGGGGGTTGTGTCTTCTGTTTAGGCTATAAATGGGATATTAATACATACTTCTGTTTAACCCTTGAGTGCCTAGTGGGTATTCCTTTCAACGCCTTATCACCTCATTCAATGGATATATTATATATGTATATATTAAGTCGACTCATTAATGTTTTAAATAGTTAGGTACATACCGAGATTAATCTCCCAATGCATGGAAAATCGTTTATTTATTTATTTATACAGAAGGTCATACTAACATTTAGTATTCAACGAAAGTAGACTTTATACTAGAGTCAAAGAATACTACATATTATGAATTTGAGCATCGGAAATAAGTATTCCTTCTTAGAATACAATAAAATTTTTTTCTTTTTAAGGCCCAAAATAATAATAAATCTTAAACAAATTTCTATTAAAATATTAAATTTATTCTCAGGAGCAGCTTGGTGGGTTAATCCCCCATTTTGTTGGCAAATATTTCGACCAATGCGATTTTTTCCCCGGTTACTTGATGACTAATACGCATGCAAGTTCCGCGAAAACTCCGCCCCCGCGCCCGCTGCATTCCACAAATAGTTGCCTGCCAAATTGCAACTCAATTATAAATTGCAAAGGGGAAAATGAAAAGAAAAAACGAAGAGCGAAACCGAAACCGAAACCAAAGCCAAGAAAAAACCCAAAACAGTCGCAGTGTAAAATTGTAGCTTAGGCAGCGGCAAAAACTACTAATTTAACTGTTTCGCATGCTAACTCACACACACAAGCGTAGAAGGAAAAAGAGCTCGAAAACATCAATGGAAATGCCATGAAAAGGCAGGTTGAGCTCTGGAAAATCCATGAAATGTGCGAGTACGAGGAAAATCTTCCGCGTTTGTGTAATGCAGGAAGATTTTCCATGATGTTTGTTTTGTATTCGCTTTTCATTTTCCCCGAACTGCTGAAGATATTTGTATGCACGCTTGTAAGTTTAGCACTCACTCGAAAAAAATATGGTATACCATTCAGGCCACTATAAAATACCAATATCAGGTAAGTAAATTGTTTCATTTTAATGCCTTCAAAATGTTGAGTATATATCTAAAAGAAATTCTGTCTTAAAAAATATATATCTCAAAATTAAAAAATCTGGCCTTGTGGACACACAAACAATGATTGTTCATAACGCTTAAATCCAACGTATTGTTAAAATTATTCAGCATACCTAATTTACTTTGGATTTATTTTTTTCAGTGCATAGACAACTTTCTGGGGATTTGCATGTGGCGCCAAAATATCTCTCGATTAACATGCACATTCAAGCAAACTGATTGTTCGAATCTGCTGGAAAAGCGCATCATTTTCTCCGGATAGCGAGCGGTATCGAAGATCCGAGATCGAAGATCGCAGTTCGCAGATCGAAGATCCGAGAGCGAAAGCACAAGCTCTGGTCGAGCTGGTCGAAAGAAAGCAGGTGAGAGCGGCGACCGCTCGTAAAGAGCTCAAAACATGACACCCCAGATGGGACAGCTCCTGGAGCGAAGGGTGTGGCGTGGCGGGGAGTGGTAGGCGGGCAGGGGGTGGTGGCAGGCGGGAGGCGGGCGAAAGGGGGAGGAGAGACCGTGCGAAAGTGAAATCGAACCTTCGCTGCCGGCGTTTGCGCTTTTGAGCAGCAGCAAAAACAACTAAGCCGGGCCGGTTTCAAAGTTTACGAGGGGCGCGACTGCGGCGCACAGTGTTTCAAATTCCAAAAAAATTTGGTACGTCACTTACAATTATGAGTCGCTACAAACAAAATTTTTGTACTACCTAAAAAATTTTAAAACTTGAAAAACCAATGTGATTATTTCCAGTCTAAGCTTGTTTGAACAGCACTTACCATTTTGTGGGAAGCTGAAAACATATTTACTTTGCATATATAATTTATATTTGACATGCTATTTTAGTCACTTTTAGAATATCAAAAAGATAAATTATTATATTTATTTCAAAGAATTTATATAGTTATTTAAAGCCATCAATTCTGAGAAAAGTAAACTGCATAAAGACTTAAGTAGCAAAATAATAAGATATGGTACACTGTGCGCCGGAGAATCGACTTTTCACAAGTGCAGAGAGTGCACCGCTGCTGAGTTTAATTAATAAAAACAAAAATACGAATTTGTAAGAGTTTCGCATTTATTTTTACAGGCGGTGAACGAAAATCCGTTTCGGTTTTAATTTTGGCTCCTGCTGCTGGCTGCTGATTTTTGGCCCGGTCGTTGATCTTTGTCCGACTGGACTTTCGTCACCAAGCGTTTTGCATACGTGAGCGACCACCGCCAATGACGCGCTGGCCGAGCCCCAAATTCGCAAATTATAATTACCCATCGATTGCCGGGTGGGTGGGTAGTTTTCTTGCGATTCTGACGAACTTGGGGCTAATTGCGGAGAGGATCCTTACTCGGTCACAGCCCACAGAAATAAAGATTCCAGTCTCGTCCGCTGGGGAGTGATCTTTAGTATTTGTTAATATATTTTAATCGTATATCTTTAATAACAGAAAAGAAAGGATTACACGTTTTAGAATATTTATAAACTGTGAAAGTTTAAAACAAATTTAAGAAAAACATCTACGGATTTTTATATATCATAAACAATGGGTCGAAGACTAAAATTTAAGTCTTTAGCAGTTGCATACGCTAGTTACAATATAACTTTACTCTACTTTTATTGATTACTAGACTTGTTCTCATATTTTGCTCTCAATAGCCCCTAAAAACATACAGATATGTAAATCTGGCATGTACAAATCGTTGCGAACTTGATGTCCAGAATTTTCCTCACCAATAATTAGCAAGGAAAATAGTGATCGCGCTGGGCAATTCCAGGGGCGATTGGCAATGCAAATCAATTTTGAGATCTTTGCAAATATGCAGCTTTAATTAGTTAATAAGCGGCGCTGGCTCGCAGCTGACACCGTCGCGACATGGCCATGGCTTTGGTTGCTTTGCTCCATGGCAGTGGCTATGGCTATGGCTACCCAGGATTCCTCAGACGACTGCGGCTGATAAAGCTGGACTGGACTGGACTGGGCCACAAATGGGCGTCGAGCGCAATTAGCGCCATATATCAATTACCGAGCGCTGCTGCACTCCACCCCAATCCACATTACGTATACGCAGACGACGCGCCGCTAAGGTGTTTTCATTATAAATCATTTATTCAAATTGCATATTACGCCGACCGACTGGTTGTGGTCAGCACCTCGGCCAAGCTGACCACTGCTCCGATTGGGTTCCGGCGTCAGGTCTCGTCGCGAACAGCTGATCGGTGGATCGGATCGAATGGGATCGGGTGAGTATATGGTATGATAAACACTTGACGCCTCCGGAGCGGGCAGCTGTCGGGCGCCGATCACTGCTCACCAATCACCTAGCATAAGCAATATTCAAATGGATGGAAGTATTCGCAGCATTCCAGCTCATACAAGAAAGCTAATTAAACATTTAAATATTATTGTCAAAACAAACAGATAAGTCAGCTGTTTAAATCTATCCTGAAACAATAATACATATGTATATTTATTATATTTTTGACTCAAGACCGTTTTTGAGACAGCCGTTGTTATTAAAAAGACCACAATCTTTGGGAAAACTCGATTTACTTGAACTATTGGGTAAATTACATCAATTAGCTTGTTGTTATCTTATTTGGTACACAGCAAGTTTATTTAAAAAAGACATTTCCATATCATCCACACGCATTTTGCGTTTTTCGAAAAAGCTTCGATCGAGATCCACAACTTGTAGCTAAGACATGCACCTGTCTTAGCTACTTTTGAAACCTAAAGTGATCTCACTTATGGATGTAAAATAAAAGTACATCGAATATAACAACCATTTAAAACTAGGCGTTCTCTGTAATCTATTATTAAATTTATAGTTCTCATGCAGAAAGTGTATGAGAATCGGTATAATCGCTATAACGATCCAGCCTCTTATGAACCTGGTTAAAATGTCCATTTGCTTTAATTCCATTTTGATTTAAAACATCAAACGGTTTAGGCAGCCTCATCGGATTTGTATCTTTTTCTGTTAGAATGGTAAATGCAAAACTCGTAAAAGACTTATAAAATACATCCTGTTGGTATCAAATTTTCAATGTAAATCTGTGCGTACAAATTCCTGGTGGACGTTCTGAGTCCTCAGTCGCTAATGCGAGTTCTTAGAGTTCGTTTGTTCATAATTATCCAAATTCAAAGCTTACCAATTATCTGACTATATCTCATAAGTTGGTCTTCAGTTACGGGTAAGTTGTGCGCTTTATTATGTTTTTAGTGAGACTTAAACGAAGTACGATGGTTAAGTAAAGCGTTAAAGTTGAATACGCCATTGTCAAACTCAGAATTGAAGACGGCTTTCCGATTGTATTGCGATTCAGTGATTCGCGTTTGATAGCTGAAAAACTCATTCATAATATTACACGAGGGTGGGTCGATTTGTTCTCTTGCAGAATCAGAATTGATAAAATTATACACTTCCTAAAAAAAAAACAATAAAATTAGTTGATTTCATATTTATTTAAGTGAATTCTCGATTCAGTTTAATAAGCTTGACTCCAACTAATTTCAAAGTTCCTCGGAAGTATAGCATTTTATGCAACCTCACTATGCAAGTCAGACGCTAATAATTTTCGAATACGGGAAACAATTTTTAAAAAGTTAATTTGACTTTATCTCACGTAAATCTCTTTTCTTTTCGAAGGACGAATTTGTGAAATGTGTACTCCTTCCCGAAACAATGTAAATACGGGTGTTCTTTAACAACCGAACAAAATACAATTTTAAAGTTAAACCTCCACCTTTCCAGATTGCATCAATCAAATCGACCCACCCTGGGTGTTTGGTAATGGAATGTAAGTTAATTAGAAGGCGTCGTTGAGCTCCACAATGGAAAGCCGCAGCTCGGCGATGGGCGGTAGCTAGTGCGATCTGGCCACCAAGTCCAGACCGCCCTCCTCCTCCATTTTGCTGAGGAACTTGATAACCCGCTGATGGGGCTCCGATTGCCGGATCATATCGATGAGGGCCAGCAGCTTCTTGATGCCTATACACACTCGCTTGCCCGCCATTTTCCTGGCAATGCTCTGCAGCTCCTCGGGACTGAAAAAATCCGTGTCATCCAGCACGGCGAGGACGTGCTCGGGGGTTGATAGATTGGACACATGCAGGACGGACGTGAAAGCCGGCAGCATTTCCATCTCCTCGAGAACATCTCGCCGGCTGGAAGTGCACAGGATCAGCAGTTTCCTACCCTTTGGCGGCTGCTTTTTCAGTAGAACCAGTAGGGCCTGCAGCGTGAGATTTGAATACCGGGGTCCGATCGGACCGTAGTCCAGCAATCGCTCCACATTGTCCACCACAATGCAGCTCAAAGTGGAGCGGTAGGCGTCGTCGAAGATCTTGCGGATGTGCAGGCACTTGGCGGACTCTGTGTATGCAACCATATCCTCCGGGGAGCAGACCTTAACGAACGGGAAATCGCTCAACTTTGCCAGATTAGCGGCCAGCGCTGATTTACCAGAGTTGGGAGCTCCTTCGATGAGAACCGACACTAGTCCAGAGCTCTCAGTGGCCTTCGCCTGCTGCACGGACAGCATTCCGTCCTCGAGGAGTTCGGTGACCGGTGGTCCCCAGTTTATAATACCGCGTGCCAGCAGATTCTCCAACATCTCCTGGGCTGCTCCGAAGGCGGGCTTGATGTCGTTGTCCAAGGCGTGCAGAAAATCGGCACGAGTAACACGCAGTTTTTCCATAGCCTCAGGATCCACGTGAACCTTGAATCGTAAAAACACAATTAATAATCGAAAACACTTTAGAAATAAGCTATAAAAATATAAATTGTCGAAAAAGCGAAATATCGAAATGTGGATAATGCGGTATCCACTCGATCGTTAACCGATTCTTTGGTTTACCGAAACCAAATTAAGCAAACGCGTAAAACGAAACCAGGAGTTAACTGAAATAAGAAGAAAACTTAGAAAACCTTGGAATCCGCCTTGATTAGCCGGTTCATGGCAGTGGATTGGGCAGCTCTAACCAGTCCCTCCAGCTCTGCGCCACTGAAGTTCTTTGTTCTGGCCGCAATTTCATTGTTGTCGACATCGCCAGCTATCTTGTTGAAGTCGCGCATCCGCTTGGTGTGGATGTTGAGAATCTGGACGCGTCCCTGCTCGTTCGGCAAGCTTATCTCCATTTGAACTTCCAAGCGGCCAGGTCGCAGCAGGGCCTCATCGATCATGTCCCGCCTGTTGGTCATTCCTATCACCAGGATGTTGTTCAACTGCTCTACACCGTCGATCTTGGCCAGCAGTTGATTGACGACCGTATCGTGGACTCCACTATTACCGGCCACCGATCCGCGAGCCTTGCAAATGGCATCGATTTCGTCGAAGATGATGATGTGCAGCCCACTGTTCGGTCCCAAACGCTTTTCCTCCTCCTCGGCCTCGGCGAACAGTCGCCGGATATTGGCCTCTGACTCACCCACGTACTTGTCCAGGATCTGGGGACCGTTCACGATCTTGGGTTCGCGGGCATTAAGCATGGTTCCTATTTGCCGGGCCATCAGGGTTTTGCCCGTGCCTGGTGGTCCGTACAACAGGATGCCCTTCACGTGCTTGATGCCAAGTTGCTCGACTAATTCCGGCGGAAAAACGCGAGAGGCGAAGGCGCGTCTGAAGATCGCGTTGAACTCCTTATCTAGGCCACCAATGCCCATCTTGCCAAAGTCCCAGTCCGGATTGATGATGGACTGGCGCACGATCTTACCCTTGGAGCGGCCCTGCAGGTTCAGCACGGAGTTCTCGGCCTTCTCGAACTGCACCACCGTGTTGCCGAGGATGCGACCGAATCGCACGTTCCGGGTCTTCGGTGCACTGTCTCCCACTGTTCGGGGATCCACAGCCTCTAGGGTTTTCACTGCCAGGCCCAGGAACTTCTTGTCTCTGAACTGAAAGGCGGTAAACACTCGTATTAGTAAATCAACGATTTTTTTATAGTTTAATTTCGTTTCAAGGGAAACCAAGCAGACTATTTTGGGTTCATAAGAAGGACCTTACAAATTTTGCGGACATTGTATGCGGAATTATTAAAGAAGATTTGGCAGAGAGCCAAATAGAAGATCACCAGAGCTACGTGTATGTGTATTTGCATTGCTAATTGTCGAGGGGAAGACTGCCGTGTTAATAGGGTCATTGTCTAATAATATAACATGCGATTTAGCATCTCATGCCAATCAAGACATCAGTAGGTATAATGTACATTCAATACCAATAACGCATACTCCCACTACTGATATTCGCCATGGAGCTTGTATGTAAGACTTTGTGTGAAATGAAACACAAGTGAAATTATCAAACTTAAGTAAACACATGGTGAAATTACAAATGGGCGCGTCGAGATTAATCGAGAACCCACGATGAATGGACTGGTACTTTTAGCTAGCTCTGGCACTTATCACTAATCCTCTCGAGATTTTTGCACTATGAGAAGGTTAAAAAGCATAGTTTCTATCCTGCACATCCCAGTACATCTAATTGAGCAGATGGATATCCACATTGGTACCTGAAAGACGAGCGTTTGCCCGACGGTCAGGGGCATTCCGGCGAACTGCATGAGGAACTCCTTGGCCATCTCGTCGGAGTCGTAGGGCTCCTGCGTGGTGGTCTTCTTCTGCAGGAAGTCCGTCTCGAAGGAGACCTGTGTTATGATATCGGCGCTGGCGTCGAATCGGTAGGGTCGCACGTCTATTTCCTGGTTGATGGAGAGCGTGGCCCACTTGCGCTGGACGAGCGAGAATCCGACGTGGCCGAGTGGCAGCTCCGGACCGCTGATCTTCTCCAGCGCGAATATGAAGTGCAGCCCTGGTCCCGTCGAGATGTCCACATATCTGCGAGGTTACAAGCGGTGTGTCATTGCCATAAGCCAATGTATCCAAAGTGACGCCCACGTAGTGAAAAGTGGAGGTGGAAAAATAACAGAAACCAACAAAAAACAACACTCACTTGACCTCCTCCGTGAAATCCGACACATTCACAATCGCCTTGTTGGTCAGGGATAGCTCGTCCGTGGGGCATTTGATCGCTCTCATCCGGTGGGCCATTTCAATTGACATTTTTCTGCGCCTTTCAGCTCAATTCAATAATATAATTCGGAATTGGCTCAGCAATCAGCTGCTTTCGCCCATCCCTGGTCTGCGTTCCGTGTGTATGCACTGTACGCGCGAGCAAAAGCTGCCTGCTGCGGCACTGCAAAGCACGAATTTGAATTCAATGGCGCGTATTTCCATTTTCAATTTTCAATCATAAACAAGTGATCAAGTTAATGCCAAATTACTTGAAATGTGTTTCAATTTCTAGGCTCTTTTCAAGAATACATAACTGAAGAAGAGAATCCATCAAATCTATTGTATCAGTAGCCATATCCGTTAGGTAAATAATAAATTATAAAATGAGTGGCATTTAAAATCTCTTTATTCTTGCTTTTGTATAGTAAGCACATTGTGTAAATTCTACTTAAGTCACGTCACATTAGCGGGCTGTTCATTTAAGTCTTAAAAACTTTGCATAGGATGCATATTGAAGTACAAAATAATATATGGTAATAAGTTTGTAAGATCGTTTGAAAGCGAGTTGCATTTCGTGGTTCCATGGTTCCATGGTTCCTTTAAATATAATGCAATACTGAATTATTAAATATGGAAGAGTTTGGTATGAACTGTAGATACAATATTGCATTTTGTAACCCAGCGCCTTAAGTCTACTGAGGTTCAAATGGCTGCAGAACTAGAATTTGTTCTCTACCCATCCCATTGCTTCGCCCAATTTCCGTAGGAATTTGCCAGGTCGACGGTCGGGCTCTATGGGATTCACCCATTCTATTAGGCCAAGCAACCGCTTGATGCCAATGGAGACGTTGCGGCCCTCCATGGCGCTCTCAATTTGGCGCAGCTCCTCGTGCTCGAATCGTTTCGAAGCTCCCACAATGGCCAAAAGTTCTTTTGGAGTGGAAACATTTGGCACATTGCGCACTGATGTGAAAACGGAAAGCAAGCCCAGCTCCTGCAGGACATCGCGACGATTGGTCGTGCAAATGATGAGCAGCTCGTGACCCTTAGGCGGTAGTTTCTTCAGAAGAACCATCAGCATCTGCAGTAACTCAGTGGAGTATCGCTTTCCCAGGGCGCCGTAACCGAGAATACGTTCCAAATCGTCAATGATGACACAGCTGCGCCTGGAAACATAGGCGTCTTCTAGGACTTCCTGAATCCTCTGGCATTTTTCGGAGTCGCTAAGTCCCAAAGGCCAATTCACCGATGATATGTATTTCACAAAGCGGTAGTCAGTGTTCAAAGCCATTTGAGCGGCAACCGTGGTTATGCCTGACTTGGGGTTACCTTCGACCAGATGGCATGACAGCCCAGGGTGCCCGGTAATCAGGAGGTTATCCTGATTAGGAACGGCGTCGTTAGATCTGCGATCAAAATATTCATATGGCATCAGCTGCTGGAGAACCTCCTCCTGTCGACCAAACCGGGGCTGAACGATCTTTACCGCAGCCAGAAGATCGACCTGGCTGACTTGCAGGCCCTCCGGGCATCCGGTGACGTGAGTCCGGACAATGGCTTCATGGAGGGCTTCACGTACCAGTTGGCACAGCTCGTCCTCCGTGAAATTTTCGGTTTTCATTACTATTTCACGAAGGCACACATCGCCGGCTACATTGATGTCATCCAGCCTTTTGATGCGGGAATCCAAGAATCCCAGGCGCTCCTCATCATTGGGCAGAGTGATGTTGACCATCTTGGCGTCCGGGTTGGCTTTTTTAGTTAAGAAATGCTCCTTTTTCTGCAAAAACCTAATGGCGAAAACTTAATAAAATGTGCGAAGTATTTTTTCACGATCAGCTGTTGTGACAGAAAGTGGTTTTATATGTTAACTTAACAGCGTGTAATCGAATGCGATATCTGCGATCGATTTTACACTGTAAAGACGAAGATTCGCTGAATGTGGTTTTTAAACCAATATTGTATCTTTTTATTATATATTTTTAAAGCTAACTTAGCTTTTAAACAATATTATTAATTGTAAAACTTATATTTTATTTCTTTTTGATTAATTCACTTCTGTTCGTCTGGCGCCTTCTCGAGAGAGTGATCGCACTGCTCGGTCGATAATAATCTATCGAGTGCCATTATTATCGATAGTTACAGTGTATCCTTATCATTAACTTATATTATATTTACACCATTTTACCATTACCATCTTCGTATAACGATACTTTGAACACATACCTATGCCTTCAAACAAAATACTGCTTTTCCACTTGACTTCTACTAGAGCGCGCGCAGTTTAAAAACAAACTAAACTTCAAATTAAACCAGCTAGAATTAGCTGCATGAAATTTAACACAGAATAAATATACAATAATTCCGCTCTATGTATTTTATAAATGTTTGTCAATTTAATATTTTTACGGTTTATGGCTGATATAAATAGCAATACCGATAGACTCTCTGTTTCGATAGTTGCGGCCGTTATAGTTTAAACGACTTCGTGATGAATGATATTCTTGAGTTTCGTTCCGTTTGCTAAAACATAGGCACACATTAAGAAATCCCGCTTTTCGGCTCTTCTGCTGGATGGCTGTGCAATTACTTGCAATATCGCATTTTTCTTCTTTCCTTGCCGCTGACCTCGAGCAGTTAATCATTCGCTCGATAATTGGATAGTGGATGTCTCTATTCGTTCTGGAGTCCCCCACAAATTTATAGCGTGCATTATATACGGACAGTTTAATTGGGTATCGACATTTATTAATTTATCCGGTCGGCCGGCTTTAGCGTAATGCCGGTAATTTGTTTGGCCCATCCGAATTTGAGCACTCAAGGCTTTCAACACTCCCCATCCGCACAGTTTCCCCTTTCTTTTCCAAGCCATTTGCATGCTCCAAAGGGCCGAGACTCGCGTCAGCTATGCACATTAATTAGGCCGCTTCATTAGACACATGTCCATCAAGAGTGGTCCAGGACCAGGTTCACGCTCCGGACTCGAAGACTGCGCCGCCGGCCAGGGAATATACTGCATATACACATATGCATATATCCCGATCCGATCCGAGCCTGACTGCCTCTCGTGTTGCCTGTTTTATGTAATTAAGCCAGGCGCTCACTATTTAAATTGCAGCCGGATGGCGAGGGGAAGTCGAGAAGTCCAGGAGAGGCAGCGTCAGCGGCACTGAAAACAATTGGGTGCTAAATTCAATTAAAGCTATTACAAGCTAGTCGTGTTACATATGTACATAAGTTGCCAAATGTTCGACAAACCCATCTTAAAATGAATAACATTACTAATGAATAACATTACTATTTTCAACTGTAAAAGAGACGATAATATATATATAGTTCAATGATTGTTCAGTTACGTTACATGTTAGCTTAACTAAAGATTTCCCCACCTAACCTTAAGTCACAGCATTACGTCGAATATTTTTCGTGACGACTCGCATTGAATTTTCCCCAGTGCACCCCACATGCGCCCGGGTGCATCACGAATCGGCAATTGAGGGCCAGCAGAATCGGCTTGAGGATGGGGCCATGGCCAAGTGCAATTTGCAGGCAGGGCAGCAGCCTCCGCACCGAGATCCGCATCGAGATCCGCATCCTCGCGAGGAGATCGAGAGTCGAAACTCCAGACGTTCGCTCGTCAGCGCTTGAGCCAATAATTATGGTTATTAATCGGCCTGGGAATTGGCTGCTAATTTGCAGTTTAGTTACAAATTCTGGCCGCCAGCGTGCAATTACCCGCCTAAATTATAGCCTCAAAATAAACAAAACACCGCAACGCCAACGAGAATCGCTGGACGCGATGGTCAGTTCACCTAACTCCAGAATCGCTCAGCAGTCGGGAAAGGTCACACCACCGAAGGGGCATCACACGGAAAAAATTAAACGATGGTAGAAAGTATTATATTATATTATATAGATCAGAATTGTGTCTATCCTAAGTCTAATTAAACCTATTTGAAAGAAGAATGCGGAAGAGAAGCAATATTTTAAAAATATTATTATTACTTACATATCTATGTATATGGTCATACATTTAGCATGCTGTTTTGTTGGCTCATAAACAATTTCAATACGATTTTCAATACTTCTTCTCTGTGCAGCATGCTGGAGATCATTGGGCCTTTTGCGTGTTTGCTTATCACGAGTCTTATCGCCGATTAGGCCGGGTCAATGCCGCACCGTGCGGCTAATGACGCATCCAGAGCGGCGTTGCAAGTGGTCCAACTCCTGGCAACTCCTGGCACTCGTAATTAGACGCCAGTTCTGGGGCGTTACTCAATCAAGAGTTGATGGCACAACCCCTTTCCGTCCGGAGCAGCAGCATCATCATCATTATCATCATCATCATTACCATCCTCATCGGCGGAGGAGCTGCAACTATCCTGCCGCATGATCGGGCCCAACTACAACATAATTTCCAGACGTCGACGCGTCAGTCCTCCAATTTCGGAGGCGCGCTGGCAACACTTTTGGGCCACCAAATCAAATCGTGTGCTGTTTATTTAAATAACCATAATTTGGCGCACCATCGAGGGCCCTGCTTAACCCGCTGGTGCCCCCCCCCTCACCCCACCGTAACTCGCTGCTTCTGGGGCTATTTATTAACCCACACACTCAGCGCAGCCGCAGCCGCAGTCGCACCGAACCAAACTGAACAATCTGAACCAAGGCGATCCTTGGCTTTTATGGCCTGGCACATGATTTTCCCGGGCTGTGAGAACATAAAAATTCAATTTAATATGCTCCCCTAAGAACTTCGTGGACTCCCCTCCCATCTCCCTCCCCGCCTTCTGATTTGGCTGGAAAGCGTTTTGTCGTTGGCCAGCATTCAATGAAGTTCAGTTTATTATGGTGGCCCATATGCAATCAAACCCGGTTATGTCAGTGCAACCAAATTTGTCGTGGGTGTTTGTTTGTGGCATCGTTTTGTCCATAATTATAGTTGCATCGATTCCAATCCGAAAACAGCATAAAATCTCATTCGAATTGCTACACTTTATGTTGCATACTTTTTGAAAACTGACCGAATGCATTCCAATGGTTTGTAAACATCGTGTAAAAACAACTTTAGCTAAATCTTATTCAATTCTTAGTGCTGAAATATAATAAAATGTAAATTTAATTTAGGGTTACTTTAAAGAAACGTAATCGAACTTTTTGTTTTAAATATACAGAAAGTGTCAAGTGTTCCCGGAACTTCATGCGTTAAGCAATCAATGAAAACTGTTATAAACCAAATTCCTTACTGCTTATATGCATTGCATATTGAGCCCAGCACATATCGGTTTTGGCCAAGTGCCAGGACATAACGCTCTCAATGCCATTATAAGCAATTTATGATCCCACCGTCCGAGCGCCCAGACGTCCAAGCGTCCAAATGTCCGAAAGTGGCCAAGTAAATTGGCCCGTTCGCTGGCTCCGATAATCTGCGAAGATCTTTTGCCTAAGTGGATCTCTAGTTGGATGGCTGGTGGACTCAGCACGTCAAGTTTAGAAAAATGAGCTTGTTAACGCTCCATGATGAGCCCAGTTAGTGTCTAACCCGGAGCCAGATCGATTCGCTCCGATCGTTCGCAGATGGAGATGGATGTGAATATGCCCATCCATAGGCCCATCCCATAGGATACCATTCGAACGATCAAATCCGATCCCATCCGACCCAATCAGACTGGAGACTCATCATTAGGGCCCTGTGTAAAATTACAACACGATAACACGTAATCATTAGCGTTGCTCCGGGACGGTGTGAGCAAACAATTTTAGGGGCCACGCAGATCCGAAGCCAGTCCCTGAAGCCCCCCACCTCCGTTCCATTGGCCGTTTCATTATCAAACTGGCCAAAGAACATAATTTGACTAAGGCCAAACATTTGGCAACAGCAACAGTAATAGCCACAGCAATGCGAGGGCCAATTTGCAGTTCTCGACGAACTGCCAGTGGTAGTCCGTCTATCGATCACGTTTCGAACTGAAAGGCACGACCATGACGACCGACAAGTCGACTCTGCACAGTGGCTAGGCATACCCTGTAAATATTGTTCTTGATTCTTTTTTCGTATATTTTAACACTCTTAAAAAATCTCAGCCATTTGTGTATCCTTATTAGAGGTTTACGCATGCAAATAACAAAACTAAAAATCATTCAATAATAAATTGAATGTTATAAAAGAAGTTATAAAATATTCATGATACGTTTTTCACAGGTTACATTAGGTTAGTTTAATTATTTTCTAGTTGTGTTTATATTTAAAACGTAGACAAAAACCCATTTTTAAAGATACTCTGTATAATTGGAAATATTTTGTACATTAATGTTAATATCTGTCTACATAACTTCAACTTCTTGTTTCTCTCTTTGTTTCTTTTCATTAAAATATGTTTCTTATATGTATATATTCTTATATTTTAGAACTTTGCATATATGTTATATGTATATGGATATATTTAATATGCATAATTTTAAAGTTTTAATTTTAAATTTTAAAAACTCCTTAACCACAGTGCGGTGCGTCTTCGTGGATAATGCGGCGCTTTGCGGTTGCAGTTGCAAAGTTTGTCCAAGACGCCAATGCGAGTTGGAGATGGCGGGGTGGTGCGGGGGCTGGCTGACAATTTAGAACTTTTATGCAATTAATTGCAACAGTTTTGTGGCAGGAATGTGCCCCGAGGGCCCCACCTCCCCACCTCCCCGGCTCCTCGTTTCGAGCCATTCTGAGCTATTCTGCCATTCTGAACCGTTGCTGCTGCCGTTCTAACCACTTTTGGGCCGTTAATTTAAAAATTGTGCTCACGTTCCTGCAATTTGCGGACCACCCACATGCAAATCCGCCGACGAAGCACTATATATCTTCTCGATCCTTCTCGGGGGGCTTTATTCGCAGAAAATTAGCAGCCCGACAGAGAGTGAGCGCAATGCAATTTGCAACGAGCATTTGATTTGATTTGATTTGATTCCAGTTGAGTTGAGTTTCTAAGAGTCTGAGTTTCCGAGTTTCGCAGTTTGCATTGGGTCCGCTGTTTGTCTAATTTGACACTTGGGGCTGTTGTGCAATTGGCCTTATACGAGTAAGTAGGTGGGTAGAACGTAGCCAGCATTATGTGGGTGGGTGCGGGGCTTTGTTAGCTTTCCGTACTCAAAGATTGCCTCTTGCAATGGGTGCTAATGCTGGGTTTTGTCTCGAATTGGCCATCTTGTGTGTATGATTGAATCAACTTGCTGGCGGAATTATGAGTGGCTTGATCTGCGATTGCTGGCTGAAGAGCTTGTTAGCTAAAATGCCAAATGGATGATTATTTTTAATGAGCGCATTGCAATAATGGTAAGCGGTAAGTAATCAAGTTCTGCATGGCTCTTTATAAGTTGAAAGTTGATAGCTGACATGATTGCTGAAGTATATTAATAAAACCTATTGAAAACGATGTTTAATTTTATATTTATATTTTTATATTTTTATTTATATTTTTTATATGAACGTTTTAAGAAACGAAATGAAAATGGATTGAAGGATTCCATTGCGAATGAAACTGCCTGACAAATTAGCCAGAGAACGAGTTAGGTGCCAGTCCAGAAACCAAAAACGCCGGAGTCGGATTCAAATTCAGCATCAGCATCAGAATCGGAATCTGAATCAGATCCCGAGTCGAGTCAAAGTCACAGTCGCAGTCAGAAAAGCGACAACAGCAACACGAACAACATTTACGATTGGCGGCTGGGCTAGGCTTCCTTGTATGGCCTGTCACAGCTAGTCCAAGTCCAAGTCCAAATCCAAGTCCAAGTCCATATCCAAGTCCAAGTCAAAGCCGAAGGAGTCGGGGCCTTGGAGAGTCTCCTGGTTGAGTTGGCCAGTCTGGGCCAGGCACTCCAGTCCGAGTCAATATATATTCCGAAAGGAATTCCGCAAATAATTGCAGAGCGGCCAAAACTTATGGCGATTGTGTGGCCGCTCGGCTAAGCGAGGCTCACTGAAAGAAAATATTTGATCCCAATAAAGGCTTAATGAAATACGATGAGAAATGCGACGAACTCTTAGCTTGCATGTAATATGTGTTTATTTATAATTGTGAATAATATTCAATTTACATTTAAACCATCCATGCTCATCTTGACAAATGTTTTATATATCATCCTGCTTCTAAAACTTCGCACTCTTTTTTCTCAGTGCCGAGTGGCCTGTCCAGCGGGCGGTTCACGTCGCATACATCACGTGCAGCCAGCAGCCGCGAACAAAAACAAAGCTGGCAAAAGGAGCATAAAAACGGCAAACATTTCGAATGCAAATAAAAAGTCGCGCCAATAAACTAGACTTCGCGACGGCGGCGCAGACTCAGACAATGGCAATGCAACTGGGATGGAAACTGGCATGGAAACTGGGATGGAAACAGGGACTGAGGAGAGACAGTGGGACCTGGCCACCGACCCTGCAAATCCGCGACGTCATGATGTCTCGCTGGGATTTGGATTTCAGCCGGATCGCGCCCCACCCGCCCCCGCCGTCTTGCAGATCGCAAAATTGCATACAAATCGCTTGTTTGGTAAATTTAACATAAGCGCGTCAGTAGCGCCTCTGGTCAGTGTCCGTGTCCGTTCCTTGGGTCCATGTGGCTCCTCGAGGCGAGTTTGGAATAATTTAGGGAGGCCAAGTGGCGGCCACAGGCGAAACAATCAGCCGACGGCACAGTGGTTCCAAAACTGGGTGACTGTGTAACAATAACTATGAATTATCATATTAACAACACTTGAGTTTGGTGAAATTATAACAGATGGAAAATTTGATTAGGTGTGGATGGAACTAATCTAATGCTTTATTCTTCAAATGCTAATGTACATAAAAATTATAATATATATTTCATTTCCCCTTTATTTTTCAGACTTTAAAGAAACCCTCTGAATGGTTACCTTCTAAGAATGCATTACCTTCAAATAAATGGTATTATGTTTGTCTGGCTTGATACCACAGTTCAGTGGGTCTGGGGCTTATCTTGTTAGGACGGGCTGACTGGATGACTGGGTGACTGGGAGACTGGGAGACTGGCTGACTGGTGACTGGCCGCTCCTGTCCTGTCGTGTAGGCATCATGTAAAACGCATTCACTCGACCCCCTCGCCTACGCCACTGTCCCTGCTCGAATATGCGACGCATCCACGTCGCCGCGCCTGTTGATCAGTGTCGTTGTTGTCTTGTATGTTGCTGTTGTTGTTGCTGTTGCAGTTGCAGTTGCTGATGTGGCTGATGTTGCGGACTTGCTGTCGTGTTGTTGCTGTTGCTGTTGCCGCCGTCCATTTGAGTCAGGCGTTTGGGCGCTGCAATTTGTTTGAGTTACGGCGCTTGTAAGCACACTTTAAGGATCCATTGTATTCCAATCAATAAGCCGGGCATGACAATGAGACAGGGACACAGACCCGGGTTCGCAACTCCTCAACTCCGCAACTTCGCAACTCCCATTCCCATTGAATGTCGCAAATGTGCGTCTTTCTCTTTCGATTGGAGCGCCATTGTCGCCGCCTTTTGGGTCCTTTGGGTCCTTTGGGTGTTTGGCGAGCACCTCGAATTTGGCATTCCTTCACCGGGAGTATTTCAGATTCGCCGGACTCGAAGGGGAATACATTTATAGGATTGGTGGTGCTTACATTTCTTGCACTCAAGGCTACTAAACATTTTTATTTACATTTAACATTAAAGCTGTATACTTTAAAAGTAAATATTTCCTTGAAGCTTTAGGCGTTTTATAAAAATACAAAAAAAAACCTATGCCTATACCTATTATCCCCCCATGAACTAATCCAAAGATAATACTCCACTTATCCATTTGCAATTCTAATGCGTTGATGTGATAGTCGCATCGACTTCCTTGATCGATTCAGTGATTAACTGGATTTGCATTTCCCAGATACCCGTATAGCCAGATACCAGAGCATTAGCAACACCTTTGTGGCAGCTCCAATTGCCACCTCAGCAATCACTCTTGGCCCGGCCAATTGACTTCCAATTAAATGTGTCAAACGACATAGACCGTTAACACGCCAAGTCTGGCATTGAGACCACTAGCTGCTCTGATCTGGTAAAGGAATATCGGATGGTTCTTGGCCTGAATTTCATTAGCATATCATACGAGCGGAGCTGCAGAAGGAAGCTCTTCAACAAAGACTACAATCAAAGCCAAATTTATGTGCAGCTACCAGAGTTTTCCATGAACACTCCGCGAAATTTGTGTGCAATGGGAGAAATTACAGTCCCTAAAAGGAAAACCTGTTTTTAGTCACTTTAAAGCACTTAAAGATAGTTAAATAATTTAAGGTTAAGAATATTCAAACAAAATATTATTCTGAATATTATTTAGAATGCATTTTTGGCGGTGCATCAGTGCAGTTGAATGGATTAACGAGGATTAGTAGCCTTGGCAACCGCGCACAATTGGCCATCTCTGCCTGGCTGAAGAACTGACGAACTGGCAAACTGACCGAATGCCAGACTGACTGCCTGACTGAATGGCTAAATGACTGAATGACGAACGGACGAATATCCGTGGAGGAGCTGAGCTCAGCTCAACCTCAACTGCAGCTGATGGCATTTACGATAAATTTACGCAAGTCATTTGACAACGCTGCAACTGCAGCATCATTATGCAGCCGACGGCCAGGCTCAAATATGCACAAATATGCAAAGCAGCTACTGATGATTGTCGAAAGTTGTTAGCACAAGAGCAACAGCAAATGCAGCAGCAACAACAGCGACAACAACAACAACGGCAGCAAAGAGGGCTGCAAAACAAACAAAATGTCGCACATTAAGCGGCTGAACATATCTCAAATGTCACGTATACGTCATGTCGGCCGCTCTGCTGACGAGGCAGCGGCAATTAATTAATCCTGCACTCCGCGGCCAACTCACTTGGCCCGGCTAACTAACTAGACAGCGACTAGCAGGTTGCAGGCTTCGAGTTGCACGTTGCCTATTGCCTATTGCCGGGTCCAGGGCTCGAGCACACATCTTCATTCAGAGCCCGGCAGTTGGGCTCATTCATGACTCCTCGGCTGGCATATTAAATCGTGTCTAGGAACAGGTGAAGATGTTCACATAAATTACCACCTCTTCATTAGCCGGGCTTACTGGGAGCCCAGAACAGTGGGCTTAAGGCTGTGTGCTTTCTGAAAAGGAATTTGTTATTGTTAATAAATTTCTATTAAGTTTATACTCATGATAAAAAAGTATATACATAAATTCACGTTTTTGTAATAAATTTGTAGTTCCTATTTTGTTGCAGAAACAGATAATAATTTAATTTATTTAAAATACAAAAATAAGAAATCTATAGTAATGCCATGATCCTTGGCCACCGTGCGGCTTTCTGAGCGGGCTTAATGGAATTTAATTTCTTGTTAGCCACAGCTAACTGCAACTGCATCGCGATAAGACCTGCGTGCCTGACCCCATAAGCCGGGATCCCCGAGTGGAGTAGGAGCTGGAGCTGGAGCTGGAACCATCGAGCCAGCTCGTTTCCTGTGACACAGTTCTGGCAATTAGTCATGGGAATCACGTATACGCCCTGCGTGTCTGGCAGCCATTTTATGGCAAAAGGCCTCAACGTCAACGCTGGGCTTTTGTAATTTTAATTACTTCCCCTTGATGGCTGGCTGAGTTATTGGCCAGTGGGAGTGGGAGGTGCAGTGAGAGTGGGAGTGGGTGTAAGGAAGTCGCTGAAGGACCTGCTCCTACGAAGTGACGGCTCGCCAGATTGTTTTACAACATAATTAAGCAGCATTGTTGTTGGCGTCGGCGCGAATTATGAAGTGCACCCAAGTGCATGTAGTGCGTTGTTGTTCGTCCTTTTTTTCTGCCATTGAGCCCGCGATAGGGGCAAGCATGTTACAAACGTCACTCGCCAACGCCCCTGTCATTGTGCTAACTCAACTCAACTGGCAAGGCAGGAGGTGAGAATCGAGACGACCATGTTGCAACTTTATTTCCATGCCCCGGGCCAGAACAACAACAGGATCAGGGAGAAAAAGAGCAACAGCCAACAGCCTACAGCGACAACTGCAGCAAGTCAACAACAATTCGACACACACTTGCTGGCCACTTGCCATTCTGGCCAAAAGTCCCTATCCCAATCCCAATCCCAATCCCAGTGCCAGCCACTTGGCCACTTGGCGACTGCCTGGTGTGAAAGCGTGTTGCCATCCTCCGATCCAGATTCAGATTCCATTCGGCACTTAAAGCACTGTCCGAAAAAAAAAAATTCACAAAAAATAAATATGCTGTAAAAGTTTGATTAAAATATGACAACTGAATAAAATTAGAATAGAATACAGATTTATTTATTAATGATTGAAAAATGTATTCCATTTTAATACTACTAATTTTTTATACAAATAATCTAGAATATTTGTAAGATAACAGAACCCTTAATTTCTTGAAGTGAATCCAATTCGCATGCATTTGGAGATGGGTCTGGAGTTTGGGCCTGGTTTTGGGGTCCGTCTGAATTCCGTCCGTCTGCTAAAGCGTTCAGCATCGATTCGTTATGATTGCATGTTAAATGGCTCCCGCTGAGTTATTACGAGACAAAATCCTTATTTATCGCTTTCTGATTTATTTGTAAACGATTTTCATGCCCATCGCCCATGGACGTGGACGTGGATGTGAATGTGGATGTAGTTGTGGATGTGGATGGAGATGGGGATGTGGATGTGGCCCAAGATGAGGATGAGGATGGCCAACAGGACCTGCAGTTGGACTTCGACTGGCATCTTGATGGGCTGGCCAGGTTGTTTGCTCAGCAGAATCTCAGTTGGCTCTTGCCAGTTTTTTACTGTTTTCAACGCCTTGTTTTACGGCCAGCAAAGGGTTCTCGCTGCTCTTCTCCTTCGCTCCTTCGCTCCTCCGCTCCTCGCACTTTTATTACTTCTTGTGTGCGTTTCTTATCTCTCTGGAAATTGTTGCTGCTTACTTAATTTTGACATATTTATTTTTATTATGTGCTGGATACTGGCGGTGGGAGTTGGTTCCTCCTCTCCCCATTATTCCTCCTAATCCTCTGCAACCCACACTCGAGATCAAGTGGGACTGTGGGGGTCGACTGGGGGTCAGTTTGGTTATTTGGTTTGCTGGCGAGGGAAGCGTTCATTCTTTATTTCTGTAATTTAACCAATCTATGCGGGAAATTCATAAAACTCCCTTCAAGCTTTAGAGACAGGTGCCTATTCAATGCAATTTATTGTACGGTTGTTCGATAGTTGCTGTTTTCAGTTGCTTACACATTTTTTCTTCATCACTCAAACACTTCCCTCAAATATTTGCCAAGCTGACACAAGTGTCTCTGATCTTAACTTTGGCATTCCATAAAACAGTGTCACTCAATTGGCCAATTTCTTGGCACTTTCAGTTCGCCGGACTTCAAGACACCAGGACCCCAGTCCGATTTCTCAGTTATGCCCGAAGAATGCAGAAGACAAAAAAATGACCAAAGACAGAGAAATGGTCGACGCCTTCTGTTAACAACCGAAACGAAAGAGCCGAACATGGCTTATTAAAACGCAAAACGGCTTTTTACGATGGCAATAAATTGGTGCCGGGTATGGAACTGATTCCGAACCCGAAGCGGTTTTGCGCAGCGGAATCAGGGAGTCGAGTAGTCGCCAAGTCGAGTAGTCGATGGTGCTGGACATCACGGGGGTATGCAAAGCCAAGAAGGAGCTGCAGGCAGGCTTCCAGCGTCAGAGAGGCCAGCGTTTATGGCTTAAATTAATAAAATAAGCTTTGTCAGACAATTTACAACGCGTCTTCAGCGAGCAGATTACGAGCACGCGGACACGATCCAACTGCCAGCAAGAAAGCACAGAGCGAAAAGCATGCTGGCAAAAAGCAAAAGCAGCTCATCAGCAGCGAACTAAGAACAAACAAGCACTCGGCAGCAGCGAAAGCAGCAAAAATCAGCGGGGATACTAACAAGATAGAAAGTTAAGTTAAGTTATGCAAACCGAACTATTAAATACTCTTCCATATACATATCCTACTAAATTAGCCACCATGCTAGTGTAATTTTAGATTTTAAACTTAGTACGTAAATAAAATAATTAAATAATTTATTGAATTGAATCCAAGTGGCTTAAACCTAAATGTTTCCCCCCTATATACAATGTAAACACAGTAATTATAAGTGTTGAATCTTGAAGCATCTTTCTCTTTAAAGGGTATCAAAACGAAGAGCAAAGCCAAGCGCGACATTGAATGCTGCCTGAGTGTCTGCCTGGACTTTGGTGGCTTGGAGGGATCGGAGGACTCTGGAAATGGAGGGGGGGTGTCGGGAGAGTTGCGGTGTTTGTTCGTTAATTAGTGAACATATTTCGTATAATCGGTGTCATATTAGTTATAAATTGGATAAAAGCGCAAAACGACAACTTAATTAATTTTAAATTCCAATTTATAAACAAGAAATGCAAAAGTGTGTTGCTGTTGCGATTGCTTTGCTTTGCTTTGCTGGTGATGGTGATGATGGTGATGATGATGATGATGGTGCGGCATTGATAACGATTATGGAAGTACCCAAAGCAGGATCCAGTCGTGTTTGCTAATCATGTCCGAGGCATAGAACTAAGCCGATCCCCCGATACCATCCATCGTTACTGCTGCATTCCTGCCACAGCTTCATTTAAATTTCTCTCCTCCTGCGCTGTTGGCCATCCCTTTTTGGCCAGTTCCGAGAATCCGCGAAACCGGCTCGCTGGGCCCACAATATTCGATTAGGAGGCCGTGTCTGCCTCCGCCGTTGATATATTGCCAACGATCATCAGCGATCATCATTTTGTTTTGAGCAGATTGCATTTCGTTCGCTGGGAACAGAGGAGTCGGCACAACTGGCCAACTGCCAACTGGGGAAATGGGGAACTGGCGACCTGGAGAGGATGCCGCGAAATTACCTTATAACTTAATTCATTAATAAATTTATGAATTGACCGTTGTAAATTGCCGTCGAAATTTATGGGACTCAGTTCTCTGTCATTGGAATGGTTTATTTGACCAGGTCTTGGCTTAGCCCAGCTTCCAGTGCATGAAAATGAATAATTTAATAAATTGCATTTCAATTCAAGAAAGTATAAAAATATAAAGTATAAGAGAAATATACTATTTATTACATCATAACGAGTCATCGTGGTATGCATTGGAAAATTATTAATTATTTAATTCTAGTGCAATTTATTAAGGAGTACACATGTTTTTCTTCCGTGTAACTTCAAATGTCACACGCCTCCTCAAATGCCCCGTAATTAATGTGCTATTTCGATTTAGAGGCGAATAGCCTAATATATTTTGATAAATTTCAATTATTAAGCCATCGAACAAAGAATGCTTTCTAAATGAATCCCAATACTGTTTATTCACCTCGTTCATGAATGAATACGAGTTTCACTTCCTTCTCGGGTATATTACCAAGTCAGCCTTCATAGGGGACAAAACGACAAAATAACACAGTGTAAAGACACATTGCCATCCGCTGAGCGCTTTTAAAATATTTTCCAAGCCGTTGGGGATATCAATCAATATTTAGGTTTTTTTTTGGTTGGGAGAAAAGAAAAAGGAAATAATAATACAGAGGGCAGGGGAATGAGCAGCAGTGTCACCTGTGACAAGGGTTTGGATGAATGAAATGAGCTTTGTTGTCTCAGGCCGATCACTGATTAATGCGATGATATCGGGAGATTATTATTCCAAAAATATGTAAGCCAATACATTCACAAATTGTGCAAAATTGGGTGGTGAAATAAAATGGCCAGATAATAAAGTGTATAAAATACCTATAATATCTATAAATTGCAATAGTTTCTAAATTAGTTTTGATCACATTAAGCCACATTATTTATCATTTTTAAAATGTAAACACATAAGAATTATATAAATTATATATATATTAAAAAATATAAAATTTTTCAATCTCTGCAGCATGGCTTACCCGCTCCCTTCGCCTTCATCCTCGGTTTTTTTTGATAAAGTGAAGACTCGAAGCGCTGACAGCTCCGGATTCTCAGCATCCAGCTTGCCGCATTAATTTTGCTAATCCTGCCCGAGACGATGATGATGGGGCTGACGATGATGATGGGAGAACATGAAGACAGGAGGACAGGGGGAGTGGAGATAAAGACCGGGACAGGTCAGCAGCAACAGAATCAGTGGCCATGCCGACTGATTTTATATGGTTATAATTCTTGCTTTTGACAGCAACAAGCCTCGTTTGTCGTTCCTCAGAGTGTTGGACCTGAACAGCCCCATCCCCATCCCTATCCCCATTCCCATTCCCATCGCCATTCCCCATTCCCAATTCCGATCCCGATCTTGATCCTGATGCGCATCCCATTCCCAAGGAATGTCAAATTAACACACAATGCGCCAGCTAATACATTAAACAATATGGGGGAACAGGAGATATTGCTAAGCCGCCGTAGCTGCGATTTCCCAGAAGTTATAGACACACGGAAATTTGTTTGCGGTTCGATCGTAAATTATATCAATCTTGTAAGTAGCTGCCAACATTTGAGAACAATTCTGTTAATCACTTAATTTATGCAAGTGCTACAAATCGCAACCTTGTTGCACCAGCGAGGGGCTTATCCATTTTGCCAAATTAAGCGGACCGAACTGAGCTGAACAGAACGGTGGGTTAATAAACGATCATTTAATAAGCGTTTTAATGCCAAATTTACGATCGTTTTATTTGCATAAATTACCAAAGTTGCCAACTGTATGCACATTAATTTCGCAACCAAATTGCCAATAAAATGTTATTTATGTTGCTAAGCGAAAATACAACAGGCAGTCCCGCCAAATTCCTTCAACGCGCCCGAAAGATCCGCTCAAAGGGAGTATGACTATATAGAGGCATATCCGCATATATGGACAATCAGCTGGAGTCAAAGGTAGTAAAGTTTATGGCTTTCGGTTGGCATTTTGTTGGCTTACCTTATTTCCACGTCGCATATGCGAATTTCGCCCTAATAGAGTCATAAAATGTTGCATTCGGGGGGCCGGCAATCGATGTGATTGTGTTGACTAACGACCTCAGCCAAATCAAACCTAACTCACGAACTATATTGCCCCGATATGCAGTATCTGTGTAGCGCCATCGTGATCGGTCATATTTGAGGAGTTGGTCTATATATACACATGGCTTTTAGTTCAGTTTGATAGTTGCTAAGTTATTTTGATCTAGAACAACGCAAAAAATGTTGGTGGTTTTCAAGCGAGCTCGTGTCTCAAGGATCTTTGTCATTACCGTAAGTTTTTTATCGATACAGGTTTAGTAATATTTAATAGGGTTTAATAACATTCTTTTATTTCAGATCCTGATTCTACAAATAATACAAACATCTAAAGCAGCGGGGCTCTTTGATTCTTTGACTGGAACGACGGGGTCCACATGTTTAAATAACTCCCTTTTGTCGAGTTTATCGAGCGCACTATCAAGTCTTTCATCAGGAGACTTTAATCTGTTGAAAATGTTGAACCCCGCCCTATATAACGTGCTTAAACTTTTAACACCACTTTTAACGGCTTTTAGCGGGTAGATCTTGTAAATTTGCGTGCAGCTGGATAAATAAATCAAATTGGGCAATTACTTATTGCAACTCATCGGTAGTTCGGCCATGGAACTCGGGTATCCTGGTGACCATCATTTCGGTCATGTCAAAGCACTCCAACGCTTTGCAGAAGTCTGCGAATAGTATTTGATTTGAGTCCGAGTAATCCATTTCCTTCATCATGGAATCCACAATGCGCATGATTTGTACGTGATCCAATAGATTTGAAAACAACTTGTGCACAACTATGACTAGGTCATACCTGGTGATACGACCGTCTTTGTTGTGATCGTACATGTTAAAAATTACTAAAAAAAGAAGCAAAAGTTATCAACTTGAAGGATATCGCAGTCAGTAATATGTTTCCTAAATTGCTCAGAAGCCAAAACATCATTCACAGCATTTGATCGTGGATATTGGTGAACTTACACTTTAATTTCTTGTCCATCATGGCATTCTTCAGCTCATTGGAGGTCTTAAGAGAATGGGCCTGAAAGGTGCTCAGAAACATAGCGAAATCCAAAAAGGTAATTTTCACTTTATCCCCGAACATGGAGTTCAGTATGGTGGGCAGTAAGGGGTTCAGTTGCAGAAGGCCAGAATAGAAGTTGTACTTGTGCAGGTGACTTGGAGGTTCTTTGCCTCCTCCTGAAAACTGGTAGAATCGAATATACAGATACTTGATCTGACTGCGACTCACTGGGGAGTGCTATGATATCAAAATTCAAGACTACCATTGCTCCATGACCTCTTACGTGCTGTATTCTTCTTGAGGGTGTTCATAATGTCCTGTGGAACTGAGGGATAGGAGGCGGCCTTCCTCAGGCACAGACATCCCATTCTGCAGGGGCTTCCAATTAAAACAGATTTCTTAAAATTACAGTACTTCAAAATTTCCACTGACAGCATTTACTAAGAAGCACATACATGAGGCACTTGCTACCTAATTTTCCATTTCCCATTTTTTTTGTTTTTGATAAACGCCGTTCAAGATCAGTTAAGATTAGAGTCTAGACCTCATTTTATGCGTTAGTTGTCTTTTACGATCGTGTACACCTATAAAAAAGAGATCTCCAAAGACAAGAAGCTGCGACAAGTGACATTCTGTGCGCAAGAAGTCGGGCACTCATAAAGCATATTACTTCATTAAACACGGAAATTAAACCGAATTCTGCGTCTCATTCTGGTTTGAAGTCAGCTTTTGTTGAGGCCGACTTTAATGAGGGTTTATTTGGTTTTCTTTACAGTTCATAAAGTCTTTTCCGATTCCAAAAAATCATGTTAAATGGTACATGAAATGCGTATCTTCCTAGCTTTTCCAGATTAGTAAATGTAGTTTTTAAAATATATCCTCTTACTTCAAAATCACTGGCAAATCGGCTGGCAAATTTTCGTGAACCCAATAGACGAATTGTTACATGTTTTAGGCGGCCCTAGAACTTCAACCGCTGTGTGGTCCGCATGCCGAGGGTCACGTCACAAATGGTCGCATATCTGGTGGCCAATTTGCGGCAGAAATGTGTGCCACATGACAAGCAATTAAGCGCGGACTGCGACAAAGTACGTGCCCAAGTTGGGGGTTTAGTGAACCCGGTCGCGAAAGCGATAAATTTATGACAAATTTTCAAAAGAAATGGTCTGGTCAGACTGCGTGTGGTTCAGATATCGCCGTGGCTGTGGTGGTATTCCTGGTGTTTCTGCTGGCTGTTCTCCACCGCGAATTTCGACGTGGCGGCACTTAACACCACGCATCATTTTAATTATTTATTTGGCCATTAAACAGTCGAAGCTGGGAGGGGTGGGTTCGGGGGCGAACTGGCCAACTTTCGGCACAGTTTTCGTTAGCTGGCGGTTCGAAATCGTTAAATTTAACAAATTGCCAGCGATTTTTATCGCGCTCCAAGCCCACAGCCGACCAACCCAAGCCCAAACCAACCCGTTCAGACTCTTTCCTGTCCTGTTTGGCCCTGCCCATAGATTGTTTTCCTTATACTCACTCGTGCTTTTCTGAACTGGCGAATTTATTTATGACCAAAGGCCGAGAGATACAGTATTTTTAGTTTCAGTTTTCGGTTTCGACCATAACGCATAATTGGCCCAAGAGTTATGAGTGAGGGAGATGACTCAGGTACTCGAAACTTTTCCCTAATTAAGTTGAATGAAATCGTCCAAAGGTACAGAATCCGCTGCTTCACTTTATGTGGTCGTTAAATTGTTGATGTTCGTCTTATCACTCACTTGATCGCAAAGAACCATTTCTATCTTATTCTCAACAAACGGAACCAAACAACCCCATCCCGAAAGATAAGGTATTTACTATCCCTGGCGAAGTGTCATCTCTGGTGGCGTGTTCGTTGCCTAAGTCTTTCGTTTGGTTGAGGTTCGTTGCCTAAGTCTTATGCGAGCATTAGTACGTACTTGTTTAACTAATCGTATGCAAACTAATTAGTGAACAAAAAATGAAATTAAATCGCATAAAACGACTTAATTATTATTGCAAAAATATATTTGGAGCTCGAAAAGAGCCAACTAATTGGCCCGCTACAACAATTCTCACCACAGGCCAGTCACGCAGCAACAAGAACAACGGCCACTGCAAACATGTTAACTGAAAATAACCTGTAATTATAATAATTATCTGTAAATTATATGGCTCACTTACAATTGCACACGGATTCATGCGCTTGTCATAAAAATCCGAAGCGGAGTTTTGAGTTAACGTTGCCTTTTAATCTTGCTCGAGTTTCATTCCAGCGATCGCGGTTGGCAGTTAGCGGTTGCAATAGTTTACGGCTGTAAGCTACTGCTAGACATTCAGGCTGTGTACACTGCGAGAAAATTTGATAAAGGATAAGAAATTATTTGAAGATATATTTATTGATACGCGCTAAACAGAAATCTAGTTATGTTTTTAAATTTCTTAGCAATAAGAACTACTTATACACTTGGTATTCATTTAGTTATATTTTTTTTTTATTATTATTATTTCTTTGAATGTATATTTTTTTTATGTATTTCAGCTAACGCTTTTCGTGGCTGTTGCAGTTTTTACCGGCAGACTTCAGAAACGTGATCATAGCCTCCATTTAGACGAAAATTAAATCAAATTTCATTGGCATGTGTGAAACTGTCGCGCACTCGCATAATTTGTGGCTGTTGTGTGTATTTTTTTGTATTATTTTTTAGCTTCATCCGGTTAAGTGTCTCTTGTTGTTGCTGCAGTTGGTGTGTACTGGCTTGGTTCTTCGTAATTGAAACGAGTTTGCCACAAGTGAACATGTTTTTTGTGTTTTTTTGGGGTAATTCACTGTCAGATGTTTCGCAGTTGAGTGTCGGTTATAAAGTAATTAGCCTCAATTTAATGTTTATACTTTGTTGATTATGATTATGTTAATTATACGACTTTATGTGACGGTGAAAACAGGGAAATATTCCGACCGATTCCGGTTGCCCTGTCATCATCATCATTATCATTATGATCATTACGAATGTCGCGGCTGACATTGATGAACTCGAAAGTGTGACAAGCCGGCGAATTGCTTAATGTCTGGGTAATATGGAAACTTTTCTGCCTTGAGGAGCATAAACCTCCCGGTGGGTGCTTCCTGCTAGTTTGTTGCCTCAGTCTTTCGTTTGGTCGTTCGTTCGTTCGCTCGCTCGCTAGGCCTAATGGCGTTCTATTAAAAACCACTTTTATTAATTAAGCAAAACAACTTAATTCCCATGTAAAGCGCTGCATCAGCATCACATCATGGGCAGCTGCTCAGGCTAATTGCGCCGAGGCAAGGCATCTGCATCTGGGATCCCGATCCCGCTCCCCACCCCAAACTCGATCTCATTCCCGATCCCCACAGACACCTGAACAGTTTGCAACGAAAACACGATAAATGGGTTTAATAATGGCGGCAATTAAATGGATACACCGATACACCGCGTTCTCTACACATTTTGTGAAGATGGAGCCCGATCCCGATCCCGATCCCGGGCAGCATCTCAATTACCGCTGCTCTGCATGGCGCTTCACGGTTGAGAAATTCGACGCCACTTTCAAAAACGCATCACTCAAATGCTCATCTGCTTCTCATCCACGCGTATGCATTCTGCTGCTCTTTCTCGGCCGAGGCGTTGAATCTCCTCTTTTTCGATGCTCATGTCAGCCAACTCATCGGCGATTTATTAAAACTCATCAATACTCATCAAAGGCAAAAACAAAGCAAACACGAGGGACTTCAAACTGCGATTCGATTTTTCAAAAAGAGAAAACCCCAAATAAGTAACAAAGAAACGGAGACAGAATGCCTGCGGTTAATTTGGCGCAGCCACAGAAATTGAAATAGATTTGTATGTATTTCGATTATTAACGGCTACAAGTTTGAGCGAATGTGTTCTGTATTCATAATATTATATTATATAAAATCGATATAGTTGTGTTATTTGTATTACTTTCATTTCGAGCTTGCCCTTTAAATCAAAAAGAAGGTTTAAATACAATAAGCTCTAGACTCATTTAAACACATTTTGTATATCTCGCTTTCACAATGAATCGTTTTTGCTAAAAGTTATGAAAGTTATTTTAAATCGTTTTTGTTAGAACTGAATATGAGTATCTCGAATCCAAAGCACTAACAGCCATCATTTGTTGAAAAAGCAATACATGGTTTCTCTATAATCCACTGATAATTCGCATATATTCACCATCTTCTACTCTTCTCAGCTCATCTCAGCTGGAGCTGGCAGCTTTTTCACCTTCAGCGCCCGTGATTTGTCTGCATTTTCAGCTCATTTATTTGTAGACACTGGTATTTGAGCCTGTCTGTTTGTTAGGCCCCTCAACCGCCTATCCATTCCATTGTCAGGTTGGAAATGTGTATAAACAAAATGTTTTGCATATGTCGGAGGCACTCGAGGCGCTCGTAGCCATCAATCCCGAGGGCATCAATTTGGGAAATGCATCACAGTTGGCAGCTCGAACAGCTTGATTAGTTGTACGACCACAGCCGGCACATCCCGGCATCCCAAGTGCATGTCGGCTCATTAGGCTCCTCCACTGATGAGCAACTGGAAATGTGGAGTGGAAATGGAGGGGCGGGGGAGCTGTGAAATCGGTTATCGAATCCGCGTCTCATGTCTGGTGTCTACATCAAAATTAGGTTTTAATAATTGGCTCACATTTATTTGCCGCCTTAATTTGATTGTGCCGTCAAATGTTTTTCATGCAGTCGAATCATCAATTAATCACTGCTCATTGATCGTCTTGTGGTTGTTGGGGGCGTGTTAGCCTTAATGAACCTGGCTAATGCGGAGAGCGATGATGAAATATGAGCAGGGCTGTCTGAGAACCATGCAAAGAGGAGGATTCTAAGGCTGATTGAATAAACTCAGACTTGCTTGTAGGAGCAAAATGAATAGGAGAACAACAGTCTGAAGTTAAAACTTATATGATTTCTTTTTTAATTTATCAATTTAACTCATTTAATGTATAAAAACCCAGCGCATTTCTAAATTTTACTATTATATAGGGTGTTTTTTTTAGAGGTATAGAACTTTAAATTGCAATAAAACAACGATGGATTATTCGATTGACATGAATTTTATTGACATGAAAGATAATCTTGTGGCATTACATTTTAAATATGATTTCTGGCATATGACCGCCACGGCTGGCTCGGATGTAGTCCAATCTGGACGTCCAATTTGCAATGACTTTTTCCAACATTTGGCCGTATATCGGCAATAACACGGCGAATGTTGTCTTCCAAATGGTTTAGCGTTTGTGGCTTATCCGCATAGACCAATGACTTTACATAGCCCCACAAAAAGTAGTCTAGCGGTGTTAAATCACAAGATCTTGGAGGCTTATGAAAAATCGGGAACAACAGCAATCTCGTTTTGGGCCCATTCGACGAATCTACGCCTTGCTTGATGATCGTTTGGTTTCAATTCTTGCACGAGTTGGATTTTGTAAGCACGCATGACGAATTGCCAAACCAAACTGAGAATAAATCACTTGACAGCTGTTAAATCGGTCGCCATCTTGAACAGTAATGCCAACTTAAAGTTCTATACCTCTAAAAAAAACACCCGTTATATTAGTAATAGTAGAGATTCTAAACCTTTTATGCAAAACCAATTAACATTTTTAAAAAATCAATGATCAAACGGCTCATAAAACACCTGGGAATTCTTAGTAAATCCGAAAATTACTTGGTGTCAAATCGCGAGCCTGTTCAATTCGATTAGCCTGCGTTTGCCCAGCACGCGCAGAGCAAACAACAAATGCGAAGTTGGGAAAGGGTATAAAACTTCATTAACAAGTTGCCAAGACTTTGGCAGACCCTTTGTCGCCAGCCAGAGGTACGACACTGAAATTGAAATTGAAAATGTGCCCCGGACGCGGATTCCCGAACTCCAGCCGGGTCGCAATCTGTGTCGCCGGATCAGCGGCAAAAGTGTTTGGATATTTGTTTAATGAAAAGCGAAACGAGATCCTCGAGGAACACCGAACACCGATCAGAGAACCCCCAACCCTTTGGGATCCTCGACGGCATCCTATCGTGCGGCAAATATCAAGTCATTGGCTTTAGTCACACTTAACCCATGGCCAGCCAGCAAGCCAACAAGCCAACAGGCTAAAGTCCCTTATCCCGGCATTTGCTGGGCAATTAATTAAGTTGAGCATTTTTAAATGTGTGTGCTGGCTGAGTCTTGGGCCTGTTACCATTTTAATGCCCGACAACAGAACTACAGAACCACGGAACCAGAGAAGCACAGAAATCAGAAATCAGGGGAAGACTCCGAACAAGTTCTTTAACATGTCTAATTAGTTGTTGTGTTGCTCTGCTGCGTGCGATAAAAAAATGCATGGCACTCATTTAGTGTTTTCTTAAGCTGGGACATAAATTTGCGAGCAGTTAAAAGGCTTTTGCCTGATGGCAATGGCGAATCCAGAATTGCTGAAATCGGCGGCCGCAGATAAACTCATTTGCAAAATGCGGACTTCGTGTTGAGTGCTAACTGAATCTGAAGATTTGCCCTTGAACTGGAAAACAACAAGTTAACATAGTCAAGTACAAATGCATCTGGCCGATAGTCTGAGGTCTGAAATATGGTTTAAGTGGACCAATAACCACAGCTTTAACTTTTCATAATAATTATACATTTAAATTATACAGCTATTTTCTATTTATTGGTGCTGTTTAGGCAAATTTAATATCTTAGTTTCAGAATTGCAAAATCCTTTATAATATTTAGCACAAATTAAATAAATTACGTTTGCCAGGCTAAAAAGATCGAAAATTATAAAAACACTTCCTTATTCCCTACTGTTTGATATAAAATGGTTAAAAGAGTCAAAACTATCTGTATGTGCATCTAAATTAAGACAGAGCTGTCTTATTCTTAATTATTTGTAACTATCAATGAATACATTTGCAATCACCCTGCTACTTCGAGCTCTACCTATAATCACATTATGCTAAATGAAGTTCATTTAGAGCAAATATTGATGCGTTTCTCCTACCATTGAGCAGCTGCTGTCCTCCGGCAGGGAATAAGTCCATTTGATTAGCTCTAGGCTAGAAGTTGGCGTCCGTCTGCACCAGTGTTTGCGCTAATTCGAATTTAATTGTCGGCCAGTCTGGCGGAGTGAGTGCCGGGCACCACAGTCATTGGCGGACATTAACACATGCTGACCAGGGCGCCCAGCTCCCAGCTCCTAGATACCATATACCAGATCCCAGCTCTCTGCTCCTAGGTCCCGAAGCAATGTGTTTGTGTTAAATATTGTGTGCCAGCAGTGGCCACGACTTACCTCATACCTCGCAATCCTCCCCGCTTCTTGCTCCCCGCTCCCCGCTCCCTGATCCCGGCTCCTGGCCAACTGACTGCTTTCTGGAACTTCGTGCCTTGTCTTTTGGCTCTATGTCATTTTAATGGCCGGCGCTGCTGTTGCTTTTTGCCTTTTTGCTCTGGCTGCTGCTGCAAATGACCAATGGCGTTTTCAACTGGTTGCTGCTGCAGCTGTACACACCGCCCCCACCCCCCCCCTGCCCACAGGAGCCCCCCTCTCATCCTCCCCTCCCCTTCTCGACGGCGATCGCCACCCCACAGCAAACGGAACTGCGTGCGAAATTGCGGCAGCGATGCGAATCGCCAGCACTAAAAAAAGTTTTGTTACCAAAAAAGAAATAAATATTATAGCTTGAAAGTATTGTGTTGATATAAATTAATCAATGACCATAAACAATGCCAAGTGGATTCATATTTTTCAGTGTTTTATAACTGTTATGTAAAATGTGCCTAACAATATCTAAAATATATTCCTTACATTTTAACTGCCTAATTAAATTCTCACTGAATTTCGCTGTGTTTTTTTCCTGTGTAGCATGCAGTTTGAGTTGTGGCAGCCGAGACGTCTCAGCTCTTGCCTCCCGGTAGCAGGCAACGCTGACAGGCCGCCGGCTGACGTGCCAACCACTGTCCACTATCCACTGACCATCGACCATCGACCATCGACCATCGACCATCGACCATTGGCCACTGGCTCGATCCGACTCCAACTCGGACTCGTTCCGGCACTCCGCGCCAGCTTTGGGCCTCCGTTTGGGCCAGACTTCTGAATGCGAGGCCAACATGGCAGGCAGATCGTTTTCGGGGTAATTAATCATGCTGCATAAATTAATGTTACCAGAAGTTAATTAACTTAAGTTTATTTGCACGGCTTTTGCTTAGAGGCACACTCATCATTTGCACAGCCATGTTTTTAAAGGGAGGGGTTATAATTAGGACTTGTAAGTAATTCGGCAATATGTTTTGTGAATATTTCACTTAAATGAACATATATCCTGTTATCATTGCTATCATTACCAAGTCACTTTTTCAACACCGCTATGAATGTAAAATATTTTTACGTAAGATAATAGTTTTAAGTACTAGTTAAAGTATAGGCTCTATAACTAATATTTATTTAGTTTTGAAATAACGATACAGTTCAAATTAAAGGTAGTTTTCTAATTTTCCCAAATATCCAACAGATTCAGCTTATAGAAAAATCATAAAATCGTTGCAGGTGTTTTCCAACCCCCTCTAATCCCCACATCTTTTTAGCAACTTGCCAGATTTCCCCTAATGAGCCACTGCACGGAAATGTGTTAATTAACTGGCTCAATGTGGCAGCTGTTGTTGTTTTGATTTGGGCTCAGCATTCACAGTGCAACCTCGCTGAAGTGGACGGGGGACAGGTGTCCAAGCACCCCGCTCCTTTCGTCTTTCCCCTGCTAGAGAAAACCCCCGTAACCATCAGAAATGTGAGGCGACCCCATAATTTAGCCAATTGTCAGCGTCGAAACTTGGCTAACTTCGGTTGCTGGGCCGCACCCATTAATTATTTTAAAGTAGTTGGCCGACGCTGTGTAGCAGTTGCCTTTTCAGGCAGCAGATTTATCGACTGTGCCACAAAAACTTTTAGCATACCCACAACAAACAGCAAACTGCAAACTGCCAACTGCAAACAGCGGGTGGTGACCCCGACTTTCAGGGGGGACTTCAAAAAGGTTTTAATAGCAAATGTCGGCAATTTGTCGGCGGCGACAAAGCGAAATGGCTTTTAAATTGAGCTTCACTCATGTTGGGGGCGTGGCATGCGCCCACATGCACTTATTGATTTTGTTGCAAGGGGCGGTTCTTGATTGGGTCAAAGGTTAATTAGTTAATTGGCTGGTCAGGTGAACCTTAGAAGTGACTTGGCAGGGGAAAGGCAGTGAACTCAGGGGGTGGAGCACTTGGTTTGATGAAGTGGGAGGAATCGGGTGAAAAATGCTTTCAATTTGATGCTTGAGAAATATGGGGCGTATTTATTGGTAGTGATTAATGTGATTTGTCAATAGAGATATTTGTAACCAATGCTGAGTTGCAAAATGAGTCGAAATATATGTATATTGCTAATAACAAATTAATGCAAACTTAGCTAGTATTATAGTTACTGAAAGATGTAATTTATTCTGGTAGCATTTTCCCTTAGAAATGCTTAAGTGATTTCAGATCTTTGCCCAGTTTGCTACGAATTCATAAGCCAAACCTCGCTCAGATTGCCACGCCCTCGGAGAAAAGGGGTTTTGGAAAGAGTTCAGAAATCATCAGAGATTCATGGCTTACACACCCTCTGAACTCGATTCCCAAAAATTAGGGGCCTCCCAGAAAGTAGACCGAAAGCATTTAGCATGTTCCGGCGCCCAATGAGGTTTCCAAAAAAGTCTGTTGATACAAATCACTTGCCATTTGTCTTGGGCCATTAATTTATAAATATAACTTAGGCAGATTCTATAAACAAAAGCACGGAAAGAAACGAAATAGCAGAGAGACAAGGTTTGCGTGTACTTTGTGGGCGTGACAGCGGAGTGCGCCAAATGGGCGCTCATTAATTTCCACAAAATGAGAGGATTTTCAACAAAAACCACAAAAAAAAAGAGCAGGGAATGCATTAAATTGAATTTGTTGCCGTTTTTTCGTGCCTAATTAATGGTAATTTTCATCAGGGCAGCCACATAAATTTTCCACTCCGACAAATCCACCATTATACGAAATTAACAAATCATTTGTGTGGCAATCTGTCATAGATTTTCCACGAGCGTAGTTTCTACTTCCTTTATTTGCAGGAAAGCCTTTACAATGGATAGTCCCATTGTTTTCCCTGATAGTTGCCGTGCAATTTCCACGTTCAGTTAATTGGCAATTTATTAAAGTGTTCAATTAAGAGAGTCAATTAAAAGCGCTTCGTTCAAGTGTCGTAACGAATTTGTATTACTCTATAGCTTCTTAAACACGCTTAACCACTTCTTTGCTAGATTTTACGTTTTAAATAAACTAGTGTGTTTGAGTAATTATTAAAAGCAGTGCCTCGGGGCATCCATTGCATATATAGTACAAATGTAAATGTGTGTTGAAATATGTTTGTTGACTTTTCGCAGACGCGATCATTAAATTGCAATTATGTAATGGCAAACTGGCAGTTTGAGGCGTCGTCAGCGTGCTGCTGTGCATTTCCAATTAAAAAAGCATTAAAAACGTGGCTGCAGGAGCTGCGAGGGAATTGCATTTGGAATCGAAACGGACAGCACCCATGCTCACCTGCCAGAGGAGATTCGCATTCCCATTCGCATTCGCATTGGCAATGGCATTGGCAATCCTCTATTCCAATTCGCGATCGGCAGATGGAGATCCTCTGATGCCTTCGATCGTGCCTTAGTTCCAGTCGATCAGGGTGTTATTTATGGCGGCGAGAAAATTAACTTTTCCTGCTGGCTGACATGGAAACCAATTTGCCAATTGACGCCTCCACCTCCGGCTGGCATCTGTGGCTCGTTGGCTCTTGGGCTCTTTGGTTTTGGCCCAGTCTTCGCTACTCTGGCCCTGGCCCAGTCGCAGTCCAAGTTCCACTCCCGATCCCCCAGTCTTTCAATTCAATTTATGTTCGGGCAGGAGGCGCCAGCCGAGACTGACTGAACAGCTGAACAATCGCTGATTTACGACCTGGAAACGAAGGCGAATAGAAAACACTTTGCAATTATTAAACGTACCATTTTTATTGCTGTTCCAGGTATTGCAGTCGCCTTTTCCTATCGACCGCCCACGATGTGCGCCAAATGAGGTTTAAACTGCAATTCCGTTTACATTTGGCAAACTTTTCCCATACAAATTGCCGCTAAATAGCTGAAACCTGACACAACAATAACAACCCGGACGCCTACGCCGTTGCCAGCACGTTCGTAGTTTGTTAACCCTTTGGCACCCCATGGGCGAATTATTACCCTTTCAAAATAAGTTAAAAAGTTACCTTTTGCAACAAAAATTTTTGAAACATTAATCAAATTGCTGCTTGCAATGACTAAGCTTTTTCTTTTTTACAAAATTGGACTTATATTAATATAACTATGTAAAAGTACTGAAATCTTTTTACTACTTTGACAAACTCTTTTTCAAGTGATCTTATAAGAGCTGTAAAGGATTATTTCATCTGTTATAAAAAGGGTATATGTTTTATGCCTTTAATCTAGGTTTTTCCGTAAGACAATACGAATGCGAGTTAAAATATTTAAAGGTTGATTCATCACATCACTTTTACTTGCCGCCTGAAGGGTTAAGGCTGCTTCTGTGCTGTTGCAGTTGCTGCTGTTGTGCCTGCTGCTATTGCTGCACTGCAGCAAGTGTCAGGCCCTTCAATCGCCGTCGCCCCCACTCCTTTCACCTGTCAAATTTGCAGTGCCTGGGGAACTAATGACGCCCTTAATATGCTCCAAGTGGCTTGGCTGAAAGCCATTTCCCTTTCGCTTTGTTTTCAAAGTCATCGCCATCGCCATCGTCTTTGTCTTCGTCATCGCGGCTGGCAGACACGCCAAAATCAAACGAAAGGGTTGGCCCACGGAAAAGCCAAGAAACGCAGGGGAAAAGTCGATTATCCAATGCACTTGATAGAGACCAGGAACTAACTTTGGTTAATACTTGAAAGTTAAATGTGAAAAATAAGGTATTACAGTCTTATATCTAGAATTTAGAAGTAAACTGCAGGTATATAATAAATAATTATAAAACAATTATATTTTAATCAGAAAAAAATATAAGGTGTTATTGATATCATTTTGTGAAACGAAAGGGTGGAAAGGTTGATACTCGTTCGCGATTTTCACTTACCACCTTAATAGTTGACCAACATGACCGGTAACATGTGGACAAAAATGCTACAAAACCTACAAAGCTGCTATCTAATGAAGGCACATATTTGCCAAAAAGTGCAGCTATCGAAGGGGCAAACAAAGTGCAGTGCTTGGTGACCCCGACCCTCCATTCTGAAGACCACCCTCCATTGCTCTGGAATTTCCACTCGAGTGGCAAGCGGCTGAGACACCTGCAACTCGCCGTAGACAACTTCATTTTGTGGGTCGAGTCGAAACCTCATAAATTCGCGGCCCACAGAGGAAACGCAGAGCAAACCGACATATATAATTGCTTGGGTGGGCGTGGGCCCATTCCATCTGCAATTAAGTAATTCTCACATCGTTTATGCAAAATACGAGAATTTTCCAGGCATTCTGGCACTCTGGTGGTGGAGGAAGCTCGGCTTTTTTCAGCTTTTTTCAGCTCTGGTGTTCTGGTGATTGCTCGCGTGCAACCTCAACACCCTTTGCTTGTAGTCAAGTGGCCCATAAATTGTTGGCCAAGTTTTCACGGTGCCCGCCCAGTTTTCGTTGCGCTGCTTTGACAACGGCAATTACCTTGAACTTTTCGCCGGATCGCCTGCAACTTGCCTGCCATATCAAAAAAGCGAGGAATTTATTTATATATTTTGAATTTTTATTTTTCGGCAAGCCATCGCCAAGGGGCTCATATATTTTGGGCCACTCGGTGATCTCCTGCCGTTTTGTCAGTTTAATTTTGGGTTTAGCTCGCTTTTCGCTTTAAATGAGCCCAAATTGCCGGCCCATATGCATATACTCGCATACTCGTACGTAAGCCCGGAGCTATTTTTGCATAGTAAATACGTATATTTTATAGGCAATCATTTGCATTCCGAATATCAATTTTTGCCATCAATTTTCGGCTTCTGCTAACTGACATTTATTTTTTGGCCGCCTTATGAGACCGTAACTCGTAATTGTTGATTGCACTTTTTACTGTCAACGTTTGGCACACAACAATTTTCGCCGGGAATGAGGACTTCCATCAACAACTCAATAAAGGAAAAGCCTTGTTAGCGGGTTTTTCACCGTCTTGGCCCCCTGATTGGTTATATTTTGGCAGCTGATCGATCGATAGTTGTTGTGCATTGGTAATGAGTCTATCATGCAATGGCACAGAGTTTGCCGGTAAATGGCCATCATATGTGGAGGGCAATAAGTGTTTGATGTATTTAGATACTATATTTCAACTTTTGTATCTTCAAAAACTTGATTTCTTGTATTTATTGGACTTGTTATTTATTTTTTAAGTAGTAAACAATTAAAATTAAGCTATACAGTTGACAAATAATTTACATGAAGTCAAAGGAACACAAAATAGCGGAGATAGTTGATGGCCAACTATTAGTTACTGATTTTCCCGCTCCCTTTCCCGCTCCCGGGACTTTTCCCGCTCCCGCTCCCTCTCTCTTTCCCTCTCCCTTTCCCTTTCCCGCAGATAGAGCTGCTGCTGCTGGATGAAGTGCTGCTGCTGGTGCTGCTGCTGCAGATGCTGCTGGTGTTGCTGCAGCAACTGGTGCTGCTGCTGCGGACTGAGGGTGGCCGCCTCACCCGGATTCTGCTGCAGGAACTGCTGCTGGTGCTGGGCCAACTGCTGCTGGAACTGCTCCCGCAGCCGCTGGTGCTCCTCCGCATCCATTTCGCTGCCGTAGTCGTCCATGTCGATCACCTCGTCCTCGTCGTCCTCCTCGATCTCGTCCTCGTCCTCCGGATCCTCTGCATCCTCGTAGCTGTGCTGCGACCCATCGTGCTTGGCATCGTCCTCCCCATCGCCACCGCCTCCGCCTCCGGAGGAGCTGCCCTTGTTGCTCTTGGTGTCGCTGCCATCGCCGCCCTCCTGCTGCATCCGCTTGTGCTTGGTGCGTCTGTTCTGGAACCACACTTTAACCTGGAGGGCACACAAAACGAAGAGGTATTCTTTTAGTTTTATATTAAAGGTTAAACAGTTTAACTGTCCTTTCAAGTGCACTTTTATTTTACTGCTCTACTATTTGCTATTTAATTGCTCAATTAACATTTAAAGCCATTTTAGTGACCAGCACATCGAGCTTCTCTTCATTCTAACCCCCGTCTAGTATAAATATTTTCCTAAGCGCACGTTCGGGAAGCAATTGAACTCAGGGAAGTCTTTTTGGGGGAGGTTCTTTAACCCTTCCATTTGGCTTCTTAAGTTTTTGTTCTCTCTTTTTTTTTGGCGAGCCGTAAATAAGTTTAACGAGTGCTTTAATTCTATTTACGGCCTGCCTCCCAGCTATGCCTCCCAGTTATGCCCCCGAGGGTGCACAGTCAAGTGCTCCGTGCCCCTGCGCAGCTCTTAGCCCCTGGAAGGCCCTCTGGAAGCGCTAATAACTCAGTAACTCCGGCACTTCTTGGGCTAACGACCAGACGACATGCAATCACTTAGCCCCTAACCGAAGGGGTTGAACTGGGGGTGCTTATTGAATTTGATGCGCATTAAGGGCGGCCGCCACCCGGCGTGGCCCATCTCACCTGGGTTTCGGTCAGGCTGAGTCCCTGGGCCAACTGCTTCCGCTCCGCACCCACCACGTAGTGGTTCCCCTCGAAGGCGTGCTCCAGCTTGAGCAGCTGCGTCGGCGAGAAGGCGGTGCGCACCCGCTTCGGCTTGCGGAATGGCTGGAACAGGAAATCTGCAAGAGATCGGGAGTCAGTTGGAACTTTAATGGGTGCTGATTGGACGCCAAGTTTTTAGTTATAGTATTCAACTATCATAGGTTTGGAAATTTATTATTTCCGGCATAAGCTTAGCTAATATTTTTCAACGCGTTTCGAAAAATAATATCGACTATTTCCATATAATAATAATGTTCAGTTCCAATTAGAGCTTTCTAATATTACAACTAAATAAAACTCTATATCAACGTAAATTTACCTTACATAATTATATTACAATTAGGCATGTGATTTTTTGATACAAAGATGCACATAAATATTTGCAGTTTGTTATTTAAACAATAATGTGTGTAATTAAATTTTAACGACATTTTGGTAGTAAAAACCTGCACACCTATTTTTGCATTTTGAAACGAATTAGGCAATTGCCTTGGAAGCCGCCTAAAATATTTATTGAAGTGCAATGGTTACATAATACTTTACTCGAGAAAGTAAAAACAATATATAAATTTACTAATTTAACAGACTTTTAAAGACCTAGTAAACAAGTAAGTACTTAGATTAAAACTATTTTAAATTGCATTACCATCGAATATATTGATTTCATATAACATTGTACTTATGTACCCCATCTGAGAGGCGGAGAAGCGGCATCCTTCGCTGGCGGCTCTGCCAATTAGATGACGTTGTGCCTCAAATTGTTGATTATGAGTTCTGCGAATGCCGCGGGCAAAGATGCCGCACACAGTGGCCACTCACATGTTGCACACGCTCATTACAAAACAATAAACAAATTTCCAGACATGGCCCGCCAAACAGCACAAAAAACACAAAAGGCTTCTGGTTCGTGCCGCTTTCGGCGCTGTGTTTTTTTTCCAGCCATGTCCAAGAATCGCTGATAAGGCCAAAACAATTGGCCATGGCCAAGAGGAGCTGCCTTTGCCTTTGCTCGGCCTGGACGCCAAGCCGAACACTTTAGCGCTCCTAAAAGCCGCCAACGACGCCTCTTTGGAGGACCGAGGACCCATTGTTCTTCCTTCAGCCGGCACAACGTGATATTTTGACGTTTATCACGATTTCTGGAAGACCAGATCCCCTACCCATCCCACATCCCAGTCCCAATCCCAATCCCCACCTTGAAACCATGTGCAGCCTGGCTTTTGCGCCTGCGAGTTAACAAATTTTCAATTGAGCCACAATTTGAATATTGATATGAGGCAGCAGGCTACTGTGCGAGATTCGACTGAGATTTCTGGTGGGGCACAGGTATGTGCTGGATAATGGAACCCTACGAAAGTTGGAGTAAGCGAATTTCAGCTCTATGTATCTTATAAATCATATTATTATGTAGTGCCTACTTATTGTTTGCTATCATAAACATTTTCTCTGTATAAACCGTATTAACCTGTATATTCTTATGGTTTTAAAAACAATAAATCTATTTTCAGAGTGGAAAACAAGAATGTTTTATTTAGAAAATGCATTTATTTAATGCCCATATCATACATACATCAATGTTGATATTTGCCGGTGATAAAAATAACAACAAGACCTCAACATAATCCTGTGGTTAACCAATTTCCTGATCGTTCTGACTGCCCCCAAAACTGTCATCTTAACATTCTATGTCTTCCAAAGTTGCCAAGTCTGATCTCCCTGGCCAAACATTCAACCCAAACCAGCCGTGTTGTGATATAATTTAGTGAACAAGCCTAAGCTGGAGGATCTTTTGGCTGCCGCAAGGTGTGCCAATTACAAAATCAATATTGTTATAGCCAAATCGAATCGATTTCGGAGGCAGGAAGTCCGTTCATAAAATACAACACAACAGAAGCTAAGCCATTGGAAAAATAAACAGCTAATAGGGAAAGGATGCAAGGAGAAAGGGCGCGCAGCCATTAGATACAAGATACAACCCCAGAAATGTATCTTGTGACTCGAGCATTGTGCCTTGTTAGCACTGCCGGGCTGGAAAAAATAATAATAACAATGAAAAGGGAACAGGGAAGAGGGAAGAGGGTAGAGCGAATGGTATGGACTGGGAATGGGAATGGGAACTTGTCAATTCGACACTTCATAAATGCAGCCTCGCACCATTGATGGATATGTATCCACGTATCTGACAGATGCGACTGACTCGGCGGACTGACTGCGTGCCTGGTTTTTGCTATGAACTTGACAAACGATTGCCAGGAGGTAGCATCCAGAGTGATCTAGTTCGGCTTCTTCTTTTTTATAGCCCACGATCGCTTGACATTTGTTACATTTGACAGCTAACAATGTAGCTGCAAGATACAAGATACACGACTGTATCTTAGAAGAGGCTGTATAATTGATAATGCCGCCGCTCACAATGGCCACTTAATTATTTTTTCTAGCTCCGCAGCAGCTCTCAATGAAGTGTGTGTGTAGTTTTTCCCACTTTTTCATTTTTTTCTGCAGCTTTGTGGACACAAAGGAAACCGCCGTGCGAAAATACGCGCAATTGACAATTAATTGATGTGTCCGCTCTGCTGGCCAAGTTGTTGTTTTCTGTTTTTTGTTTTTTTTTTTGGTTTTTGCAGTGGCTCACACCCTTGTCAGCTGTCATTTTTTTGTATATGTATAGAGGTTCGAGAGTACCTTGTTTTTTAGCCCATGCTGAAAGTGCCGGATCGTTTCGTTTCGATTTCGTTTGTTCGACTGTCCTGGCCTTTTTGTGCGCCCTATTATTTATCACTTATGTGCAATTGTGTTTGCTTTCTTTTTTATCGAGTTAGGGCTTAATTTTTATGCTCTCATGATTTTTTCATTAATTTATTGCATTCCTCGGATGTCCCGCGTCCGAGGACATTGACTCGGAATCGATAATTGAAATCAAATGAATTGACAGACGGGGATGATGTGATGATGTTGTGACGTGATGATCGATTTGACGGGAATGGCCATTTGCAGTCGGGATGTATGAATGGAATTCTGTGGGTTTGTTGGGATAATCGATTTGAACAGGGGAAATCTGTGTTCTACTGAAATGCTCAGTTATAAGAAGAAGCTCTTATATTACCTACTTTAATTCTGATCCATAAATTTGGAGCCTCGTAAAAATTCGATACCTTGTAAAAATTTTCATAAGATAGCGATCAAATGAAATAGTAAAACTAAATAATACAACTTTAAATTAATTACATTTCAGACGATACATATTAATGAGCGGCAATAATTGTTAGCTTCTAATTCTTATGCCTTACGAAAGGTAATTTCAAAGCAGCTTGTCCAATTACAGTGCTCTCTATCTAAGCCTTCTTTAATAAGGATCAGAACCCAGTTAATTCAACCCGTTTTCCCAGAACTTCAACGCTTGCATTAGAGGGCAACACCCAGAAATTGCAGCACGTGCAAGCTGAATTGAGTTACTGACGTATCATCACCGCCGCTATCGCGATGATCCCCATTATCTCCCTCCAGATCGAAAAAAAATGTGGAAGAAAAACAAAGCCATGTAACCTGGAATTACTCACACGAGTTACAAAACAAACGGAGATGAAAAACATTTACAATTAATGAAATCGTTATGCGAAACATTGACATTTCACGTTCATAAATCAAGCGAAAATTACAGGCGGCGCGGAGAAAAGTGAGAAAAAAAAGAGAGAAGGAGCGCCGGGAAATGGGGAAAAGGTGAAAAAGGTAAAAAGGGAGAAAATAATGAAACGGAGTACAACATAATTAAGGCGTAACGGGGATACATGTACACTTAAGCAGGTGAAAGGCGTGTGAGTGTGCCGAAAATTATTATTATATTTAACCAGCCAAAAAAAAAACACGGACACCAACATGGCCTGGAAATTCAAATGGTAATTATGAGAGCAGCGAATGGTAGGAAAATGTGGTTAAACCGTATTAAATGACAATGTTTGTTGAGATGCGCTCTGCCCTTCTTTGCGTGGCTCTTCGCTTCTATCTGGCAGTTTTTTACCATTCGTCGGTTCTTTGCTTGGTTGCCCCAAAACCTCAATTAAAAACGCATTAACATTTCACTGGTTGCACTTTTCGTACGTTACTCATACGCCGCATGGGCCCGCCACATGAGCAACTGGCGCCGTCTGTCGGCCATTAATGGTAATTTCGGGGAAGAGAAAGAGTATAAATAAAGTAAATAAGCGCTAAACACACACTCACACACTTGGCTGGCCATTTAGGTACGCTGCTTGACCTAACGATGTGTGTAATGTTGTTTAAACAATTTAATTAAAATGTAATTTGTTTGGAAATAGTTATCAAAATGGGTTCGGTTCTCTCCTCATTCTCCTGCCCGCTCGCTCCCACTCGCTCCCATTCTCCGTCCCGTCCCGCTCCCCTCGATGATGATGATGATGAGCCCGATACACGTCTAATTAACTTGTAATAAATGTTTGCCATTTGCTTATTTAACTTTAATTATATGGAGCTGCGCGGCAACAACAGCGATAACTGAATAATTGCTTGATTGAGGTCCTCTCTATTATAATGGTGCTGTGCTTCGAATATGACTTTAGGTGTGGTTTTGGTTTCTTTTTCTCTTCGGCTCGCAACACTCAACGGCCATTTGAAACGGCTATAATGAGTGTGGAAAACTTGTTTAAGCGAAAAGAATTCAGCAAAAGGGGGTTTCTGTCTGCAGAAAAAGAAACCTACTTTTAACTATCATAATATTCTAATTAAAACATAAAAATATATATGAGAACGATCGTAATATAAATTAAAATAATGCTGTGTCAAATAGTTAGTTGTTTGGATGTTAAGTATTTACTATCCGAATCGAGTGAAAATTTAGTTCACAGCTATGCTTAATAATTGATTTTGACTGTGTTTAATATTAGCGCAAACCTATTGCAAATAATTATTAGTTTATTATACATAAAGATTAAAATTTAATTTAAGACTTATTTTAAGCGGCTTAACACGTAAAAGTGATGCCTGCTAAACCAGTTATTTTCTCTGAACCGGTTAGGTGATTATGTTATATAAAATATTGTAATAAACAATAGATCCATTTAAGATATTCTGAATACGAAATCTAAAACAGACTGACTACTTACTGCCTGGAAAGCGTGGAAAAATGCGTCCGTGTCGGCTGAGCAGCCATGGGTACAGCGGATAGCTATCCCGAATCAGATGCGGCGCACTCCCGAACGGATGGTGTCCGTGGGGCGGAGGATGTCCCGGATGGGGTCCGCCGGGGAAGATGCCAATTGGAATTTGGCCGGGTGGCAGATGCGGATGCGGACCATGTGGCGGTCCAGTTGGCACGGGCGGAAGTTGCTGTTGCTGTTGTTGCTGCTGCTGCTGGTGATGATGAGCCAGTGCAGCAGCCATTTGGAACTGGGCGGCAAGGAACGGCGGTGGCTGCGGCGGCGGGTGGGGCGGACCCACCATGCGCACCGCCATGGCGTTCGGTGAGGTGCGGTTCCCGATTAAAGCTAGATTTGGCGCCGGCAGAGGCAGCGGACGGATGAGGGTTGGAGGATTACCCGCTCCCAACGGTGGATCCCCGGACTTTGGAGTATTCCCCGCCGCTGGCGGATTGCCTCCTCCACTCGGAGGCGATGGCGACCGGCTAACCGGTGATCTTTGCGGACTGCGCGATCTGTCCAGGGAATCTCTCCGGCGGCAGTAGATATATCCCCTGGGCGTCCGGCGCCCACTGTTGTTCGTGTTTGTCGGCGATGCGGGACTTTCGCTGCGCGGCGGCGGCGAGGATATCACACTGACCCTCAGTGGAGCCGATCTCGTCGAGGAATCGCCCACAATCGAGTCGATGCTGAAGGCCAGCTTGGGCTTGCTGCCCGCGGAGGCGGAAACGTTGCTGCTGGCGGAAACGGAAGTCGAGGATGCGGCCACCGAGGAGCTGCTGCTCACAAAAGAACTCGTCGGCGCCATGGGCAGCATGTTGAACGTTTGCCGGCCGCAGGTGACCATTTGGTAGGGGTTTCGTTGATTGGAAAAACAAATGAAACACTTTTCCTCCTCTCAAACTTCCCGGTTCGGAGTCTCTGCAAGTCGAAGGAGATTATAAGAACACTTTGATTCCTTGGTTTCCATTTTAGATTAGACTCCCTATTGACCGTATCTCTAGTATCGCTATTGTTTTACAATTGGCAGGAAAAATTGTCTTATTTGTTGGCGGAATTAATCAAAACTTTTGATCAAGTAAATAACAATTACTCCAAAAGAATACTAAATTAGATATAACTCATATAAATTGCTGGGTTAAAATAAAACGGTAACAATCCTACTCAAATCATAGGAAATGGAAATTGAAGTCTTTTAAAAAATGTTTCTTGACTGGAATTGTTTCTTCACCATTTTCCTACTGCAATTTTCTAACAAACTGACCAGAAACGGAAACGAAAAAGGGGGTGTACTGATCGAAACTCCCAATAAATGGGTTGGGGCTATGGAAACACGATCGCGTTCAACGGTTACTGGTTATACTAGATATCAGATAAGCACACACGCACTGTTTTTCCGATCAGATAGCTATAGCTATGTATATAGCTACGTAGCGTTGTATCTGCGATGCTCCAGCGGTTGGCATCCGTCGGCGTGACATTGATAAACTGTAACTGTAACTGGAGCGGCGGCAACGCGGCGATTGGAGCGTGACCGTACCGCTTCGCTGGACGATTGACGGCGGCGATTGACGGTTGGCGATTGACTATTGGCGATTGACGGTAGCGTTGGCGTTGGCTTTGGCGGTCAACAGTTAACGGTTAACGGTTATGCCGGCTACCCGGTAACGAAACGATTGCGGTGGCCGCGCTGCGATGATGATGAGCACTGTCAACGCCATTAGCATTATGGAGCTTCTAAAGGCGTCTAATTGTAGGCTCCACTTGGCCGCTCGCACCCTCTCTCTCGCTCTCTCTGGCCCTCTCTTTCTTTCCTGATTTTCGGCGGGGGCGTCGGCGAATCGCTGCGTGGCTCTCACGCTGAGCGTTTTAGCTCGAGTGTCGCGTTGGAAAAAGCCGCAAAAAGTTTGTGGGGCCAGGTCGACTGCTTCTTCTTCCTTAGCTTGTGCTTCCAGTGCAGCATTACAGCTGGCGTCTCGCTCGCACACGTGGCTCAGTGCGCCTGCGCCAAAGCAGCGCAGCAATAGTTCAGTGGATATTCCGAAAACCTGCTTGGCTCCAAGTGGAGCCACCTCCTCTCTCGCTCGCTCTCCCGCTCTCTAAGCTTGTAGGTGTGTGGGTGTGTGAGGGCCCCAGGCTCTCTCTTTTTCTCTCTCTCTCTGTCGCTCTCTTGGCCATTTTTCGCACCAGTTTATGACAGCGAAACAAACAATTTGCGCTAAACAAAACAGCATCATTAAAGCGTTTGTGGTTTTAGTGCCAAGCGGGTTGGCCAGTTTGAAGGGGCGGAGGAGGGGGAATGGGGAGTGGTGCACCCGAACAGTGGGTAAGAAGTAGGGGTTTAATGATTAAAAGTAAATATTATTACTTGTTTTAGTTTTTGAAACAAGAAGGTAATATAAGCATTTAAAACTGAAACAACCTTTAATTTATGTATAATTGCATAATTATAATTAATTAAATAAAACTGAGCAATTTCAATGTACTTAACTGAAATTATATATTTTATTTGTATTTAACACTTTATGCAGTTATGTATCTTATTTAACAACATTTCTTTTTGAAGTATGTTGAAATTAAATTTAAACATTAAATTATTTACTATCTACTTAAAAAGAGTTACATAACTCATAAGTGGTGAATTACCATTTCCAAACCGATTCCACTGTGTAGCGGGATCAACGTCATCGCTTATATAGCTTAGACGCCCCGTCGTCATTGCTGGCTATAAACCCCCTGCCTCTCCCACCACCCCTCGACCTTTCCACCATTCTGAATTGGCATCTGCATCATGTTGGCCAAAAGCATTTGGACACGAAAAGGGGCGGTAACTTGGTTTCTACACCTTCGGCGAGCTGCAACTGCGCGAATCTCACAGATACAGATACAGGGGGCAGGGAAGGGAATGTATCTGCATCTGTATCTGTGCGTGGTCATCCGAGTATCTGTATACCCATCCCTATCCCCATTCCCATTCCCATCCCCATCACTACCGCATCCTCATCCTCATCCGCTGGCTGTGAGTTGTGAAAATAAACACCTCGTTAAAGATGCAGGAGGAGGCATAAAACATGCAGCGCCAACTTCGCAGCCTTCTCATAGGTAAATACATGCGATTCTCCTCCTTTTGGCCATGAATGGATATGGATGTGGAAGTTGGCCAGAAAGGAGGCGAGAGTCGGCAAATAAATTGACGTGCGCTTGGCTGGATTTGTATGCATCTAGATAAGGCCGTTGCTTGTCGATGGGGCAGCAGTTTTGCTGCCGCAGATGCACCCGAGTATCTACACATATACATATGTATGTATATACATATATGTATATATATATATAAAAATCTGTATACATGAGTATGTATCGGTGAGTGTGGCACCTCTGGGTGCGGTAATTGTAATTGGTTTTTACTCGTTCCCACTTTTTTTCCAGCTCCTCTGCCTCACGTTTCTGGATAAATCATTTAATTAGTCAGACAATGAGCTGGGACGAGAACTTTATGGGATGCTCCATCACCGCAAAAGGTTATCGATTGGCAATCAATGATTTTGGGGGCGTAGTTTTTGGCATTTACCGCACTTGATATATGACCAGAAGGAGGGTCCCCAAAAAGATAAAATGCAGCAAATGCCTGCTTTATCAGCTCACGAAACGCGATGCAAGTTTTGGAGGCTTTTTTGGTAAATGCAAAAATATCGATATATTTTTTTATTCTTGGGTATATTTTGGTAAATATTAGTACACTTTTTTGAGCATTTTCTTTGAAGTAAATTGGTCTTAAGCTACAATTATGTATATTTTAGACAGTTATTTATAAAATATTACCTTTTTCTTAAATTCAACATATAGTTGCTTGTTAAACCATTGTTTGGAAAAGCAACATAGAATTTAAAATAGCATTGTCCGATTATATTTAATTATAAAGTGAATAGTCCTTACGTTCTGTTCATCTCAGTTAAAACTAAATAACAAATCGAATGAATGAATTGTAATATTTATCTACATACGTATATAAGAAACAAACAGAAAAAGCAAAGCACCCAATTTGCATAACAATTGAGCTTCGGTTTATCATCTAATGACTGCCTAGTAACAATTATAATGTTCTTCGAATAAGGTTTACTTAGCATATAAGCAAACTAATTAAAGTCGCCTAAAATTAGGTTCTTCCAGTGGAAGCACCCTCTTCCATAGCCCACTTCACACTGGTGATTTTCTGTCCCAGTCGCTCTGCGTATGAAAATGCAATCCACAAGAAGTTTTCATGTTCCACAGCCACTGAGCGAGATAAGCCGACAGCTGGCGTTCATTGGCTGAGAGCAGTATCTGTGTGGGAGAGAGCGGGACAACTGTAGGTGACAGCTGCTAACAAGGGGTTGGACGCTCTGTTCCAATGGAGCGAGCGAGATAGTAATGGCAGGGGAATTGGTTGATAAGGGAGGGGAGCCACATCGTATAAATCCACTTCATTTAATAATTGCCAACGAGATGGAGCTCATTATCACGAGTACTTTGCACGGCTTTGCCAGTTTTTTGCGCGGCGGGGATTTCAACGGGGTATGGGGGGGGTTTTCAACAAGGGGGATCTTTGTGGGCAGGCTGTACTGTATATGGTTGGCTGGGACACCCCGTCATCCTCACACCATTGAACATTTTGCATCCTCTTATATGTTAAGAAGGTCTACTTGTAAAATACTGAAACTTTACGCGTTTAGATGCTGAGGATTTCCAGGAGTATTCAAATATCTTCAGAAATGCTACATTACGGGAAAATCATCACACCTCTTTGGATTCCATTTTGAATAACATTCAAGTGTCAGCATCATTTAATCAAAGTAAATAATTTTTGCTTGCTGACTAGGCATGTCTTTCCAGATGTCCCTATCCCCTTTTCGACTCGCAATAATTGGCTGGAAATTAATTGTGGCTCGATAACCCTCCTCCGTTTGTCCATCTGCCAGATATACAGATGCAGTATCTCAGGCACACATGCAGAGTAGCTTAGTATCTGAGTATCTGTGAGCGCCCTCGCCTCGTTAGCGTTTTTATTGGACCCGCAAATGGAAGCCCACGGTGCTGATGATTCCGATGTTGGGAAATCTGATGCGCGATGATGGCGACGGCTTTTCAGTGTCAATTAAAACAGCTTCTCTCAACGATCGAGGAGGGAAGGGGGGCTTAAGTGACAGCTGGGGGTTGGCGACGGAGATGGATGTTTAGCGAATGGATAATGGCCACCAGGGTTGGCCAGCCAGGAGTTTCCACCACCACTACTAGCAGCGAACAGCGCTTCGTGTTGACACAGCTAATTGGCTTTATTTGTTTTAATAATTGAGCATTTTTGGCTGCGGCCATGGGCACTGATTTAATTAAAAATTTCCACGGCCAAACGAAAGGGTTTCCTTCGCTCAATCGTGACACTTTGTGTTTGTCTGGCTGAAAAGGAAGCTTAAATTGGGTTTTGATAAAGCGGATTTAGGGGGTGATATTTGTTTGTCTTCGAAAATAAATGAAAATGAAAGGCTATTACAGGAACTCACACTAAAAACCTGAAATATTATATATATAACATAAATAAATACAAAAAGAGTTATTCTTGCGCACACAGATTTCATTTGCGTTTAACTCGCATTATTTATAAGCAAAATCCAGTTAAAATAGTCAAAGATTTCCGTTTTGCCTAAGCGCTAGACTTAATCAAATACCAATAAATATTTTGCAACTATTTGGAATGCTTAGTCGCAGATCAGTGGATCGTGGATCAGCAGCGATCGGAAGATCCTCAGCAGAAGATCACGCAAATCCCCGAACTTAAACCAAGGGAAAGCCTGTGGAAATCCGCGGGATCTGGCCGTGGAAATGGTCGGGCATCTTGGCCCGAGGATCGGCGCATTTAATCCAATTATCGATGGCCAGAAAATGCCTCTGGAAGCAGCCGACTCGTCTAAATTGTGGGCGGGTGGCGTGGCTTAGTCCAGGTAATTCACCCGTTCCCAGAAAGTGCGAGGGGGATGGCTACTTTGGGTGCGACAAGGAGGGAGAGAGTTCGCCAGAGCGATCCGCTGATTAATTAAAATTTTGATCAGCTCGCAAACGAGGGCCATTATTTAATGAGTTTTTTATGAGATGCCAGGTGTGGCAAGTTGTTCATTTGGCTGGCTACATGGCAAAAAAATCAGGCTGACATGTATAGCCATTCAAGTACTAACTCTAAATTTTAAGTTTAGAAATCATTAAAATAAATGTACGTCAAATCAAGTCAATTAATTAGGAAGAGCATCAATTTGATAACATTTAGTTCATAGAAAACCTGATAAATATAAAATAAATTTATATTTATTCCAAATTTATACACTTATCAATATTGTCTTGATCCATAAAAAAATGTAAACTCATTATAATGTGAATACCTTACCTTTTTGATTTTAAATATAGATTCCGAGTTCATTACACTATTTTGCCGCTGTGTAGCCAAGTGGGTGTGGCTATATATGGAATGGTGGGGATACGCCGATCGAGGCGCGACAACTGCCGCAAATTATCGCAAATTTGTGCGGTTCGTGGGATGCAAGCGAAATATTTTATTGCCTCATTATGCAAATGCGAATGGCTCTCGCCGCTGCGGAGGCGATCGGCGGGGGGTGGGGAACAGCGGAAGACGGATCAGCGGGATATATGTGCACTTATGGGCCAGGTAGATCGCCACTCAATTAGATACGCTGTCCGCCGGAAAACCGCATTGAAATTACGCCAGGACCTGCCCGAGTTCGATAATTGCGGTAATGCCAATAATCTGTTTTTGACCGCTCGACCTTCGACCTTCGACCTTTTACGTTTTACCTCCGACCCTTCACCCTTTCCGCCCCCTAATACCCGCGAGCCAGCCTCTAATTGTTGGCCAGGCCAAAAGGATTCGTCCTGTTCCTGTCGCGCGCTCTAAGCAGCATCGATAATTGGATTAAATCGCTGCTTTGGCCCGAAAGATTTCGCGCTAGTCCAGCGCTGATCTTTGGATTTCCAACGTGGCTTTGAGGCGCACAAATTCCGAGTTAAGTTTGTGGATTTGCCGGCCTAAACACGCGCTGATCATCTGTGTGGCATTGTCGTCTTGGTTCGCTGGAAAATATAGAGAGGATCGCAGGATTCTGATCCGCGCGATTAGTTAGTCCTTTTCGCTGGCAATCCAGGGCTAGAATAGACTAACTTCTGCCTGATCCCCGAACTTGCCAATCCTAAATATTTAGTTGCACTTAATGGGGCAATCGCATCAACACAATGGATCAAATTAAAGGGTTGTGGATTAATTTGGAATGATATAAACACTTGAGAGCTTAGAAAAAATATTATATTATTAATAATAAAATTTTTTTATAATATATAATTATTTGCAGTAGGCAAACATATTAAATGGTAATTATAAATAGCTGCTTTTGAATAAACCAAGTGAGCTCAATTTTGGTCTCATGATTCCCCAGTTATTTTCGGAGGCGTCATAAATTTTGATGATTTTGATTGAGGGAATATTTTTCGTAATTATTGAAATGATAAACAGATTTTTCACATTAGGCCAGGCACTTGAGAATTGCCATTAGACAAATGGCCAGCACATGTGAACGGGGGAGTATATATCCCCTATATTTCCCCGATCCCATTGCCCCCACGAAAAATCCTTAGACAAATCGCTGCTCATTAATATATTCACTCATCATCGCTCGCAAATGCACGAGTCATAATTGCAATTGCACTTTGACGGCGCTGATAGATACAAATGGCCGGCAAAATGCGCTCCCCAATAATTTCTGGATTCCAGCCCCTAACCTCCAGTTTCATACTTCCTTGCTTCCCCGCTTTTCCTCGGGAAACGCCTTTGGAAATGTTGCGTGAAAATTACAAGCAGCTGTCTCAGGGAAAAAGGGACACCCACAAAACAAGCGTGTCACTGCTGGAGGGGGGGAAAGTTGAAGGGAAAGGGGAAAGGGGAAAAGGAAAAGTGTATGTGGGACCACTGCACAAAAGACATTTGTCAACACCCCACACTTAAGGAGGAAACTCCCCCGACATGGTTTCCCTCTGGCCAGTTCAATATTTTGACGCTTGAAGTTCAATCTTAAAAAAGAAATGTTCTCTCTGCCTGCGAACGGCATGTAAATCATAATTCCTGGGGCACTAAATAGAATCAATACAGTGAAAAAATTGAAGTATTTGGGAATGACAGAATGAACTTAAGATTCTTGAAATGCAGAATACTTACTAGAAGTATTTCAACTTTTAGCCATTCCTTTTAAATATTTGAAATATATATTTTAAATTAAAATTTATATTTTTATTATATTTATATATTAAATTAATTATTATGAATAGTGCGCTTTTTGCTTAGTGTCCCCATGATGATGCATCTGCATTTGCATTTGAGTCTACATCTGCCGGTTGAAAGTGTTGATAGCTGCACTTAGCCGGCGGATTCAACTCGTTCGCGGCTAATTGGGTGCGAACGTGCGGCAATTAGTTGCACTTGGAACGGCTCACGAATGCAACAACCAACAACGAGCAACCACAAGCAACAACCAGCAACAACCAGCAACAAGCAGCAACAACGAGCAGCAGAATCCGAGGCACGACATCGTGAGGCCAGCATCATAATCCCGTCGAGGCGCCATGCTGATCATCGATCCACCGAATCCAGTGATCCCACAATCTTCGATCCACACAGATCTTGCGGCGATTATCGACACAGAAAAGCGTGTAACGGTGCTGCTTTTCTACCAAAAGAAAGTGTCAGTTCCCGATTTGTTAAGTCAATTGTATCTGTATCTGGGCGCCATTGTATCTCTTGTAACTCTGGACAGCCACGGGTATCCCAAACTTTTAAGCTCTTTGGCGCCATGGCAGTTTAGATATTTCCCATGATTTATTTACGCACATGTATCTCGTTGTTGTGCGTGCATCCCCCGAAAAGCTGAAATACAGATACAATTAATTCAATTTCGTGTCTTCGACATTTACAAAATGTTTTGCTTAATTTGTTTCGTGTTTTATTTGGGGTTCGTTTGCTTTTGTTCGGTGGGGAGAACTGGCCGATTTGTGGGTGTTTCTTGACAGTTTTCAGGGCTTGTCGCTCATTAGTCGGGCTTAACTGAGGCCAACACACCATTTATATATATGTGTATATATATCTATGTGTGTTTAATCAGGGGGAGACTCACTGGCAGAAAATGAGTGTGGTTCAGCAAGTGGTTGAGCTCGGCGGTTGAGTGGTGGGTTTTATAATTTCTTTGGGGGCGGATAAGGCAATCAAGCCAAACTGTTTGGCTCTCAGCTGATGAGGGTTTCGGTTTCGGTGGGTGTGTTGCCCGCTTCAATATTAGATCGAGTTTTATACTGATGCCATCAAACTCTTTTACAAAGAAGGGGAAGATTTTCGTGGTTCAGTGGAAAGTTTCAAAGAATATAATAACATTCTAGTACCTACTTTACATATATAATTCCAAAATATATTTAACTAGAATGTTCTTTTCTTTTAATTTAACCAAATGATCGTTTTCATAATAAGAATCCTATTAATTTCATTTTTAATGACCATGACTTTAAATACTACAATTTATGTATATATATGCTTTAGCATCTTAATGATTTTATACTATATACAGCTAAACTTAAAATAGAGAAAAGCTTTATTTAACTCATTTTTGAAACCTTCCGACATTTAATAGACATCTTAGTATAATTCCATGAGTAAATAAACGACAGACAACAATGCAGAATGCCCTTTCAATGTGAGTTCTTTTTGAAGTCATTTTCGAGCCATCATTGCATCCTAGATCTCCGACAATCCCCGGACAGTTTCATTGTCACAGCCCTCGGGCTGATCCTTGACTTGGAATCGGATCGCATCGGATCGGAGTCCGGGCATTTGATGTTTTCCTACCGACTTTCTGCTGCCGTGTCAGTGTCATTGTCACCGTCACCGTCACCGGTGGGTATTATTCTTTCATTAGGTAGGTTGTTGCAACTGCCGACACTCGAATTCGGATTTGCATTCATACACACTCGTATGTGACCCGGCGTGCAGACCTCATTTCTCCTGACAGCAGAGCCGCGAGCTGTGGAAAAGTATCTGGCTCTTTTGGCCAGCAATGCGATGCAAATTATAGATCAGGTGCAACGGCGGTAATTGCTGCCATAATTGCAGCAAGTGGATTCGTTTGCCATATCATATACCCTCCAGTTATGAGCAGGTTAAACTGTAGCGTTTTCGCAGCCACTGGTTGGCCATCGCTTCGACTTGGCCATGCAACGTCAGTGGTCTCAGATCTCAGATCTCTGATCTTGGATCTTGGATCTCCCATCCCAGATCCATCTCATCTGGTCCAAATTGGAGCGGCAATTGCAGTTGCAGTTGCAATCTGCATGTGTAATAGAGTCAAGCCAACTAATTTTGCGGCAATTTGTACTTGGGAAATCCATGTGGAATGGAATGAAATGGATAAACGGTGGCAGGCAGGCAACCCGCATCTCCACATCCCCACCTCCCCATATCCCCCATCTCAGCCCCCATCCCTCCCCCCAAAGTCGGAGCACACAGCACATGCAGAAATTAACGAATGATGGACAGACATCCGAGTGGAGTGCAGTGGAGCTGCAGCTGGGGTTGGAGTTGGAGTTGTGACAAGACTTGCAGGAGTAGCCCCCATCTGCATGCGAACTGGGGGGCGAGCTCTCTTTCGCTCGCATAGCTCGCTCTCTCTCTTGTCATGTTATTAGCAGCAATTTAAGCAAATAATCAGTGCAACTTGCCAGTCCAAAAGCTGAAGCAGGGGCGTCCACGAGGGGGGTTCCAGCGTGTGGTGCCTGCGGGGGGAGGGGCGGGTCAACGCGTGACTTGCAGGCAGACACATCACAAATTGCAGACAAGTGTGGTTCTTGATGCTGCTAGCCGAAATAAGCAGCCAAAGTTGGAGCCACATGCAAATGCCAGCGCCAGCATTAGTTAAGTACACTGTAAAAAAAGATTTAGCTAGTGAAATAAGTAGTTGATGATACACACATATTTTTAATATTCTTCAGACATACAGATATAAGGAAAAATATTAATATTTTAAGATAATTTTATCTATTTATGTATATTTTATATTATTATTATTACAAAATTATACAAATATGTATATTTTAAAAGCATAAATTGCAATATATGGTAGTTCACAATTGTGGATTTTTTTTATACATTTTCATCATACTTATGTATATGTACGAATTTTCGCCAGTGCACTAAGACTTCAAATCCGAAGGAAGTGTGACGAGGGGACTTTAGAGATTCTAATGCTGAGTGGTGGCTCAGCTTTTTCGGTGCCGGGTAATTTGCATTCCGTTGCGGATTGCAACTGTTGTTTTGCGACTTGCGCCTCTCACGATTTGAGGATCGGAAAATGGAAAACCAAAATGTGCAGATCTGTGGATCTGGGTATCTTTGAGTCCGCAGCTTGGCAATTTGGAACGGTTTGCTGCGGCTGCTGGGGCTGATGGGGCTGCTGGGGAGTTTTCACAGTTGATTTACCCGGATCGAGGTGGCCGAGGTGCTGGTAGATCGGTAGTTTTATTTACAAAAAATTAGCACAGCTTTTGCTTGTTTACGGGCCCAAAACCGAGGGGGAGGGAACGGGGGATCTGGGACTTAAGTGCGACCCCAAGTCCAATTTCGGCATCTGAATCTGAAACTGACTCTGAGGTGAGCGAGCGTTTTGGCTAATTTCGCAAATTGCTTTTATTAGGTTTCGTTTATTTGCATTTTGCGCTTTAATTTTATGCCTGATTTTGCCTCTCTCTAGACTTTTAACCCTCTGCTGCCGTTGTTACGTCGTTGCGGTTTGTAATTTTGAGCGTTTATTTTTAGTAGTTACGCTTTTTTTTTCTGGCCAGTGCGAAAATTAGCTGCCGTCCCTTTCTGCTTGGCTAAATGTTGCAATTTTCGAGTCGTACAACATTTAAATTTCTGCTTTAACCGAGCACAAAGGCACAAAGCTGGCGAAAAAATTGCAATAAAACGGTTTGGATATTATGCAATCCTCTTTTTGGGAGGTTAGTTGCTTGGATAACCGCTGAAAGGTTTTGCTTTGATTTGCTTTGGCATTGGGCAACTTTTGAAGAGGCGTGTTTTATCTTAAATGAGATCGCTCAAAAGCAAAAATGATTTCAGCTCTGTAATTGTTTAAAGGGGATCGGAGCCGATAATGATGATTGAGCTATCCATTGAGTAATGTTCAAACTCTGTTTGTCCTAGGATCAAAATCGGTTGACCTTATAAGTGGTGCGATTGCCCAACACAAATTAAATAAGCTTTATCGGTATGTTTATTAAAATATAAAATTTTAAAATTTTACTACCAATAATTCTATTGGCTCCTTCCCATGAAATCTCTTGGATAAACAACTGTCGCCTGCCGCTGTCCTTCGTTACTATCTCACTCATTTGACTTCTTTTTTATCGTTCATATGCAATCGCTTATCTCAGTGGCTCAATCAGTTAAATGCCTGGCCGCCTCTGTAATATTCTTCTTTCCCCGTTCGTAGGAAGTGTAGGCATGTAAATCAACACATAATAACTTAATGCTTGATGCTGCAGTGATTGTGACTGGTTGGTTGCACTGTGAAAAATACTGCCTACCTTTCATACGTATATGCTATCATACAAAATCAGAATTACATACCTCCTGATACCGATAAAAGTATCTTAGAGTTTCGTTATTTAGTTCATTTCCACTTCTGTTGTTCAGTGTAGCCTGTGCCAGTCCCATCGCGAAGCATCAACTTCGAACCAGAACTGAAAGCCAAACTGAAACTCAAACTTGAAGCGCGTGCGCTGTGACTTAATTGCTGATTACAAATTAGCGATAGCAGCGGAGGATAAATACGTACGAGTCTAAGGAGGAAAAGGGCCCTTGGCAGTTAATTAAGACATTAACCACTGCCTGCAGACCGATTTCCCGACAATCCAGCAATCCAGCAATCAAGCAATACAGCTCGTGATTGGTGTTGGAGAAAAGCCCATCGAAAATGGAAGCCAGGCCCAAATCGCTGACATCCGCCCACCTTGGCCAAATCGGAGGTGCTGGCCGCTTATCAGCGCCCACGTGTCGCCATTGTCGACCACTTTCCGGCCATTAAAGCCACTGAAAGCCGCTGAAAGCAGTTGGGCAGTTGAACTTTGGGCTTGTGCCGCAATTACACCTTCCTCTTCATAATTGCACCCGTAATTGTCACGCCGGAGTTATCGATTACCTTCGAGGCTTATCCGCCAGTCCATCGATATTCGGCGGAAGTTCGGCTGTCACTTTCGATCCGTAATTATGATCGTCGCCATATATGGCGTGCTCATAAAGTAATTGTTCGCCAGCTGAAAGTCGTGGAGGTGTTCGGTATTGTAAACAACGGGTAATTATAAATTCAGTGCGTGGCACTCGAAATATTTTAATTATTTCCAATTTCAAGCCAGACAATTGCTGGGTGGGTTCTTGAGGAATTCGTTGTCTAGGTTCGTGACTGCAATCAGGTAGGCAAAAGACCAGATCGATTCTATATGATAGCGATGGTTGATTGACATAATTGATAGGGTATGCTGGAATATTCAGGGAACTTATAAGGAGAGCTGTCCTATTAATCATCGAAGTTTCCAGTTTAGCATTAATTTACATTAAGGATTGGTAAATTGTATAAATTTGATTTTTGTAAATAATATGAATATTATATAAGTATATATTGCATATCATTTAAAGATTAGCCTTACCTTGACAGCTTTGTGATAACCTTAAAATCGAGATAACTCAATTGCCATAAAGTGGCCTACACACACGCTTTAAGCCCATAAAGCACCATATGGCCGAAATCACAGTAGTAGTCAGACGCGTTCCCTTGATCAGAACAACCATAAAAATCAAACAGCTAAGCGCATTGGTAACCCGATATTTTCGCTGGATTGCCAGCGGAAAACCAAAAACGATTTGCCGAATAAGTCCAATCAAAGCGGTGAGGGTCGATAAAATTTGCAATAAAATAAATTGCCGCCAATAATGGTACAACCAAAAAACATAACAACAAACAAACTTGGACACCTACAATGTTGTCTGAGGAATTCCCAGACTCAGTTTTGAACTACAAAAGAGAGGTGTAAGACAATTTTCGTTTTAGCGCCGCACATAAAACATTTTTTATGGCTTTAAAATCGGCGCGGAGTAAAAGTTACGCTTTCGCAATAGAAAGCCGGCCAAGTTGAACTGCTTCTCTGGGGAGTGCTTAGGGCCCAAGTGCTAATGCTGTGCCGTTGGGTCATAAACCAAAAACCCAACATAGTCGCAACCCCTCGACAAATGATGCGCCCAGCTACAGTTACAGTTACAGATCCCAGCGAAACGGGGTCAAAATTTATGGCTAAAAGTGCAGTATGTCTCCGGGAGGCGGTGCGTCCACCCAGTGAAACTGTCAAGACATCGTATTTTAAAACAAATGCGACGAAAGTAAATAAAAACTGGACCGTCTTGGATTTCGCACACGCAAAAGGTCACAGAAGGTTGGCGGGAAGGGGGTTTTCCCTTGGCACGATGGAGGGGCTATGGACATGGGTATGGGATTGGGGGGTTCCGGGCAACTGACATCTGTACATGACTTTGGTGGTGTTCAAAAGCCCAGCTGTGTGGGCACACATCTCGAGTCTCGAGTCTTGAGTCTTTTACATTACCTCAATTCGACAGCCATGGCGGCCCCTTGGGCAACTTTAATTGGATCGCTCGGAACCGCTCCCATCTCCATCCCCATTCCCATTCCATGCCAACATCCCGAACCTCTGGCTGCCATTAACCCGCTGCAATTGCAAATTTACGAGCCGGGCGTCAATTAAGTATCGAATTACAACTTGTTTAATGTCAATCTGTCTCGCCCTGTGCCAGTTACAGTGAGCTGTCCAACTATCCGTCCCCGTGTCCGAGCTTCAGTGTTTCCCCCTCTTTAACCCATTGGCGCACATAACCCTTTAGAGACGAGAGTCATGCAGACTATGGGCAGAACTAAAGGTCCCTTTTTAGTTAACAGACATCTTATGAACTGAACTGCTACATAACAAGCTTCAGTTGTAGAGTATCAAAAATGTTATCATACAGCGAGTGAATCCTGTACATTTTCCAACTGCACTTAGTTACTACACTTAGCTACCACACATACTTCCCTTAGTTGCCAATGGGTTAAGGAACAACCCCTTTGGAAAGGACAGTGCTCTGCGACCGATTGCGATCTCATTGGAGCTGTCAGAATTCGCATAATTATCGCACAAATTAGCTTGTCAGTGGAGCTGGGCGATCGGCATGGCGGCAGCGTCGCCTTGTCTGCCCCACTGCGCCCCTTCTCTTACCCCCCTCCCATCACCAGCCCCCTGACCCCATCGTAACCCCCTCCATGCCGGGTTAACCCATTGGTATGCCACACCAGATCCAATCCAAATGCGTGGGCTGCTGACAGTCGAGTACGCGAGTTTTGACAGCCCGTTGGCTACCATATAATGACGGCGGGTGAAAAACTTATTAACTGCATACATTAACATTCAATTTGAAGCGGCCATTGCTGCCCCTCTACCCTCTATCCTCTACCCTCTGCCCTCTGTTGTGCTGTGACATTTCATTTGGATGCGGACTCATGGGCATAAATCAAAATCATCGAAGAAACCCCTCCGTTCGCTTATGAATTGACAATTGAGACAACACCACCTGGGCTGGGCTAGGGGGATACCCCTCCTCCACTTCTGTTGTCACGTTTGGGCTGTTAACGTGTTTCGGTGGGCAATCGATGGGTCTGCGGGGTGGGGACTCCATCAGAGGAACCTATCTGAGCGGATCTGGGACCCGATCGAATGATGATGCCAGCCGCTTGACACTCGCACTTGTACAATTTTAATTAAACGCCACTGGTATTGATACCTTATCTCCACCCATTCCATTCGAACTGAGTGCTCATACAGTGAAAATTGTGATGGAATCTCCTCGATCTCTCTTCATTTGAACTTTTAGAAGCTTATATCTCTTTTCATATTCTGCTATAAAGCTATAAACCTTTTTTTTAAGGTAAGTAATCATAAAAAGTTTCACATTTATAGCATATTGTATATATATTTTAAATAATTTCCTATAGTTTTTCTCTCAGTGAGCTTGGTTTTCCATAAGCAAAGTAAACGAACCCCACCCACACCTATTTTTGTCTCTGTTGAACACACATTTTTCCGCAGTTGCATTGGCTTTCGATTCTAGGAAACTTTTTAAGCCACAATTTATGCTCGTTTAAGGCGATAAATATAACAGAGCCCAAGTGATTGAAGCTGATTGCATTCCAGCGGACCGTTGGCCGACCGCTCCCCCTTTCCCAACCCCCCTACCTACCCCTGCCACTGTCCCTGCCCATGAGTCACTAGCCACGAGCAGCTGCATCGGTTGTAATTGAATGCGTGTCAATTGAATGGCGTCGCTCGAAACTCGCGCCCATATTCGAAACTCATATCGAGATCGGATCGGATCGGAATCGAAGTCGGCGGCCATAAATAAACGCTAAAAAGCACGCAGTGGCAATTAATAACGCTGCAGATTTGCAAAATGGCCGCCACTCGCAACTTTACGAGCGAAAAAAAGGGGAAAAAAATGAAAAGAAAATATAAACGAAACTCGATGCGATATATTTTTATTTTATTTATAATTAGGTAATACATATTTCACTAATTTTGAACTAAATTCATAATATTATATATCCTACCAAATAAATCAAGAACAGAGCCAACCATTGATCCCCAACGGAATGTTGGCCATCGAAACTCGAGTTCAAAATTCCAAATCGCATTCGCATTTACTTTACACTCTGTGCATTATGAAAAATGGTAGGGGGAGGGGGAAAACTTGATTGATAGACTGCAATTAAAAGCGCATTTTCCTCAAGTCTCCAAGGTGATGGAAAATGGGGAGAGGGCGGTGGAGAGTTCAGAGGCTACTTGTATCCATTAAATAGATTTTTAATTGGGTGTAAAAGAATGTTAGCATGATTGATAATGTGCAGTTCGTTGAATGTGAACCGCCGGAATGTGAACTTTTGGCACAGAATATTAGCATTAATATGAATTGGGAGTTGTTAAAATGCGTTTTTTTAGTACGACGAACATGTGTTTTATCGGTTCAGGGTTTAATTTGATAAATAATATTTTCTTAGAAATATTGTTATTCATCAGCGACAAATAGAAAGCTGCCAAACTGGGAGCATTTCGCACACCCATTTCCCCTAAAACCCATTTCATTCCGCTTTCCATAATTTACTCTCCAACTTACTCACCTGCTTTTTAAGCGGTGACAAAACGAATTTCAATTAAGGCCACAGAAGCTGGCTTCGCTGTAATCCCTTGGACAATCATAAAGCGTAAGAAATATACGAACAGAGAAATAAAACCTAAAAACTGATTAACATCTGTCGTGGCTCGGTCAGCGAAATGCGAGCCATTAAAAATTTCGCACTACAAAGAGCCGCATCCGCATCTTCGTCCGCATCCACATCCACATCCTAAAGATACATAACCATGGTCAGCAAGGTGTGAGCCGCGTTGAGTTTCAATTCCATTCGGGCAGCTAATTAGCCGCCATATGTCGCGGGGTTAGGGGAAATTATTCAGCGGAAATGCTATGACAAAGTGGCTGGCAGCCTTCTCCACTCTGCTCTGCTCTTTACTTTAATTTTTATTTTACATATTTTTTCGGGGGCTGCATTTTGGCCGTGGTGATGTTTATCCCGCAGATGAAATATTCGTGCAGACGACGCGTTGGTAAACGCTTGTCAACTTTGCTTTGATTGCGCTGCTGCCAACGGGGGGAAATTAATTTTTATTGCAGCCCACAGGGCGTATCAGCGATGTGGCCAAGTCGGCCAACTCGGCCAAGTCCACTTCCTCCGAACTTCTTTCCCGCAGTGCCATTCGCACATCTCTTAGATTTCACTTGTCAGATTCCCCAGCGACGCAGCTGAGGTATGGCTTCCGTTAGTGCGAGGGGCTACTGTGGAGCTCGGCTACCGTGGCACCAGAGGAGTCAGAATATAAGGAAAATAACACTGAGATGCACAGGCGAGGCCGCATTCAAATGCAGCCCGCCTAATTAGCCAAAACGTTGCATGTGTTTTGCACTTTAGTTGCCGGCAAAATCTTTACCAAATTGCCACAAACTGCCCGGCAACTCCGGCCTTTACCTCCACGCTGAAGACGGTGGACAGGTGGAAGTAGTGATGGTGATGGCGATGATGATGACGGTGTTGACATGCGAGGCCGGGGGTTCAAGCCCAGGTGTCAATGGGCTGTTCACTTGGCGCGATTAACGAAGATTTCCAACGGGTCAAGGGGAATTGGGAGAACTCAGATATACAGATAAGATTGCACAAGTTATATCTTATATTCCGGTATATATATGTTTTTAGAAGTTAAATATGTTCAATCATATATACTATTTTTAAAAAAATTATGATACATTACGAAAATTTGGGGCATCCCATGGAATCTCATGCTACACCCATTTACCAAGAGTTTATTGCATTTAATCACCCATTATTTCCCCAATTTATTACCACCTTTCACGGAAAACCCACACGAGTTAATTTCCATTAAATCAAATTAGAAATTACTGAAGGGTTCAGCTTTGTTCTCATTCAAACCTCCTCTATAACAAAAAATTCCTGCTCATTACAAAAGCCCAAAACAAATGCTCCAAATCATTTACGAAGAAAGGGAGCCGGAAAATGTTCTCAGTTAATAAAATGCAATTGAGTAATAGCCTTTCACATTTCATCAAAACGCATCGAATAGCTCATGCATTTTATGGCACTTTCAACGCGTTGAGATCGAAGCCATTGAAGCCACCAAGCTCTCCTATTTTCTCCCATATAAATCACAATGGAAAACCTCAGGCCGGCGCAATAAAAATTGTAATTAATTGCGGCTTGCAATGGACATGAGAGGCCCAGAGCAAACAAATAAATAAGTACACAAATATTTTTGGGCAGCAGGGCAGCCCAAAGTGGAGCGTTCGTGCCTAAAAATAAACCCAAATTAATCATGCAACGAGCGGTGGCGGAATTTTCCCACAGTTTTCCTAGGAAAATCTTGTGGAAGCACAAATATATTTATAATGGCATGCAGATGACCTTCCAAACGAAACACCAGCGATTACCAAACCATCCGACTAACTCTGAAATTTACCAACTAAAAAGCTAACTAGCCGCCAATTATGCCCGGCTTATCTGTCCTCCGATTTCCGCGAAATCACACGGCCTTTGATGCCAGCCGCCCGTCCACGAAATAAGCGATATTATGAAAAACAATTAAAATTATGTGCTGACCTTAATGAGTTGATTAAATCGCGATGGCTTTGCGCGACATCTCTGAGTCACTTATAAGCTCGAGTCGAGTTGACTCGGACCTTTACATCGCATAGATGCCCTGTAACGTGTACAGTGAGTAGTTTATAGTGTATAGTGTACAGTGTACACCCCCTTAAGTGGACCACACACACGGCACGGATACTTGACGTGCGTCAGCCCATTTGTCGCAAATGTCAACGACATGACGCCGGAGGCGGACCACCGCCGAAGAAGCCACTTAGACCTTTGGGCCTATAAACACGTCTATCGGATGCTATCGCCGACCTCAAACTAACCCAAAAAACATAATACAGCGTAGAGCATAGAGCGTAGAGTTACTCATATTTCAGGAATGCCAAATGGCGGAGGAGGAGGGAAAACCACACGAGTGCCGAGCTGGCAAAACTATTAAAAAATAACTGCGACGCGTCGTAATTCGCTCGAAACTGTGATAAGTCACTGGACAGTCAGTCGGGCGATCCTCCGGAGTTCGGGAAGAAAACCCTCATCAAGCAACGAGTTCATCATCTTTTTGACAGCCAAACTAATTGACGAGGCGCGCATGCGCCGTGGCCATAACAAGATATATGGCCCAGATGACAACCCATCGGCATGGCCATCGCTATATAGGCATGGGTATGGGCATGGGCATGGGCATCGGTATCGGTATCGGATACTTCTTCAGCATCAGCATCCAATGCGGACTTTTGTATAATTATGAGCTTAGCGCCGGCCACGGATCGGCTTAATTAGCCCTATGCTCCATGCAGAGCGGTACCAAAAGTCAGGGGTTGTATCGGTTTCAGCAGAAATATCAATCAAAATGTGAAATTGAAACGATTGGGCAAATGATTGGCTCTCTGAGCGACCAACTGTCAGTCATCTCAGTCATCTCGCCGTTCGAGTGGCGTGACGAACAATGCGGCTTTGATTCCAATCCCAATTCCACAGCGACTCCGATTCGAAAACAAAACTCGAGCTGAAAAGTGTCAGAGAAATCAAATCAATTTTAATTAGGCACTCGGACTCGTCTCGTCTCGTGTGTGAGGTCCGAGTCTGAATCCGAATCTGAATCCGAATCCAAATCGAAATCTCAGGCCGAGTCTGCTTGGCAAGTGGCAGCTGATTAAAAACACAAACTGCCTGCTGGCTATGCTTAAATCGCTTTAAACACATGACTAGCTCGGCTCTCTAATGTACACTGCGAGAAATAAACAGGCATGGGGAATTGTATATGATATGATGAGACTATAATAAGCACACCAGATATGTTTCAACATTCTTCGCAATAAAGAAACTGCAGCCTTACATATTACTGTTTACTGACATAGTAATTTATTGAGCAACCAATTATGAAATATGCTTTTGCTGAAACTCGAAATTTTCACAGTTTTCCAAACATTTCCCAGAGTGCATAAAAATACCCAAACGTGCATTGACACCCATTGCATGCAATCGAGTGACATCGAATTGATTCGAATTGCTCCGAACTGAATGCCCCGGAATTGTTTGATTTTATGCGGAGGCATTTTGATTGTTTTCCGAGGCCGAAGACAGCGGCACGGGCCGCGGCTTTTGTCGGCCAATTAGCTTTAATAAAAAGTATTTCAATAAATAATGCTGACAGTGGCGAAGACATCATAATAATCGCAGAGGGCGTTTGCATTGATAAGGCCCGCGATCGCTGGGATCTGAGAGACCGCCGTGGAAAGTAGCACAAATCTAATTACACGGCCAAGTGGCACAACAAAAAGTTGAAAAGAAACCAGCATAAAGAAGCCGCTCCCAGAAGAAAGAAAGCCGCCTGCACATGCTGGGCAAATTAGATAATGGCATGCGCAAAACGCCCGTAACGAAGCTACTGTTCACTCTGGGAACCCATCGAAGAACAGGAGCACTCCGGGATTACGCAGTGCATACACTCAAGTGGTTTAGGACTCCGCGCAGGATCGAGGATCCCTGAAAAGTCAGCGACTTGCGGGTGTTCCAATTTTCCCACAGCTAAACATCTAAGCCCGGGCTAATGCCACATGTGAGTGTGTGCGTGTGTGCAATGATTTTTCCGAAAACAATTACGGATCAGGCATACTGTACTGACTCACTTGTGTGTGATCCTCATCCTTGTCCGGTCAATGGGCATTAAATTGGCTTAAATTAAGTCAAGTATGTATGTGAGGCCATAGGGCCGCAACTTCCCTAGATATATTCCATTTGCCATGGTTCGCCTTTCACTCATCTAATAATGGACGCATATGAGTTGTATTATCCTTATTTTTCCCTGCCTGTTTGGGGTTATTCTTCGGCGAAACAATGCTCCAGTAGCTCTGCTCTGGTACTTCAGGGGTTCTCGAGCTGTTCACTTCGATTCTTGTCATCTTGTTGACTTTTTGTTTCGTAATCCTAATAAATTTAAATGACGCGCAATGTGTGCACGAAGGTCTCCTCACACGAATCCTCTGAAAAGGGTACTCGAACAGGGGCGTCAATGGAACAAGGGTTCTGAGGGTACATACATCATCATAAATATGGTTGGTACTCCATATTTTTAATTGCTTTTCAACATAATAGAATGAAGTAGTTAAAACATAAACGGTATTCATGTCATAAATAAAAATGCATACACAAGTAAATTTCGAGATTATAACAAGTATCTGAGGTTCCTTCTCCTATATACGGTGCAATTTCAAAGTCTGGCCTTTACAAATTTAAGTGCGATTTACTAAAGTCCCCTTTAACAAGAGCTTTAGACGCCACCCATGAAATAGTTCTCACGTGAAGCCAACAACTAATTGAAGAGTTTTTACATTCAAATGCAACCCCTTTTGCAAGAGCTCTCGCTAAGCAGGCAGAGCGAACAGAATAGTGTGAACCCATTAAAATTTAAATACAAAAACAATTATCAGGGAATTTTTATAATTAAATTCATAGAAACATCAGGCAGACGAGGAACTGGAAACCGCCCAAGATCAACGCATGAAGGCCGACATATTTTAATTATAACTTTAATAAGCCAACTCCACACGCACTCGTGAAGAGCAGAAGAGGATTTCGATCCAGAGCCACCCTGGTTTTGGTTTTGGGAAATCTTGCACCTTTCCAGCACTCCCCTGTACGTACGAGTACACTTCATTATTTGCCACTTTGTATTTAAATCCGTTCTGATCCTCTTGTATGTTTGTGGCTTAACTTTTGGCTCTTTCCGCTTCTGCAGCGGCGCAGAGAATAGAAACGGGAAAATCTCTGGAAGAACACCCGCATGTAGCGGGGTTCCAGGTCTCGGACCTCTTCTGACTTTTGTAACAAGATCAACATGTGGGATGTGAGATCGGCAATCTGGCAATCTGGCCGAAATCGGCCAACCAACCAACCAGTGGCAGAAATCAGCTGGCATTGTCTTGTGAGCCCTGGGTTCCTTGGGATTGATTCCTCTGCTGATCCAGTTACCGTTTGTCGGCTTGTTTGGGCCCGAAGTTCATATATGTTCCATTATCGCATTGTTGGATCAGTTAAGATTCGCTGATCTGATAGACAGACGGCTACCGTATCTTGCAGGCCACTGAAGTCATGTAGGTAGTTCTGACTTCCTTACCGGGTTCCATTCGCACTCCATTATGTTGCAATGTTTGCAGTTGTTTGGGATTAGCCTTGCGCAAGGAATCTAATTAAAGACATTGTAATTTGTCTTGGGTTCTTGGAAGTGATATGGACATATAGGAAGCCTAACCATCTACTGTTCTTCATATAAATTTTACATTTAAAATACTTTTAACATATAATTCAGCGTTGTGTCTTTGTTTGCCATCCTGTTTTTTATTAATTGGCAACCCCTTTCCGAAGTCCATTAAAAACTAACCCCGTTTCCAGGACTATTTCCTACCCTATTAAATGTATATTTTTTTCTCGATGCACTTGAGTGCTGTGCGTGCACTTAATCAAAACACAAATCCTTTTAATTTAACACGCGCGCGTTTGCATTCGCGCCTGCCGTAATCCTTTCAGTCCGTCGGCCATTTTCGCGATTTCAGAAGCTACAGCGCAGTGGGGTGTGGAAAACGGGAAAACGAGAAAACGGGAGGCTGGGGGTTGAAGCACCCCTTAAGTGCTGGCAGACGCTCGCGGGACAAACACAAAGTGGCGGCATTATTTGTCGCAATCAAATGCTGATGATGTGCCTTGATTATGCGCAGCAAATGCCTGTGAAAAATGGCACAGACGACAAACAATGAGTTCGGAATTCGGGGTGGGTTTTCCCAGTTCCAAGGGGCTTTGTAGAAGTTGCAAAGGGTGGTGGCCGCCAGCTCTGGAAAACGTGCCAGGCGACATTGTCGCAGCATGAAGGCGAATATTATTTAAATGGCGTATAATAATGGCAGACTCCGGCTGCAGAACGGAGTTCCGTAATGATGCGGCTCGGAAAGTCTCCGTTGCGTTTGGCAAGCTCCGTAATATACGTATAATAATCGCAGTTGCCCCGCCGACAGCTGGCAGTCGAATCCAATCAGGATGCGCCACCCAGCCGCAGCTTATTATGGCAGCCCATCTAGGACGACATCGCAATCAGCCGGCGCTTATGGCAATTCATTTGTTTAACGACCACCGCTCAAGGCCCAGACTGGTAAGGCTTGGTAACTGGGTTTCCAGTGGGCCAAGAGGGGCTGGGAACATGGCGACACAACCTCATCACCATTATGGGACGTTGGGAGGGGAATGGCCGCAGAGTAAGCACAAACATAACATGAAAATTATGGGAACGTCATCCTTAAAAGAAAGATTTTACACAACTTATACTCAAAATCTAGGTAGAAATATAGGTATATTAAAGAAATTTTTAAATCATTAATCTTAAATAAATATATTACTATATATTTTAGTATATTGATATTATAGATTATTATATTAAACAAGAATTTCAGTAACATAGAATTTTATTACGTTGAAGCTAAAATGTACACCATTCTTATAACTAGACAACTCTATCCGCTCAGAGTCACGGCCAATTAATTTATTTTAATTTATGGCGCACATCCGCAAAATGAAGTTACCCCCTCACTCCACTCCATTCCGCTCAAAGCACAACTCACAAATCAACCCTCGTTACCGCTCCTTTCTTCAGCTAATTTCGCTTTTATTAGGTTTGGCAATTTGTAGCTGGATTTTCAGTAGGGGATGCTGAGTAGATGGAATGCTTTTTTTTGCAGAAGGCAAATCTGGGATATACATTTCATTTTCGTTGCTTCAACTGCCAGAGGAAGAATCGCGAGCGAAATGAGGCGCAATTTACAGAGCTCGTTGCGTGTAAATTGAATCATCTGCCAGGACACCCCGCCGAGTCCTCCGTGTAGGTACATCCAACCCCTCCGCAGGACAACCCCCTGCCAATTGGCAATTGCCATTTCCCATTTCCCATTCCCACTCCCATTTCCCACTCCCCAGATGCATAAGCATTTCCTATTTTTTGGCGTTCGCCTGCCAGCGACATTTTCGAGTAACTTGCTCAAATTTATTTCATTTGTTGTTCCCAAACCCTCCTCTCCCTACTCCGCCAGTCAGTCGACCATGTCCGCATATCCTATCCCTACTCACATATATGCTATATGCCATTCGCCCTTTCCATTCCTTTCCATTTTTGGGAAATTTACATTTTTATGAAATTTTCGTTTTTTGGCTTTCATGCTTTTCCACAAATTTACACATTTGTTGGAATTTTTTATTGGCTGTCATCATTAGTTTCGATGTGGCCAGGGGTTGGGGTCTCAACTGCTGGTGGAGTGTGGAGTCGACAAGTGTGGGCGTGTAATTTATAAAGTGTTTGCCAGGGGGAAAATTTCGGGGGAGTATATTTATGTTTTCGGTCTGTGGAGGAGAGGGGGCAGAGATCTGAGATAAGGACGAGAAGAGTAATTGGCTTGGCCATCAAGCTGATGGGGGAGGCATATGTGTGATGGGGATGACGAGGTGTTGAATGCCAAGAGGGCGGCACTTGCTAAAGGCCGCTCAAAAGGTCTCTGGGGGTTACTCAAGCGGTTACAAGATGATCTGGGGGATTTCGAGTTTGTTTAGCTGGTGCTGCGGAATTCCAGCTCGGCATCTACTTAGCTCGGCGAAAATTAACGATAAGGATGACGATGTGTCTTAGTGGAATTCGATGGGTGGTGTTTAGTTCATCGAAAATGCATATTAATCAACTCAAACTAGAATGTATATGTACTTATACGTGTGTGCGCTACCTTACTAAGAAATAGTTTGCTGTACTTTCTTAACTATCTATAACAACTAAATCTCAAGACCTTACTGTATAAAGAACCTTGTATCGCTTCGATCTAATCGCAACATGTCGCCCGCTCATAAATCCCGCTCGACCATCCGGATCTGGGCAAAACGATAATGACACACGAACAAAAGTGCCTGTCAGGCAAAATATTACCAAAACGAAAGTGTCAACCAGCCAGGTCAAAGGAGGAGTGCCATCAGGAGCAGGGGAGTGGAGGGTACATGGGGCACCGCCGGTGAAAAGTCATAAACATTACGTTGATTTTATTTCGGCAACTACCATATTTTTTATGCCCGCAAAGGATTGCCTGTCCTTCTGTCCTTCCACTGGCCATGCTCGAGTGCCCGTTACGGAAAGTGTCATAAAAATGCCTCGAATTTGGAATGGCTTTCCACTATTTTCCACTGTTTTGCACACACGTACTAAGCGGAGGGATACAGAGTGAGAAATGCAAGTGCATTTGCATTAAATATTACATACGAAAGAAAAATATAAATATTACACGAAGTAAAAAAAAAAAAATTCTTTTAAATGGATTTATTTCATTCCTTATAAGACCGCTTTTGTTTGAACCAAGTGTTCTTGCAATATTGCAGAGTTCTTCTCTTCACTAAGGATTTAAATATTCAAAATTTTTCGCAGTGCATAGTTTGGGGCTGCGGGGATTTCAAGGAGAAATCAGACATTTTTATGACATTTCCCTGACTACTGTTTATTTGCTTTCTCCTTACCGCCCGCCCTTTCTTATTTTTCTCGAGCACTTTTCCGACATTTTAAACATTTTCTTTTTCGCCGCTGGCACTTGGCCCTTGTCAGATTTTCCCTGCACTGCATCGTGTCGTTTGTGTAATTTTTATGATTGTCAAGGATTAGATATAAATGTTTTATGATCTTGGCCCGCTACCGCGGTGGTGGACCAGAAATTGTGTTTTAATATGATTTTACGGCTTTGTGGCAATTCGAAAACCCGAAATACCCCCAACTTGATTGGCTTCGATATGTCGTGCCTGAAATTCCAAATGATCCGATCCTTCGGTCCAGTGCACCCTTTTCGGGGCTATTCTCTCCGAATGGGATTTGGGCTCCTCTGGAATTCGATTTCCTGGAAAACGGCAGGCTCATCACAGTGCAGTTGTTTGATGTTCTTAGGGCTGACACGCCCCGCTGCCCCCGAAAACGTCTGTCAGTTGCTACCAAGTCCAATTTTCCAATTTCCTCCACGGAAAACGCGTGAAAATGTGGCCACAAACGTCGGTGCCGATCCATCATAATTTCTGGGCTCGCGTGGATGCTTGTAAATCCACGCGAGCCCAAATTATCGGTAAATCGTTTTGGGTAAAATATGAAAATAACGCAGAGCTGTGAAATCGATCGATGGTATTCTTGGAAGCGCAGTTAGCGATGGCGCTTGTCCCTAAATCGAGTTGCCAGAAATTAATTACATTTAAACGCTTCGCTCCCCCATAGAGTTTTCCCCCAGTTTGTGCTAAAAACAAAAAAAAACGTACATCTATTGAGAAAACCGAGAAAATGGGTCTGAAAACACACTCAATTCAAATGAATCCAAAACGCACACTCTAAACGCCAACTCATCATCATTAAAGTCAATTTTTCTCGTCTTCTGTTGCCTTGTTTTGTTGCTACTCAACAATTTCTGGCCATCGATTCGAACAAAGGGAAATTTGCCACGTTTTCCATTGTTTTCCCAGAGAGATAAACAGAAAAAAAAAACAAAATCGACGAAAAGGCAATAAGACAAAAAGTGAAACTGCTGTTTTTTTCTCCATCCAATTTTCAGCTGAAGTGGCATCGGGAATTGGACTGGCATACTGTAGATTTATTTTCTGGATGGAGGGAGGTTCGAATAGGTGAAATTGCATCACGCTGTGCCTCGGTTTCTGTGGAATTGTTTGCAGGCTGAAAATTGTTGATTTTGACACCTTTCGGGCTGCTGCATTGTGTTCCTCTTTATTTCCATCTAATAAATGCATTTGTGCCCTTTGTTGGCTGCATTTTTTATGGTTTTCATTCCTTTTTGCGAACTCTGGCGGGGGGTCATCTACTGCTGAATTCTCCAGTTGGCCACTTGACTGCCGCTCGTCCTGCCGCTGGTTCTGCGGCTTGAGGATATCTTTATTCGCTCATTAGCAGCCCGATTGTGCTGGCTGCAGGTCCTTCGAGTCCTGGAGCTCCTGCGGCGAGGTACTCAACTCGGTGGGCGTGTGAAATTACCGAAAATAAGAGGTAAATTGCGTTTTTTCAACTCAATTATGCTTGTTTCGTCGAAATGTTGGGGATCGGATTGCACGAAATCTTGTAACTACAATTAAATTTAATTCATAGTATTAATTTATTTCGTTTTAACTTGCATTTGTATCATAACAACCCCATAAAATGGTTTTAAAGTATTTTCTCATTATAAATTTTTAAAATAGGTCTATTTACATGTTCCGGACTTACAAAATATTAATTAATACTTTTCATTATATTTATTTACTATACTGAAATTCAAGTGACTTTCACAGTTATTTACTATAAGCTTTCACGAAATCAAAACTAAAGCACGGCTGCCGAGTTTCCAATCGAATTAGCAACACACACGCCTTGCAGATTAGACCGCAATTGAAACTGACTCAGCCGAAAATCGCTGAACTTTCGACAGCATTTCGCCTTGTAATCAAAATCCATTAGTCAACATAATTACGCTTTAATTGACTCGAAAGTTGTTTATGCCTTGCCTCGATTCGAACCGAAAGCGATGGGTAAATATGCGTGGCTTAATTAGCGGCCATAAAAATTTGATAGATTTTAATCTACCTCACAAGCTGTTGTTGTGCTCTTGCGATTCCTAGCCCATAAATCTTGGAAATCCGGCGACGATTGCGACGGCCCCAGCTGATAACAGAGTGTGAAAATAGCACTACCGAATATTATTCCATTGTTTTTGAAAAACTTTTGGAATTTGATAGCAAGTCACAGTGTTGACAGGGGGAACGAAACGAAGTGAGACTTTTGGCACGTCTTGACAATTGATGAACCTGCTCTGATTTTGATTCGGAATTGCGATTCGGACACTACATAAATTATGCAAACTTTGTCGTGTGCCAAAAAAAAAAAAATGTAATGCCCGAAAATTAACATTTAAATCGTAGCGAAAAATAAACCCGGTAGCACAATTCATAAAACTGTCCCGATCGAGTTTCGTAGATGATTTATTGAAACAGCAAATTTGAAGTGCATCCATGGTGTGGAATCGCTAATGTGAACTGGATTGTCAGCTGTAGGAAAACTGGGCAGGTTTTCAAATAGAGAAGGTTAGTCCATATATAAAATTAGAAATAAATCAAATTTATTAAATACATATGTATTTAAATATACAGACTTAACAAATATTTTTTGAGAAACACAAGTTGAACACACTTCCAACATAAATATAAAAAGAGCAATTCCTGAAGAACGTCCAACAAATCCCTGCTAAACTATAAATTTGCACAACAGAGATCCCCCAGTAGATCCCCCGAGTAAGGGAAATATTTAAAACGCACATCCGTGTAAGCCTCGAAAACCCTTTTTGAACTTCCTGCAAATTTGGCCAGAGCCCGCAAACAGAGACATTTTGCCCACCTGGCATTAGATTTCCATTAAGCGCTCGTTCCGGCCGAGAAATGCAACCGCAAAAACAAGAACTATGAATGGCAGTTTAAGCCAAATTACACAAAGGCCAAGAGCAACAACAACAATATCGAATAGTGGTGGCTATTTGAACGGAAGCCATATGCAGAAAATTCGGTAAAGGCAGCGCACCAAACGGGACCCGCCCCTCGAAAATCAGCCATTTCACTCGCTCCTACGCAGCTATACGATATCTGCAGGGTAGATAAAATCCACAAGGCGCGCGCGAAGAAGACGGCCATACTGAACCTGAACCGCGCACTGTGCCTCCCGCTCTGGCCCGATAAACTGGTTTGGCCTGTACTGGCGAAGAGAGTCGACTCGCAGCCCAGCTCTCTTCGAGCAGCGCACACTTGGTGGTGTCGCCGGGCTCACCGGATTTATTCAGACATCGAACGTCGTCGAGAGCACACGTCTATATTCCCCGTCGTCCGACACAAAAAACAAGAAAAACGAGCGCGTCGATCGCCGTAGAGCACAAGTATTAAGAAATCGAGTGCGTGTGTGATTAATATAGTAACTATACGTATCTATCAAAGCGTTTCCAATGCATCGCTTAGTGTGAGAAAATCAACAAAACATAGAAAGTTATAAGCCAGAAGTTACAAATAAGGACTTCCCCCCAGAGGATTAGAGAATCGAAAACCGTGTTTAAACCCCCGAATAAAAGCCGCCAACATAGCCGAACTAACCGCCGTATTTATGACTAAGATGATTCCGCCGGTTCCCACCGCCGCTGCAGCCGTCATGATGCCCACGCCCAAGCAGAAGATCGGTTTCAGCATCGAGTCCATTGTGGGCAATGATGTCAGCACCGCCGGCGGCAATTCGACGCCAGAGCTCTCTGGCCCCCAGAGTCCGCCGCCCGGCGAGCGCAATGTGCCCGGTTCGCCGCCTCAAACGCCGCCCGCCACGCTCACCCTGATCCCAGGCTCACCTCCGCACCATCTGATGGCGCCTCCTGCCCACGGTCTGCCCTATCCGCACCCCCATGCTCCGCAGCAACAACAGCAGCATCTGCAGGCACCACATCCGCATCCGCATCTATCGCCCGCGCAGCAACATGTGTTGCACCAACACATCCTCATGCAACAGCAGCAACACCCGGGCACACCCAAGAGCCACCAGGACATTCAGGAGCTGCTGCAGAGATTGCACCACAATGCCGCCATGGCCAGCGGCCTGAGTCCGCTGCAGACACGCCTCTCCCCCGAAACGGAGCAGCCCCAGATGGCCGTCTCCCTCAAGCGGGAACGCTCACCTGCACCACCTGCCCTGGAGCAGGCCGAGAATCCCGCCCAGCGCATCCAGCCACCGCACACGCCTCCCAAGTCCGTGAGCCCCCAGTCCTCGCAGCCCTCGTCTTCGCCCACTCTGCTGATCAGCAGTCCACATGCCACGCCTCCGCAGCAGCAGCCACAGCAGCAGCCGCCCCCGAACTATCCAAAGCCCGCCATGATGCATCCCGGAGGAGCTGGACCCATGATGATGCCGGGTATGCCGCCAGCTGGACTCGTTCGCCCCTTTCCCATGGGACCCGGAGGACCACCGATGCCGCAGGGACAGCCCGGCATGCCGGACATCAAGGCGCTGCCGCCGTACATCAACGCTCCGCCGGAGCTGCCGCCCCAGCACAATCCGCATCTCATTGCCGCCGCCCAGTTCCAGATGGCCGCCGCACTGCAGGCAGGTCATGTCCTCGGTCCAGCGGCCGCCGCCGCTGCTGCCGCCGGCCTGCCGCCCCACGCCGCCCAGTTCATGCCCAATCCAGGCATGGCCAGGGATAGCTATCAGCTGTATCCCTGGCTGCTCAGTCGCCACGGAAGGATCTTCCCACACCGGTTCCCTGGAAGTAAGTATCTTGCGAAATGATTCTTTATATGCGAAACAAAAAAGAAGATTTAGGAAAAAAAAAGTAATCAAGATCTAAATTAAAGCCTACTGCAGAGAACTCGTATTCTTTATACTTAAATGTAATCAAGAATGGGATATGCTAATGTGTTTTAAATTGGTTCCGATTCTTTATTTTATATTTGAAATATGCTGTCACTGCTAATTTATCGCTGTGAATTATGAGCCTAAATACCGATGACTAACCGAAACCCTTTCTTCTCCGCTCTTTTCAAGGTTTCCTGGTGCCCCCGTTCCGCAAACCGAAACGCATCCGCACCGCCTTCTCGCCGTCGCAGCTGCTGAAGCTGGAGCACGCCTTCGAGAGCAACCAGTACGTGGTGGGGGCGGAGAGGAAGGCCCTGGCCCAGAACCTCAATCTGTCCGAGACGCAGGTGAAGGTGTGGTTCCAGAACCGCCGCACCAAGCACAAGCGGATGCAGCAGGAGGACGAGAAGGGCGGCGAGGGAGGATCGCAGCGGAATATGCACAACGGCAGCGGCGACGAGGACGACGACGAACTGATCGACATGGAGATGGACGAGTGTCCCAGCGATGAGGAGCACGAGCTGGACGCCAGCCACTGAGAGAAGCGGCCAGGAGTTAGTCCTGCGGCGGTCCGTGAGTTCCTTATCCTGGCGATTGCAGTCCAGTTCCAGTTTACGAGGGTTCCCAGTCGAGTCTCGGCGAGAGTAACATAGTTTGATTTGTTGTGATATATTCTTAAAGCGATCCCAAGGCGTTAGGCTAAGTGTACATATAGGAAAGTATTAGAGACCCTCCTCCTCCATTCATCTTTCTCTCTCAAGATCCGTGCCAAATCCTTGCGAAGTTTCGAGGTTGAGTAGAGCTCAAAAAAAGCAAGTTGTTTCCTCTCTTTCCAAAATATCAAATGCAGAAAGAAACACTGAAAAATAAACCTAGGCTAGACACCAACTATAACTGTACAAACAATTATGACTTAAGCCTGTAAATATTCATGACATTACTTTTAATTAGTGAATTCTTCAGAAAAAAATCGTACTCGATCCACTAGCTATTGTATAATTCTTGTATATTGTATGACGATCTAGCATTTATTTATGTTTAATCTTAAGCACGAACCTCTAGAGTCGCTCAACTGCAGCTGGATATTATTTAAAGCCGTCTAATATAAAGCCCTAGTTGCTAGTAACTAATTCCTAAGCCAACATGATTGTAAGAAACACTCACGAATATTATCATATAAAATATAAAATATTCATTATGAAAAGAAATCGAAATAAATGTTAGTTGGATTTATTAAGGGGGCAACCACTTCTTTTCCAGAATATTACCCAACTATAAACTACTAAAAACTTTAATTATAATTTAAACATTTCGTATATTTTAAAAGACATGCTTTCGGTTTTAAATGTCCTTCTCTAAGCTTGATTTTCCTTTAACAACATTTTATTTTCTATTTATTATTGTTTAACACTTGGCATCTCCATTAATTCAGTTCGTCCCACTGTGTGACAGAGTTAAAAATTATGCGCCGTCAATTAATTAGCGTGTGACATTTAACATTGTTGTTGCTGTTTCTGTCCACTGGAAAAGGTGACAGGTGCTCAGGGAAAGGGGAATCAGGGGGGACGGGGGGTGGCCCGATTGGAAAGAGCGGGATAGCTAAAGGAGGCGGCTATAAAGTGCATTTAGCGATCGTTATTTCTTATAGATTTCATAAGCATTTTAATTGCACAATTTAAAATGCAAATCGTGTTTTATTGTGGAATTAAATTGAGCGCAGTTCGTGCGAGATCAAAGGGGCGGGGGTGGATGCTGAACGGGGGTTTTTTGGGGGTTGGGGTGGCTTAGGAAACTGGTTAACGAGCCACTCGAGGTGTGCTAATGATTTAAAAGCCAAATTTATGATTATTGGTCCACAAATTTATGCGAAAACTGTGGCGGTATATAGTATAATCGCAGTTTTTGTTATCGGCAAATCCGCAAATCGGCTATCAGCGATCAGATATCGGCTATCTAATGTGGCCTAATGAATATGCAGTGGCTAATTGCAATGGGCAAACTGCAAACTAGATTGGCCAGGCTGATATGGCTAATTAACGGACATAACGAGTCTAATTACTAGCTGTTAACAGCACTAAATTGTGGCACTCTGTCAAAGGTCCCCCCTCACAGTAGAGAAATCGGGGGGGCTTTTGTGGGGTAACCTATTGCAATCACAAAGTTTACAATTGCAAAAGTCGTAAATCAGAGCGCGCAAATTATATGTTCAATCGGTGATCGAAATCGCGGCTTACCCATAAACCTTTCAGCTAATGGCGAGTCTTGTTTGCTTAGCAAACACGCACCTTTGATGGAAACTTCGAGATTCCAACTCCAGATTCAAGATACACGGCCCATCGAGAGCGGGAACTGTAATTAATAATGGGGCTGGGGCACGCCCCCTGCATATTGGATTGGGGCTTATCTGCTGGCCTCCTTTATCCAATATCACTCTTCAAATGTTTCTGTAGAACAAAAACACACTGGCGCAAAGGGACGGACAGAAAACGAAAGCCGAAATCGGAATGAAATCCCTTGCTGATAATTCTCGGAAATTAAAACACAATTTGGTAAGTTGTTGGCTGTTGATGATGTTATACATACGAGTATATCGGGCATACAAACATATGTATGTACAACTTGTTTTGCCTCGTGGCTTCGCTCTTCTTGTTGTTGTTGATTTTCGAATGCCCCAAAAGGTTTGTTATGCGGCGCGCCCCAAAAAAAGAGATATAGTAATAATAATGCCAACAACAACGCCGCATTCACTTTATGGCCAGCACCACGCACCACAACTATGTATGTGGCTGCCCGTTGTTATTGTTACTTATCCAATAAAGTTTATTAAGTAATCCAATTTGGTTAAATTAGCTGTGTCTCGTCTCGAAGTTATTTCGGCTTTTAATTGAGTTTCGGCTTGAGCTTGAGTCAGAGTTTCTCTTTGCCAGCCCTCCCATCTCCATCCAGTGCTCATTATTGTCCGTTGGATTTCACCGATCGCTGATCGATCGCCGGCATAATGCAAATTGTCAAGCCAAGATCGAGAACCCGACCCCCACCCCATTACTTGGCCCCTTAATGGGCATCCTTTGGAGCGCAGGGCTCGAGATCGGGACGTGCCATATCTCGGTGTTCTGTTTAATGTGTGTTTCCTGGAAGATTAATACGGCGAAATTAAGGAAAATAAATAAATGTCAGCGCTGTACAAGATCGTTATCGCATTTAACAATAATTACCCTGATATGGGATATGCTAACTAATCTGTTAAGCCCGCTCATTCCGGCCCAGGATCGTTCCGAGTTGCGATGCGATGCGATGCGTTGTGATGTGATGTGCTGGCCAGGCCAACAGGTTTTTGGCCCGAAACGACTGTTTAGTGCTTTCCGTTGTCGCCCGAAACACCAGACATCATCGAAGGTGTCGCCGGCCGCGTGTTGTGTTAAATTAAGTAATTAATTTTAAAGTCCATGTTCGGTCCGTTTGTCTAACGAAAGACTTAGGCGACGAACTTTTCGGGCCGCCACGCTTGTTAACCCCACTTCCGTCACTCAGTGTTGCCTCGGAGTCTTGGGACTTGGATCTTGATCTCGATCTCGATCGGCCGACTTCAATTGCTTGTAATTTACGGAACGATTGTTCTCATTCCTCGGCGGGCACTTCCTGCGGTTTCGACTAGATTGGCATCACTTTTCCAGGCCCTCGACATTTTGTTTGTCGTAATAATAATTCGTAAGCGTTTTAATTGAATGATCCGACGGTGGGCGTCTCCCGCTCCTTAACCACACAAGATATATGTATAAGCTATACACTCCAGATCCGCTGTGTCATTGCCAACTGCTCGACTTGTCCCGGGGTAAACAGAATAAACATTTGACTCGAATTTGGGCCCTCAAGTGCTTAATTAAGAGCCGCAACAACGTCTCGTTTTGGCTCTTGTTTATTTAACAATTTTCTGCGGCCAGGGTCCAATATTTTGATGTTTTCTAATTGCCTCAATTATGCTTGGCTCTCCGGGTGTTTTTTTGGACTGTTAGATCGGCGGCCTCATCACGGATTTCTGGCGCCAGACGCCGTCTCTTTCATATGCAAAGTGCCTTGCCGATCAAATATCGAATGCTTTAATTTGGTATATCAAAGAGAGACATTATGCTGCTGCTGCCAGTCTCAAACTCCCAGCCCCCTCCCCCCTCAACCCTCAACCCGATCGTAAAAGCGTCAAATTTCTCAATTCTCAATTCTCGGTTGCCCATTACCAATTCCCGATTTCGTGGCCAACGCCATGGGGCGTCCTAATTGTTGATATGCATCTCGGTTTCTCTGCCACTCAGTTATTGGGTTCGTCGAGAGTCGCTTAATATTATTTGGTGAGTTTTATGTTTTATTTCGAATTAGCCACATAAATATGCACTCTTTATGACAACCTGATGTTTGTTGTTACTGTTTTATGCTCGCTGAGCTGCAGCGCCCACGCTGCGTATGATTGTTGGCATTTACTGCCCAGGCACAGTGGTTGAAAGAGTTTAAAACGTAACATAGAAATACAGTTACTTAAAACATAAAAAAAAATATTTACTTGTTAAAATTTTTTTCCTTCACAAAGTTTTATAACAGTTATATATGTATATATATTGTAAATTGTATTTAGTTAGCTTCTGACCCACTGTGCAACGATTGACCATTGAAATAAATGCCATTCCATGCTGCCCGCAGTGCAATGCATTATTCAAGCGCTGGAGAAAATCCCGCCTTGGACATTTAGCTGGTTAAACAATCAATTAGTGACGACCGCAACTGAATCGCTGATGCCGTTATTGAATTATACTCGAAGCTATCGCAGGGCCACAAATGTACATATGTACATACGTACGTAGGACCCATGGCACCGCTCCTCCCCAAAAAATATAACCCCGCCCTGACAGGCCAACAAATGCCCGGATTGCGTGCCAGCCTCAAGTCGGTCTGGGTAATTATGGGTTTGCCATTTGGGGCCTGCATATGGGTTCTAGTTCTACACCCTGTGGCTCACACAAGTAAAGTAAGGTGCACATGGCTTTGTAGGATAGTGTAGCTTATCGGAGTGCTCGGTGGTCCGGGCCAATGAGGCGTCATCTAATATATTGCAATTACAAGCGGCAATTAGTCAATTTACCGGACTCGAACACGAAACGCTTTTCGTATAATTAAAAGCCAATTAGAATATTTATTATGAAAATTGCCCAACAAATGTGCATAATTGAAGCGATGTGAATTCGTTTAAATTACAGGCCGCTCCAACGATTTCCATTTAGTTGGCAGCCATGAGAACCTCCCAATGTGGAATCCACTGTGCGATATGCCCCCCTCCAATAAGTGGTTTTCTATAATTGAATCAGGTACTTCCTGCGAAGCAATTACGGCCACGGGAAGCTTATTACAGGTTTAGTCTCGATGATGAAGTGCACTAATCTTATTAGCAGCTTTTTAGGTAAACAAAAATATTACCACGCCCTGTAATTGTTGCTTTCTTCAGACCTATTTTCATAAGCAAATTGTGACATAACACCTAACAGTATAATAATGTAATACAAATATACTTATAGTTTAATGTGCGCAGTTTCCACTAAACTTATACCATTAATCTGATATCTGATTATTCTGATGGTAAAACCTTTTTCATTTCTGCAGTTAATAACCCACCTGTGCTGAAGAGACTTTAATGCATAAACAGGTAATTCGTCACCCAGTTGGCTACTGGCAGTGAATCGAGACACCCACACGCGGAGCTTCATCTATTCACACTTAAGGGGTTAGGTCAGGTCTGTCGAATGCCCAAATATTAATGAAATAACATTTGTCACGCACCAGCAAACTGACGATGAAAATATTGAAAAATTATGCAGCCAAGGCAATCAAACAATTAAATATAAATTTGTGGTATTCACGCCCCAAACCGAGGAAAGAAGCAGAACGAACCCACAAAAAAAGTATCGAACAAAACAAATGAGTGCGTCCCTGATGTTGATGACGATGTTGATGTCCGTTGACCGATGTTTGATGGCATAGCATTCCAGTCGAGCTGCTGTTGCGGCTGAAAATTCAAATTCGTTGGAAAATAATATTGTCAGCATAATGCCCGTAGATTATTGGATAGTGAGTTGAGCACACCCAAAACGATTCCCAATACAATTTTGACAGCGTATTTCGTAATAAAGTGGAAAATTCATTGAAATCGAAGTCAGCCAGCAACGGCAAGTGCATTTCAATTGGATCTACCTCTCGGGGACCAGGTTCTATTACCATTTCTAATTAATCAGGCGCGGAGGGTGAGGGAGTGCTGCTTTATTTTGACATTTTCCACGGATATTAGATTAACATCGTTTTAAAATCAAATTAAAACATTAGACAGGGCCCACCCCTGGCAAACAGGATTGTCTAGGGTTCGTTTCGGGCTATGGGTTCTGGGTTCTCTCTTTTTCTTGGCCACTTGGCTTCTATTTATCACCGTAACGGCAACTGCTGTTTTTGTTTTGCCTGGCGTAATTTAGATAACAGGTATGGCCAACATAGGGTCCTTATTGACAAGTGGCATTTTCCGGGAAACGCTCTAAACGCCAAAGGCAGCGTGGAAGGAAAACCTCATTCGATTGCCCTGGACATTTCAACAGGGGTCGCACAATACCCAGTCCAACTGGTCAGCCAAGTGTTGTTCGATCCTTTTTGCCTCTCTTGTTTTTTTTTGTTGACTGGCCAGCCTAAAACAGTTGTCAAGGATCCCTTGTCGTGATGTCAATGAAGATAATGCCAGGCGATTTAACCTGCTGTGCGTGGGCGTAAGTATAGATGCATCTCGACTTCTTTTGGTGTTTGCTCTTTTTAATTGGAAATTAAACAAATGCCCGAGGTCGAGACTCATTGTTCGGCCAACGGTTTTGCGTGATTTTGGCCCGGACGGGGGGCACTTGAGCCAAGCAATTGTTGTGGTCCCTGCACCGATTGTTCCGTTGATTTCTTTACGATCAGGAGAACCGTTAGCACAGATAGTTGTTGCCATTGTTGTGGGCTAGTGACTCTTTGCTGTTTGGTCCTTTTTATGGTGGGAACATTGAGAGTCAGCAAAGAAATCAATCTCATTACCGAGAAATGTAAGGGCTAATGATCCAGAATAGATAGAAATATTTACTGAGTGAAGCACATAATTCTATATTAGGGAGGATACGAAAAAGTGATAAAATTTACAAGCTAGAATGTCTATAAAAAAGAGCTGCAGACTGAATGTGGATATTTGACTAAATCAAATAGATATAACAAATAAGAAAGAGTACGAGCACTAAATATAAATGAACAAATTCGTTATTCTAAGCAAAATGCAATTTTCAAATTCTTTACTTCATTTAAACTATAATACACCTTTTAAAGTACATAAAATTCATAAATTGCAAAATCCACCTGAACAGCCAGCTGAAAATACCCAACTTTGGCATAATATTCGAAGATAGTATATCGTTTACACCCCCCGCTGCATAATCGGGCCATAAACATATCATATTCGTTTGTTTCACTCGGCGAGCAGCAAGTTCGTTGCCTAAGTCTTTTGTTTTAGTCCGCTTGCATTCCCTTTTCAAAGTCGATTGTTATAAACGGTTGCCTGCCAAAACACGGCATTTATGCCAGCCCGGGGCTTCCGTTGAAATGTTAGTCGGAATCTGAATTGCAATAAAAACCCCCCGCCCCGCTGAGCGAAGGACCCTAAAGGAATGGCCGGACTAAACGAAGCTTTGCAGGCATCGTTCAAAATATGGAACAATGAAGAGGGAACCACAAATGACATACAGCATCGGTGGCTGGAATTTTGGAAGAAAATCTAATCATCTGTCGGCACGCCCACCAACCGACCACCGATCTTCTGCGCCCAAAGGCGAGCTGGAAAACAAGCAAACGTATTAATTAAATGTGCGCAACGCCTCCCAGTTTTAAAGCTAGTTCCACCCATTCCCGACTCATTGTGTCAGTTGGGATGGATTCCTTTGCGAAAACGAAACCCTTTACTGGCATCCCGCTGGTCCGGAGATGCAATGGTCCAAGTTCGCTGTAAAATCATGATTATTGCCATTACGGGCTTATTAAATATGAATTGTGAGGCCCCGAAATCCAGTCTTCCCTCTTTCTGACTTGTGACAAAAGGCATAAGTCAATGCGGAGTATGCAAATTTCGGGAGGCGTGGCAGCGAACCGAGCCCAAGGAGTCGAGCCGAGTCGAGTTGAGTTGAGTCGAGGATTAAGTTGCGCTGACATTCATTCAGGCCAGGACCCAGATGAAACCCGGAGGATCGTTGATCTCTAACAGGATTTGACAAAAGTTAAGCCACAAGTGCCTGCAGCTCGGATCTAATCCAGTCGAAGGGGGAAGGTGAGGGCCGGAAAAGGGAGCTGGGAAAATCCTAGTGACTCTCTCGGCTCAGGTAAATCGCTGGCAGCAATTTCCAAAATAAATAAACAACATTTTGACCGGAGATAAATGTGAGCCAATTATGCCAGTCAATACTCTACTGACATTTGAAACGCTTGTCAACGGTTGAATTTAAACAAAATATTTATTTTGTTTATGCACCCAAAAAACAGCGATTCATTGGAAATAGCCATCTTCTTGCTTTCTTCGTAGCTGGAAAATGAGCCTATCGGCCGGAAGATCGAAGGCCCGTGCTCACGCTGGCCAGTCTGGCTTTTATGGCCAATTTACCAACTAAATAAATAAAAGTAAAACGTAACAAAATCTCTTGGCCCAAAGATGCGCCATTAATTCCAAATATATTACCGAAAGTAATATGATATTTTCACTCGCACGCCAACTACACAAAAACTCCAATGTAATAAAATTAATTTTAATTCTTCATCTCCCCACCAGCGAACAACCAAAGCCCACAGCGAATGAGTAAGCGCCTCCATCTTGAGCTCGAGGTCCCATAAAGCTGGTCGGCGAGAGCCACAAATATCTGTCGTTTATTTAAATTTAGCTATCAAAAATGTTTACGATCCACATAACTGACTAAATCACCATAAACACCCTGTTCCGTGTTTGGAGTCGCATCGAGATTCGGCCCTCACCTCTCACCTGGAAATATTTCTGACCCCCAAGCCCCCGCTCCTCCCGTATCTCTGCCTCATGGGGCAACATGCGGCGCTTGGATAGACAAACTCTTTGGGGCATCTTTGCTGCCTCGACTTCGGCCTATGATCATGATGATCATGATTGTGGCTGGGTTTGCCTTACCCTAGGTGGTAACTTGTGGCAACAAGTGTCTGCCTAGCACACCAGCCTCCCCCTGGCACCTGCCCCTGCCCCTCTGCTCTTGCCCCACCCCTGACCCAGACTCCTGCACCATCTTTGGCACTTTAGCGTGCTGAATGCGCTCATTTATGTGAAATATGATACGCGCCATAATATGCAAAAAAAAGGAAATCAAAGAGGAGAAAAAGGAAAACATTTTAATCAATTAATTATCCAAACGAGCCGGCCAGAAGGTGTTCGTGTCCGTGTGGTGCATGTAAATAATTTTAAAAGTTGCTTATGTGAAATGTGGCACTTAAATAACGCAGCGGGTGCGATTTGGCATGGAGGAAAAGAAAAAGGAAGAGAAATGGCCATTGGGGGTATCACTTTGGAGATGTAAATTGCATATTTCTTCAGCCATTAACTACTGGCTTATTATTTGTAATCAATGAAATGCATGTATCAGTAATTGTTTTGTTTCTATAAATATAAAATTAATAAATATTTAAGATGATCCCTTTGAAATACCACGAGTTGTAAACCACTTAGTTTAGCTAGAAGCCACGTCTCTGAGAGTAATAAAATATTTGTAACCTCATAAATTTTTGAGATCTGTCACTCCATGAAAATAGATTTCTTAAAGCTGAAAATATTTTTTAGTGTACGGTTTTTACAGCCCCTCAACACATTGTCCTTCTAACGTTTAAACATTTTTTCTTTGCTGCTTAGAAATTTTTGATAAATGCTATTCAATTAGGCTCCCTTGTCGAAAGAACGCTAATCGCATTTTATTGATTTTAAAACGCTTGCCAATCTCAACAGATTTACCTTAAATTCCTGAACCCTTTTTTTATGACTGCCTTTTTCTGCGATCAGCGATCTCTCTGCATAATTCCCTCATCCACAGACTTTTTTATTTGTGCTCTTCTTAATTTATTAATGATCCCCTTGAGCTTAAGACTCCGAAGTTTAGGTTTTGTATTTCGCTTTTGGGAGTCTTTTGTCTCGGCTCGGATACCTAATTAAGTTTTAACAAAATCTTATAATTTTCGCCGTGCATAACTTAGCCCGTTGAAGGGGGCATTTGATTGCTTTCATAAAATGTATTATTTATTTACTTTTAATTGGCTTCATTTGATGATTTTAATGATGCGCAAATATCGGCAGCAACAATTTTTATTCACGCTAATAATATTCATTGTCCGGAGCCAGGTAAAAACGGGTTTTCATTTCGAATTGCGGGGAGCTAATGATATCACACCCAAAATATCAAGGGGGATACACTCGTTCGCATGAGATGGAAAGTGAAAACCATTTCGACTTCTCTCACCTTCACCTGATGCACTGCGTCCCGTGGTCAGAAAAAACACGCAACAGGGGTTCGTACCCATGCCACTCCCCCTTCTAACCGCCCCCTGCGGCGCGAGATGATGCCTCAATCGCTGGACGGTCTTTACAATCTCATCGGAAATCACTTAGATCCCCATAAATAAGCCTTGCATATAGCTGTACATACGTGGCATGACTTGCGTTCAGGAAAATTGGAAAGAAAAAAATCCTCGCCCCGCCAGACAGCATTAATTACGCCTTACTTAAATTCTAATACCCTGCGACTACAAAAATTAAGTTGTTGCCTCTAACAGTGACGCGAATTATCGTGCTGGGCCGAGGCATCTGGCTAGGAATCAGAATCTTGGACTTGGCCTCAGACTCGGACTCAATCCCAACCAGTTGGTCACAGCGGGCTCCCTAGTCGACCGAAAAACGCCAATTCATCGGGGAGACTGGGGCTGCAGACGCCCCCGCACTCCAATCCAAGTATTAACGGGCATTACAATAAGTATGAAATTAATATTAATTTCAATTAATGTCAAATATTAATGTCCACAAAAGCGTCGAACATCATTTGTTCGCTGTCATTTCTTCGAGTGGTACGTTGTTGGTTTTGATTTTTTCCATTTGTGTTGGATTTTCTGTGGGTCCCTTCTTTATGGCTTATATCTGGCGATTTGATTAGCTCGATAGTGTCACAAAAGGCCGTATGATTTATGGGCTCGCTGCTCTGAACAAATGTGGTGAATCAGTCGCCGTGCTGAATGAATTTGAAATTTCTTTCTCAATCTTTGAACTTTTTATATGTATGTATAGTGATTTTTGCCTGGATCACATCAGATAAGTGGGCACTCATTAGGGCTTATAACGGACAACGAAGTGCTGGAAGACACACACATTTTTCGACTTTCCCACCAGCTCTTTGTCTGTTTGCAAATTAGCAACATTTTCGATCTTGGCCAGCTCGTTCGCGGGGAGAAGATCGATTGCTTAATTAAGCCGCGATTTGACAATGTCAAGTGTCCGGCCACAGCAAGGGGGCGATCTCTCAAGAGCACACTGCGAAAAACTAGGAAGCACATACTGCATATTTTTGCGAATGGAAATAGTTCACCTCTTGTACCCGTACCCATAAAACCCCATATCAAACAGCCATATTGGTTTACTCCTACAAAAAACAAGAAATGAGTGTTAGTTTTCCATTTTGTATCTATACCTCTAGGCTAAAGGATGGTAGGAGTCCTTGAAGAGTTGTAATAGTAAGATTTATTAAAAAATATATGTATCCTTGTTAATGTGCTTCTCGCAGTGCACCCACAAAGACAAGTTAACCAAATACCAATACCGAAACCAATCCCCCAAAATCCCCATCTCTAACATGCAAATGAGGCGTTGGCGTTATCGATCGCAACATGTGTAGAAACGTATTTTGTATTTTGTATTTTGTTTTTATTACTGTCGATAAGTCGTTATAAATTGGGTTAGAGGTGCGTTCCGATCACAATGTCTTATCCGACCGTCCATCTCTCTTGCACTGCCCACAGCACACTCGCTCCGTCCCTCTCTTGGCATACTTAATACGCTTTAAAGGCCTTAAATGATTGTCAAGAGATTTGCATAATTTGGTGGGGTTTGTTTGGCTTGTATTTGTATATTATATGGCCAAACCAAGATGTATACCCGCAGAGTTCAGTTTCTATGTTGGAACATTTTAGAAACATGCGTCAACATAATTTTAACGCCAAGCAACTTAGCATAATCGATCTTATCGTCTTCTGATATATATTACGCGATGTAATTTATGTTGGCCTGGCCCTGGTTTGGGCCCTAAATCAGCCATTAGAGCAGCTCGTAACCGCGATCGCTGCCCCCTTCCCCTCCAGCAGGCTTAGAAGGAAGTCATAAACCAATGTGGAGCAGCGCCTGGGCCTCATCCTCATCCCCTGGTTCTGGCCCTGAATGGCGCTGCTCTCGTGCCTGCTTAATATGTTGGGCATGTGGCTATATTTAAACAGAATCTCGTGCGTACGTGATGTGCTGTGCTCTTAAATGAAAACGACGTGCTTATCGCGTTACTGAAGGCAGTGGCGTATGCGAAGGGGTACAAATAGATAGATAGATGTGCAATCAAGATTTTCTAGATCAAGATATTAGGAAGGCCTCGTTTGAAAACTAAACACAAAGCTACTATTTATTCCACATAATTTTATGTGACTAAAATGCCAACGAAGGTAAGCAATATTTTCCTAAGATCTTCAAGTCCCCTTTTTTCCACCGCCTCTGGTCAACGGCTAGCATCTTCCAATGATATAATTTTCCTTACAACCTGTAATTGTCTTAATTCACACTTTTCTTTATACTGATTTTCGTTACTACTTTTTACGGGGAAATGTCGATTACAATCAATGCCTGGCCTCTCATTTTAGTGGGCAGTGCAGAACGATTCTTAATGAACTTGTTTTTCAGTTGACATTCCCGTTCCCCAGCTCCTAAGCCACTTGGATTCATTCATGGCGAGGTGGACACTTCAAGTGCAACTGCAGCATCCCCTGATTGATATAGATAAGCAGCATCCTGTTTCCTCGGGATCGCTGATCACTGATCACCGATCAGCGATCAGCGATCATTGTGCCAGGCATATTAATGAGGTCGGAAAAAGAAAGCAATTAGCAGGGCGGAAATACCATCCGAACCCGTAGCCAAGTGACAATTGGAACTCGGATTGAGGCGCCCACATCTTTCGCGTTGGTTTCTGCTGGACTTGAGATCTGTCAAGCTGAAAGCGCGAATTAGTGTTGATTAAATTATGTTAATTTTTACCCATCACCTCTTCTTGTGGTGCTCATTGGATTGGGTTTTTGTGCGTTTTGTTATTTTTAGCTCGCCAACTGTCAGATTTCATTTGTAAGACACTAAAAACGTTTTGCTCTTGCAACCTCAAACAGACACGAGATCACACGTGTATATGGGAAGATGTGTACTCTTCATAAGGTGGGTATGTAACAGGGAACTCTTATTATAAATCCTTTTAAATTATGATAGCAAGTAACTTCGAGCAATATGCCCGATAAACGTTTAAGCTCAAACAAATACCTCTGTGAATGAAGAAGATCTTTTATGAAAGTTGACCTGAACTATGAAAATTCAGTTTCACCTTGATATTATTACGCTGCCATAAATTTGTTTTGCACGTTCATGGATTTATTAAGCCCGAAGAGCATCCCACCTTCGTTCTGGCTGCTCCCGAGGAAGTCTGCATTTTTTATGATCTTTCGCTAGGCCCGCATCGTGTTGCAAACAGCTTGTCCTTGTCCGAACTGTCCACACAAAGCGCGACAACAGCCGCGAGACAAAGAGCAAAAAATGTTGTACGCAAGTCCATTTAAAATGCATTTACATTAACATTATGATGAGGACGGGCATTGAGAGTGCCGGATCGGATCGGATGAGATGGAATGGGTAGGGGGTTGGTTGATATCGGCGGACTGACTACCTCTGTGTGGCCAGAATGAGGACCAGAGCTGGGCCAAACAATTACAATTGTATCCCTGCGATTCCGATCGATCGCTGCGATAGCTTTGATGTCGTATTTGGTGTGTTTTTAGTGCAAGATTTGGCGCTTTTTTGTTCGCTTTTCGCTGGCCGCTTTTCGCTTTTTTCTCATTGTTGTTTCTTTGGTTTTTGTTTTGTTTTGTTGCCTCAAAGAGAGCGGCCAAAGATACGGGCGATACTTTGTAGAAATTATTGTTAACAACAGAAACGACAGCCACGGCATCAGCCAGAACCAAAGCCAAAGAGTTGTGCCCAGAGTGAAAATATTTACGAGCCAATCAGGCATTTAAGTATCACATTACAACGTGTTCAATGTTCGATGAGTTGTCAACTCGTGTTTGTATCTGTATCCGTATCCCTATCCCCACCATCCCCATTTACCCCTTTTCTGCCCTAGGGGCGTTTGTGATATGTAGTTTTGTAGCTTTTAAATGCATTTTGTTTGTCTGACTGGCCCAATAAAGCACCCAAGGTTCTCTCTTTTATTTAGATCGGTTTACATGGACACGGACACGTCGTTTGGCTGGGCCATCCTCCATCTCCGTCTCCAACCACATCCCCATCCCCATCCCCACCTCCATTGGAATTTAATAAGCGTGTTTTGCTAATTTCCCGCTTGTCGTGTTAGACGACATTGAACTTGAAATGCCAGCAAAAGCGGCATTCCCAGTCGCCGATTTTTTTCTTACTATTGTTTCAAGTGTACCATCTAATTTAGGATCGTGTTGGCTGTCAATTTGTGCGCAACATTTTGTGTTAATTTCAGCAAAATCCATTTCAAAGTAAGCCGCCTGGTCAGCAAGTGTCGCCGTCCCAAATCGTCGCTCGTTTGCTCGTAAACATTGCGCCAAGTAAGCCGCCATAACTCATACGCCGCGTTGGCTGCCCACGATCGCGAATCGCTGAGCTAAACTCAGGGCATCGAGCGCATTTTGATTGTCAGCCTGAGTTGACTTTCTGCCCGGCAAACAAGCAAATGACAAATAAATTTCAAGAAAACGCATTTAACTTGGAAGTAACGATGGCAATGTGCTACAATGGTTACAAAGTAATCATAGTAATTATGAGAGATTTCCGTGAACAATTATTCTTTTATTTTTGTAGTCTTTACCCCTTATAATTTTTCATTTATTTAAAAAAAGTTTATTTATTAAGAAGTTTGATAAGTATCTGCCCCACTGTCCACCTAAATTAGGCGAGAAGCTACAAAATCCAAGGCAAACACTTTCACGAAATTGCCCAATTATATTAACAATAAACTCGGCTCTCCCGCCTCATCCCTGGCCAACACCCACGCAGCAGAGCCCCCATTCCATTCCCCATCACAGCCACATCCTCCCGATCCCCATCACATGTGGCCAGGTCCACAATTTATATTTAGCCAGCCCACGTTGGATCAGAACAGGAAGCCTGGCCAAGAAACTGGGAACTGGGAACTGGTAACTGGAAACTGGGAACTGGGAACCATGGAGACGATGAGAGCGCTGCGATAAGGAGCGAACTCGAGGGCGTCGCTAGCGCTTTGCGACTCTGGCTATAAAGCCATCATATTGAGCCAGACGATCCGAGCTCGAGCTCGAGCCCGAGAACCCCAAACCCCTCCACCCGCCGAACACGAGATCCGTACTTAGTCAAAACAATAAACGGTGAAGGTGGAACCTATTGCGAACGTAAATTAAGTCATTAAAAAATGCAAAGTTACGGGGGGAGCTAAGTTACTTTGACTGCGACTTCGACTGGGTCGTGGCGAAAACGAGGCGGAGACTTTGTCGCCCAAGTGGTGGTATTGGGGCTACAAAGTCTTGGCTTTCCCTATTCCCTACCCCCAAAACGGGGGGCTAAGTAAGTCATTAAATTTGTCGCTAGACACGACCATGTTGGCCACAATGGCGACAATCCAATCCGCGCCAGCTGATGGCGGAACTGGATAATAAAATTAAGCAGACGAAGAGGCAGCCCAGTCAGTAGTAGTGGTGCCAGCTCCTCCATTCAGAATGGAAGTGACAATTGGCCAGGCCAATGAAGACATTTGAGCCACAGTCTCAGTCGCAGTCTGAGTAGTATCCACTTAGCAGTGTGGGTGCTGATATATGGCCCATGGAATCTGGCTAAAGTCTGCGATGTTTATGGCCAAAAGGCATAAAATTAAGACCTTCTCTCCAAAGTTGGGCAAAACGCATAAAAGCGCTAATTGAATAAGCAACCCAATGGATCGTGAATCATTATTAGACATTTATGCACGGCTAATGTTCCCGAGTAGGAAGTCGGACGAGAACGAAATCCAATATGGTGCAGTGCCAGTGTAGCCAGAGTAGCTTGCAATAAATCCCACATATCAAGATATACATATATATCTCTGAACGAGCTTTCGAGTTCCCACAGTTTTCTTTGATCAGCGCTGCTCATTAATCGATGGGCAAATTAATTATGCTAAAACACAAGCTTAATTGCAAGCATTTTTGGCTTTTTAGCCACCTTATCATCAAAGCAGCATCTGTGGCAAAACCTAACTAATGTTCAATTTAATAAAATTAGTTAAACCCTGCAGGTCGTTTGGTCATTTGAATTTCTAAACTGGTGTGCTGTGCTGTATCTCAGTTTCAATATCTGAAACCCATAAGTTTGAGCGCACCAAGAGATTTATCTCCAGTGACTTATCTAAGCAAAACGCTTGATTATACTAGATGGGATGGGTTATTTGAGGGGGGACACGGGGAAACGCCCGCGCTGAGATATCCGAGTATCGCATTCAGATTGGGTCCGAGATTCGAGTTTTATGTGCGACATGACGATTGTTTATGAAACATTTGGCTTAATAAAGTAATCATGGCATGTTTTACGATCACCTCGCCATCGCAAACCCCTCCCACAAAAACCGCGGGCCACTTTCTATGCAAAACGAGTTGGCAATATGTTCGGCAAAGTGCGAAGCCCATTAATGCCCCGCTGCTTCTCAAAATATCTTCTCGGGGATTAATGAGCTTTAATTTGCATTTAGCTCGCAGACTCAGGCTCAGACTCAGACTCAGTTTAGGTTTCTGACCGTCTGAGAACAAAAAGTATCTAGAGACTATAGCAAAACGACTCGCAGATTATGGCCAAGCGTGCACAAATTGACATTTATTTATATTTGAATGGCGTTTAGCATTCGAGCGGCTCTATAAGTCGCTACTTTATGGCTCTGCGTGGGCTTTCAGTGTGCCAGCTTTGAGCAGGCAATTCACAAAACTTTAATCATATTTAATATTTAATTATTTCAGTCGATCGCACAATGGACACTTCCGGCAAAGGTCAAAATATGAATAATATGATGGATAAATTTATGCCAAAAAAACTCCGCTGTTTGACATGCAAATGTTGTGTTTTATGGCCAATTTGGCATTAATTACAATAACTCATCAGGCCGCGATCGAAAGTCCAGCAGTCAGATGCAAATTGACCCGACCTTTTGGGCCCTTCACAAGTCGAATAATACCGTTTGAGTATGGCCGTTAACAGATTCAATTCACCGTCACTTTCCAATTGAATTTGTCGAAAAGTTCGGATCACAAAAGGTTTAACGTGGATAGTATCGGTTTAGGTGATTTCAATGTATATAAGGTAAAATTTTTACTTGAGTCTCAGTCTTCAAGCAATTTACCCTGATATAATAAATATATGCCTATTATTAGCAATCAAATAATTTTAAAATAATTAACTAATTCAAGACTATAACTTTGCATTGCTATATATATAACATAGGGCTATTTTACCGATAGCACTGCTACTTTTTATAAGGCTGTCATTTGGTATCGATGGCTTACCACCTCGGCATTGTATCTGAAGCTCAATTTATGCACATATTCGCACCTTTCCTCTCCCTGCGGATTATCTGCAAAGTGTTTGTGCCGAGCTAAATAACAAATTCGCCCATCAAAGCCACAAAGACTCTATCAGTGGCACACGGTCCGCACAAAAAAGGCAGCAGATTGAACCAAATTTCATGGTCCAGTCAGCCACCGGCTTATTGTCACCTCCAGCCTCAACTCGATCCCAAACTCTCCAGCTCCAACTGCAACTCCGATTGCGATGCCAATTCCGATGCTGCCATTTCCATCTCCATCGCCATTGTGGCCCAATGGATGTGGATGCGGTTGTGGCTGTGGATGTGGAGCTGGACCCGTGGGCCGTCTTGGCCCGAAAGGTGCTAAATAAGTTGCTCGAGGAACCACTTTCGTCTCCCTTGTGTCGTCGTGGGCCAATCTAAATATCTTAATCTGGGGTACTGCCTGAAAATTGGCTGCCCGATTCGGTGCGGTTTGGATTGGATCGGTTTGGGTACGGGTTTGAGTATGGGTATGGGGACTACAGTTTTTGGGACGCGTTTGTTAGTGCGTAAGCTTTTTGATAGAATTGAACGATTAGAAGTCCATAAAGCGACAAAAACATGACAACTTACGCGGCGGCTTTGCAATACAAGGCGTTGCCAATGCAAGGGATTAATGATGCCACAGCTTTCCGATCCCGATTCCGATCCCCATCTACGTTGTTGTTGTGTTTGTTGTATATATCTCGATGTCGTTGTCGCTGAATATCAAGTCTGGCAGTCGCTCAGCGGCAGCTCCAAAAACCCAGCTCCCGCCTCGAAGCTGGAGGATCAGGGGAGCAGTCGGATTCAGCTCCAGCTACCAGCTCCCAGCTCGTTAGTCGTTTTTGGTCAGACGAGATTGCTGAGACAAAAACTGAAAAAGGGTGGAGAGCGCACAGAAAACAATCTTTGTATAAGTCGCGTATCTGAGGGCGCAGCACTTCCCCATAGAGATGACAGGGTGGTAACAGTTGAATCGTTAAAAAATGGAAAACCATTTATATTTTACGATTCCCTACGTAATTGCATAGTTCAATTGAAATACTAATACTATACTCTGTTTGAGCTAAAAATATTCCTTTCTTATTGCTAACTATTAAATAATCACTTTAACGTAAGAAAGGCGTAAAACTATGAAGATGAATTACTCAGTATATTGACTTAAAAAATAAATATTTACCCAAAATATTTACCCCAAACTTTTCTTAAAAAAAAAACCCTTCAGTCACGCTGTCATCACTAGCTGCAAAGCCCACAAGCGGAGCTACAAATAATCGCCAAGATCGTCATCTTCGTGGCTGTTGTTGCTGTTGCCGCATTTCTTGGCGGATTAAGGCGGTCGTCGGGCCAGACCCAGCGTCGACTCTCTGTCGTCCACACGGAGTGTCACCGGATCGCACCCCTTATCCCGCACCTCACCCCGCACCTCACCCCGCACCTCATCCCGCCCGGACCACCGCATCCTCGGCCACCACCATTCCTTTAACTGGATCTCCAAGGTGCATTGTCCCTGCAGCCCGGAGACCATTGTGCGCAAGACGGCCCATTTAAAATGTGCGCAAATAGTTGCGCATGCGCGCAGTTAATCTGAGGCAGATACTCGGGCAAAAGACAGAGGGCCAGGTTGTGTGAGCCAGGCTGTCTGGCCTGGCTGAAGTGGAGGCTGCGTTTCTGGCTAAGACACAGCTTGCTTGTTAGGCCAACGAGTCGGCCTGGCACTTTGGAGTGATAGTGATGGAAAGTGACGCGTTCATGTTTTGTGTCATTTCGCAGCCATTTGATGTATTGTGACAAACATTCTTCGCCCGGCCGCTTGATTTGTCCGTCTGCTGGTAGGAAGTTGATTTCTCATTCGGCTCTGGGCACAAATCCGCAGCGGTCGAGTTGTAAAGACTTTGCTGTGGAGGTTTACGAGCGTACTAAGTTGGTAGTTGCAATTTGTTTGTGATTTGCTCGAGTAATAGGGGAAACTGTGCTAGACAAAAAAATAGTTTACACAAAGAAAAATGATAATTATCGGGCAATAACAACAAGTTGTGTTTAAGTTGTAGTTATAAAACGTATTTATCGTTCTTTACCGCTTTATCGTTCTTTACCCATCAAATGATCAATTATCCCCCATCTTTGTATCCTAACAGTCGCACTTTCAAATCAGAAAACAAATTGATTTCCGTTTAATAAATTTACATACATAACACTTGAACTGAGTTTCCAATTAATTTATTTCATGTCAACCTCACATCCGACCCAAGCCAATAGCAAAATGCCCAAACCATAAAGGACAATCGAGAAAGGACCAACAGATGGAAGCCAAAATATTGGGAAAGCAGCACTGAGGAGCCTATAAAACCCCAAAACCAATAACAATATCAGTAACAATATACACAACAATAAACGAACGAAAACCAATTTACAATTTTATTATATTTTCGCACACGTATCAAGGAGGAGAGAGGGCAGGATCCAGGATCCTACCGACAAAATGGCCGAGTGCGAGTGGGAGGGATGCAATCAGAGTGAGAAAGGATGATGAGTGAGCAAGAAAACCAATAAAAATCGAAATTGTCGGATGCGAAACGGCGCGGAATTGAATGGGAATCAATTTGCTTGCGAATCATTGAACAAATTGAAAAGGACATTCCAGCATGCATGTGTATATCCACAGGATAATGCACACATACACACACACCCACAGAGAAATCCACTGGTACTTCCTGGGATACAAGAGAAGAAAGAAGGGGGAAAATGCTGAAATTGCTTGCAAAACAAATAAACAACAAGGATGGGGAATGTGAGCGCATCCCGGCAGCCGGAATTGAGGCAAAAGTGTTATTGATCCTTAACCAGGAAGCTGGCGGGGACTTCCATGCAAAAAAGGCACGTTATGTGGCCGGGATAAAGGTCCTCTCCCTGTCCCCGTCACTTTGCTACCTCTCTTTCCTCGACCAGCTACCCATCTCTTTCGGTGTCGCTCCACTGCGATTATGTTTGCGCAGCCATCTTGATTGGCAATGTTATAAAATAAATACACTACGAGGGCGGCGAGGGCGGCATTGACGGCATGGGGGCGGGGCACTTTCCGGAAACTCGTGTAACTCGCAGTATTCGGGGTGGTGCGGTGCCCCAGTGGGTGGCTCACTGGGTGAGTGGCTTAGAGTCGGTGATAGTGCTCTCGGATTAGTGCGCATTGCCAGGAGCAATTGCTGCGGGATTTGGTCGACCGACAAGCACACAGTGGTCGTCTAAAAATGTATGAATAAAACTTAAATACAAATAAAATATTATATAATATATAAAACATACATATTGGTTCATAGTTTCTTAATCTTATATTAGAGGTAGTTACAAATTATATATAACAGTATAATTCAAATAATTTAGCTCCTAATTAAAAAAAATGTAAAGCACCTTTAATTTCACCATGTAGTAATTTTATTCAATTTGTTTCTAGTTCTGACCCACTGTGCCGGGGTCGGATGAGGGTTTTCTCTGGCTGCTGGTGGCTTATTGGTTTTCAGTGCCGTGCCGGCGGAAGGATAATGTCAACGGCTGACTGTTTGCCAAATTGAGCAGCGCAAAGTGCGAGGTGGAGGCTGGCTAACAGGATTCGGATTCGGAATCGGATTGGGAGTTGGGAGTTGGTAGCTGGGAGTTGGTAGCTGGGAGTGGTTAGGCCACGAGGCTGTCGACGATGCTGGGGCTGGAGGGGATGGAGAGAAAGGACGAAGGAGGATGGGGTGAGTGGATCTGACTGTCGAGCGATGATGACAAAGGCAATAATAATTTCACAAAATCGTTTGTCATTTACGCATGGCAAACGGTTTTGAAAGTAAACAGCCGGGTCGTCATGGGTCTCTGGTATTCCACGAGATGGGGTAGATCCCGGGCGGTCTAAGCTTTATGGCGGGAAAATGGCAGTGGCACCCCAAGGATATTTATGGCATATAGATATTGTTCATTTCGCTGTTGGCAGGCAATTTTGTGACTAATGTTTGTTTAGCTGTCGTTGGGCATTTGCGGCACTTTTCGGGAGTTGGGCGGCGGGTAATTGAAGGGTTGGTAGGGTAAACTTTCTGGGGGTTAAGTTGGCGAATTGGTGTTGCATCAGGAACACTGGAGAAAATAAATATTCAATAATTTCTTAAAGAGCTAGTTAGATGGATTGGCAAATACAAATTTCATTAATACTCAACATATTTTAGTACTTCGGAAGTGGAACTCTAAAGAACGTATTTTTGATCTGATCCGATTAGCTATCTTTTATATTGAAGCCCCTTCTCAGAGAAACCAATTTTCCTGCCCCAAACAAATTCTGGTGCCTTGTGCTAATTTTAGCGCGATTTCGACAGCAGAGCCCCACCCATTCCGGTAATATTATACGGTCTACCGAAGCCGTTGAAGCATAATTATGATGATTTATGGCAACCACACCAGTGCCGCGGATCGAAACAATGCCAACCGAATGGCAGCGCCCACGCCCAAAAGCGTTTAGCTAAATGCTATATGAAAATATTATTATATTGATTTATGTGGCTGATCTGCACAATGGAGCGCCTCAAAGGAGAAGCCTTCGGAATTAATTTCCTGTCATTAGGCGGGCATTGTGATCTGGCGAACTGCAGATCGGATTTCCAATGCGACAAAAACCCCAAAAATCGGAGTTTCAAGAGGCTAAAAACATGCGGCGGACCAAGGCAAATCCAAATCAAAATCTCACTTCAAACAAAAAAGATCACGGAGCAATAAAGTTGAGTTTTATAACAATTTTAGTTAATTTCTGTTTATATGGCCCATCATTAACAAAATTGGTTCCGCCAAGTTGACAGCTTCGAAAACCAACAAAAAAACTTGTTCATATGGACTTCATTGCTGCACAGCTCTCACCCTGGTGTCTACATTGTTCTGGTCGGGGTTTTTATATTGGAAATGTTTATTGTTTTTCCCCCCAAAGTTATGTAAATTAGATGACCACAGCACATATCATAAAAGTTGGGCGAATTCCAAGCCAGCGGCAACGAGGCGTATGCTTAATGTGCCATTAAAATCAATGACTTGACATGCCAGAAAATGCTATTGTCGAGGCCCCCAAAATCTGCCACTCTACATACTTGACTATTTTACGAGCCCTGGACCAATTTCGTTTATCACTTCATGGATTACTGGGTGGTCCACGGACCTCAAGTGCCGCACCCCCATCCCTCGAAAACAAGTAGCTCGAAAACACATGTAACCATGTAGATCCCGGATTCTCAGATCCCATTCCAGTGGCTCGTCGCTCGGTTCTTATGTAATTATGCATCCTTTGTCATGCCAATCAAACCGAGATGGAAATGGTAATACGACACAAGTGGCACGCAGTCCGTGTGTCCTTCGAGCACTTGAATGGATATTTAAATGTTATGCCCAATTAAAAATACGATTTCAAGGGCCATAAATTCGAACAGCGATTTCGTTCCAAATTAGCATTGCTTAGGGTTTTACTTTAACGACGGCTGGTAAGTGAAGAAATATAGGATTTATTAATAGGTTTCAATAACAGGAGATTACACTCAAGAATAGGTTGTGATGTTGCATGAAGCCATTTATTTAATGTGTTTGGGAACAGCATTTAAAAATGGTGTAGTTGGTTTTAAATCTATCAAGTGGCTAATAAAATTACTGAAACTACGGGAAATACTTGAGTTTCTAAACAGTGTTTAATCATATACTAGTAGGACATTATATAAACATTCAAACTGCTTAGCTTATTACTATTATAAAACGGCTTAGCTTATTACTACTATAAAAATTAAAAGTGATTAGCTTTAATTTGAGTAATTACTCTTAAGTATACTATTCTTACAAATCACTATTTTGGTAAGTGAAAACTAAAAGTTTTAAATGTCTCGTGATTTTTGCCTGCTAACAATTCATCAGTTAACCGCATCAGCTAACAGTAAAAATATTTTGTTTTTATTACAATATCGGCTGAAAAACGTACATATTTAAAAGGCCTCAATTACTTTGGTATATAAAGTCTACGTCATTTGACTATGTAGGGTATATAAAGTGTGGTAAATGGGACTTATCCGTCTCTTTCCTTCCATTGCGCAGTCTCTGGACCAAAATTCCGAGAGTAGCACGATTATCTGAGCTTCCAGTGAGTGGGCTTAGATACGAATACGAGTAAGACGGGTAACTTGCAATCCACATGCCCCAGTGGGCGTCGCCCATCTGGTTATCTGAGTATCTCAACATTCGGGGGCACTGGAAGGAAGCTGTTCGTCTGATCTATTATATGTATTACGCAAGCGTTTAGATAATTGTGTCGCAGCCGTGAAACAACAAAAAGTGGGAGCCCCTAATTTATGTGAGGCAAGTGCTCGCTTTGGCGCTCATTTAATAATTGCACGAGGCCTGGAGGTCTCATTACCAAGGACGACCCATCAGCCCACTGACCCACCAGCTCCAAATCCAGTTTCCATTAACTGAGTGGGTAATTAAACGAAATCACAGAGTATAAATGTGGCAAAGTTGGTCAGAACAAATACACACATTGCATTAAAAAGCTAAAACTAAATGCTTTAAGCATTGAATTAAGATATGCTTAGTATTTTACTAATAATATTTAAATATACTTATTAATTCCTTGAAATTACGCGATTTTTTGGACTTATATCAAAACGGAATAAATTTTTCGTACCACTTCAAGTATTATAATTTGCTCTACTTGTGATAGATTTGTTGTACCTCAAAATATATATATATTATTTATGTAACGTCGACGTAGGTACATCGTATTCAACAACTTTGTTTACGCTTCAAATAAAAACAAGAGAGAACGCTATAGTCGAGTTCCCCGACTATCTGATACCCGTTACTCAGCTAGTGTAAGTGCGAAGAACAGTTTTTGGCGGTTTGTGGGCGTTAGAGTGGGCGTGGCCAAAAGTTTTTTGGCGAATAGATAGAAATTTACAAGACATACAAAAATGAAAAAATATCAAAACATTTTTCTAAAGTGTGGGCGTAGCAGCTTTGGGCGGTTTGTGGGCGTTAGAGTGGGCGTGGCAAAAAGTTTTTTGGAAAATCGATAGAAATTTACAAGACCAATACAAAAATGAAAAAATTTCAAAACATTTTTCTAAAGTGTGGGCGTAGCAGCTTTGGGCGGTTTGTGGGCGTTAGAGTGGGCGTGGCAAAAAGTTTTTTTGCAAATCGATAGAAATTTACAAGACCAATACAAAAATGAAAAAATATCAAAACATTTTTCAAAAATGTGGGCGTGGCAGTTTTGGGCGGTTTGTGGGCGTTAGAGTGGGCGTGGCAACATGAATCGACAAACTTGCGCTGCGTCTATGTCCCTGGAGTCTGTATACTTAATCTCAACTTTCTAGCTTTTGTAGTTCCTGAGATCTCGACGTTCATACGGACAGACGGACAGACGGACAGACGGACAGACAGACGGACGGACAGACGGACATGGCCAGATCGATTCGGCTACTGATCCTGATCAAGAATATATATACTTTATATGGTCGGAAACGCTTCCTTCTGCCTGTTACATACTTTTCAACGAATCTAGTATACCCTTTTACTCTACGAGTAACGGGTATAATTAGGACAAAACCGGGATTTAACAAGTCGGAAGCGATTTGACAGACTCTCAATGAAACGGAATGAAAAATAATGGAAATATCCAATCGACTTAAGCGCCTGATAAACGACTCCAAACGTACAAAACGTTTGATTTAACTCGCGGAGTTAATAATATTATCGGCTTAAGACATTGTCGCCGATCCGCTTCGTTGTCCGCCAATCGATTTATTAAAATGTCAGAAACTAGTTTCCTTGCCATCCACCGCCCGAACTGCCCGATCTGCTGGCGTGATATATATTTTGATTTTAATGCGTTATAATTTCACTATAAATCACACGACCAGCTTATGACGAGCCACCGAAACCACCGCGAACAAAACCTGCTTCTGCTTCTGGGTGTCTGAATTGGTTTTATCTGGTCCGTATTATTCTATCCCTAACCAGGTAAGTTGGCCCGTTCCTAACACCTTCATTGAGCAGTCGAAATTTATGGGCCGTTTCAGCCAGTTCCACTTCAATTCAATTCGAATGCAGATTCCCTGGCCAACAGTAGCGTATTGTTCGCTGTCGGGGGAAATGTCGTCCAAATAGTTAAGCTCCGATAATGGCTTTTTAAAGAATTTCCCCCGAGATTCATAGCTTACAACACTCGTCGTGTGGGGTGCATATACCGAACTGAAGATCTGAGGATTGTGAGATCTCCAAGACGAACCACCCAGATGGCAAACGGTTTTTTAAACGCTCGAATTCCAGAAGCAATTTGCATAAGTCACGAGGGGCATTCTTCGCTTTATGAAACCATATCACCGGCTAATAAGGCTTGTATATTTTGGTATTATCAAATGTTATTGATCGGATGACGTCGAGTGAATGTGCATCGGGAAAGTGGAGATCCGCTTTTTTGAGACTGCGATTCAAGTGATAATTTCGAGCATTTGTTAGTGTCACGCTTGGTGGGCGTAGAACTCCATTACTTTTTAAAGCACCTTCCATCTTAATGGTTACTTATATTTTGTTAATATTATAATTTGAAAACATTTTTTTAGAGTTTACATTTTATAGTAAGTTATATATTTATTGCAAGTACATATATGAAGTAAAACCTTTTTACAATATGTATCTGGTATTAAACATTTATTTCAATTCCCCATTATAAAATGCATTAGCAATAAATATTGCAGGACGAACCCTTTATAAAAACATTCTGTCCCAGTTCTCATACTTAAACTCCCAACCCTCGAAAAACTGCAACCCCTCTTTCACAGCCATTAACTGCCTTTGTGCGTATTGTCAGTAAGTCAGTTAGTTGGCCATTGAGGCCATCAGTGCGTCAGTACGTCAGTGGTTCGGACCATCACCATCACAATAACCATAAGCATACCATCCGATCCATATCCGTCCATTCCGTCCATTCCGTCCATTCCGTCCGATCCGTCAACCCCGTTACGCCGTTTGTCGCCGTTAATTAGAAACTATTCAAAGTCTACTTAAGTGCGCACTTCCTGTGTTCTGCGTTCCGTGGAAACGCTCCACTTTTCCCAGTTTCCCAGTGCGTGTGAGTTCAGGCGTAACTGTGTACATATATACAAATATATACTCGTACATATATCCCCCGACCGATACTGCGTGTATATCTTGCGGGCAATAGTAATTGCGCCGCTGCCTCAAAACTAACGAGACAATTTGAAAATAATTGCCCGATATGGCGGCCATTAGGCGGAGTCTGCTCATTGGTTGGTAATTTCTGCCCACTCTGCACACTCACGAGTGTTTGGGGTTCGCTGAACTTTTATCTGTCAACGATGCTCAAGTGCCATTGAGTACCCCCTTTCTTCAAATGTGGCGTGGTGTGGGGTCCGGTCCAATGTCTAGACTCTAGGGCCAATAAATGGCTGCGGTTTCTTTCGCTTGATACTCGAAATGCTCTCCTAATTGCGTACATTGTTTCAAGTGATTTGTTTGTTTTCGACTGGCAGCGGAGTTGTTGATTGGCTTTTTAGATTTAATTAGGGAAATATGTGCATGCTAAACTGTGAGAAAATTGTACACATACCCAAACTCTGTTCTAACTATTAATAAATTACCATTTTATATTTGTTCAACTTAAAAGTTTGTCAAATGCAAACAATATTGAGTTTACTTGTGCAAATAGTTCACTACTTATAAGCTTCGATTTATTAAATCTATCTATTTAATATCTTTGAACTATAACTTATTACGGCAAAATATTTGTTTAAATAAATAATGTCTTTCTTTAAGTGTACGCAAAATATATATCAGCTTCAACCTTGCCTCTCCGATCAAGTTTCCAACGAGATTTATTTACTCAACTCAATCAAATGCTGCGACTAACTTCGAGCGGCTTAATTAATTAAAGTCAATCTCGATTTGTGGCCAATTAGTCTTTGGTTTCGTTTGGGCCGTTTTTTCTCTATTTCTTACCCAATGCCGCCGGCACTTTTGGCTTTATGTGGATCAGGTTAATTAGCCGGCTCAAACTGTAATTAACTCTTAAAATAAACAATCAATTTGATGGGCATTTGATTTTTCAGACGGCGATTGAGCGCTGTAATTGCTTAATTTGATTAAGCGAGCTGGCCGAGTTGGTAACGAAAGTCATGCAATGGACGAATAAATCATTCGATTAGGGAGCATCGCCTGGGAGTCATCGCCACGATCCACGATTTAGATTCTCATCCTCAACCTCAACCACATCCTCGTCCTCATCCTCATCCTCATCCTCATCCTGGCTGTTCAACTGTCTGAGTACCATGCTCACATTTCACCCCAATTACCTTATCGCCGGCGACCCATTTAATTTATAATGTTTAACATCCACCCCCCGAAACGCGTGTGTTTGTTCTTGTGGTTGTGTCGATGTTTTTGTTTCTGGTTAGGATTCGGTTCGGATTCCCATTCCTGAAATACATGCATGTATATGTACCTCATTCCCGAAACCACCACCGAGATTAACGGATGAAGTCAGCGCCTCACTTGAAGTCCGACCCGGGCAATTTTTCGGTTGGCATTAAGTGTTCCCCAGGGTGAGATAGATTTCCAGCCAAACAACCCATCGACTTTACATCATTTTCATGGTCGTTTTTCCATTTTGCCGCTGCGGTTGAAGCGGGACGACACGACTTGAGCAGCGGCACTCTTCACTCTGTCAAATATTAAATTACGCTTGTTAAATTGTCTTGTTAGAATCAACTGCACAGAATCGACGCAATTTATCATATTTTAATGGGCTCCACTCGAAGAATCGAGCATTGAGCATCGAGCATCGAGAAATTGCTGCTTATCGGTAAGATAGAGAGTTAGGAGGTTTTTTTTTGTCTCGGAGGAGGGGTCTTGATAATAGTGTTGTTTCCACTGGGACCCCACTCTTTTCAGAACCGATGAGCAATGAGTTGTTGATTTCATTTGTAATGGACTTTTATTTCACTCGCCCAGTGCCGGGTGTATAATTTTCGACTTTTCCCGTTCGCCTCACCTAATAATTGAGCAATTGAGCTGGAACACGAAAAGCGCCTTAACATTTGAACTTGGCAGAGTTCCGCAGGATATCAGCGCATGCTTATTATCACATTATGTGCTCATAAATATTCCTAGGCAGGCTCCAGTCCCAGGCCTTCATTATGGCGAAATATATTTATCGGCCTGTGTGCATTGCCCCATGGACGGCCCAATTCTGATCCGCGGATTGGGGTATCCAGGGTATCCAAACCCGAACCCAAACACCGAGTTATTGCACTTTTTATTGCAGCAGGATGGGGAGTTGGAGCTCGAGTTTAAGCAAATTGTTGGGGTGGCGAGAAGCCAAGATGAATGGCTGGGTGGGTGAGAGAATGGATCAGTGGGCATGACCGCAAATTGGCGGAGAGATGGGCTTATTGCCGGGTCAATGGTACTGTGAATAAATAGAGAGATCAATCGATGGATTCGTTTATAGTTCGGGAAAGGTGATCCACTGCAAGTAACTACACAAATTGGGCAGAATTAATCTTCTCGCTGCTTTTCCTTAACTAGCATCATCCAATTCTTGTATCTACAGCACTTAAAAATTCTGAGACCTAAAAAGCATCCACTTAACAGGTCAAATCATTGTCCATCAAGATGTCCGCACCCCGAGCACAGAAACTCAAATTAATAAGGTCCCAAAAAGGGTATATACTTCGATATACTTGTATACCGGAGATATCACGCAATGCCTTGAAAACTTTGCATATTGAAACTTTTTTTAACTGTTTATTAACGACAAATTATAATTAATTGCAACGCTCACGTGATGGAGATCGAGCAGCCTGCGGATACATTTCAGCAGGCCCAATTTATTTTTGGGCTGCAGGTGTGAATAGGCCACGCCAAGGTACAAACTCGGCCCTCGAGTCAGAAAATAATAAAAAGAAATTTGCACACAAATATCTGGGAATCCAAAGTGCAATATGCCCAGACATGCAAGCCGGGTTGAGATGGGAGGATCAGGAGAAGCTGTAGCCGTATCTGCACTGGAGAAAATAAACTCCTTTTTTTGCAATGCCCAGTCAAAAGTTTAGCTGAGCAGCCGATGATGAATGGTCTAAGATAAGTTTTTAACTATAGTTGTTTGGATTCAGTATGTGCATATATTGTATTTAATAGATTACATTTCTGAGTGCCTACTACTCACATATTATTACTTATTATTTGGCAGGGTTACACATAAGAATTATACAAAAATTGAAGATTGGATGATGTAGCTAAGATTCTGAAATGAACTCGTTCTTTTTCTGTGTGTGACTACATACGCAGCTGAATGGATGTGGATGACGTGCCAGGCACAGCAGGACTTTTCTCAATTCGGGGCTCGCAGTTGAAGGCAAATGCTGCACAAAATTATTAACACGATTTAAAACACTTTTATGGCATCGCCCGCTGTGAATGAAGTTGTTATGCATTTTATCGCGAGATTTCGCTGAAATTCGCGTTCGATAGTCAGGGCGAAGAGGGCGCGAGGAGGGCAAACCAGTTGGCCTGGCCAAATGAAATTAACGCTTCGGCCGGCGGTTTTAGCAGCACTTACTTAGCCATTCCTTTTTTCATTTTTTTTCCTTTTTTTCATTATTTTCTGTTCGCCTGGCAGGGCGTGCAAATCAATTTTTTGGGAACAATGTTGTTCGCTTCTGCGGTGAAATGCCTTTATTATTTTCTAAATGGTTTTCTATTGGCTTGTTATGACTGAGTGCATTTGACGCTTTAAATTCCGTAGAACAATCCCGGGGAGGAACAACCCTCACAGAAAGTGACAATGCCGAACCAATTCAATTTGAAAATTTCGATTTAATTGTCCTTGTGTTTTCGCTGCATTGTGTGCGTTATTTCTGCCCAATTGGGCATTTATTGTTCGCCTGTTGACTTGGCACAAAACGTGCTAAACCGCCAATCCTATAGAGTGTTTTATTTTTTTCAGGGAATCCACACAAAGACGGATACTCCTCCTTCGGTTGAAGGTGAATCAGTTGAATGCGGCGAGCACAGATCCTTCGGTGGCAATTGTAAGACAATAACTGGACAAAGGACTGGCTGCCAAAGCACGCGTGAATATTTGTTATAAATTTGTCAACCATCGCCCAGCTGCCACTCCTGGCGACTCCTTGAAGATCCCAGGCACGGATAGCGATGCGACACCTCCTCCGAGTCATTGCATTTCCATTAATTAAAGGCAGTCGTCGTCCGGCTGTTTTATTGGCACTGGAATATCTCAATCTCCACACCCGTGCCCCTGGCGATCCTTTATCCTTTGTCCTCCTAAGTGGACATCGTTTATTGCACGCTTTGTCCGCCGGCCTTTTCAAAATTAGTTGCGCTATTCAGTTGGCCTTCTTTCGGATCGTCATCGGGCTGTAAATTACCCCAGTATATAGCATTATATGGATATATATATACCTACATACATGAATCTCCCCTCCACCGATTCCGCTGCAGTTGCCGATTGCACCCACACGATCCTTTGTATCTGCATCTGCATTCAGCATTTTGCATTTGGCACATGTCCCCTCGTTCGGCAGCTGTTGCTGTTGCTGTTGCCAATTGCGATCCAGATCCCTCCTCGACTTGGTAGCGAAATTATGCTAAATGACTTAATTTATAATGTTTTGTTCGACTGCCAAAAGTGGAGGAAGTGTGCAATGCGTTCGCAATAAAAACGGCATTCCATTGCGGAGTGTAAATGTCAAACTAGGGGCTGGGGTCCACCTCGATAAGGAATTAGGGGTGTGAGGACGCATTACTCATAAAGGTGTATGAGCAGGCTAATTCCGTATGTAAATTCGAAAATTACAGTCGGCACTTTGGCGTGGACTTATTTGGTGGTGGCAGCATGAAAGTGAAAGTTGCAACTGAGTACAGAACTATAAAAACCACTAACACCATTCATTTCCACTTCTAGGCAAGGAACATCATGGAAAATTTGTAACTTAACAACACACATGCATGATAGTTTTCAACTTGTAATCAATTTATTTCACTTTAGCAACAACATCTTAACTACAAGGTTAATGAACGAAAATATCTTTATGATATATTAACTCACTGTATAAGGTTTGGATTTTATATGGAATCCCCTTTTCCTCGCCGATCATCATTAAACCTGAGCCAACTTTCATTTATAACAAAGTTGGTAATTTAATAGTAATCGTGTTGCCGGTGGAAAAGCACCTGCCTGTCGCCGAACCAATGATCAGTGACTGCCCCGTTCCCCCGGCCACCCCTTTGAACCCCTTTCCGAGAATCTCCGCCCATGATCCCCCCCCTTGCAAGTCCCCCTTTCAAAGCGTTCCACGCAGGCTACAAAGTTGTCAGGCCATTAAGCTGATTGAGTTGAAATTCGGAGCTCATTTCCCATTACAAGTTGATCAGTTTTCTGCGGGCACGGACGGGGGCTGTTGAGCGGGGGGGTAGAGGGGGAGTCTAAGGAATGCCAAGGGGAAAAATCGATCCCTTTTAATTTTACGGCTTGTTTGCTTTCACACTATCAATGGTGGGGCAGAGTGAGCGGGAGGGAAGGTTCAGCGACTGCTCCACTTTCTGGCCATAACCACCTGCCTGTTGCCCCCTTAGACCCTCCACCTCTCCTCATCCCCCTCACTTCCCTCACCACTTCACTCATGGCGAGTCCTTGGGCTCAACGCATTTCCCGTTCGCAATTTTCACTCGATCCCCGTCTGATTATTATATTGTACGCACATGTTCCGCCATTATGGAGTTATTATGATCAATAAGACAACTTAAATGCTGCAATTAAGTCGGACCAGCGATTTCCTCCCCCTGTTCCTCCCCTCGCCATCATCTTCCTCACCGTCTTCGGGTTGTTCACTTTCTGGTCTCGCGATCGCGGCCAAATTTGAGACTCCTCAGCGCCAATGGCATCGAATATATATGTACTTATGGTGGTACAGATGGGGGTAAAACAATAGCGCTCTAAAATATACAAAACTTGTATTTCAAGAAATTTATTTGAAATCAACTAATATCATTTACAACTATATTTAAAAATTGTAAATGAAATTGTAAGATTGTAACTAAAACATGACTTAAGTGATCTGTTAAATATTATGCATCATACATAAAGCATAAATAATTTACTTTTATTAAATAGTTAAATATTTTAGAGTACTTACACAATAACTATTATTTTGGCCTCAGCTGTTCGTAGTTGTCTTCTCTTATTTTCTCGAGCTACTCGTAATTGGCGCTTAATTCTCCTGCGGGATCATTTAATTTTACGAGCCCGGCCAATTGATTATAATGGACGCCATCAAACTTTTACAACATGCTAAATGCACGCGTAAACATCGCGATCGTCGAGGGGCTTGGGCCTCTCGAGGATCGGATCTTCAGTTGGAGGATCGCTCATCGTCAATCAGTGGAGCTGAGATGCAGAGATGCCAAGATGCAAAGATGCAGAGATGCGGATGAGGATCGATCGCGGTCCATGGAACGATCGGTGTTTGTGTTGAGTGGTCGTCGCCATTAGGCAAATTCAACGATCGATTGCCGCTCCATTGCTCCACAGCACCACTGCACCGCCTCACCCACTGCACCACCGATCCAGCGAACCGCTGAACCACCGAGACGATCGCGGATGCTCCAGTCCGGCCAATTTGAGTTTTATCGACGGCAGCAATTTGCAGTTACTTGTGAACTACCTGAGAAGCCGTTGCAGATCGCAGATCGCAGCGGATCCCAAAACCCCAGACACGCATCCGTATTAATAACCACAAAAAATAACGATCGATTGCGGTTATTAGAGGCAATTTGGCCAGCAACATTTTCTCTGCACCGCACAGCTCTCGTTTTTATATATCCTTTTAACATTTTTTGTTATTTCTTTTTTTTTTTGTTTTATTTGATAAATCGTTCCAAATTTATTGGTTGATTAAAAGTTATTGCACTATAGCGCCTAAGTGGTTAATGATACCCATACGACTACCCAGTCTGCACACAAACATTTGCTCTAGCCAGAAATGAATTTGATTTTAATTGACAAACGCGTCCAGCAAGCTGCCAACAAATTGGCCAGCTCGATCAGTCCAACAACTTCATCATGGCCGGTTGATCGATCAGGTTGGCCAAGGAACATGTGATGGGAATATGGGTATGAGTACGACATGGGCGGAGACCTGGCTCCATTAGCCATCCAATGACAGCTGCACTCCCCTATTCCCGATCCCCGATCCCCGATCCCCGAGCACCGATCGCTTAGGCCATCCTCCTGCAACCGGGACATGTCTTAATGACACATAAATGATCCCCGTGTGTTTCAGCCTGGTGCATTGGCAGAAATTGTCCATTTCGCTATGAGTGGCCCATTGTCCTTGCGAGACAGTTGTGTCCTTGTGTCCGCTTGACCGCTGGCTGGGGTGTCAAAAACGGGCAACCTTTTGACATATATATACCCCCCGACAATGGCCAGTCGTTTAAAAGGCAAACAATGGCTGGAAAACCGGGTCTAAAGTGGCACTCTCTTGACGGCTCTTTGTGCGACAGCTGAGCCAGGATCGCAGGAGCGCAGGATCACAGGACAATGGGCCGAGGATCAGGCGATCGCAACGTGCCGCCGGCTATTTACATATGGTTTGGGACCAAGTGTGAAATTCTTTCGGGACTTCAGTTGTTCTCTTTGAGGTCTCAAGTGTGCCTCAATTCATCTAAGATGTTTGTCGAATAATTGACTCAACGTTTTTGTGCCCAGAAGTGGGATATTGCGGAAAATGGCTTACAGTTTTACCTTAGAGTCTTTGGAATTACATTTTCACAGTTTAAGGGATGTGATTGATATGGCATTAAAATACAAAGGAATGGTTCAACGGCTCATTAGATAATGAAAATTTAAGAAACACCACTGCCCGAATAGCTTAGAAACAACGAAACAATCTTGAATGTTCTTGGGAAAACCTACGAATACTTTTCTCTGTTTCAGCTTTGCGCTGAAGTATTTCATTAAATTTAAAGTTAGTTTGCTACCAAATGTGCGAAGTGAGAGCAACAGGAAATACATTGTACCACTAAGTATATGGGTGCCTGCAATGATCGATCGATCGATCGGCCGATCGGGCGGTTGGCCAACTTATGTATTTGCATACCGGACATTAAGCCCGGCAAATTACCAGGCTCGTGTGCTCGCAATTTGCGATCGTGTCGGTAATTGCCGAGTAGCTGGGACACACACTGTAACCGAAACTAAAACTGATGCTGGGGCTGAGACCTAAAGCCTGAGATCTGAGACCTGAGACCTGAGCTTTCCCTTTATGGGACGGGCCATAAAAACTTATTGACAGGCCAGGGACAATTACCAAATTGTAAACGCTGACCAGGCCCTCGAGCGAGCACGCCGTAGAAGCTGGAACAAGGAATCCAGGGAACAAGGTGCACCGGATTCTCATTAAAGCGCACTTAACGAGCCTCGATTTATGGGCGACAAAGTGGAGCCTCGATAAAAGGGCGGCCGGCGCGGCGAAAACTGGGCTAATGAAAGCGTTAATGTAAAGAGGGCAGCTCGCAATGGATCCTCTTACCAAACGATAATGATGATGCAGAACGATGTGGCATGGATCTACTTCCCTGCACTTTGTATTTGCTTTAAGTCACCTGGATCCGAGCCAGGTATTATTCATAGGTTTGTTTGTCCCTGGCTGAATACTTGTTTTTGCAGAACGTGAGTACAGGTTGAAAAAGTGCACATGTTGTTTCAATGGATTCTGACTTTATATGCATATATTTAATATTAGTTAAGGCTATAATCTGTATAATAGTAACGATTAATTTTAGACATGCATATGTATCTTTTAAATCATTTCTTTAAAATCTATAATGGACATTGTTTAGCAACTCCTGATGCTGAAAACAATTTAATTTGCTCCTAAAAGTTTGCCGTAAAATGTGTTAATCCCAGATATCCTTGTCAGAAATCCTTTTTTCAAAATGCCATAAATATTGATGCATTTTAGATTATACATGACAGTGAATAATGGTTGAGAATACATGTAGTTGAACTAAAATAAATGTCCCACCATCTGTGAGCACATTTTCTCGCTCTGTACCTGTGTATCCGCCTCCGTGTGCCACGTAAGTCATCCTGGAGCAGAGCCAAGATTTCCGCTGGTTGCGTGGCCAGGAATTTGAATTTGAACGCCAGACATTTGGGCGTTGCACGGTTGTAAATTCATTTGTTAAACGATGCGCTCATAAAATTTGCGCCCTTTTTTTTACGGCCCCGAAGAGCAGCGAAGGCTCAGGGCCAAAAGGCTGGAGGAAGAAGTTGGCAACGACGGCAAAGAGGTTCGGGCCAACAGGACAACTGGAGGCGTGGCCGACTTCCATCTCTGGCAGATCTGGCAGCAGTGCCATTCTGGCCCAAGCCCCCTGCCCCACCTCTCGTCTTTGTTTCCCCCAAAGGCAGATAAAAAGTTCAACAGCAGCGCGATTTATTTGGCCGTCTTCTGCGCAGACACGGCGCCAGCTGAGCAACATTTTTTCGGCCGGTCAGGAGTTTAGGCCCGGCTAAATTTCCACTGTAATTATATGTCTCACACACACACACACGCGCACACATGCATGCGAGAATTGCGAGAAGAAATTTCAGCTAATTTGCCAACATTTAAATATACAAAAAAGGGAACCTTAACTCAACTCAACTCAACTCAACTGGACTCGACTCTTCTCGTCCAGCTGCCCCTTAGAGCGTGTTAATTCGACATGTTTTCCGCCAACGGACCAGAGACATCGGGACATCGGGACCCATTTAGGCCGAGTATTTGCACTGCCATGTGAAATTCATGTGGATTTCATGGAATAAGAACTCGCGTAAGAAACGTCAAATTGCAACACCTCGCGGGCAGATACAGATGCAGGGGTCCAGATACTCGCACAGATACACGGCGCACACAAGAATCGTGGGGAAGCACACAAACACACAAACACAGAAACGCACAGAGCTCCAGCTACCCAGAACCGCAGGCTCGACCAAGTCCATAAGTCAGTGGGCCCCCTCGTCCTTTGGCCCTCGTAATAATTGCGTATCTGGCAGATGCAATTTATCCGTGAATTTGTTTTTAATTTTCAACACATTCGCTAATTTGATTTTTAACTCCGTTTCGAGCACTGCCTCGGTCTCAATCACAGACAGGCACGGCCAAATTGCTGCACCTAATCGTGAGTGTGGGGATGGGTCCCGAAATCGGGATGAGGGCCCCTGAATAGGACGACTCCAACACCCGCTTTCATTTATAATTTGTGCAACTCACTTTGGCCCAGAGCTCTGCACTAAGAGGGCCAGGCTCAAGAGCACTGCAAATAAACGGAGTGATGTTTTTAGATTAACCATTTATATATTTAAAACTTTATTATCATAAATGCAGAAACAAATCACTTTACTTGAGTATACCTTCAAATATGGCTTACAAAATAAATCTTCTTGTTAAATATAAATTGTATAATATATCTTACAAAGTAAAGTAAAGTGTTTTAGATATTCAAAGTATCATTCACTTTGTCGACTAGTGTAATCCCTTTAATTGCTAACGAAATTTAGCAGCATGCGAGCAATGATCGATTTTTTTCGCTGTACAATTCAGTTCCCAAGTTTGAAGTGTTTTTTCATCCGCCTTCCCTGGGCTTTTTGTATCTTTTTTAGCTGCACGGGGCGCTGCTTGTTAGTCGCGTAATTTATGTTCCACCAGATACTCGTTGGCGTTGCTTGGACCAACCGACCGACCGACTTGGCTGGGATCCTCCCGATCCTCCTGGGCCTCCTGGTCCACCTCCTTTTCGTGGTGTCTCCGCTTGTCTCTGCTTATTTTCTTATCCGTGGTTATCCGCATCGCATCGCGAGTTGTTTGCGCAGGCGCAACCCAAGGGCCATGGGCAAAATATGGAACGAAATAAAACTACAAATCGATTTTCAACGCAATGCGTTCGATGGCCTTATCCTGGACTTCTTGCCAACAAATTCACGGTGAGCGTGAAGGGATTAGGGTCTATTACTGGTTAAGACCTAATTGTTAAAGTCATTTGTTTACCAAACGGATTAGGGCCATCATAAACGAACGAGTTTATAAAATAAATAATTTTTTATATATTTACTACGTTTCGTGTTGCCTTGAACGTCATTAATCACTGACTGCGGAGAAGAGGATATTTGATAGCCAACTTTTCAAGTATCATGGGATAATGCTGACCCATTAAACTTTGCCTCCCCCTGATGACCTCATCGAAATGCCCGTTCTCGTATGTATTTACCAACAACCATTTTCCCCCCTTCGTTTTTTTTTTTTGCCCAAATCGCCATGGCTCGATTGCCAATGACTTGGCCCGGCTACCACTGCCAGCCACTATAATCCACACCTTGGCTTTATGGCCAATAATTTTGCAGGCAACAAGAACATGAACCGGAAACATAACAAATCATAAATTAAACCCTCGTTAAGCGAACTTATTGCCATTGCTGGTCGACGGAGAGGTCTCGCCCATGCGCCATAACTGGCCAACTGAGACTCTTGGCCAAAACCCTCCACTTCCCTTCCCGAACCCGAGCCCGAATATCGCCATCGTCAGCGTCATCGGGCCCAAAGAGTCTGAATTCTGGCCTGTTCTGCTCCGGTCCGGAGTAATTTGCTTCATCTTTATGCCTTTCAGTGCGTGGCTGTGAGTTTTATTTTATGTTACTACTTGTTTAAATTATATTGCGCTATTAAGCGAATTTAATGAAAACGCTGCAAGGCCTCGGGAAAAAGAGGCAGTTATAGGGTTTTCGTTTTTTTTTGTCCTCCTCCCCTCCACTTTTTCTGGACTCCAACCTCGTTAGGTGTAAAAAAAAAGAGCAAAGCCCGGCAAATCGAACGTGTTCAGGGTGATGGTGATGATGGGACTGGTGATGATGGGTCTGGCGAGGATTGCCGGGGATCTGGGCTGAGACTGGCCAATTGTTTCGGCCAGATCGAGCTGCAAAAAAAAAAAAGAACGCGATAAAGATAAAAATCCCGGGGACAATCAGTGGACATGCCGCACAAATTGCGCTTAATCCATTGGCATTTCATTATTAAGCAATTTCGCAGCAAACAGCACACAAAAACCGAAAATCCGCTCCAGCGCGCGGGGCAATTTAAATTTTTATGCAATTTGTACAAAAATGCTGTTATTCTTGCGCAAAAGTAGCATAATTATTTCCGAGAAACAGTCGCAGGCAGAAAAGACAACGAACCGAAAAAAGCGCGCTTGTCAACCAAAATCATTGCGGACGACACATTATCCTCACGGCAAAACGATGCTAATCCATCACGAACCCTCAAGATCAAGCCTCGGGCTTTTCAGCCAGAGACCACTGGGTACACTGAAAAAAAAGTCTATAGAAAAGGTACAAGCTACAACCTACCGAATAAGAGGTCGTAAATATAGATTTTGGTGGAATATATTATGAATAAATGAAAACTATCGTCTCTAGTCACAAAAATCCAGGAAGTCAGTTTCTGGAGATCCATTTGTTAAGGAAACTTAAAGGTGTAATACTCACTTGAGCTCCCCTTTTTCCCGCAGTGCACATTCAGCAGACGAAATGTCACTTAAGCATGTGAATGGCCGGCCGGGAAGAATCGGAATCGAGATCCGCGGACGGATTCCTTTCGCTGGGCTAACCAAGTGCGATCTGGGATCAGAGATCGGTTATGAGATCAGAACAAAAGAGCTCTCACTGCAAACGAGGCCGTTGGAACAAGCCCCAGAGCCAAATCACGACGCACAGTCTGGCAAGACGATTGTCGATTCCCGATCCTCGATCCTCGATCCTCGATGGTCGATGTTCGCTGGTCGATCGGTGAATTATGCGCGACATCATTTTAAATCGTTGTAGCAACGTCAAAGCTAAACACCGATCAGGTCAGCCAAAGCAGCCAAAAGGAGGGCTTACACAAAAAATAAGTCAGTCAGAATCGGTGGCAGACCCAGACCAGATCCCCAGCCAGATCCCTTGTCCAGAGCCAGAACCATTGTCTTTGGGTAGCAGCCGCCCTAATTGATGCAGCACGGCCATAAATTTTGATCGGCCAACGATCCGCAATCCCCAGCCTGCTCCCCTTGCAGCTGCAGAGGGTCCAAAGATTGCCATGAATACATCAACAAGAATAGGCCCCTTTTATTTCGCTCAAATCCACGTCACTCGCTTGGTCGCTATCTGTACCCGAAACATCCTCGTGCTCCACATACTCCTCAGATCCTGAATTGGCTACTTTGGAGCTGGCGAACGAGAAGGAGTACTCCACTTCGCGATGCTCATCGGGCTTGTAGTACATCCCAAGGTCTCCGATTACCAGCTCCCGCTTGGCCACCACGACGGGATCGTCCATAAACAATATAGTTTGCCTCAAATAGGTGCGTGGTCGCTTGGGACCTGTGGAAAATAAGAGTCTAAACTTTCCCCTCGGTCGACAGATTCCGATATCTGAGTAGAGAACCACGGCTCCAAGTGGACTGTCCGTCAAGCCACGTAGCTTAAATGGAACTCTGAAGCTCTCATCGTCTATTTGGGCAGTGCGGAGATCGATGGTTTTCAGAAGGAACTTTTCAGTTACCATCTGCTCCTTGGCCACGTAATCCTCTATCAGGGATACGGGTTCTCTGACCATATAGCTTCGACCAGGATAGTCCGTCTGGGGAAGGATATTCACTTCGATGGTCTCTCGCGGATGCTCCGCGATTCCGCAGACAAATAGATGGGCCACATTGGGTATGATGAGACCGCCTTTGACCAGCCACTTTTCCCTGGCATAGATGACCTCCTTGAAGAGCGATTCCACAAAAATAGAGTGGCTGTAAAATAATCAATCAGTTAGTTGAAAAGTAAAAATCAAAACCACCTACCCCACCCACTCGGACACTATTATATCCACCTTCTTCAGCCCGCAGGGCAGGACTATCTCGTGGATATCACCCTCGACAAACTCGAAGATATCCTCCTTCTCGTTGTTACTAAAAGCATTCTTCACAAATTCCGCACTTTCCACATTTCCCAGCGCCATGACTTTGACGGCACCCGCTTCCACGCTCATCAGACTGAGCAATCCACTGCGACAACCCACGTCCATGACTATCTGTTGAAAATCTGGCATAAGTAAATAAATTTCTAAAAAAAAATATATATAATATATCTTGACCTTATCCTTGAAAAGTCTTTCGTAACGCTTGAAAACCCATTCGTACGCTCTGGTGGATATGACATCGTTCAACATGCTGTCAGCCATTACTCTCAGAAGATTCTTCTCCAGATCCATGTTCCACTTATTCAAGAATTATATTCTATATTATAACTTATTCTATTTGTCAAACTTTGATAAACTTCGATTGGTTACTTTAATTGGTATTAAAATCAGCACAAAGAAAAGTTTATTAGTACATAAAATACATTTTGTTCAAACCGTCTTTTTATGTTTATATTGAATGTATGACTTGAAAATCGTACCTCACATTATCCTGGTTTCAATTTCACGCCCCAATCAGCGACCATAAATTCCGAATAGATTATCGCCCGGCATTTCTCACAGTTCCCAGGCCTTATCGCCATCCAAGTGACACCAATTAGTTATGAGCCAATTGTGGGATCGGACCTTCTTATCAGCGGGAGCAGCGACAGGATACTCTGCGCTCCAAATCTGGGCACCGGACTAAGCTATCTCTAACGAGTCTCTAATTTATAGGTGACTTGGTGCGCAGTGTCCCGCTCCGTTGACAAATGCCTGCAATTTGATACCCAAACAACTCCAACGAGAAGGAGTAGGACCTGCGCATGGGGGCATACAAATTGAAACGTTTTCTGCGCCTACACTGGCTGGCGAGGATCGGATCGGATCGGATCCATCTGGGTGCTGTTTTTGTCTGGGACTTTGTTAATGCGCCCAGCGGGATGTCCACCGAAATCTCTTACGGGGGATGCGAACAAGTGCTGACCGAAAATCAAAGATCGCTGGCTCATTTGTGGCGCTTTTGTGCGCGCTAGATAACCAATATTTTATAATCATGTCCAATAATGGTGTGCATATTAATTTCATGGGCGCATAAAGCAACTTTATGGCCTTTTAAGAACTGCCATTAACAAAGCCCGGTCCGTGCACAAACACAAAACGAGCTGACAAGAGATTTTTTGGGCAACCTCTAGAGGTCGAGCATCGAGAAACATCGAGAAACGAGACAATGCAAATGGCTAAAATAGTAAATAGAGTTATAAACGCATAAAAGGCGTTCATTGTGGGCCCACGGCGTTGGCTTTCACAAATTTATACGAGGGGCCATCAATTAATTAGAGGCGGAGAGGGACACATTTTCACATTCTCCCCTCGGCAATGACCTGGCTTTGAAATTAATTTGTTAGGAAAGTCGTTAACATTTCGGCTGTCCACTTTCTAAGCCCCGCCGCGGATTGATTGTCCACCGAAAACAAAAATAAAAACCCAACCCTTGGGCAATTGGAGGCCCTCGATTAACGGCCCCTTTTTATGGCCCAACACTCTCATATTTCTAAATTCCAAGTGGTTTACAGGTTCATCTCGCTGAGCAGAAGCTCTTGAAGCTCTCCACTCGCGTTCTATCGCCACGGAAGCTGATGTGCAGGTCAAAGTTCATGCAGCGACCATCTTGACCAGCGGGCGCCATGGCCAGCACTCCGCGCACCCGATCCTTGCTCCTCACATACAGGGGCTCGTCCAGATGGAGCACCGTCTGCTCCCAGTGGGTCCATGGTGAGTGCGGCGAGGTGGACAGGGTAACAGCTTCTGTCGACTTTCCGGCCGGAAACCGCACATCGAAATAGAGCACCAGCATATTGATGATTCCAGTTCGCTTCACTTTCAACTGGAAGTTCGACCGAAAGTCCACTGGCTGATTGGGGGCTACAGTCAGGTGGGTGGAGTGTATGAAGCACTCGTCGGTGAGCAGCTGCTGGATGGGCACACACTCCACCAAGGCCTCCTGGGAGAAGGGCTTCCTCACACAGCTCATGTCGATGCCCTCCACGTTGCTCCAAAAGTTGAGATTGGCCAGCCGATGCGGATCATGGGCTCCGATTATCCAGAGGTTTCCAGCGCTGGGCAGGATTAGCCCACCACGGGTAAGCCACTTATCCCGGGCAAACAGCACGGAGTTTATCATGGCCTCCATATAGAGAGCATTTCTGATAGTGTAAAAAACAGGTAATTTAAAAGTAACATTAATTAGGCAATACATACCCCATCCACTCGGAGACTATGATGTCCACCTGCTTAATGCCGTCGGGCAGCTCCACCTGCTCCACCAATCCCTTGACCACCTTCACCACATCCTCCTTCTGATTGTCCTTCACTATTTCCTCGGCTAAATCCGCTATATCGGTGCATTCCACGGCAATAACTTTGCTGGCTCCCGCTTCGGCGGCAAAAAGGGATAGTATGCCCGTGCCACAGCCCACATCCAGGACGACCTTGTCCCGGAAGAGCTCTCGGTTCTGGAGGATGGCGTCGCGAAAGGCCTCCGTGCGTACGGAGTCCCTCAGCATGTTCATGTGGGTCTCCAAGCGCGAATAGGATTGAAAGTAGTCGCTATCCTTGCCCTCCAGAAAGAGCAATCTTTGTTTCGCCGTGAGCACAGCATTCCAAGACATTTTCAGGATTACAGAATTGCAGTTCCAACAGATTTTCACAAGTTGTCGCTTGTGAATAAATATTTTAGTTTTGACAGTACTGACATACAAAAAATGTTGCCATCCTGCAGTTCTGTATAAGATAAAAGAGGAAACTATCATATTTAAGTAACTAAAGTAAAAGATATCAGTAGAGAGTAAATAGAAGCAAAAGATCCTAATGTTCAGAAATTCCCCCACTTTTGGTCACAAAATAAATCCATAAAAATTGGGAATATCCACCATAAACTGACGAACAATACTACGTCATTCTATCGCCATTATTATTAGCATCTGAATGGCCGAAGCCAGATAAATCAAAATTTTGCATTTAATGGTCCCATTAAAAGCGACCAAAAAAATCGCCCCACTCAAAAGTCCGTGAAAGAAATGTGCCGCCAACACCTTAACACCAGGCCATAACTCGCTTAATCCGCCCAGCCCCGAATTTATTTTTATGGCCAAAACTTAATGATTTCCCTGCCCCTGCCCCCCTGCCCCCCTGCTCCACCATCGAGCACTTTCACTGTGAGCGGCCAAAATTGTGCAACTTGTGGCGAACGGTAAACAAAAATTGTTTGAAATTAAAGGCGGAAAAATGCCCGTCATAATTTTTCAAGTGTCATAAAAATAACTCCATAAGCAGACGCAGCTAATAAATTGGCTCATTAATCAATTTAGTCACAGAGCAACAATAAAAAGGAGCACACACGACAATCGAGCATAATAAACTATCATTTTTAATGTTGCTAAATTTTATGCTAATTTGCCATTTCTGGCGTTCCATAATTAGGTTCGCTCCTCCGGCGGGGGGTCGTTTCTCGATTGCGTTTGGGCCCGGCCAACAATCGCTGCCATTTGTTTTGGACGGCTTTAAAAACCTATAAAACTTTTGGCACAAATCAATTAAAAAGCAACGTATGTTTCCATTAGAGTGCTTGAGTCCGCTGTTCCCAATGAGAATGCCACCCACTGAGGCGATTAAAATGCGACGATGCTTTGCATATTGAATCGATGCCGATGATGTCTGCTCTCTTGCCAACTTGGAGCCCTTCCATCACCAAATGTTACCAAATGTTCGACATGGGCCAATTATGCGAGGTGTGGGTGGCGAGGCGATCCACCTTGATGGTCGATTTTCACCTGCTGACCCACAAGACAAAAGCCATAAAAATAAGACATTTATGACCTTAACTTAATCGAAAGCCTAAAATAGAATTTAATTATATATTTTCTAGATAATAAAATAGAACTTGGATCGTTTTCGTTTAATATACAACGATATTTTAGTTTTAAAACTTGTTGTATTTTATAATACCAAATCATACTAGATTAAGTTTTTTATAGTATATTATTTTTTTAATAATGTAAATATATTTAAATAGTTCTTCAAAATGGATCCCCATCCCAAAACCCTGTTTAATCAAAGTCATCCATTTGACTCCCGGTTCATTTGACCCGAATTTCTTTTCCCATCCGACGGCGAGTCAAATTGTAACCACAGTTGAAGGACAATCAAGGGTGGCTGAAAATGATCGGGGAGGGTCGATTGTAATCAACCACTTCATCAAAAACAAATAATAACATGTGCTCCCTGAATGCTCAACAAGCGCGACACCAAAATGATTCGAAAACAGGGGTTGATCTGGCCTATTCATAATCGTTTTAATAGAGTGAGAACACAAGTCGAACAAAAGGCTAGGGATTTCATATTGATATTCAAAGGATATGGAGTTACTACAACTTCATAGAGCTGAAATCCCGAACCCCTGTTTTGCTGTCGAGTGTAGCTTTCATGTGCTCAATCAGTCATCGATTAACGCGCGATTCCAATCCTCCCATCCCGTCCCAATTTCAGAATTTCTGAATCCCAACCACTTTCGGGTGTTAACGATGCGGCAATTTGATTTTAACGGATCTGCCAATAATATCCCGTCCCAACCCCTCCCCCCTTCACACCCTTCTCTGCCAAAAATAACGCTGCCGAAAAAAAAAAAAAAATTAATTGCTGGTTGTGCAAAAGTTTGATTGATGCACTTGGCTTGGCAAGGGAATAAATAAAATTTCTGACACATGGGAATTTTAATTAGAATGCCTTTGTTTCGTACCTCAAACTGCCGACCTGGCCCAAACAGACCTCTCCAGACCGACTGCCTGATGAAGTCGTTTCGATAAAATGCAAAAATTGTTCCCCACCCCGCGCCACTTCCTTTGCCGGGCCTTCTGTTTCGTTATTTTGTTGGTCTAAAAGAACAGTGCTGTTGCTATCTATCTCCAACTAAAAAAATATAGAAAAATTGGGTAATAACATAAATTAAATGTACTTCGGAGAGCCAAAAGTACATATTACTCAATGGTTTAAATTGTGTTTTGTAACGGACAAAACTCAAATTTTGTATTGAAAAGCGAGTTTAAATGTTAAATTTGCTTAATGTAAAAAATAAAATCAATGCTTTATTCCTTTACAAATTATTGTATTCCAACTGCTTGTAAATGTTATGGACACCTTTTACTTATTTAAAAAAATAAAGACAACTTTGAGCTACCATGAAAGCCAAGCCGCCAACACCGATATGCGAATGGCTTGCCAATTAGCGCCCCCTGGCACCCAAGTGGACTCACGATTTCCGAGCGGCTGATAAATTAGCGAAATTTTAATTTGATTTCCTTCACAAATTTCCGCCGAACCGGGCATGGATGTGGCCATGGTGGACTGTGGTGGACTGGATGGCCGGCCGGGTGTCGGAGTGTCTGGCCGCAGTGGACACAGAAGCCGAGGCAGCAAATAAACTAAGTGAATTTATGGCCCCAGGGCAGGAGCGGCACACGTGTGCGACATGCCCACACATTGACACCTACCAATAACCAACTATCAAGTACCAGCCATCCAATAACCGCCTAACCACACAATCCACACTCCCCACACTTCATCCTCCATACTCCACACTCCACACTCCAATAGGGCTGCAGGTCCCTGGGCGCGTTTTGGATCAGATCATCGTCTTGGTTCGGTTCGGTTAGGTTTGGTTTGGTTGGGTTTTTTGTTTATGCTGGGCAGGCACAAACGAGCTGACAATGCCCCATGTCAGGGCGACGGTACGTGCGGCCAAACAAATTACAGGGAAATTGCGTCACCTGCAGGAATTTCCACTCGGCATTGTCAAATGCTATCAGAAATCGTTGGACATGTTGTAACATTAATTTGACATTTTACGGCCCAGGACAGGGATCGTTGTCAATGAGGTATGTATGTTTAGGCCGAGGAGTACCACATCCCAGGCATCCATATGCATATCGCACGGAGGGCTACTTAACAATCTGGTCCAGACCGCAGAGCAGCGCAGGACAACGAGCAGACAGCTGTCGAGCGGACCAAGGATGCTGGAGCCACCAGGGGATCTTGCAGTGGCATCTCGGGCACTCGGAAAAACATGGGGTACTTTAAAAACTCAGTCTATGAAGGTAACACACTTTTGAAATTATGAATTTGTGTCTTTTACATTGCTATAAATCGAACGAAAAGAAATGGAGACTATGTTTCCCTCAGTGCACTTCCAGCTTGGGATGCAGCTCCTGGCGTTTTGCTCCGCCAGCTGGTGCAATCTGTTGGAGCAGCGTAAAGGCATTTCTGGCACTAAAACAAATTGATGCGGTCGGGAAATCTCATTGCCGGCTTAGTGAATCTGATTTGCGGTCATCGGTCGTCCTCTCGTTAACCCAGATTCGGATTCCCGTGCTTGGTTCTACAGATGCCAGGCTGCTGCTGCGATTAATTTGCTGCGGTGGCGATAATTTGTTAATCGAAGCATCCTCATCGCAGCTTGCACTCAGTCCAGAAAGTTCTGGCAATCCTCTCCACTTGCTCCTGCTCCAGTTGCAGCATTGTCCAATTAAATCTGCCGAAAGTAGGGTGGGAATCTTCGATGTGGATTCTGCTGTCCGGCTTGTTGGTTTAACGGCCGGCGTTCTTTTACGACGGCATTTAGCTAAACTATCCAGCAAACACCACTGGGGAGACTCATCCCTGGGGTGGCTTCCTTGATGGGTGAGCTCCGCATGCTGATGGTGCAGCATTTAATGCGGAAACGTGCCCCAAGTCGAGCTTCGATTAGCGACTAGCCTGAATGATGTGTGCAGGTCAGCAGTGGAGGATCACGCAACAACCATTATGGCCAGAGGCACGCCCACGCCTTCTTAATGGCCCGCCAATTCCCAAAATCTGTTTCGGTTAAGTCGAATCATGCTGCGTCCTAAAAAGGGAGTTCTTAAATTTCCATTACTTCGATTTTGCTCATCTACTCTAAACAACTTGTAACAAGCATCCATTTTGATTGAAAACAATATATTAAATTTGGTTTCGTTAAGTCGGAGTACATTTTGCTTAAATATAATATTAGTCTGTAAATTGTAATAACATTTCAAAATATCCTTATAAACTATACATTTGAGTTTTAGCCGTAATCTGCATTCTGCAAAACTTGTGTATCCAAAATCCACTGAACTACACAAATCTATTTTATAATTCCAAGAAATACAAATCGATTTCACACAGCTGAAGTATTACATTTAAGACTATGGTTTGTATGTCATGAAAACAAAAACTTGTGGCAAATAGTTCACATTTAAGGCTTAAAGATTTAGTTTTTAAATGGTGAGTATTTAATACATAAAGGTGCGACATAATTTCAACATGTAAAACGCCTAGAACATTTCACTTAACATATTTGAGTAAGATGCGTACAAAGAAATCAGTTTGTAGTAGTTTGTAGAAAGCATCTCCTTACATTCTCACTAGCGATGGCGTTGGCCGGACATATCAATTGGCGTATCCCTATAGTATATCTCCTCCAATTTCAACTCCTCCAGTTCTTGTGCCTCTTCTTTCCGTGTGTACTCTTCGATGTCCTCGAGCATTTTCATTAGATCATCCACCTGCTTGTCGAGCAGATCTTTTGAAATCTTCTCCTGCAACTTGTGGACTCCTGTCTTAGTATTCACACTAGGCAACTGGGACTCTAAATGCTCCACAAGCTTCGTTGAGTCCTGCTGTTCTGGAACCTGTTCCACTAACTGAGATTTTGCCTGCTTCAACTGATCTTTTGAGACCGAAATCTTTGATTTCCGATTGGCCAGCTTTTCCATCGTATCCAATTTCTTCGATTTCAGGGAAACTAACTGAGCCATCGAGTAATACCGTTCGGAGACCTGCTCCTTCAGCGCCACCGAATGTGATTCTTCCTGCTTCTCCATTTGGCAATCTACGGCAGGCTCTATTGAGTCCGGCTCTTTCTCCTGATTGACTAAGACCTGCCCCACCGAATTTACCTCCTTATCCTGCTCCGCAGCTACCTGTTCATTGGCTTCCTGCTCCTCCTGTAGGTGGCCTCCATGTTCGGTAACCATGTACTCCAATTCCAGGTCCTCGGCGTCGACGCAATCGCCGTTGTCCACAGCCAACTGCTGGTAGTACCCGAAATCCTTATCCGGATCTGCGAATGCCTGGCGGGCGTGCATCATGGCGCCCCGAAAAGTTGGATTGCAGACAAATCCCTTTGGCCGGACCACTCCCAAACGACGCTGGTTCTTCTCGAAGTCAACGACCTGGTTGCGAGGCACTTTGGCGTAGTTGCAGGTTCCGTAGAAGTACACATTGTAGGCCGTGGCACCGACGCGGTTTAGGATGCGGGCTGGCCAGGCGCGATACCCGCGCACCTTGGCGAACACAAAGTCGCCAATCGTGAAAATAGGCATCCTGGCACGGCGACGACCCATGTTTTCCACTCAAATAGGCTTATTTTGCAGGAAAATCGGTTTTGGCAAGCGCTTACTTTCAAAGTTCTAGAAGGTGAAGAAGAAGATCGTTTTCCTGGAAATAACATAGTGCTGCCAGATCGACGCATGGCTGTGCGCCAAAGCTCGTGGCAGTGTTGACTAACGCGAATGCTCAAGCATTTGAATTACTTTTAAAAAGTTAAAGTTAACTGGTGTAAATTGCATTTATTAAATCCAAAATGTTCATTCCTTAAAATTGTAACGAATATACACACTTAAAAAAACTGTGTTTTTAGGCCAAGAATAAAGATGATTGAAAATTCGTATTGATTAAAAAAAGAAATAAATATAATTAATATATATTCTCATCAAAGTAACCCCCATTTAGATCAATATTTGATTGTGTATATTTAAACGAACCACCCATTCCGAATGGCAAGTGAATTTGGGTCATTTTGGTGGGCGGGCAATGTTTCCTTAATGAGCAAACAGCATTTGCATTAATGGTCATTTGCGTAGAAATTTGCACAACACGCTACCTGCACTCGGATTTCAGCTTATGTACATATGTACATATATTAGTTATTCTGCGCCTCTGTGCGTGTGCAGTTCTGTTTTGAATTTTCGCTCACGTTCGCCGTATTATGCGCAAATTGGCTTTTTAAATTGTCGACTTGTTTAAGCTAAACGCAGCTACACTTTATGGCCATGTTCCGTGCTGCATTTTAAGCCATGCGAAATTCCACTAAGCCCTGCCACACTCGCCCTCCATTCGCTTAACTCAATTATAATAATTTTAATTTAGCACAAGCATGGTCTATAAAATGGCAAAATTGCATTATTTACCAGGCGTAATTACAACAATATTTATATGCTAATGAGCCCGTCACTTTGCCCTAACGATGTGAAATTAACCAGGCCAAAGTTCTGGGAAATGGTCGCCTCTGCTCACCAACCATTTTTATTCGAGGGTATTCCACGGCTGTTCTGACGACCTCGGCGGACTGTCAGTGCTCACAACTCAGAACTCAGAATTCAATTGGAAAATGCAATTTACGAGCCGGCCACGAGACCCACAACTCTAATACCCCACAGTCCATTTCCCCACCCCGGCTTTTCCTGCATTTTCCTGCACATTAAGCCAGCTGAAGGCGGCAAGGTGCGAGGGGGCCAGTGGGGGGCATAAGCTACGCATGTAATTTGTAAGTAATTTTTTCAACTATCATCGCACCAGACAAGCGACAGCCACTGCGTCGACGACCACGCACTTTTTACAGAGAGAAAAACCCCTATTTAAATCTTAAAACGATACAAAATTATGTAAAATAGTTTATTTCCAGTTCAAATTGTTAGCTTGTGTATATATTAAACATATTTTGTTTAACAATGTAATGCTTTCTTCCTGTGCAAGCCCGAAAAGCATTACAATTACCTCTGATTGAGGGAATGGAAAAGCCAGGCCAACGGGCACAAGCCAACGCGTTAAGTTGAAGAAATTAAGTAACGAAAGCAGCGAATTGCAGCGAGGATTGGGAATAGGAATGGGCACGAGAATGGGGCACAAGGCATGGGAGACATGGGGAACGGCAATGGCAATGGCCATGGCCAACGACGGGCAGGCATAAATTATGAATCATTTGGACGCTTCCTTATGACACCGAAAGGCCAGAAGAAGCCACCTAGCCAAGTTTTTATGGTCGGAATGAAAGCATTGGGAGTGGAGAGTGATTAACAAAAGACGAGTATGGGCGACTAACAAGTATTTATGCTGCCATCTGCGACTCGGTTTGTTCCATTTTATTGGCTTCATTGACTGGAAATTGGCCAGATTGTTTGCCTTATGTTTAGCCAAATGCTAATTGAAATGTCTGCATTGTGGCGGCGATTTCCCACAGCACTCCACTGCAATTCAATGGGCGTGTCCCTCTTTAAATGGCAACTGGGGACATGGGACATGTAATCAAAACTGGGGAAATCGGGCAATGCCATCAGGTTGAGTTCATCAACAGGTTTTTCAGGAGGAAAGGCATTGGGGCTAATGAATGGCTCCGTTCGCTAATTGTGCTCCACGAGAACGGGTTAAACGGGAACATGGGAGGGCAATCAAAATCCGTTAAGCTGTGGCCAGATGAGCTTAACTAGGAAATAAAATCACACCTATATTATGATAGGTGTGCAGCCAGGAAAATGGCATGCCGCTCTTATCTCAACTAAACTTTTTTCAAACTGCTCCTATAAAATATGTCGCATTAATATTAGTGTTCCATGATTTGAATGACAAAAGTTATATAGATAGCTTATAATCAACATTTGCTTTCCGTATTGGGGAAACTCCACCTTTCAACTTCCCTGCAAGGCACCGCTGAACAAAAGACTTAAGACACGAACTCGACCACCCGACCACCACTCATTTCCTGCAACACTCGCACATTGCAAATCGCACATCGATTGTTTGCATAATTCGCAAGAGCCCAAGTCAATTAAGTGGCTCTCTAATTAAGTGATTAAAACGCACGCGCAAACACCGTGGAACAGAAGCGAGGAAAATAGTGAAAATATGCAAGTTCATAAAACAAGCCGCACGCCTCAGCAGCCGGCAGTGGAGTCCACACCCGCAATTTCATAAAGAAAGAAACAAAAACGCAGAGGGGCTTTGCAGTTTTTCCAGGAACAAACGCGCTTTTGCATTTTAATGCGGCACAAATGAGGCGGCGAGGCGAACCAGGCCATATGGACAAATGTGAATGTGAATGTACGAGTATATGTGAATGTGAATATGGGCGATTGGGGTGTGAGTTGGGCTGGATACACGCACACACGCCGCCTTGTTTCTAGCTAATAAATGTTTTTTTAATGAATAAATCACTCGGCGATAAAGATCTGCTTAATAACGTTCATTTAAAGAAGCGAAAACAAAACACACAACCAACAACGGCGTGAAGAAAGCCAAGCTGAGCGGAAAACCAAACCAAATCCAGCCGAAAGCCAGCACCAATGAGTTGGTGTTGAATTCAGACACTTAACTCTTTTAACCCAATAGAGAAACTTTGAATGATTGCGCCCAGCAACGCAATATTTCCTTGCGAGAAAGAGAAATCCCCCCAAAGACTATTTGCCAGCGATTGAGCAGCTAAGTAATGCACTTGCTGAGGTTCAAATAAAGTGCGGACATGGTAGAAGCTCTGGTAGGAATATGTTAAAGGAAGTTTGTTTATAAACTATTTAGATGTGTATTGGGTATATGATAGGCGTCTTGTGACAATAATAGTTTTTTGTTACCTTTGTTGGCTTACGTAAGTCTAACTGCAATCTTTTGGCTCCTACTACGAACTATCGTCCTAAACTCTCGTCCGCTGCTGTGCACACCCATGGCCTTGTCTGCTGGCTGTCTGCAAGTGCCGCAGAATTTATTTCGTACGTCTTCTTCATGTCCATGTCGAGTCCACGTTGATGGCGAGCACAGCTGAAGTATGCGAATAGCTCAGCTGCGATATGAAAATTAATAATTCCCTGGTAGTTTTCGTATGCCGGGCACACTCAGTGCGAGTCCGTCTCTACCTGGGAACGTGTTCTCGGAGTTGTCCAGTGGGGCAATCATCAATGTCAATTAAATGTTAAATGTTGGAGGCCACTTGCGGGAGTTCGAGCAGGATGCAGATGACCACGGAGATGGATCCTGGATTCCAAGCAGATGAAGCCGTCTCCAAAACGCATTACTCCGATCGCCCACTCAAAGGGGTTAATCCCAAGCCCGACATCGCTCCATCACTCCCTCTGCGCTCCGCGGGACATAAATCTACGCCTCCAAATCTACATATTAACGCCAGAGATGGGGCCACTCTATGCCAGCGGACAGCGCCAACGATCACTTACTTTATGATCACTTGAAAACCAATCAAGCACAATAAATAATCGCTCTGCAGCAGGGACAAGCTGCGATATTGAAAATCGCCTCGCATCCAGAAAAGATACAAAGATAGCCAGTTGGGAAGGCAAACTGCAAACTGCAAACTGCAAACTGCAAACTGCAGGACTGCGACTCACTCGTACACATTAAATTATATTCACACTTTGGCCCCCAGAAAATGAAATGGTTTTAAATACGGAGGAAAGCCAAACAAGACGGCGATCGCATTGGGGATCAGCAAACAGCTCCAGACGGACCACAAGACACTCGGAAAAAATCGCAGGGTTTGCTGACTAAACTTGCTCCATAAACTTGCAAAACATTTTTAACCAAATATTAAGCTCTTAATTCCATAAACATGTTTACTGTTTTCTAATGGAGTAAAGTAATGCATATGTTTATTTTAGTTACAATTTATAGTTCCATTTTCTGTGCAACTTCTTTGAAAATGCTGTTTATGTGGAAATCCCCCTTTTATTCCCGGTGCTGAAGGCAGGATGCGCTTTGGCCAGACAGTTGGACACAGGGACGCTAAAAGAGGCGGGACCGAGGGTGCAGAGGACTCTTGACCAGAAGACCAGGGTCTGAAGACATCTCTCCCTGGGCCAGACTGCATTTGTGTTTTTTCACCTTTTTTTAGTTCCTGCCCCATGCCTCCGACTCTGTGGCTCGCTTATCATCATAACAATAATGTTAAAGTGGCAAAATGGCAAACTATGCGCAAAATGCATAAAATTTATAGCCAACTCGTCCGGGCACTGGCCAAACAGATTTGTATTTGTGTTTGTTATTGAATCTGTATCTGTATTATTGGCCCATGTTTTTGCGAACTTCACGCTTCCGCTCTTGTACGGATCGGCGGTCAAAAGTGGGACCCAATCCGAACACGATCACAATGGGACACATGCGGTGGCAGGAGCCGATTCTCTTGTGCTGGCCGTTGGATCAGCGGATCGGCTTCTGTGGAGACACCTGGGTACACGGGTTCATGGGTATCCTCTATGGTTGAATGGTGTAGTTTTGGGCTGCATAATCTTTCTCTGAGTAACTATTTTCAAAAGACATTAAAATCATTTACAAACTATACAATAATAGTTACCTATCAATAAAGCATGAAATTTGCGCACTTGTGTAAGCCAAAAATAGATTATACTCCATTTGCAAAACGCTTTCGAAATTAATTATCTTTTGCCATTTTCCCCTGCCCAATCGCTTTCACCATTATTTCTACAATGGCCTTCCGCAGATTAATGCCGGTTCAATAGCATTCGCATAGATCTACATTTGCCCGCGGGATACGGTGTATAATTGGTCATCTGGGAGCCACTCCCTTCGCATGCTTGGCCAAATGTAAACAATTAAGTGGCCAATGCAAATATGAATGAGATTTTCCCCCACAAGCCAATTACTCAAAGCCCGAACCGCTGGAAAAACGAGGAAGTGAGCTGCCAATGAGCGTAAACAGGCAAACACCTTGAAGCGCATAAATTAAACCGCATCGACAGGTCCGAAAAAACTCGGAAGGAGTTGCAGTGGAGCGGAGTGGAGTGGAGTTGCAGTGGAGTGAAATTATTTCGGATCCAATCCAGTTTTGTGGCTGCAGGCTGGCACCCAGAAGATGGCCAAAAGTCGAAGAATATGGCTAGAATGGCCAGAATACGCGAGTGAGTGGGCGCTGCCAATTGAGCCAATTGAAAGGCCACAACGCGTATACGCCCCGTTGCACTCGACTGGCCATAACGATGGCTTTATAAACGGCTAAGTCGTTCTACCCCCACTCCCCCATTAAATGGTATAAACCGCTAGACTAACTAATGAAGCGCACACGCATAACTTAATACCAGCCATTCGACATTTGTCGAGCTTGTTGTGGCATTTCGTATTAATAAAACATCCAAGACAATCAGCTGAACAGCCCAGCAGCGCACAAAAGAGCCAACTAATTTTTGGAAGCGTTCAAAACTCGTTTTTAACACCTCAGGGGTGGAGCCTTTCGACGGTGCGAGGGAGACGGGGCACCTGGCGGGTGGCAGAGGGAGAGGGAGAGGGACTGATTTGGTGGGGGGGGCCATCACAGAAATCAAGTCACAATAATATGTAAATGTTCTCGTGTTTCGAGAGCGTCGAACATTTCGCTGTGGCGATTAATTAAAGACTCATTAAGAATTTGTTCAACTCGGGCGATTAATTAAAAGGCTGTTAAATGTGAAAGGGGCGCAAACAAAGAGTAACCGCTGACTTAAACAATCTAACTAATGTCCATCAAAAGACTCGAAACACAAACTTGACATACATACGAAATGCCAGCCCAATGGTAAATATGTAAAATATTGATATATTACTGTATGTTATTTCTTTGTACGTAAGGACAAAATTTACCTTAAGACTTGGCAACATGATACGCATGTACCGCACTGTAAAAAGGGGGATGACAAATGCCTTCGGTGGAGCTGCTGATAAATGCCCACCAGTTCGGGGGCTGTTTGAAAAATCGTTTGGCCAGAGATCACGCAACGGCCAAATTGAAACGTCACCAGTCGCAAGCGGCCAAGATTGTTATTGTTGGCCGACTGGTGCTGTTTCTCCATGAATATTAACACATTAAAATGGTAAACGTGGTTGAGTGAAAAATTAACCCAAAGCAGCCAAAATGCCGCTGCGGCTGCAGCCTAAATTATGCAAAGTCATCAAGTCAACGTTATCCAAACATCAATGGCCTGCGAGGCCTGGGAAAAAATTAGCATAAGCCCAGCGTTCCGACGGACCGAAGAGGAGCTCCTGCAGCCTGAGGGAGGACTCGAACACTCCGGAAAAGGGGGCTTACGTATTTGAAATTCCTCTATGGCCAAGGAAATATTTCAATAATATTTTACTCCATAAGGTGTATGAGCTTTTCCTTTAAATATTGATTCAATTTCACATACTAGCAATGCTGCCTCTATTGAAATTGGAAAATACTCTCCCTACTTTCTTATAAATAATAAAATTTGCAATTAAATTAAAAGAAACAATTAAGTTTTCTCCAATATATAATAAATATACAGCTAATAAGTTAAGAATTCAAAAACAGACTTATTTAAAGTGGAAACATATCCATATTCCAAGATTATAAATTGATGTGAAAGGAACTAGTAAATTTGTGCGAGTGCAGGAAGGCCGAGTTAAGGAACAGGGAATGGCCCAGGCATAGCAGGAATGCCACATTGATGCAGTCACTTTGATAGCGCGACATTAGCAGCAATTTATATGCAAATGCAGCAGCGCAGGGAAGAGCAGCGAATGGGATGCAACGGCGAGTACCACAAACTGATTGATGGTCCCATTTCAAAAGATGCCAAAGTGCGTGAGCCAGAAAGCAAAAGGCAAGCCAAAGAACGAGGACTGGAGACTGTATACTAGAGACTGGAGAGGATTGGGAGCAGCAGTGGGCCATGTAGGCCAGCATCATTAATGCGAATCATTAGCAGTGCTCGCTGATAAGATCGGGTGCAAATTATGCGGCAGTCGCAGCTGGAACAAAGCCCTCGAAAAGTCATGGCCTTCGGCTCCTCCCTTCTGGCCATGATTATGATGCTCGGCTGCCCAGAGATTCCCGAGGGGCGGCGAGTGCGTAATTTTTAATTGCCAATTAAAATGGCTCCAATGAAGATGTGTAAGCTGCTCCAAGAGCTAGAACTCGAAGTCCTTCGGCCGTAATTAGGGGATGGTCCGAATTAACCTTATTACAATTATTTGGGGCGTTCACCAAAAAAGCTTTGTAATTGGTAATTCATTCAGTATGTACTACATTGCTAAAGTAATTTTGTTGACTTGCGGAAAAAACAAAAACTAGTTGGTGTATTGTTATGATACTTTAAGTTTTATATACAACTATAATGGTAAAAATAAAATAAAAATTGTACTTTAAATATTTGAACTACGCGCGTAGTTCAGTATTTCTCATTTCCAGTATGTAGTATTTCCAGCAGTGTGGCCAGCCGAAAAGCTTTCCACTGGCTCCAGCGAGCTGTTTTGGTATTCGCAGCGAAAAACATACTGAACCAAAGAAGCCCACACAAAAATTCGCAGCTGGAGAAGAAGGAAAAGCCATAAAAGTGTGGAAATGGAACCCAAATAGGCCACAGAAAGCAGCGAAGCAGGAGGAACAGGAACAGGATGAGCGGCGAAGAGCAGGCGAGTCTGCTGCGCGTACTGATCAATTGTGCGGAGAAGGCGGCCAACATAGCCAGGACATGTCGCTCCAACGAGGAGCTCCTGAAATTGCTGGTGCAGGAGAAGAGCGGAGCGGAGGCCAACGAGCGGTTCGAGCACGACTTCAAGACCCTGGCCGATGTCCTCATACAGGAGACGATCAAGCACGAGGTGGCAGCGCTCTTTCCCGCCATGCAGGATGCCATCCTGGGCGAGGAATCGCCCAATTTCACCAACAAACTGGGCGAGAGCGTCACCATTGCAGTGGGTGCGACTGAGGAGGACACCACCTCCTGTCTGCAGGCTGTCCTTAGCGGGCACGAGGGTGCTGCCAGCGCCCTGGCCACAGAAGTCCATCGGGATGTCAGCTTCAGCAGCGAAAAGCTGGGCGAGATTGCCCACCTGCCGGATGAACTGGATTACGCCAACTTGGGCATCTGGATCGATCCCATTGGTTCGTAGCTTCCACAACTATTTTTATAGTTTCCCACAGGATATGTTACTTTTCAAAATTACGCAGCGCATAGCTTTGCATTCGTTTGTCGGATGAAGTAGATCTGCCCACTCCATCTTCCCATTGGGATTATAATTTATTATATTTTTACATCCAATGAGAACCGTATGAGTAATTCTCGAACGCATTTCTAGATGTTGTTTGTTTATGTGTGTATTCCCTAGAAGTGATATCACCATCAGAAGGAGCACCAAACCGACGAGCTAATACACTATTTCGTTCTTTAATCTCAATTATTTATACTTTTTTCTGACTCACCGGAAATCAAAATATTTGTATCTTGCAGACGCTACCGCTGAGTACATTTCGGGGGACACCATGTTCACCGACTTCCCCGGCATCACGTCCACCGGACTGGACTGCGTCACCGTGCTGATTGGCGTCTACGAACGGGACACCGGAGTGCCGGTGATCGGAGTGATGGCGCAGCCCTTCGGGGAGAAGCTGGAGGAGAACGTGTACAGCTCCTCGATGTTCTGGGGCGTTTGCCTGCCCACGCTAAGGGCACACAACTGCGATTTCGAGGCGCGCGATGAGAACCGTCGTTTGGGCATCTTCTCCAGCTCGGAGCAGTCCGACATCCTTCAGCGTTTCCTCGACCTGGGCTACGAGTTTGCATTTTCTGCTGGTGCTGGGCATAAGGCCTTGAAGGTGATTACCCACGAGGTTGACGTGTATCTGCTTAGCAAAGGGTCCACCTTCAAGTGGGACACTTGTGCTCCCCAAGCCATTCTCCGTGCCCTCGGCGGAGATGTACTGGATTATACCGCCAGTGTGGCGGAGCAGAGAGCAGTACCACTAAAGTACCTGATTGAGGATGCTGAAGCTGATGCCGATTGGAAGCGAAATGCAGGTGGTATAATCTCTGTGCGCAATGTCGATGTTGTGGAGGAGCTGCTGGCCAAACTGGCTGAGCAATGAATGTTGTTGTTATATGTTGTAATCTCATTATTGCTGTTGTAATTGATTCGGTGTTTTGCTAACAGTGAGTCAAATTCGTAGGGATAGAAACCATTGCATGGATGTTGTTAATAAATGGAACCTGAAAACGTGTACAAACATCCATTCACAATCGTTTTTGTACAACAAAATACATGGCTGTTTAATTACAAAATGTCCAATTGCCAAAGACCTCAATTATGCGTTTCATTTGCAATTAAAATTTGTATTGTTCGTATTCCTAAATCAACATATGTAAGTGTGGATAAAATATGCTTTCTTAAGAGTAGTCTACTTATTGGAGTTTCTATGTCGTGCAAACAATGAGCGTTCTGAGCATTAAAACAATTCAAGAAATTCAGAAAGAATGACCAACATCTTTGCAAATACGATAACTAAGGTGTTAAGTATCTTAGTCGATTCACTCTAATGTGCTTAAATAAATGTAAACTAATGTGCAAAATCATGTAAAAAAAAAACACGGAGTACACTTAATGCTACTTTCATATGCGGGAAAACGAACCTGGGCCATCGGTTTCAGATGTCCTTAAGCTCCTGGGAGACTCCCAGCTTTTATATTCGCTGAAGAACGACAAGCAATTGGCTTTAAGCTCATAAATATAATTAGACGTACGGATATGGTAACCACACCATTGGGATGTGATTAGAGTTAAGCTCCAGCTTAATAATGCACTTTTAGAAAGGTCCAAGAGTTGTCATTGTAATGAACGCAAACAGGCACAATCTTGATCTGTTCTTGATTCTTTTAAGCATAAAGTTTAATTAAATTCAATTTAAGAGCATCGTGTCACGACCTAGACTTATCGATAGCTGGCGCCAGTGTCACTAGTAATTTGCCCACCTCTAACCTTGTTCATAAAAATAAAAACTAGCGTTCCATTTATTTTCCCATCGGCCCGAGCGCTATTCCCAATCCATTAACACGTCTAAATCCTGGAGTACAAAGAATCCGGCGAAGCGACTACCGAAAACCGCTTGACCGCTTCTGGATGTGGGTGAATAAACAGTGAAGTAGCGAAGAGTCCAAAGGATACGACCCCAATCCACTTGTCAACGTTGGAGGAGGAGCCGCCATGAATGCCCTGCGGCAGTTCTACCTGGAGATCCCGGTGGTCACACGAGCCTACACCACGGTGTGCGTGCTGACCACCTTGGCGGTGGTAAGTGCATCCCGGATCGCGTTCTTAATCGCGGATGACGTGTACGTGTATTATCGTCGATTATAATTTGCCAACTTTCTAGCATCTGGACCTGGTGTCGCCGCTGCAGCTATACTTCAATCCCACGCTGATTGTGCGCAAGTTCCAGATCTGGCGCCTGGCCACCACATTCCTGTACTTTGGCACCATAGGCATAAGCTTCTTTTTCAATATGGTGTTTACATATCGCTATTGCCGCATGTTGGAGGACGGCTCTTTCCGCGGACGCAGCTCTGACTTTGTCATGATGTTTATCTTTGGCGGCGTGCTGATGACCTTCTTCGGAATCTTCGTCAACCTGTTGTTCCTGGGCCAAGCCTTCACATTAATGCTGGTCTATGTGTGGTCACGTCGCAATCCACTGGTGCCCATGAACTTCTTCGGGGTGCTTAACTTCCAGGCGCCCTACCTGCCATGGGTTCTACTCTGCTGCTCCATGATCCTAGGAAACACCGTGTGGGTAGATGTCATCGGCATGGGTGTTGGCCATATCTACTACGTGCTGGAGGACGTCTATCCCACACTGTCCAACGGCTACAGACTGATCAAAACCCCCTACTTCTTGTAAGTTCACTTCGAAATGGAGTATAACTCTTTTAATAACTACTCTTTGTCCCTAGGAAACGTCTCTTCAATGAGCACATCGAACGCAACTTCCAGGCGGCTGCCGAGGATCGTCCTGGCGGGTTTCCCTGGGGCGGCGAAGGTCAGCCCCTGCTGCCCGAAGAGAATGCAGATGACGGACAGGATGAAGAGCCAGCGAATCCAGCGGCGCCCGCTGCTGCCGCGCCGCAATAACAAAACTAGTAAACTTGATTGTTAAAACGTTCTTCTGTTCAAAACGACGACGATGACAACAATGTTGTGTACCCCTCCGCCACCTTCCGTTTGGTGCTTGGTGTAATTAGGCGTATAGTATTGAGAGAAAGGCGTGCAATAGTTAGCCAAAGCTGGTGCAGAGCGTGCGTGTATGTCATTTATTGGTTTGTTTTCTGATGTAGAGCACACTTTCCATCCGAGATGTTCTTTAATTTATAATTTAGCCCCAAGGGATGAATCCACGACAGATAGAACCTACACTGCACATGTGATTATATACATATATACAAACATGCCACAAATAAATCATTATGTAAAAAGACCACTTTGCACGTTTCTAATTCTTGAAAACGCTTAGAAATGCATAGCGACTTCATTCCTCATACATTTTTATTATTTTCGCGACTGAGCTTCATAGGTTTTACAGTGAGATAAAAATAGTATTCAAATGCGCGCCAAGCATTTGATACGTTGCCACCTGTCAACTCAAATCGAGCCTTAATTCGAAGTTAGCCAACACTGGCTGCCTCAAAACAGTTGTTATTTGCTCAATTATTTTTTAGTCAGCTGCTAAGAAATATAGTATTAGAATGTTATTTATGAAATAAACTCAGGATGTCAAGAATTTTGATGAGCCAACTGACCCACCCGCAGCGCGTCCGCCTGCTGTACAAAACGATCCTCCGCCTGCACAGAGGTGAGATGAAAGATGCCCCATTACCATAAATTGCATACATTTTAAACGAGTCTTCTGCACTCCGTAGGTCTTCCAGCGGAACTGCGTGCTCTGGGCGACAACTATGTGCGGGACGAGTTCCGGCGACACCTCAAGTGCAATCCCATGGAGGCACAGCTATTTATGACAGAGTGGGCCGTAAGTTTTACGTAATAAACAAAGAGGCGCCCTTCTAAGCAAATCCTCCATTGCAGCGATATGCGTCCACAATCACCCAACAACTGGGAATTCGGGGCAAGCCCAAGGGGGATTTGGGCGAAGAGATTGACCCGACGACCGTGGAAATGCTGAAGGATGACCAGGTAGTCCAACTATACGAGCTGATGCTGGCGGCCAAGGGAGTCGAAGATGTGCAAGGCAAATAAATTAGTTGATTATTTTATTTTCACTGTTTCTCCAAGACCTTGTACTCGAATTTGATGCCATTCTCCTCCTGGAGACCGATTGGCGTGTCCAAATCGGGCGCAACCTCACGGAAGCTGTCCGGGATCGCGGGAAAGAAGGTGTCGCATTCGAACTTCTGGTGGATTTTGGTGATGTACAGCCGGTGACATCTTGTCGAGGCCATGGCTTCCTCGTAGACGCCACTACCGCCCACAATCCAAATGTTCTCCACCTCGTTCTTGCCCTCGAGCGCTTTCATGGCCGCCTCGAGATTGCGACACAACAGTACTCCTTTGGGCAATTCGTTTTCCTGGAGTGTGGTGCTCAGCACTATGTTCAGCCGATCGGGAAGAGGTCTCTTGTTTTCCGGCACTCCGAAGTAGGTTTTCCTGCCCATCACAACTGCATTGTGCTTGCTAGGATCGCTGGTTCGCTTGGTGGTGCGGCTGAAGTACTTCAGCTCGGATCTGCGGGTATGGAACCTATAGCTGCGGTGTAACCTTTATTGCCAACTCACCTAATGCGCCACGGGAGATTGCCATTGATGCCGATCCCGAAATTCTCGCAAACTGCCACGATTAAATTGAAGCTTAGCATCCTGAAACTCATAAACTTGAAAATGGTCTTCCGAATTAACAAATCGAACAGCTGGTAAAAACAAAAAGGCGGGAACCGATTTCGATTGCATAGATTACTTAGCGCTCATCGGTATTAAAAGGGACATTTTCGTAATACTTCTGGTCAGGATCGCAGATCGGTGTCGCCCCACTCCCATGTAAACGTAAACAATGTTTTCAGTATTCAATGTGCCACGTATTTATATATTTTTTATTGATCCACTTTTATCATATATGTAGGTAATAAGGTATTCGTTCACTTTTACCAAGAAGTCGAAAAGACTCTTTTGACATAACTTTTTTAAACCTGATTTTTTCCAAAAGGTTACAAGATTTTGATTCTCAAAATATGGTTTTTATATTTGTATACCCCAGCGGTGGTTTTCCGCCTTGTTATATATTGTACAAATTGTGGTTTACTAAACACAATCAATTCTTCAGTACTACTCTGGTCCCTCCAGCAGCCAGTAGGTCTCCATCTCGCCCTTGCCCTTGACCTTGACAAAGCCCCGCGCTTCCACCTTGTAGCCCACCTTCCTCACCTTCAGCGCAGTGTAATTGGATAGCTGGATCATCCAGGGATCACTGCTGCTTTCCATTCGCGAGGCGGTGTTTACGGTGTCTCCAAAGAGGCAGTATCGAGGAACCTTCATTCCAACCACTCCTGCAACCACGGGTCCCGAGTTGATGCCCACCCGTATGGCCACTCCGGGAAGGGCATGGGCCTTGACCTTCGTCATCACCCTCAAGGCCAAGTCGCAGGCGTGCTCGGCGTGCAAGGGATTCACATCTGGAGCCCCCGAAACAGCCATGTAAACCATACCCACGGTCTCCACTTTGTACACAAATGGGGAAATGATCTCCTCATCCAATGCCGAAAACACTTTATTCAAGGTGGTCACCGCCTGCATGGCATCCTGGATGTTGTTGGATCCACTGTCATAGACATTGAGCACCTCGATGAAAATGACGGACACCTCTTCGAAACTCTGACACACGTGCTCCTCGCTCTTCCGCATTCGCTCGGCAATGGGCCGCGGAATCATGGAGTACAGGAGCTCATCGCCCTGCCGTTTCCACGAATCTGCCAGTTCAAGCGACTTTTCCAGCTCGTCCGATCGCTGCTCCTCCTTCTCGAACATGATCTCCAGCTTGGAGCAGTGCTGCCATCCCGCCATAACTAGCTCTCTACTCAGTCCATGCGGATTGAGATCGTTCAGATAGAGACCAATTCCGTGCAGCTCATCCAGATTTTCGATTAGAGGACTGCACAGGAAGATCAGCGAGTCCACATCTTTGATGTAGAACATCTGACCCTTCAGCAAGATGGATCGGAGTCCCACCGAATGGCGTCTCTGTCCCGTTGCGGGATCTATTTCGTCCTTGGAGCTGCCTGCGCCAGCTGCCTCTTCCTTGGCGTTCTCCGCACTGAACTCCTTGGCACTGGCCAAGGCCATGGCCTGCGCCTCGTTCAGGCTGCTGGCTTCATCAAAGTTTTCGAAGTCAAAGTTCAAGGCCGCATCATAGGCGGCACGGTTGTGACCCGTGCGAATGAGCTCGAACTCAAAGAGGACGGTTCGCATCTGCAAAATGGTCTGCCATTGGATTTGAGTGTCCTTGGGACGGCGGCACTTGAACCGATCCAATATGTGGCTGCCAATAAAGGTCTTTGGGTTCACCCCAGGATTGTGCAGAATCCACGTCTCGACAATCTTCTCGCCCGCAAGTGTGATTTTCATGTCGTGATCCAGCACAATGGTGAAGGGAAACAGCTCGAGGAACACATTCAGATCCACCGACGGCATCTTGAGCTGGGAAGGATGTGCGATGACATTGACCCGCTTGGCCATGTAATCGCGATTATCAAAGTCCAACCGATACTTGACAATTACGGTCAGAGGACCCTCCGTAAGCTTGATGGGACCGGCTGTGCCGCCGCAGATGTCATTTTGGCTCTCCAGGACGTAGGCAGTCATGTCCAGGCCGTAGAACTCCTTTGCCACCTCTGTCATCTGGCCAATCAGGTACTTGGACATGCCAGTTCGGCCGCTGCGATACAGGATCACAGCCCCATCGTCATCCATGTTGGTCAACTGCATGCTGGGCGACTTCATCTTGGGATACGTGAAGCGCATCTGCACGTGGATGTTGTCGATGGACTGCAGGAAGTCGCAGAAGTATCGCCCTGTGGAGCGGATCATCTTGTCGTAGCCAAAGTTGCTGAAGAACCGCACAAAACAGCGCCCAAAGAAGTTCATGCAGAAGTCGAAGGACTCGCCCGTGCTGGCGGACAGGGCAGCCGCAAAGTCCGGCATCAGCTTGTCCGGATAGATCTGGTGCGTCTTGAAGCTCTGGTGCTTGCAGTCGATTATCTGGCAGACCTTGCGCCAGGTCTCCATGCCGTACTCCTGCTGGATGTAGTGCTGCACGCTCTCGTACAGCATTCCGTACATGGTGGGGCAGGATGTGAATGTCCTTGGTGCTGCGAAGTCCTGTCTATCGTCCAAATTGCTTTCCCAAAATTGCTTTCCTGTAACGAACCAAAGTGGGCAGTCACATAATCAGGGGTGGAGGTCAGACAAAGTTTTTCCATCGTTCAGAGCTGGTAATTAGGTAAACTGTGTTCGTACCCCGGAGGATTTGGAGCAGTTACGTTGCCTTGGGTCGGGGATTAGGCCAACAAACTCGTAACTCAAGTGATTGATTGTGGCTTAGGATGTTGCTGAAATAGGCCTTGAGCAAATGCGGTTTTTAGTAACTGTTTAAGGTGAACGTTAAATTGTATTCTGTACAAAATATGAAAATTCTGAAATATGAAACCAGTTTAATAATTGTTCTGTTGCTTGATCCGTGAAATCTACTTGCTATTTTTAGAGACATCAATTTAAAATCTATTTAAATAGTAACCAAAGCAAGGTGACATATGTATGTTCAAGCCGTCATAGGATATCCTCCTATCTAGCCGGCAGCAACACTCAAGGAAAGTCTGCTTTTCCCTCGTTTCATTTGATTTATTGCCCCGACAGTTTAATTTGAGTTCATGTGGCAGACACACGCAGGGAATCCTGCGGTGGGAAGACTCTCCTCAAGGTCCTTCAAGCCTGTCACGTTCATGGCGAAAGGAACATAGCTCATTGTGCTTAACTTATTTCCGTTTCCTATTGCCGGTAATTCGCTGGTGGCAATGCCGGCTTTTCAATTTTTCCCACAAAGACTAAATAACTGAGCCATAAATTCTCGAACATCTTTCACGAGCTTGGGTGTATTTAATTTTGGCAGAAACATGCAAATTTCCGAGAAGCCCAAGGTCGTAAAAAGTAGATAAAATGCTGTTTGAAAATGCTAACGTTTGATTAATGGCCAGGGAATCTACATTGTCAAATGGAAGATAAGCGCAATGCTTAACTTCTGGTCCTTTGTACTTAAGTTAATAATGCTCATAATTTATGGTAGCTATATAAATGGATTAATAATGGATTGGATGCTTAGGTTAAATGGGTTATAATGATATGCCTTCTGGCCAAGTCCAATGTAACTTTAACTACAAGATTTAATCCAAATGATGTAGTATCTCTCTCTGGTTTATAGCTTCCCAATCCTTTGACGAACTGCCTTCCTCGGGTGTATGAAAGGCCCATCAGTTTCCCCCATATATCTCTTTGATTAGTAGACCGTGAAATTAGCTTATTATAGCCCCAGGAATCCCCCATACCTTATATTGCTTTCCGCCTCGTTACAATCCCCTAGCTGAGTTGCATTAGGTTCTTCAGCATCGGAGTCGCGTTTGTCTGTGCCTCAGAAAGAGTTTTAATTTTATCCACGGGGCATTTGCCTGTCGCTTATTTATAATTTAAGGAGGCATATACGCCTGCACACGCACAGCATCCCCGGATGCGTAAAGTCGGGTGTATATACGCGCACTCCACGGCGAACTCGCACTTTTCCGGACTCCGTGTTGCGTCGTCGGCAGTTGCTATTGTTACACTAAATTTGTTTTGCCGCCTGTCGCTGCTTGCTTGGCTTCTGGCTGCCTGATTTGCTTTTGCTTCATGATTTCCTCTGACGGACGAACTTCGTGAGTCTGTCGGCTCCTTCGCATCCGTCGGCTTCCCGTGGAGCTTTCCCTTTTAGCCGGGACGATGTCGGTCGACTGAAGCGTGCCTCTTTGGCGGTCAGGCCTTTTATAGCCCACCCACTAACCAAGTTGCAGTTGGAGCTGTGTTTCCCACTGTATTGCCCACTTTGGACCTACGTGCCTGCGCCTCGACACGCACTTCTCTGTTTGACCATCGTGATCATCATCATCATCATCGTCGGTGTTATTACAGACCAGAAACATCGACAGTCAATGCTCTTTGCCACAATTGCCACTTTCTCTCCTTCCGACGCAGTATCAACATTGACACACAACCGAAGGAGTCATTTTTCTCCCCGTTCACTTCCTTTTATGGCCCCACTCCCCCACATCGATGTATTCGGTGTGTGCGGCGTCCTGGCAAAGTATTGTCCTTTGGGTCCTTACCAGGGCTGAATAGCACTTAGCAATAGACTGACGACCAAGTTTGTCAGTCATGCAGTTCGTAGCAATATTGAATTTAAAATATATAAATTTCCGTTCTTATTCTCTGAACAGTTTTAACCCATTTTTGATAATCATTAAAAACTCGAGTGCTTTAAAAGTGTATCCCAAGCCCTGAAGTTTCGGAAACCGCCTGTCAAATGTATCATTGTAACAGAGTTTTTCGCTTTGCCCGTTTGCCATTTCCCGGATGGAGGAATGGTTTTGTGGCTCTGTGCTTAATGCTTTTCCTTTTTCACGCACTTATACATACATATATACAAACAGATGTACATACATTTGATAGCCCGAGTCCTGCACATATTTGATGTGTTGTTTTAAAGCAATTTAAAAGGGATTTCACAGCATCGGACAAAAAGCCTTTGCCCCACTTACCCGAAACGGATTTCGGGAAGTCTTTTAAATAAACGTTGACAATTTTATGGACAGACCATTATTCCACCGAAAGGACGATAATATGCCTGGTCGAAAAAAAGAAGGGGCTATTTCTGCCACTCAAAAAGTCATCAATTACAGAACTGTCGCTTTGCGTTGCTTAATAAAATATTATATTTGCGTACATTGGCCTCCCAAAAAAATAAGTAAATTATTGCCACAATAATTGTCAAACAAAAACACCTCCTAGCGAGCTAAAAACTAGTAACGATCGCACCTTAACTCACAAAAGTAATGATATAAGCTTTTCTTAAATGTCTATTATTGAACCCAGAAAATACTTCCCCGGGCCATTTTCTTTTAAAAATTCTTGGTATAGGAATATCTATTAAACGGAGCGTCGGATTTTAATAAGTATGGTTTAATTGAACAAAATTTTTTTGATATTTTCTGTCAGTGTGGTTACCTCCCAGCACCGAAGCAATATTTACATACTTATAGCTAGAGAGTATTTTTCCTGTGTAGTTGTTGTCTATATTGCACCGGAAATAAATGTCTGTTTGAGCTAAGGACACGCAGAGTGTCTTAATTTAATTTATATAAGGAACAGGAAAACGGACGTTACTAGATGCTTGGCTGGGCTTACGATGGTACTTCGTGGGTTGCAGATGATGGTGTGCAAAGTGACACGCAAACCGCCCATAAAAGTTATTAAAAATGGGTTTTCCGAAATGAGGGTTGTCTGCGGCAAATGGCAGGGGCGTCTGGTAAATTAAGTTAGTAATTGAAGAGGCAGGACGCAGGATATTTCAAGAACTTGAGCTCATAAGACTGTTGTTATGATAGGTGGTAATAAAAGAAATTAAGTTTGTTCCAACATTATAAATAAATAGGTACTATTCATACTTTCCCACCCAAACGTCTCAATGTCACAATGAAGCAGAGCTAAATTCTCTTTTATTGCAACAAATTACAAAAGCCACAGGTGCCGTACAATCCTTTAGTGCATGGTAAATCATTGTGAATCATACATAGATACATTTCATATTTTTCTATTCCTAGTCCTCAGGTCCCTCCAGCAGCCAGTAGGTCTCCATCTCGCCCTTGCCCTTGACCTTGACCGTGCCGCGCGACTCCACTTTGTAGCCCACTTGACGCACTTTATCGCCGGTGTACTTCGATAGCTGAATCTTCCAGGGATCACTGCTGCTCTCCATTCGCGAGGCGGTGTTAACGGTGTCCCCAAACAGGCAGTAACGAGGAACCTTTTGGCCCACTACTCCAGCCACCACAGGTCCAGAATTGATGCCAACTCGAATGGCCACGTCTCCCATGTCGTGAGCCTTGAACTTCTTCATCACCCTCAGGGCCAAGTCGCAGGCGTGCTCGGCGTGAAGGGGATTCACATCAGGAGCACCCGAAACAGCCATGTAAACCATGCCCACGGTCTCCACTTTGTACACAAATGGGGAAATGATCTCCTCGTCCAGTGCCGAAAACACTTTGTTCAAGGTGGTCACCGCCTGCATGGCTCCCTGAATGCTGTTCAATCCTTCATCGTAGACGTTCATCACCTCGAGGAAGATGACTGACACCTCCTCGAAACTCTGGCAGACCTGCTCCTGGCTTAGGCGCATTCTCTCGGCAATGGGCCGTGGAATCATGGAGTACAGTAGCTCATCGCCCTGCCGTTTCCACGAATCTGCCAATTCCAGCGACTTTTCCAGCTCGTCCGATCGCTGCTCCTCCTTCTCGAACATGATCTCCAGCTTGGAGCAGTGCTGCCATCCCGCCATAACTAGCTCTCTACTCAGTCCATGCGGATTGAGATCGTTCAGATAGAGACCAATTCCGTGCAGCTCATCCAGATTTTCGATTAGAGGACTGCAAAGGAAGATTAGCGAGTCCACATCTTTGATGTAGAACATCTGACCCTTCAACAGGATGGACCGCAAGCCCTGGGAGGATCGACGTTCCCCAGTGGCAGGGTCGATCTCATCCTCTAACGCAGCTTCATCATCATCCACCGGATGGGTTTCACTGAACTCCTTGGCCTTGGCCAGCGCCATTGTCTGGGCTTCGTTTAGGTCCATCTCGTCGTAGTTCTCAAAGTCCATGTTCAAGACGGCATCGTAGGCAGCGCGGTTGTGACCCGTGCGAATCAACTCGAACTCAAAAAGCACGGCTCTCATCTGGATTAGGGTATCCCAGTCGATGGTAGTGTCCTTCGGACGACGGCATTGGAATAGGTCCATTACGTGGGTGCCAATGAAGCCCTTTGGATTGGCCCCGGGATTGTGCATAATCCAGGTCTCAACGATCTTCTCACCCGCATGCGTAATCTTCATGTCGTGGTTCAGCACAATTGTGAAGGGGAAAAGATCGAGGAACACATCCAGTTTCACAGTGGGCATTTTCAGCTGCGAGGGATGGGCCTCCGTATTAACGCGCTTAGCCATGTACTCCCGGTTATCGAAGTCCAGACGATACTTCACAATCACGGTTAGGGGACCCTCCGTGAGCTTAATGGGACCAGCAGTGCCTCCACTGATGTCATTCTGGCTCTCGATCACGTAAGCCTTGATCACCAGGCCGTAAAACTCACGGGCCACCTCGGTCATTTGTCCAATCAGGTACTTGGACATTCCAGTGCGACTGCTTCTGTACAGGATCACAGCTCCGTTGTCATCCATGTTGGTCAACTGCATGCTGGGCGACTTCATCTTGGGATAGGTGAACCGCATAATCAAGTGAATGTTGTCTATGGACTGCAGGAAGTCGCAGAAGTATCGCCCTGTGGAGCGGATCATCTTGTCGTAGCCGAAGTTACTGAAGAACCGCACAAAACAGCGCCCAAAGAAATTCATGCAGAAGTCGAAGGACTCGCCCGTGCAGGCGGACAGGGCCTCGGCGATGTCCGGCATCAGCTTGTCCGGATAGATCTGGTGGGTCTTGAAGCTGTTGTGCTTGCAGTCGATGATGTGACACACCTTCCGCCAAATGTCCACGCCGTACTCCTCCTGCACGTAGTGCTGCACACTCTCGTACAGCATTCCATACATGGTTGATGTTTCTGAAAAAAATTGAGTGAATGGACCAATAAATGTATTAACAAGATAAAAGCACTTTAGAATCTAAAACAACGTGGCTACATTTTTTCGCCATTTCTTTTTCGATTGTTCCTTTATTATTTTCTGTATTTTATATGGGTCTATCAGAAGTAATCATGCCATCTGTAATGCCATCCTAAATGTTGCAAACCATAAAAAATATCTATGAAATTGATCTCATTGGGGTAAGTCTTTCTATAGCTTTCTTTTTGGTGTGTAGTACATGTAAATCTTGCTTATAGAAGAATATCCCTTATTATTTAAAACTATTTTACCCCACAATACTTTTCCTCTAATTTCACGTACTTTGTTCAACAGGTTCCGGTGGCCGAGTTTCACTTTAAAATCCACTTTTGATGTTCATTTGCCGTTTTGTTAGTTCATAAATTTCCTACTCGCGTTGCTTGTATTCCACTTTTAGTTTGCAATTTATTTATAACTTCCGCAAAATTCAATGAAGGCGCACATATGCTGGCTACAATTCCCATGGCACTAAGCGCACGCACTAGCACTCGGTAAATAGGTTTTCCATAGCTATTACTTTGATTTTTATTGGATTTAACTTTATTGGCACGAGGAGGATGCTTTAGATGCTATAGACGCAGCCATGATGTCCTCAGCTTGAAATTGTGAAGCACAATGGGAAGCTTGCTAGCTGGCATCCAGGACGCGAATGAAGCGCATGTCGTTTGTCGCCGGAACTTTTATAGCAGCTCGGCAATCGTTTTAGACTCCTCCTACCCATTTGGTGGGCGCTCTAGGAGGGTCTAACCCCCTTTGGCAGTGTTACATTTCATGTCAATGCTCCTTGTTGTTGCCAATTGACGCTTACTTTTCGATATAATATCTGAAAGTTTTATTGCTTTTCCACCAATAACTTAAACGCACAAACGCAGCCCTCGTAGAATTCGCCACGTAAATCTTCATAAAGGTTCTCGTTTACTTCCTTCAAGTACGTTAATATTTCTGGTTATTTTGTTTATCTCCCTTTTTGATGTGGGATTTTGGGACTTGTTATGCGCCGCAATTTACATTTACATTTAAGAGGATTTAAGAATTCCACGGAATAAATCCTGGGACGTACACACATAAAGCTTCCAACACAGACCCACACAAATGTTGACATTTTAATGGGCATTCCTTGCAGGAGTGATGATAACGGTTAAACAGGACTTGTATTTGCCTAGCGCCCCTTTTTTTTTAGTACCTCACAGAGGCCATAAACGTGACAATGTATTTAATTAGCGCCCTTCTCAAGCGGCCCCTTGTCCGTCCATTTCGAATGGGCCACGTGCTGGAAGGGCGTTGACATCTCACTTGTGGCTTTCGCTCCCAGGAGCAGACAGTAGACGACGGGTCTGCTGGGGAAACACGCAATCGAAGAATAAAAGATGTAAGACGAACCAAACGATGGAAAAATTAAACCATTTGATTGATGAGAGGGACGCTTTTGCGGCTTGTTATATTGCTAACCAGACTCTGTAATATTTACTTTAAAAATCCCAAAGCAATTAAGAAATGTTTCAGTCAGTTGTTTCTTTGAGACCGGTTTAGGTTACATCATTCTAGACCACTTGAAATACACAAACCTCTTCTTATCCGCACGGTTTTATCAATGTAAATACCAGACTTCGCCAAAATAATAAAATATATAAATAACCTACTCTTCGAAATTAAAAAGTAAATTGTATTTTCTTCAAATACAGAAAAGTTTTCCATTTAACCAAAAAAAAAGGTTTTTTATCTGAAAGAATTTCTGTTTTCCGCCAAGGCAAAAATAATACAACCTTTTTTAATGCCGTCTGCCATCTAATAAGTATCAAAAAGAAGCTTTTAAAAGTTGTTTATCAGCCTGAGAGGCGTTTTTATATTTCCTTTTTTTTTTTTTTTGGTAAGCTTGACTTACTTAAAGTATTTCCCACGGAAATGGTTAATAAATCGCCCATTTGCAAAGAATGCACAACGTATTGTAAAATTCATTAGGAATTTGCGAAATTGAAATGTTGAACTATTTGCCCAGTCCGACCTTGTTGAATAGTTTGTCCTTAACGATCTGAGCCATCAGACCGTGTATCAGTTCAATGGTTGAGCGGCTGCAGTCTCGCGTGGCCTTGGACAGCTTATCTTCGGAACGCTTCTCGTTGACATCGGTACCTGTGGATATTAATGCTGGTAATTATGTGCACAATTCTTAAACCGACCCATTATGTACCGCGGCCTAAAAAGTTCTCACTCTGCTCCAGCTTCTCGGAGAGATCCATAATTTGACCTGTGGTGTACTCTGTATTGGTGAGCAGACCCGAGCTGCCCAGTGTGTTTACCCAGTATTTGTTCCACAGAGAGTCGAGCAGCTTGCGGTCCAAAGCCGACTTGAAGTAGCTAATTTCCAAGGGATAGTACTGTTTGCAGTGGACACCAAAGTCTTCGATCTTGTTCAGAGGGATGGTCTGATACTCCGATGGCTCCTCGTTTGGTGGCTTATAACCCTTAGGATAGGTGCGGAATGCACCCAGACACACCTTGCCAGCGGAAACAGTGCGCACAGGATCAACCACAATGGCCACAAATGGCTCCTGGTATGTCTGGTTGAGCATCTGCGTGGACACATCGATGCCAGACAACCAGCAACCGTAACCGGGATGGCTGTGGTACCAGCCCACGGCGTGTTCCATCCGCCCCACCTCTTTGGCCGCCTCCATGTAAGCGGTCATGTACTCGTACGCTTGGGCCTGAGCATTGACGCGGGTCTCCGTGCCCTCGACTGGCAGTGCAAAAGCATCCATGACAATCTGCAAGGGAAAAACTTGTAAATTTGGGGACCTTCTTAAATTCCCAAACCAACCATTGTGTTGTCCTCGACCTTGCCAAGCATTAGACCCATCACCTCCAGAGTACCGCCAGAGCGGGCGTGCATCACCATCTTAAGGAGCGCCAGAGCCGAGATCTTAATGTCCTTAAAGAAGTGGGGATCCTTCTCCCAGGGCTTAGCGTCGATGATCTGACGCTGTTGCTCTGCGTCGTAGCGAAAGATCTCGTCACAACTGGGCAATGTCTGGATGTTGTTCTCCAGCTCCCAGGTCTTTTGTGCGGCGTCGGAGTCCATTGCGATTGTACTTAGGTCAATAATATAAGTCTTTTGTTGCAAGTTTTGGTTTTCCGGCTCTATTCTAGGGATGACACTTGCCAATAACATCTGTACAATCAAATCCATGAAGGTACAATCGATTACATTTGTCAGTCCATCTGGCCAGACAACGTTTTCTGATTTAATTTTGCAGTTTGCGATACACACTCTTAACTGTACTTTCTCTGCAGTTGTCCAACACTGCAGTAGGGGCTGTGCTCGCTGGACTGCACTACATTTCTGATTATATACAATAAAAGCTTTATTTCCTTGTGACAAAGTTATAAATTACATGATCTTTGATAAAGATTTCGTTTCCCTTCTGGAAAAAAACCACTATCAATAACCACTTAATTAAAAACACTTTTTCTTTAAGCAAGTTGCCAGTTCCCGCGCCCCAAAATTCAAATGTAACGCATAAGCCGGCGCATTAAAAGCGGGTTGGCATGTCTTCCGCGTCCATTGCAAAAAAATTCCTGCACAGAGTTTTCGCTACAATTAACTTTGGCAAGCTCGTAATGTAGCCCGTAAAAACAGTTTTTGGTGGTAAAGTGTGAGAGAAATCAGTGAAAAGTTTGTGGCTATTGTGTGTACGTGTATTTGCAGTGTCTTATCTTTCCAATAGCAGCGGCTTTTCAAAGTGCTCGCTTCGGTATTCGTTTTCCCCGCACCCAAGCCGCATTTGCGACGCCGCTTGGAAAATGTCGCTGGATGGCGCCAGGTTGCGCTACGAGGACGAAAATGGTAAAACCGTGGTTCTGGCAGCCAAGGGGCGCACCTTCCAGGTGGGCTCCTACTACAATTGCGACCTCATACTGGAGGGGCCGGAGGAGGAGCGTCTAATTTGCGAGATAAACTGCGACGCTTTCGGCAGGGTGAGTCTGGATGGCAGGAAACCCCTCTTTACCACCCTAACATACCGCGTTTTCCGCCCTCAGGTCATCATATACAACAAGTCCAGCGAAGACCCCATTCATCTCAACGACGCGGCCATCCATGCTGCAGGCAAGCGCCCTTTGCTACACGGTGGCAAGATTACCATTCGAGACAAGGTCTACACTTGGGAGTTCCCCAAGTCCTCCGAGGTACAGGATGCCCCATGCACCCCAGAGCGCCTGTTGCCCAACGAACAGGCCTCCAACTCCTGCCCTTCATTGAAGGTATTATCCACAATCTGCTCCAGCTAGTACAGTCTTCCAAATTGTATAATTTCCCCATTTTTATTTGATTTAGCAATCGCATCGTCTACAAGCCGAAAAACGCCTAACAGTCCACAAGTAAGTAAACTACAGCAGGCAGACGCCTGACCGACTACCTGGCCAACCCCTAAAATGTCTTCGGGCAACAACAATAGGAAAAAATCCCTATTTCGAGCATGTGTTGCCTGCCTGTTAATAGTCCTCATAAAACCTTATCTCTCCCTATTCCCTTTTAGTTTTCACTATAGCATCAATTCGGACGACGAAGGAAATACTTCTATAGAGTCTCGTGATCAGAATGAGAGCCACTTGGAGGAGGTCTCCCTAAATGAATCTAATCCACCCACTACAGAAGAGGCGCCTTGCGAGTCCCCGAAAGTAAATCTACTGGAGTCTACGCAGAATAAGGAGAACACCGCAACGCCACCAGGTAGCCACCAGAAGCTACTCAAGCTTTGCGCCATGTCCGACGTGGTGATCACCTCTTTCTCGCCGCGCGAGACTGGCGTTAAGATAGAGAAATCGTTTACATGTGTGCGGAAACCGGGCTACACCACGACGTCTTTGGCTGTTTCCACGCCAAAGAGCGTCTACAGCACCCCCAAGGGCGGTGTGCTCTCTGAACTGAACGAAGACAGCTGCAGCCGAGACCTGATGGATTTTAGCACGCCATCCACTTCAAAGAAGACCAAGCGGGAGTCTTCTATGTTTCTGATTGACTTGACCACCCCATCAAAGCTACGACAAACACCCCAACAGACGCCTGGTTTCAAACACACACCGAAACAGACGCCCATCAGTGTAGACAGCACCGACGAATCATCAGATGCCTCCCCGTTAGTCATTGACATAACTAACTCTGACACACCGCCGTCACCAAGCCCTTCGCGTCGGTGTAAAACTCCTCAGCGTCAGGCTGGCATCACAGGCGCCACACCTAAGAGAACGCCTCAGTCCCTGATGAAACGGGCGCTGCTTACCAGCACTAAGAAGCAGATTGCCGCCAACCAGCCAGTTAAGACCACCCCCCTGGTCACCCCCAAGCGGCCATCTCTTCTGGAGGCTCGTCGCCACTGCCTGACTACACCTCGGCGTTTGCCATTCCACCCACAGCGGCGCACGCCAGTCCAGCGAGAAGGACAGGCGCGAGGAAACGCACCCAAGACCTCGCCACGAAAGCGGATATCCCTAATGGAATCTCCCAGGGAGAACAAGGTCTCACAGCTTAGAAAGTCGTTTGCGGCGGCCAAGCGTAGTCCTGGCGTTGACAAGAGCAACAAGCTCGTAGCCAAGGCACGTCGTTCGCTTAACTCGCCGAAATGTGGTTCCCCTAAGCCTGGATCATCCATGCCGTCATCGCCATGCTCAAGAAAGGCAATCGATGTTCCCCAGATCAACAGCTCCACTCCGGAAAAACCTGACGACTCAAAGGACGAGCTGAGCCGCACGTTCACAATAATGGATGATACCCAAGGAAAGGATCAGAGTGGCGCAGTGTTGGCAATCGAAGCGGTGACTGCTCTCGTAACTGGAGAAGTAGAGGATGATGTATCATTTCAGCTGAGTTCGCTAGTTGAAAAGGGTTTGCCGTCAGTGAGTTTAGAGAAGCCTACACCTGTCCAAGACAAAGTTGAATTAAGCGGACCAGAAACAGACGCGGAAGGTAAAGAAGATTCGTCACAGGACGATTTGAATCCTAAGCCAGAGTGTGTCATAATCGAAGAGAATGAATGCGAACTAGACTCTTTTGTCAAAAATGAATTGGAAACTGCCAAAAATCAAGAGGAATGTAAGCAAGATGAGGAAGAAATCATAACATCGTCCACTACAGTCGACAAACATCTTGAGGAAGCTGTTATTGAGGATAGCATTTGCGAAGAGGTTCATGCGAATATTCCTGAACAAATTCCTCAGAATGGTATGTAATTATGATATTAAATAAATATAATGAAATCTAAAGTTTTAAAACCGTAACAGGTAATTCTGAGAAAGTAATCGAGGAAAGTATTTGCGAAGAACTGCCATCGGAAAATAGATCTACTGGTAACTCACATTTAATTGGTAAGCAATTTAAACTTTGTAATTCCCAAAATACATTTTCATTTTGTTGCGACAGGAGAGACATCTCAAAAAAAGGACCAACCTACTCCAAATGCCGATACCCCCGTGGTTCGTAGAAGCTTGCGCCGCCTTTCTGTTGAGCAGAGGGCAACGGCCACAACGCCACGGAGAAGCACTCGGCGATCATCGATGGAAGCCAGCAGTAAGCCGTTACCGGAGAACGACAACAAGCGTTCGCGCCGTGCTTCCTGTTCAGCGATGGACAGTCAAGACGTGGTTACTCCCCGGCGCAAGCGTCGATTTACGCAAGAATTGTCCACACCAACTCGCCAATCGATGCGTCTTTTGAACACACCCAAGAGGGCCCTTCAGGTAGATGAATCTGTTGGCGACATGGGAGTCATATTGGAAGAAGTTGGTCCCGAAGATGGTAGGCTGATGCAATATCATTTATGGAGTGCAATGAAATATTTCATTTAAATTATATTTGTCATAGATAATAAGTCTGCCGTAGCCGACGACGAAAATTATGGCAACGAACTTCCAGCTGATGATATCGACAAGGTAGACTACCACGGCCTAAGAGATTTATTGAAAACACCAAAAAGCTGCAGCACACCACGTTTTAAAGGGTTAAGGGAAATGATGCGAACACCGAAAATTCCTGCCTCACCAATTCTTGGAAACATGGCAGAACTATTAGAAACCTCTGTTGGTAGGACTCCTTACCACGAGAGGAGGAGCATTGCAGTAGCGCGCATGGAGCAAGGAAAGCTACTAGACAATGTTCTGAAGACGCCCAGCGCCCGGAATATAATGGTGCCAAATGAACCAGCTAGCGCAGTGCTAAACTCTCGGAAGGATTCCTTGGCGACAACCACAGAATACGATCTAAACATGACGAACAACACATTGCATTTGGACAAGATTTTCGACGACGTGCCCGAAACTACTGCGGCTAATATGGAAGACACGGAAACTGAGATAAATGTGACAACGATCAGCAACGCGACTGGTGTTGATCCTTTGGGGTCGTCAAAAAGGAATGAAACCGTGACTTCAGAGGCACTGATGAGTGTCGGTCAGACTGCCAAAACGCGCGATTCCTTGAAGGATCCTCTGACCAGCACCACTTACAAAGCTACCATGCAGGGCAATTTTAGCGTCTTTGCAGAATGTGGCTCCAGGTCTTTTTCGCCCAACCCGAACGAGATGAGTGGAATCCAGTTGTTAGACCAGACGTCCGACTCAATGTTCTCCGAGGCGCTAGTAGTATCGGCCGTGGAGTCGTGCGAAGTCACTGTGGATGAGACGAGGGCTTTAGGCCAGACCAAACCACCTACTGATAATATTGAGGATCGCTCTGATACAGACTCGAATGTTGGCCTTACTGAGCCCCTGGTATTTAGTGATGATGAGGAGCCCAAGGAAGCGGAAGGAACTCCCAAAAAGTCTGACGGTGCTCAGGAAACATCTATAGCCTGCAAAATTGAAGATTCTTTCCATCTGGCGGAAAACAAAACTGCCAATGAGACATTACGTAAATATGAGAACGATGCGGGTACTATTAGTGAAATTTCACTGATTGAAGTGGAAGACAGCACAATTGAGGGAAGTAAACTCGAAGGTGACAAACTTCAAGAAAGGAACACTCTCGATATCGAAACAGCTAATTCGGATAATACGGAAGCACCACTTGATGAAAATATTGAATTTGCAGTGGTGGATTCGACGATCCTAGAGTCAGAGGTATTTCCTTTGGACACAACCGCGGATAGTTCGATCAATTCTACTAATGTTCTTAACAGCAGTCTGGAAATAACTAAACCTGACCATGATCTTAAACAGGAAGTTTGCAAGTCCACATCCGATGACCAAGCCACTGCAATTACATCTGAAAAATCTTTTACCGAATTAGATCGATCAGTTGCCAACGTATCACCCTCCAATAAACGTGAAGTGAATACTGATGAACCACCAATCGAAATATCGCCTAAAAAACTTGGAGAAGAGACAAAAACTGCGGTTGAGCAAATCGACGATGAGACCTCCAAACCACCTATTGAGCACTATGAAGAACTTTCCGAAGAAAGCGAACCAGATAAGGTTTCTACTGTTGCAGAATCTGATCAACCAGAAACTTTGCCCTCCCAAAAAGATACACCAGCAGAGTCTAAGCAACCATTCACTGAATCACATTCCGATGAACTTGTACATGAAACAAACTGTAATGAGGTTTCCATTTATGGTGAAGTCATTAAACCAGCCATTGAGACTTTGCCTTTCGTGGAACAAAAGCAAGTACCTAATGTTTCCACTGATGCAGAACCTTATCAACATTGCATCAAAAGTTCGCCTCTTAACGAACTTTCAGAGAAAAATCAAACTGATGAGGTACACTCTTCAGTTAATACTGATAAAGGAGTAGAACCAAATCCCGTCAAAGAGGTTTTAAAGGAAACCAAAGCTGATGAACCTATTCAACCCGTCATGGAAGCAAATCCTATTGAGGAACTTCAAGAAGAAGCGAAACCTGATGAGGCGCCTAGTGTTAGTGACAGTCCTGCAAAAGAATTCATAGAAACGAAAGCTTCTGAAGAACCAGTCATCGAATCTTCACCTGAGGGAGAACCTCTGGAAGAAGCATGTCCTGATGAGGTGCCTCCTGTATGTAAAAGTGATGAAGTAGCTATCGAAAGGCCACCTGCCGAAAAATTGTTTATGGAAGAAAATCCTATTGAAGAAACGACAAAACCAACCATCGAATTGCCTGATTTAAGTGAAATTGATCAAGTAAACATCGAAAAATCGCCAGCCGAAGAACTGCCTGAGAAGGCAAAACGTGTTGAAACTATACAGCCAATCATCGAAACATCATCCGGCAATAAAGACCAAATAGAAGCCAGTCCTACAGAGGTTTCATCCGCTAGTAAAATAGATAATGTAGTTGTGGAAACTAATCCTCAAACAGATGAGCTAATTCCTCCGGATGAAATTAAAATCTGCGCGCAGGTAGAGATTGGTGATACTAGCATCAGTAAAACCATCGATGTGGTCTCTGATATTGATAGAGATAAAATTCAGGATCAGCTCAGTACTCAAAACTTATCTTTAAATTCTTCCTCTGAAATTCAATGCTTAAGTAAAGCGGAAGAATCTTTAAACAATTCCACTGCAGCATTTGAGATCGAACATTCTGAAGATGTGGTGCATGCGACGACTTCTACAGACGCAGATATTTCCAAGAAAAGTGAAGAAAAGGAGAAAATGGCAACTGTGCCGAATGACGTCGGTTGTGCTAATCAAACTTCAATTGAGTGCGTACTTGCTAATGTAACCTCAGACGGCGATGCCAGCAAAGCTGTTTCAAAAGATAAGGACGAACTAGAAATATCAACCAATTCATCTAAAATTCCCCCAAGCTGCACCCAGGATTCTCTCAAGACTTCTCTTTCTGCGACATTAACTTCACAGGATGAAAGCGCTCAAATTGATGAACAGGATGAAAATAATGACGTTGAAGAACACGTCGTGTTAGAGGAATCATCAAATGAAATTATAGCTGCTGATAAAGAGAATTCTGAGAAAAATAAAGAAAACATATCTGACGACACCTTGAACGTTGTTGAGCAAACTTCGGTGGAACAAACTTCACTAATTCATCAATCTTTAACAAATCAGAATACAGAGGTTTCTATCACGGAGGAATCCGAAGCTGTCGCTGCAGAGGAATCTATGGAATGCCAAGTAAACAAAGATTCTGAAACAGAGGTGATTCAGTTAGATGCCATTACCATTGTTGAGCAAGATACAATAGATGAAAGTACATCAGGAATAGAGGATATTAATCAATCCACGGAAATTACTATGCCTGAGGAAGTATCTGATGTCGAAAAAATAAAAGAAGTTTACACAATGAACAAAGAAAAACACATAGAATCCCAGCATTCTGATCAAAAGAATAATGACGATGAGGTTGTTCTATTGGATGCCTCAAGCTCAGATGAAAGTTGCACAGAACCATCCAGCTTAGTCGACACCCATGCAGATATGGAGATGGACAAAACCGAAGCAGAGAAATGTAATCAAAGCCAATCCGACGATGAGGTGATTTTGTTAGATACCTCAAGCATTGTTGACCAGTGTTCACCAAATGAAGATTCGTTAATTCAAGATCAAATCGAAGACACTATTCCACAGGGTACCTTAATTCCAGCCAATGACACAAAAGAATCCGTGTCTGAAGAGTCATCCAGCCAAAATGGAGTAGAGGAGAAGGTGATTCAGTTGGATTCCTCGAACATAGCCCAACAGTCTATATGCGATGAAAATTCTCTTATTGAGGATTCTGTCGCTGAACCAGCCAACAATATTTCTATTATAGCTGAAATGTCCACCGAAAATGAAATCTGCCCTAAGATTTCATCTGTAAATGCTGCAGTCTCTTCACCACACCATTTGGAGTCGCAAAAAAGTGAGCTACAAATAAATCAGATAAAAGATCTCCCAGAGGATACCAAATCTGCATCATCAATAAGACAAAGTTCATCAAGCTCCAATGGCGATCTTCTTAATGTTTCTTCGTCACGCGACATTGAGTTTCCTATTTCAAAAACGGAAGACATACCTAAGGACATGTCTGATTCAATGGCAGATGCACCAGAAGCTCCAACTGAAGCCGAGGATGTTGTAATGCAAGAAAGTGACATTTTGGTAACCTCGTCACACACGGATGAATTAGAATTGCATAAATCGGTTTCTAAAACCGAGAATGTATTGAGCCAGGATGTTCAAAGTGCTGAGGATGGTGACGAAGTAGAAGAGGTGGAATTTATATCAGAAGAAAAGGAGAATATTGTTCGCGCTGCAGAGCAGAAGGCACAGCCCGGTGACCCAGCTACTTGTAGTTCTAATAGTTCAATAGGCCAGGGACCAGAATCAACGGCTGTCGAAGCCATTTCCCTTATACCTCACGAAGATCCCGCTGACGTTAATCAAAAAGAAACTGACGAATTAAATCCTTCTGTTTCTTCTTTTGTGAGGCCTTCAGCAAACGAGCCACAAGTTGTAGTCACTACTGAAGAATCTGCCGACGTCGCAAGAACAAGTGATGGCAAAGCCGCTAGGCATAACTTACAAGAAAAAGACCATATACCCATGGAACCAGATACTGTTCAAGAACAAGGAGACGGAACACATACCAGGCCAGTATCCGAAGATATATCAGCTCCAGCAGTTGGATCTGACCAGGAAATGTTAGCCAATAAAGATGATGCTGGACTCGGGAATCCAAAAGCTGAGGAAATACCATCTGAGGAGCCTATCCACATTACATCGACTGATTCAAAAGAAAGTAAAGAGCGACCCGATGTTACAAATAATGAAGTAGAGATCCCTACTTCCGAACCAACAACATCCCCCGAGCCAACGGAGATGTCCCTACCTAACCGAAGGTCTTCAAATCAGGAAGAAAAGTCACCGCATGAAGAAGATACTAAACCAATAAAAAGAGTGACTAGGAAGGGATCGGCTTCCGCTGATAGACCTGCTGAGATCGAGCGTCCGAAGAGAGTGGCGAGAAAACCTTCTGCTGAGGTTTTGGAAATAGAAGACCGTTCAAGAGATACTAAGCAAGATCATGATCTCGGCATTAAATCTAGGGGTCGAGCTGGAAAACCGCAATCGGATGAAAATGAGGACAAAACGGAAGGTATTACAGAGAAAAGGAGAGGGCGAACACGAACTCCATCAGTAGAAGTTTCTGAAACTACAGCAAATGTCGAGCAGAAAGAAAACGATGATGACAATAAATCTAAAGAAGAAGCTCTCCAACCCATCCTAGAGGAAGAAACAGAGCCAGAAGTTGAGGAAAGGATCGAGTCAAATGCAGAAGAGGAGACCATTATAGACAAACCCAAGAAACGATTACGGAAGGCATCTTCAAAGGAATCGGATACTCTATCGGATAATATAGAAAAGATCAATACGGATTTGGAAGTTGTCAACGAAGCTGGAAGTACTCATTCGATTAACACCGAGCAACGAGATGATCAAGATCCTATTGTCTTGCCAGCCAAGTCAGAGTTGCAAGCCGATTTAGAAGGTGAAAGGAATGTGCAGGACTCCAACCTAAAACAGACCACTAAAGAACGACCCAAAAGACGCGGAAGAAAGGCATCTGCTGAAACGGACACCGCATCCGAGAAAGTCGAAAAGGCTAAAGATCATTTGGAGGCCATTAATGAAGATGGAAATAAAGATACCAATCCAGAGATGGAGCGCCAAGTGTATATGGCAGTTATACCAAATACAAGCAATGAAGAAGTGAAACTAAATACGGAAGTTTTGGAAGATGTACAGCCAAAGCAAAAACGACGAGTGCGGAAAGCGTCTGCAAAGGAAACGAACACGACATTGCCCAAAAGGGAAAAGACTGAAGATATTTTAGCAGCAGTAGTAGAAGTGGAATCTGCATTGTCCAGTGAACACAATTCCAGTCACTCGGAACAAATGGGACCAAAAGAGCTTGCGCCGGTTGCTACTTCAAATATATCCAAGGAAGAGCTAGATCCAGATAATGTGCCAAATGTCTCATCGGAAAAAAGAGTGCAAAAAGAATTAGCAGAGGACATAAGCAACGTTCCAGACAAAAAGCATAAACTTGAAAGCTTGCGCTCTATTGAAGAACAGGACGATGTACCGAAAGAGACGGGTAAAACTCGGGCGGAAAGACCAAAGCGAAAAGGTCGTAAGCAATTGGACGATATAGTAGAATCCAGCGCACCAAATGACGCACACAGTCCTGAAAAGGAGAAGGCCTTGGTTTCCGTCCAAGAAGATCACCCAAACCCAACTGATCAGGATATACCAAAAAAACGAGCCCGAAAATCAGCTGAGCTTAAGCATGCAACTGTAGAGGAGCATGCTAAGGAAGATCACGTTGAAAGACCGAAGCGTAGAGGACGCAAGCCTTCTGTAGACATTGATCACGTTGTCCAAGATGTTCTGGAAAAACCAAGGCGGAGGGGTAGAACACCAGCAGAGCATGAAACTCACCATGTGGGCGATGAAAAGCAGGAGCCAATTGTAGAGCCTGCGAAAAAGACTAGACGCATTGCACGCAAAGCTTCTGTGGAATCGGTTGAAGTCGTTTCAAGTAGCGGAGAAGAGCATCTTCAGCAAATCGACGAGGCAATCGAACCAGTCACAGAATCGGCAACGGCACTATCCGAACTTATTCCACAGGAGGGCGAGGAACATAAGACCCGGCGACGCGGTCGTAAGCCAACTGTGGAAACGGATGAAGGGTCAATAAAAAATACACCAACAGAGGAACCAGTTACACTTCCCACTCATTCACGCAGACGTGGACGCAAAGCCACCGAAGATGAGGCCTTAACTACTGCAGTTCTGACTGAGCCGAAAACAAAGGTTCGTGGACGCAGGGCGTCCTTGGAGCCAGAACATAAGGTAGAGACCTCAGCAGAGTCCCACCAGAGCTCCGAGGTCGTGGAACTGCCAGCGGCCAAGACTACGCGTCGCGGTAGAAAGCCAAGTGCAGATATAGAAGCGACCTCACCGGAGAAGAAACCAGCATCTCGGCGCGTCCGCAAGGCATCAGCGAGTGTCGATGAGGAACCGCCAGCGACCAAGAAAACGGCAATTCGTCGCGGTCGCAAAAACGAAGCTCATGAGGACGAGGAAAAAAAAGAGATCGACTTGCAGGACTTGCCTACCGAAATCGTTTCGGCACTCGTGGTCACTTCGGGCAACCCCTCGAAGGCTGCCGATGAAGAAGAGCTTACTCCACGCCGCCGAGAGGGCCGTAACCTGCCACGTAAAAACTACGAGGAGGCACCAGACGATGATAAGCCACATTCAGGACTGCGGCGGGCACGCAAGCCACCGGCAAGCAAGGCTCTGGCCAACAAGGCGTCAGAGTCGGATCAACTTCCAGCTACGCCCACAATCAAACAACCACCCGTGAAAGAAGAATCTACACCCGACAACACAGTTGCTCTTCCGGAGCCCACTACCTCGCAGCGACGCGAAGGACGAAACCTGCCGCGCAAGAACTACACGGAGGCTCCGGACGACGACAAGCCAACACCGGCTCGTAGTCGCCGGGTTCGTAACCTGACTGCAAAGGCCTTGGAATTAATTGTGGACTCATCGCCGCGTCCGGCGACTCCGAAAAGGCCGAAGGGCAAGGGAGTAGACGTTGAGGAGCCACCAGCAAAAAAGGCAACCCCAGAGATTCCATCAACAACAGAAGCGTCCGGACCGGAGGAGGAGCCGTTGCCAGCAACCAAAGGGCGCGGTACTCGTCGAAAGGCTGACCACACCGATTTGGAGGAACCGGAAGTTAAAACGGCCAAAAAGAACGTACGCGGCGCGGGACGTAAAACCAAAGTCGAGACTGAAACGGAGGAGCATCCACCCATTAAAAAGCCGCGGGGCGGATCACGTGCCAAAACACCTTCGGAGGAGGCGGCCATTACTCTGGAGGAGGAACCCGTGAAGAAGTCTGCCGCTCGCAGTCGAGCAAAAGGCGCCAAGGCAGCAGAGCCGGAGCAGCCCGCCGAGGATCCCCAAGTCGAAGTCACCTCCTCCAAACCGGCGCCGGCAGCTCGTGGTGGACGAGGCCGAAAGGTGCACTTCGAGGCGGCACCGGAGACCGCTGCTAGTGAGAGTGCGCCATCATCACAGCGCGCAACTCGATCACGACGAAAGTAAAATCACATCTATTTCATTCATAAGCTTGAACTACTTTGTATAATTTTTTTTAGTTATTTTTTAATCTGAACTACTTCAATTTACGTTAACTTGTGTAAAAAAATGTTTCATTTATGTATCAATTAATGAAGGCATGTTAATTTTTAATTTCTCTTGTTAATTCCCCATTTCGGTGGGATATCGTTGGGATGGCTCCCCTAGCTCAGAAACAAAAACTAACCTTAATAGACTTAAGGCATTACAAAATATTAATACATATATATATATAGTTTATCTCTTAAGACATTATCAAAACTCCCCAAAAATAATAAAGATTCGTAAACCAATTGGAATAAATCATATTATTGAAGACGCAGGTGTATGAATTTAAATCAATCGTTGCAATCATCTTTATTTTCTTTAATAATCACAATAAAATGTAGTTTTAATTAATTCTGGTTTTTGGTATAGACATATACATATATATTGCCGGTAAGCATTTTGCAGATTTTTGATTGATTACATTTGGGATTCGGGTAACAAGGGGAATTGAGGAAAGCTTGTTGTATGTATATATAGCATCCAAAAATCATACGTCATATACGGCGTATGGTTGTGTTGAGTCATAGTAGAAATATTGTACATCATACAAAGTTTGAGAACATAATCGTATAAAATAAATTACAGTACTCGTCAAACAAAATAACAACATAAATTAATCAGGACGTAAATAAAGCAAGACTGAACGCAAGTTCCTCGACTATCAGATACCCGTTACTCAAATAGTGGGAGTGCGAACAAAAAAGTCGTTCGAGTGGGAAACAAATTTGCGCTTCGTCTATTTCTCCGGAATCTCAACTTTCTAGCTTTTTAAGTTCCCGAGACATCGACCTTCCTTCTGCCTGTTACATACTTTTCAACGAATCGTGTATAATCTACGAGTAACGGGTATAAATAATAAAAGCTTCATATAAAAAAGCAGAAGTAAAGCAATAAATTAACAAATTATAACATACATCTCACTGGTACCGGTAAGTTTGGGATAATACTTTCTAAAGCTTCTACAAAAACACATGCGTACTTAAGTTTGTCTTAAGGGCTAAGCTCTGCAAGCTAAATGCAAACAGTGTTTGTATGGTGTGCGTCGATCTAAGTCGTTATTGTTCGTTAAAATCCTCAAGGATTCTTAGGCTTTCATAAGGACGTGCGGTTCTGACCGCAACGAGTCTGTTAGGTACTGGATCTTCATGGTCTTCTGGAAGTATCTTTTCTCGTTGGGTGAGTTAACCATATAGACTATTGGACGGACGCCCACGTTGCGCCACAGATCGGCAATGTGGCTGAAAAATGAACATGAAACCAAATTTCGAATTAGTACCAGCTCTCAATAAAATAATTATTATTACAATAATATTGTCTTACAAGTTAATCTCATCTTTGCAGAGAAAAACTACGCTTATTCCTATCACGGGTGCAATTATGTTGCGAAAAATAGCGCCGTAGATTGAGGTAATAAGTGTAGAGGACTTGAGGATGGCCAGTGACAAGTAGGTCTCGTGCCAAAGGCCGCAAATTATTTCTGGCTTTAGTTTTCGGAGCTGAAAGAAACGGATGAGTTAAAAATGAAATATATAATAATAATCAATTTATTTTTCACCTGGTAAATGGCTAGTGGTGATCGACTGATGACAATTGTGCGCTGAGCAAACGACTCGTCAGCAGTCATAAACTTCTGCAGTTGGTTTATCATCCTGGCGCTGTTGTCGTGCAGACGCAAAAACACTGTGGTCTCAGCAGCCTCCGCCTCCAAGAAATCAGATAATTGCCTGAGGGGAGCCACCGCTTCCGCTTCGTACTGCGACCTGTGTGCGATGATTTATAATAATTTAAAGGTATTTCCAGTTGATTGATGGACTCACCCCATTGGGTGTTGCTCTGTAATGTTTAGCTTTTGCAACTCCCCCAGCGGCTGTGCAATATTTATTTTTGCGGGGTTAGCGACGACAATTTCACCGCAGGACGTGAGGCCGGCATCCAGAAGCACGTTCCGATATCCACGTGCAAGACACTGTTTTAAGGGGGTGGAAAAGGGGATGTTATTGATTTTCGTGCTGCCAACCACCCGGCACGTGACGTCACCCACCTTTTTAATGGCTGCCTTGGAGTTTTCTGGAGCATCAAAGCCGGCCGCCCGGTTGGCGATTGGCCAATAACTGGGCCATTCCTCCGGAGAACTGAGCAGGCTTAGGAGTCGCTTCTCGTTGGGACTTCGTTGCAGCTTGACGAATTTGGAGGCGATGCAGACAACGAGCAAGGTGAGAGTGCACCACGGGATGGCCAGGTTGCAAAAGAGCCAGAATACGTTGAAGCAGAAGAAGATCAGGCTCACGGAGCAGCACAACAGCTGGTAAATCATTTTGAGGGCCAGCCACAACAAACGCCAATAGGACATTCAGCACAGAACTATGTGGATGTGGATGTGGATGTCCATGTGGATGGATATATATGGGCATTAAGGTTGCTGATCCAAGTGCCTTGTGTCTGTGTGTCCATTCAGATGCACTTACCCTAAATAGAATGCGTGCCGCCACCACCACCCGCTAGTGCACCACTTGCCACTCCCTCCTCGGATGCTTTCGAGATGGTTTTCAGATGCTCAGATGTGCTGTTTCTTTGATTGTGCTGGGATTTTCTATTGCGTGCAGGCGGCTTCGGTTTCCTTATAGCAAAGGGCCACTTTTCGAATAGATTCTTTCAATAATAGCCGTCGAAAAAGCAAATCAAATTTCGCACAATATACGCTCCGTACATTTTCTTAGCCAGTTGTCTATCGCTGCTTGGGCTTATCACTTATCGTTATCGTCTTTTAACCCCGCTCAGCTGTTTGGGTATCGATAAATTATGGTTGTAAGGGCGCGCTTTTTTGAAAGTCATAAGTCATAATAAAATAAAACTATAAAAATATATATGTTATAAGCGTAGAATTATATATATTATAGATTAAGAGGCAGTTATAATCCCTAGCAGAAGGCAAAGGAAATAAAATACAATTCCCAAAATACTTCAAGCAATTCATGCAGTAATCTTTTAATGTATAAGTTCCATTTAATCAGCGGATGTTCTACAACTTTGTGAGTAGCCGTATCCAGCGGCGAATAGTAGGATGGGCCAGGCGGGTGTAGACTCCTGGATAGTACGGATCCGCGCAGCCAACTCCCCAAGATACGATTCCGATGAGGGTCCCCTGTGCGCTGATCGGACCTCCGCTGTCGCCTGAAAAACACAAAGTTCACTGTGTCATTATCAAGCTGTCGATTATACATAATTGTAATTATCTGGGCTCACCTTGGCATGCGTCTGTGTTTCTGGCGGCAGCGCAGAACATTCTGAAAGATATTGTTAATTGGGTATTAATTGGCTTTGCCTTACCAAAAAACACTTGATAGATAGAGCATTAAATGGATATCTATCTTCAGGATCAACTCCCTATCGAAAATTACTAAATTGTGATAGGTGCCAATTATTTTGAATTTGCTCAAGCTTTGGTAATTATTGTGGCTTGTATCTTCTAACATAAGCATTATCTTGGTATAAAAAGAACTTAAAAATGGAATATGGAATATGATGCGAATATGACCTGAAAGACCATAAATGTATCCTTTTGTGTTTCAATGATAACCGGGAGTGGCCCATGTTTCTTTTCCCCTGCTTACGCTTCGGTGACGCCTCCGTGATGGCGCAGGTCGTTGTGGCACTTCTCTTGGTTGACTGTCAGCACCGTAGTGCTCTTGAGTACCGGCGACAGGACGGGATTGGAGGTGCTCATGTGTCCCCAGCCCGAGACGACGGCGGGCATGCTGTCCGAGATGGCCTCGCCCACGGTGGGCAACTGAATAGGCGCCACTTTGCCCAGCGGCAAGCTGAGTGCACCGTCCGCCGTGCGCAGAAGGGCCACGTCGAAGTTCATGTCCGCCCGATCGTAGGCCGGATGCTTGTAGATGGCCTTGACCGGCTGAACACTGCCGCCCGAGGTACGCTTGACGCTGCCCTGGCGGAGGGTGAATTCCCGCGGCTGCTGCTCATGGCCGTCGATGCAATGTGCGGCCGTAATGGCCCAGTTGCTGGAGAGGATCGAGGCGCCGCAGATGTGGACCGTTTGGCGGCGTAGCGAGAGCTGGTATGGAAACTGGCCCTCGGCGGCCTCGCGCCCGTTCACAATCCGACTGTCCGGCTGCCGGGCAGCGGCAGCATCTGCGCGAGATGCTTCCAGGATCACAAGGACCCCGGCTATGAGAAGAATCGGAATCGGAGCTCGGCACTTTTGCATGACGCTGCGAACGAGTGGAAACTAACCAGTATTGGGAATCCGTAAGTCGATATATTCAATGGCGCATTATCAATCACGGCTGTTATCTTGTGGGGTACACGATTTCTGAAGAAGCTGCACCGTTGCCCGTAATTAGCCATTGTCATTTGGGTTTTTTCTTTGCCTATCTTCCAGATTCTCTGATTTTATTACTGTTTACAGCGGTGACGACGGCAATGAACTTCCGCAAGAGCATCGGGGAAATGCCGCAAAGGTTAAGCTAATTTCTATCTTCCTAAAAGTGCAATTCTCTTGGAAGATCACACTGAAATGTTTGCGGTATAGAACAGCCAATATCCAATCAACGTAAACTTTATTTTCGTTTAAGTAAGTTCTATTCATTAACGGTCGCTTCTTTGCGGTATTGAAAACATATATGTACATATATAATTCAACAATTTGTGGGTCTATAAATCGTTAAAATTATAATTAACTTTCTGAAGTCAATACTAAAATACTATTATTTAGTCGCATGCGAGGTTTGAAAATATTTATGTAATTTTTTTAAAGAATTATTTGTAATATTTTTAATGTGTTACGATATTGTTTGAAAAAAATACTGAACCTCTTGATCAACATCGATAGTCCGAAAATTGTATCGATGTTTTAGCAAAAGGTCACACAGTGGAATTCTTGGCCAACTGAGCTGCGGTCACACTTAGTCTGCAATTTTCAAGATTTACACACGCGCTGATGTTTTTGTGCTCTTACTAAAAAACATCAAATTGCAACGCAAAGAGCAGCTTAAAATCGGGAATTAACTGCTACGTAGGCTTAATAGTAAAAATAAAGGGTTAACCGTATACGATTCGCATTTATTGGCACAACTGGTGCGAGTGCGACAGCAATAGCGGCCGAGTGCAGCAGTGCAATTGCAGCGAAGCAAAGGGAAAAAGCGAAGAAGTTATTAAAAACTCATTTTTGAGTGGTGCTCTGAAAGCTGTTTAGAAACCCAGATCAACAATAAACTTCCGTATAGTCATGGAAGCCTGGAAGGGCTAACAAAAAACTATACGGGAAGGGAGTTTTCGGCCCCGCGTAAGAACAGCAACAACAACAGACACTGGAAGAACAAGACTGCGACGGCCACTCCTTTTGTGTCCGACTTCGAGATGTGTGCGTGTTTGTGTCCGCGTCCGCCTTTGTGTGTTGAGCAATTGAAAACTGGTGATTGCTGAATAAATTAAGGTAGCTAAATTAATAATTAGCAAAGCAAGTGGGGCCAATAAAAAGTGAAAATCTTCTGCGTTTTCGTAAAGCGAAAGAAACTACAGCTACAGTTAGAGATAAGAAGAGCTCTCGCACACATACACCAAAGCGCAGGCCGAACAACCGAGTGTGCGTGCTTGTGCATGTGTTTATGACTCACGGCTGGTTCAGTGAGAGAGAGAAAGAGAGCGAGAGTGGTGGCTTGAGTAACAGTAACATTAACAATACCGAACGCAAAACAACAACAAATCCGCCGAGCGTTTAGAATTTCCCAAGTCGAGCGTAACTAAACGCATTTGAAGAAAATCCCCCCGCACACACACTTTCATACACAAAGAGAGAGAAAGCCGCTGGAAAATGAGCTTCACGAAGTGGTTCAAAAAGAAGGGCGGAGATGGAGGATCGATCTCCGAGATCGGTGCACCCACAAACTTCCAACGACACTTCCATGTGTCGCGCAACCAGGAAACCGGCGACTTGGAAGGGCTTCCAGCGCCTTGGGTGCGCTTGATGAACTCACAGATCACTCGCGATGAGCAGGACAAGAATCCCGATGCCGCCTACCATGCCGTTAAATACTACAACTATTCGATCAAGAAAAAGGAGAACGAGGTCTTCAAGCCCTTCATCACAGAGGACGTGATCCACGAGGAGTCCAAGGAGATAGAGAACTATGTTAACTACAAAAACAAGCACAAGTCTCAGGATCCCGAAAAATCCGACGACGATGGCAGTTCAACGGCCACGGAGACGGAAAGCAGCAGCGGTTGTGGCTCCTCTGCAGGTAATAGTAACAGCAGCAGCATTAACGACAGCAGCCAGCAGTCGACGGTGCCACTGGACGCCCTGGAGGAGGTGTTCAAGGAGCTCAAGTCCAACCTGGAGCACCGCGAAACGCTGAAGGCCGTGCCACAAGAGCCCCCTCCAGTACCGCCCAAGAAGTCACCCCACACCATACCGCCCAAGCCGCAAATCAAGCCCAAACCTCGTGTCACACAGAAGTTCTCACGCACTTCGGATATTCGTCGCGATGAGGACTCCGACAATCAGCACAAGATCAATACGGACACCATCATCATCAAGCCTGCCGGCGGTGCCCAGGATGCTGGAGCGGATGATAATCCCGACGAGACGATACTGCGCCGTTCCAAGGAGAAGAGGACCCAAAAGACCGACGCCGAGATCTACGTGGAGCTGCGGAACATTTGCAATCCAGATGACCCGAGGGAACGCTACAAGACCACCCAGGAGGTGGGCAAGGGCGCATCCGGCATTGTTTTCATAGCCGGTGATCTGCAGAACGAATCGCAGGTGGCCGTCAAGACCATCGATATGAAGAACCAGTCCTCAAAGGATCTCATACTCACAGAAATCCGGGTGCTCAAGGACTTTAACCACAAGAATCTGGTGAACTTCTTGGATGCCTATCTGCTAGAGCCCGAAGACCAACTATGGGTTGTCATGGAGTACATGGATGGGGGCCCGCTGACTGACGTCGTTACCGAGACTGTGATGAAGGAGCGCCAGATTGCCTGCGTCTGCCGCGAGACGCTCTACGCGATTAGTTTTCTGCACGCCAAGGGCATTATCCACCGGGATATCAAGTCAGACAACGTGCTGCTGGGCATGGATGGCAGCGTTAAGGTGACGGACTTTGGGTTCTGCGCCAACATCGAGGGAGATGAGAAGCGCCAGACAATGGTGGGCACGCCGTACTGGATGGCGCCCGAAGTGGTCACGCGCAAGAAGTACGGTAAGAAGGTGGACATCTGGTCAATCGGCATCATGGCCATCGAGATGATTGAGGGCCAGCCACCCTATTTATACGAGACTCCGCTCCGCGCCCTCTACCTGATCGCCGCCAACGGTCGGCCAGACATCAAGAGCTGGGACAAGCTCAGTCCTAACCTCCAAGACTTCCTCGACCGATGCCTCCAGGTGGAGGTGGACCGAAGGGCCACTGCCGACGAGTTGCTCAGCCATCCGTTCCTCAACGACTGCAGCGAGGTCAAGGCCCTCGTGCCAAACATCAAGGCGGCCAAGAAGGTGCTCCGACGCAACGTATAGTTGCTATGCAATCACCGGACGGCAAGGCTGCTCTACGCGTGATCGGAAGCGGAATCGGGATCGGGTTCGGGATCTGCCCCGTGTGTATAATGAGTTTTCAATGTAAATTTGTTTTGTGTGGACGAAACCGGAACTGGAACTGGAACATGCTGATCGTAGTTTTTGTAGTGTGTACAACCGTAGAAATGGCGAGAGCAGGACTAGGACCCGGCAACTCCCCTTCGAAACAGGTAAGTCCCAGGTAGTCCATCTGGCCGAGCTCATTATTCAAGCGAAACGATATCCATTTCAACGGAAACCTTTTCGCAATCGCACATGTGGAAACAGAAGATGCCGGTTTATTGGCCGATGGGTTCGTTCACTGCGCTCTCTGAATTTTGTCAAAGACCTAGACCCAAAACAGCGATAGTTGCCTATCTCAAGACTTTTAATCAGTAACTGGCTTCGCTTCGAACAACAGATTAAATTCGATCAAGGTTGCGGAGTGCACGAGGCTTTTGTGTCTGATTAGTTTTTTTCTTTTATACCTAGGAAAGGGAATCTTTAACGCGGTCAATTGCTTGCAACGCCCTATAAAGCATATATGATTTGGTGGCAGACAGCTCAATATGAGTTTAGAAAGTCATCCATCAATGAATCGGACTTGGACCAGAGGTCGGTTACTCCCTTGTGTCTTAGATTCTTTCGTATTGAGTCCAACAAATGAGTCACTTTTATATTTATGTTTAAATCCCATTTTTCATTCTCAAATATTTAATATTCTTTGTGTATTATGATTCAACCATAGTTGGGAAATGTTTGATAATATTTTGCTTTATTATGAGACACACAGTTTTCAGTTTTATGTTGATTATCATATTTTTATTTAAACATTTTTAAATGAAAAAATTCGAAGATTTTAAAAATTCCATCAAAGATATAAATTTGACATTTTCCATGAATTTCTTTCCCTAAAAATTACGTTTTGAGTTTTCCTACTTGAGAGCACACACCGCTACTTGCCTAGCGGTGCAATTGTTTATGTCTCATTCGTTTGGACATCTATTACGTCTACTACGTGGAGTTTTTGCACAAACCATACCATTGAAAACTGACAATGGACAAAAAAGCAAGAAAAAGAAAGAAGCCGCTCCGGCAGTAACAACAAACAACAACTCAGTACGCAATTTAACACGCTCGTTCGCATTTCCTGTTTGGAATATCGCTTTGTCTGGCCAAAAAATATTCATACATCATAATAAAGAAAACTTTAATTCAGGCACACAGACAGCAAAAACACCTACGCGCAGCGAAATGCATTTGTATTGGCCTTATCAGGCGCGTACAACATGCTGTATAAGTGCTATTGTAGTTCCCCCAGCTATAGAGAAACCGGAGCGGAATTTATCAAATTCTTAGAACAATTTTCGTCCATTTCCAACGTGATAAGCAAAGCCAAAAAAAAAAATAGATCGTGAAAGTTCTACGAGAGAGCGCAAGAGATGGGGTGGCGAGAGAGCGAAAGTGGAGTCAAAGTCAAAGTGAGTGTGTGTAACACAAAGAATGAGAGTGTGTATAATTGATTCTGATGGCGGTTCTCCGGCTCTTCCCCCCTTTCTCACTCTTCCTTGGTTCTTCTGCATCTTTGGTCGCCCTCCCACTTACTCAACTTAATTGCTTCTGCGGCAGGAGTAAGCGAGAGGGGGGATGGCGACGTCGCGACTCGGCTGCGCTATTTATACCCTCTCCCACTCCCACTTTGGCTTGGCACTCTTCCCCTCCATTGTGATGCACTGGCTCTGCATTTTCCAGGAGCGGATCTCGAGTCAAATTTTTTAGCGGAGCTACATTTGTAATGTGGTGACAACTGTTGGTATAATTAAAAGATATTTTCATAGCCTATGTCTTTTTACCAAAATATTAGGGGAATATTCCTTGCAAACCCCTTCTGGATCCGGACCTGGTCTCTTCTCCAACTTCTACCGGATCTCTAGGCTCTTTATTTGTTTATATTACTGGCGCATACTTTTGCTTTCCGTTTGCGGGAGAGTGAGTGAGAGATTGCGATAGTTCTGCTCACTTGCGGATATTGAAATCTTGAATGCTGGAAGTACTGAAAGACGGGAGAAAGGGGGATACGTTCAGGAATTTCGCAAAAACTGAAACATTTTCTTCGTTTTCCATTCTGGCTTCTGGGCGTGGAACCTCGATCTTGGGGCAAAGTACAGCTGGCCGCACTGAACAAATACTTACTTACTCTTTGAATAATTCCTAATAAAAACAAATTATTCGTTTGCTTATGAGTATCTGCGAAACATGCTCAGTTCCCACATCATAAACTAGTTATTAGATATCAACTTGCAAAATATAAGTCAGTGTTAAAATTATGTTTTCACTGTTATCTATTCCACACTTAAAATTCAATCGAAAAAAACAGTGGTTTCTTTCTGTGCATCCAGTTGTGCGTTAGTGAGTGAAAGGGCCTCGTGAATCCCCAGAGATATTTGAAAATGGTCTAGCGACGCCCCAAGACCAAGACCCAGAAATAATGACTAAACCACTCACATATAGTTCGATTTGGAATGGCGCCGTCGAATGATAATTTCACCTTGCTCGAAAGGTTTTTCGGCTGTTCGTCTGCGTGTGTGAGTGAGTGTTTCGTTTATTGAACTGAACCGCACAAGTTGTTGTTTGGTTGGTAGCTATGCGGAATTTTAGATGATTCATTCATTACTTTGCGCCAGCGACTTATTTTTCCCATCGAGCGCTGAGAGGAGGAGGGGTGATTTAGTAAACGACCTCACCTCCCCCTGCGCTGATCACGCAAGCCAACAATGCAAAGTTGTGTTTTATAATGAATCCGATCCGAATCCAGTGGCTTTAGTAACATTTGCCAACGATTGCCATGTTTTGTCAGAGTCTCCAATGCCTGCGACATACTCATCCACTCACATACACGTACTCAGTGCAAGTACACTTACAATAAAAATATATATTTTTGCGGAGCGACTCAGTGGATTGCAATGTAATGTTCGCAGGCATTGGTACACGAACCACACGTGAACTTCTTTCGACCCCTTTTCATCTGGAACACGATTTTATTAGTTCGAGAAGATTATAATAAGATGCACAGCAAGAAATTGCTGCATTAGCTCGAGATTTTGTTACTGAAAACTATTATTTAGTTTATAAGATGCAATTTGTATTACTTAAAATCTATTGTTGACCTGGGCATTTAGATTTTCTCGACTCGTCTCTGATTTCGCTAAGGGAAATTTGTGGGGAAAACTGAAAAAGCTCCACAGCCGCGTTTCATTGAAACCGAAGCGTGACTTTGGAGCGGGTGCCGCTTCACATGCTGATAAATATAACCAATTATTGTGCTGATAATTGACGTGCTCCGCTCTCTCATGGCATAACAATAGTTCTTTTCACCAACAGAGATATCTAGGCGGGGGAGGCGGTCAAACAAAACGGGCGAATGACGCCAAAAGATTATGCAGATACCTCCCAAAATAACATATTAAAAAGGGAAGGGGGTGCCATTAAATGGATTTGATTGTGCATTATTAATAATAATGTGCAGTTCACCTGGCCTCGACCCCCCTTAACCCAAGGACCTTCCACCTGTCGTGAGTGTAACGATCTATTTTTACCGCCTTCTTTGGCCACCTATCAGCTGGTTGTATCAATTGCGGTGATAAGGGGTTCGCCGATAAGGAAACATTTGTTTGATTAGCTCACTTTGACTTACGCTTCCCGAACAAATTGTGTGTTTTGCCCTCATTCTAAAAACTTGGCAATAAATTATAACATATAAAAAATAATGAGTAACTTGCTAATACAGCTTTTCACCATGCATATTAATGACGTCACGAAATCAGATGTGCGATTTATATGTTTATATTCTCAACTGCAAGTACAATTGTTTTATGTTAAATGTACATACTTTGTATTCGTTGCACATTTAAGTGCGAGCATCAAAGTCTACAATATACAAGTCCATTTATATATTTCAGTGCCCATGATTGCACATTCTTGGGCCCATAAACGAATTTCATGGCGATGACAATTATTAGAGGTCGATGATGTTAATTATTTGCCATCGCACTTTCTGTTTGCCCCCTTACTCTTCGACAGTGCAGCTCGTAATCCTATCTGAATACTTGACAACCATAATTAACCATAGGATTTTATCTCTTTTCTTGCAGCACGAGACAGCGAGGGCAGAGAGATGAGCAGAGGCCGGAAAACTCGAAGGAAACCGTCGCCAAACCGTGGATCCATATCGCATCGCTCGAGCAGTTCATCGACGGCAGGGGGGCGGGGTTATCGCTTAGATTAGATTGTCCTATGGCAAATTAGCTTATTTCGTACATGGCGCATACACTCATGTATGTATATGTAACAACGCACACAAACACGCACATATGATATAGATACTGTATTATTAAATGTAGGGACATAAGTTTGATTACTCTTTATATACCCGTATATATACATAATTGTGATTTAAGCGATTTTATCAAATCAGCATTATGCGACTCTTTATAAAATTCGTCGTAGTCAGTAAGTGCAAACGAACCCTAACAGAGAACATGCAATACTTGTTGTAAATTACCAAAAAACAAAAACAAATGAAAAAAAAAATCAAAACAAAACAAAGCTAAGGCGATAAATATAGCAAGTCGAAATGAGTGTAACAAGTGCCATTAGGACTAGAGCTAGCAGCAGCAAACGACACACCAGCAAAAGCAAAATTATCTCCACAATTTATGCATTTCCCATAGAATACAGATATCAATGCAACAGATAACTAATTAGAGACAGCTAGACAGAGCTTGTATGTATATTAGCTGATATTCGCAGTGTGGATGGGATTGAGAGATAGGCATAGGTATAAATGTTTGATATTCCATTTTAATTAGTACAAACGTAAGACTAACCCAAACGCCACAAAAGAACAGATTAAAAAATATTTCCTTGTTCCTTCCCTGAAGATTTTTGCCATACGCACAAAGAAAATTGTAATTGTAATTCTAAACAGAACCCTATCACAATAGAGATGTTATTTAACGACGTAATGTGTGTGTCAAAGCTAAAGAGAAATATTATAACGGAGAAGGTCCCCAGAGGGCTTATATAGATCATATAGAAGTGGTATACGTACACTAAACCTAGTCCCATCGGGAATTACAAGCAATGCCAATTGCAGGAGAGTATATATTGAAGAACAACATGGTTTTAACTACCTTTCTTTTCCATTACCCTCTTAGTTTGATATCTTATGCTATTGCCCACCACAAGATCTATGCGAAAAGTATGTCTGTAGCTAGTCGTTAGCCTCGAAAGATATTTTACTAAAACACAACGAAGGCGAGTGTAAAAAGTACATTCAAGGATCTTCCGCCAGCCGGTGTTAGCTTTCTTTATCTGTTATATATACACTTACCGATAGGGATTGTCTTTTACTTGCAATTTTGATATTAATAGGCAAAATGGATTGCTGCTGCTGCAGATCGGTTCATAGTTAAATTTTATATACGAAATGAGATCCCAATATTTGGCCTATAATTATGCATTCATAATTTTTAAAGAGCTTAATTATTAATCGAAAATATTCTTGATTTTCTTAGTTTAGCTTAAATGAGTATTAGGCAAGGCAACGAACGGATAGTATTTAGGGGCAGTAGGAGCGGGGTTAGATGGCCTTTTTGGAAACCGAAACATACCCGACATTACATATTCGCAAACGCATTTAAGACGAACGCAAAATTTGCAATTAAAAACGTAAATGTAAAATGAAACTTAAGTCTTGAAACCAAACAAAGAACAACAAAAAGTAGAATAATTTTTTATACGCAACTTTTATTGCAAATGTAAAGAGACGAATAGGAGAAAGAAGAAGCTGACATCAATTTTGATCGATTCGTAATTATATTAATATACACTAAAAAAATTGGCTCTATTTCAATTAAACGTAAACGTAGTTAAAATACAAAATGCATATTATTGTGCAAGGTCAACACGACTTGCCAAAATAAACATAAACATTATAATAAATAAAAAGATTTAGATATTTAAAGAAGCGGAGAAACCATAACGATACATTAGCGCTTTACCAATCGCTTAAATTCAAAGAGCAAACCCCACTATACGTTTTATGTTTTATGTGCACACGTTTAGTTTGCTTGGAACCTAAGTCGTAATCTATATTCTACCATTACTTAGATTTATTTTGCAATTTACCACTTAAGTCAACCTTATACACAGACCCAAATCCATTTAGTACTCGTAGTCCCCATTCACTTCGATCATTGAAGATGATGGCCCCTCACAATTGTATGTATTTAGTTTACCTTGCACTGTAATTTTTATTTTGTGTTGTTAAATATATCGTTATTTACTTATTCGACCAAAACATTCTGTTTTGAATTTATTTACATTGGGGTTGCAGTCAAAATAATAGCAAATGATGTTGTGCAACTGGATTCGTCGGCTAGATTTATTTTTAATTGTTAAAATAAAGGACCCTGACAGTACATAAAAAACCACAAAACAAACTAAAAAGCAGACTTTCAGTAAGAAAATATACAAACGACTAATATATAAATGTATTAAAAAGCAAAGTTCGTAAAGCTATTACTTTGACTGCACCTAAGATCTGTCTATTACAGCCAAACATCCTCGCGATATTTGCCCTGCGTCTTCAGTTCCTTCAACAGCTGCGAAGCTTCGTCCTCCGAAAGATGCAGAGCCTTCTGCAGGCACCGACCTAAGCCACTTGCAATGGACTGCGAAATCTTGGCGCCATCGGCACAAATGTATAACACAGTCTCCGGCTTCATCAGGAACTTGACCAGATCCTCGCAGTCCTCCTGCAACATTTGTTGCACATAGATGGGCGACTCGCCTCGCGAGTAACACATCCGTAGGCGCTCCAGCAACGAGCATTGCTGCCAGGCCATAAGTTGTTCACGCTTAAGAATGGCTTCTGGGGTCTTGGCGCCAATGTATAGCCAGGAATGTCCACTTTCCTTTTGCGACTGCTGTTTTAAAAGCTCCTCCTTGTGGGCTAAGAATCCAAGAAAGGGCGCCAGACCTGTGCCAACTGCAATAAGTATTTGATTGCTACCCAGATCCTGCTCTGTGTAACGGAATAGGTTGCTTATTCGAGGGTAGATAACCACCTTTTTTGGATGCTCCGGACTACTTTGCTGCGCAGCCGCCTCCAACATGCTGGTTGTGACTCCAGGTCTGTCGCTGAGCAGCGAGTAGATAACGCGGAGTTTGCGATTGCCATCCTCCAAAGGACTACTAGCAATTGAGTAGGGTCGCGGCAGTAGTCGTGGCAAATGCTCTGCCAGAAAGGCCAGTGATGGCCTGCAGTTGACGCACAGTTCAAGAATATCAATAAAAAGCAGACCTTTTTCTAAGATCAGCGATTGGTAGTGCTCGGTGGCCTGTTTAGAAGATAGACAGGACAAGAAACCACGCTCTTTGTCGTCGTTGGTAAATCCGGCCAGAGCGCTGAGGAGCTGCTTCTGCGGAACAAAGTTTAGGGACAGGCAGTGAGTAAGGATCTCCCGGGGAGTAGTTGTTGGTGGAATGTGGGCGGGTAGCTTTGCATTCTTCTTGGCGCAGTTGAGCACTATCTTCAAGTGGCAAGTGGCGTCGGCCTGGTCTAACAGTTCCAGCCGATACAGCAGGCTTTCCACTTGTTCCGGGTTATTAGTAGGCAAAATGCCAATGGTGTCCCCGGGTTGGTAGTCAAACGTGGACTCCAGGGTCAGCTCCACCACACTTTTCGTCGCCGTTGCCTTATCTGCAGCCACGAGCACCTTGCTCTCCTTTATCTTCACTGACCTTGGCTGGGAATCCAAGCGGGCGAATGGAAACTTTAAAACATCGCCGCATTTCAGTTGGGCGCATGCTTCGGTGGGTGTCTACAAAGATATGATTGAAAAGCCTATTCCAACAGTAGCTTCTGACTGACCTGCTCTCCGGCCGTAAAGCACAACTCCAGATTTCCGACCAGCGGCTTGGCGGGGATGTATTCACTCAGAATATAAGCTCCTACGTCCATATTTTTCGGACTTACCAATTCGCATGGCCAGCAGTCAAAGCGCCAAAGCAGAAGTGTTGGAAAGTGTTTATCTGTATTGATTATGCCGTACCTAGGTCACCAAAATAAGCAGCTTAAAAAAATACAATTTTAACATTTTTGACAAAATATATTAATATAGAATAGTTAATCCTTAAAATATTTGATTTAAAAATGATCTGCGCATGGTAGGTACTTTGTTACTTTCTGGAAGTACCTAATCAAAAACTGACCTTTTTCAACATTGCACAGCGCGGTGTTATCGATAGACACAGTCAGTTATCGTTAGCATGAGGAGCTTTATTTGTTGCTGCTCAACAAGCCGAAATCTTTAGTAAAACCTAGAAGGATCTATTTCCAACAGAATGGCAGACAACGCCAACAGTGACGACGAATTCCAGGACGCGATCGGCGAGGAGATAACCGAAAAAGAGGTCACCAGCACGCGGCAGAGCGAAAAGGATGTGGATGAGATCGTGGAGAAGCAAAACCAGCTGGCGTTGGATGACGATTCGGAGCAGGGCGCGGCTGGCGGAGATTCCATTGCGACACCATCGACTGTGGACTCCGAGCTATCCAATGAGGAGCTGCGCGAACGGGAGAAGGATCTCAGCCCAGAGCAGCTGGCAGCTAACAAAGAAAAGGCCGATAAGCTGAAACTTGAAGGCAATGAATTGTTTAAGAACGACGATGCCGAAGGCGCCGCCAAGACCTACACAGAAGCTCTGGATATTTGCCCGTCGACCAGCCCCAAGGAGCGAGCAGTGCTGTACGGGAACAGGGCTGCTGCCAAGATTAAGCTGGAAGCCAACAAAGCAGCCATCGACGACTGCACAAAGGCCATCGAACTGTGGCCGGAGTATGTGAGGGCGCTTCTGAGGTCTACCATCAACATTCCACTTTTGATTTTGTAATTTAAAGTCTAATTACATCCTACAGGCGCGCCAAGCTCTATGAACAAGACGACAAGCCCGACGAGGCCCTGGAGGACTACAAAAAAGTTATTGAGATCGATCCCGGGCAGCAGGAAGCTCGCGAAGCTCAGGTTCGCCTCCCGCCCATTATTAACGAGCGCAACGAGAAGCTCAAAAACGAGATGATGTCCAGCCTAAAGGACCTGGGCAACATGATACTCAAACCGTTCGGGCTGTCTACACAGAATTTTCAAATGCAACAGGATCCCAACACGGGCTCGTATTCCATAAACTTTAACCAAAAACCCAGCTAGTTAATGCTCCGCAGAAGAAAAAAAAAAGATTATGTGTAAAATAACAGACAAGCAGTAGCAAATCGTACATTTTACACCTCAATAGAATATACAAATGCGTACGCATTCTAAAAAGTTGGAGGTGATATGAAACTAAATCTATTTAATATAAAATGCATGGTGTGATATGCTAATAATATATTAGGTTTGTTCCGCATTTTACTGTCTTGTTCACTAAATGTTTTTAATAATGTAATTGTTTTTCTATGTGGGAATTTGAGGGATTTCTAATAGACAAGATCAAGTCGCAGTTTTTAGTCTATCACAACAAAATCGCCATTTGTCATCTCTGTTATTCCGATACCGATAACGATTGGCTTGGGCAGAAGCAACAGCTGACTGTGACACTTGTGTTCCCCGTGAAGAAGAAGAGCAATTTGTTGGAAAAATCGCAATTCGCAAATTACAAAATTAGATTCGTGCCATATCAAGCATTAGGTGCCCCTTTATTGTGGGCCAATTCAGTGGCGTGGCCGTGGGCAACGGTGCATGCAAAGATCCGAGAGAACAGCGCCCCCTCAATCCTCCGTACCCTGATATGAGAGCAGTCAGGCGGATCGCAGCCAGTTGATTCCATCCGAGTTGCTAGCATGTTCCGAAGTCGCAGCTGGTTTGGCGGACCCTGGGGCGGGCGGCCCAAGAACCGCCTGTCGCTGGAGCACCTTAAGTACCTGTACAGCATCCTGGAGAAGAACACCACCGTGTCGGAAAGTAATCGTGGCCTGCTGGTGGAGTCGCTGCGCTGCATCGCAGAGATCCTGATTTGGGGCGATCAGCATGACTCTCTGGTGTTTGAGTGAGTAACAATCATCTCAAAGTAATAAACTTTATTCCAAGTTGTTGCATTGAACAGCTTCTTTCTGGAGAAGAATATGCTATCATATTTCTTGCACATAATGCGGCAAAAGAGTGGAGGCTCGAGTTTCGTGTGCGTGCAGCTCCTACAGACTCTCAACATCCTCTTTGAGAACATACGTAACGAGACGTCCCTGTGTAAGTCCTATCACCAAAAATTTTGTAGTACACTCAACGTAATCATTCCTTTACGTTGCAGATTATCTGTTGAGCAACAACCATGTAAATTCCATCATGGTGCACAAGTTTGACTTCTCCGACGAGGATGTAATGGGCTATTACATTCTTTTTCTAAAGACGCTAAGTCTAAAGCTGAACACCCACACAATACACTTCTTTTACAATGAGGTTTGCACTACCTTAAACAAATCTTTATATCCATTTAATGTAACATTTTCTTACAGCACACAAATGACTTTCCCTTGTACACAGAGGCTATTAAATTCTTCAATCATCCCGAGTCCATGGTGAGAATTGCAGTGCGCACCATTTCCTTAAATGTCTACAAGGTTCAAAACCCGAGCATGTTGCGTTTTATCCGGGACAAGTAAGGCTTTTATCTTCAGTTATGAGAGCTCCTTTAAATTTTTTTTTTTGTCCCTAGAACGGCTGCTCCCTATTTCAGTAATCTGGTCTGGTTCATCGGAAAACACATTCTGGAACTAGACACTTGTGTCCGCACAGATATAGAGTAAGAGCTATTATTATATAACTGAATATAACTGAATTCCTAATTCATCCGCAGCCATCAATCGAATCAAAAGCTTTCCAATTTGGTGGCCGAGCACCTGGATCACTTGCATTATTTAAGTGACATTCTTCTGCTGGAAATCAAGGATCTGAACGCGGTGTTAACTGAGCACTTGCTGCATAAGCTATTTGTGCCTCTGTACATATTCTCACTTACACCAGCTCCGCCTCCGCCCTCACTGGCAGTGGTTACCCAGAATCTAGCTGCTGTTCTTAATCGCAATGTTGACATCGACATTCAGGAGATGCACAATCCGCGAGTAAGCTCCATCGTAGCCCTTTTCCTGCTCTCATTGGTCTTCCTGGTGGTTTCTCATGCCCCCCTAGTGCACGCTCTTGCATGGGTGATCCTCAACGGTAACCACAGCGTCTTTAAGGAAGGTGCGGCTGAGATTCTTAATTCATACGTTGAGCACCGCGAGGTAGTTGTGCCTGGTTTCGGCGAGCCCAACGAGAGTCTCGAGCAGGCTTTGGATACCGTCACCGGTCAGTCCAGCTCATCCTGCTATGCCCTCAGCGAGGACAGTGGCGTGGAGTCCTCTTCTCCAGCCACCACGGAACTTGACTCTCAATCAGATGCCATCGAAGCGGAGCAGATAAAACTGCGCAACATAACTGATGAGGAAAAACAGCTGCTGCAGAAGTCATCTTCCTCAACGAAGGCCGACTTTGCAGAGATGGCCAACCCCTTTTTAGACACGGTCCTCCATGCTTTGGACTGCGCGGAGAACGATTACCTTGCCCTGCTGTCGCTGTGCCTCATTTATGCAATGTCGCACAATCGAGGTAAGGTCCATGAGGATGTTCCATAAATTTTTATTGGCGCTTTATTTTTGGCTAACGTTGTTTAACTTTCCATTGCTCTGTTCACCCCATTTCTGCTTCATTCTTGTTGCTTTCTTTGTGTGTAATGAAAATGTCACATTCTGGTACATGTCCCAATCCGTTCAGATGGTATGTAACTCGTCCACTTCCCGTACTAATCAATCATATGCATCCACCATTGTTTATTTAATAAATATTTTGTCTACCTTTCCATACAGGCATTAAAAATGAGTGGTTCGAGCACGTTCTGGCAAAGTCAACGCGTGGCGCCTTCAGTTATAAGACAGCCTTGATTGAGCATCTTTTAAACATCATCACCCAGTCCAGTCAGCCATGTATGTACTCAAACTCGGTCGAACGACGGTTATAGCTCTTTGATGAAAAACTTTATTCCTTAAAGCGTCCCGCATTCGCTTGATTACCGTTGAGATTGCTTTGGAGCTACTGGTCACTTTCACCCGGTCCAGCTCGGATGATTCGCGCTGCATTACCGCCGCTCAACAGGATCTGCTCTTCAGCGCCCGCAACCAGTCGATGGTGGTCCTCCGCAACTTCTACAAGTCGGAGGACATCTTTCTTGACCTGTTCGAAGACGAATATAACGAAATGCGAAAGGCGCAACTGAACGTGGAATTTCTATGCATGGACTCCACCATTCTACTGCCTCCCACGGGAACGCCCCTTACGGGAATCAATTTTACGCGACGCCTTCCCTGTGGGGAGGTGGAAAAGGCCCGCCGGGCCATTCGCGTGTACTTCCTGCTGCGTCGCACGTGCCAAAAGTTTTTGAATGAAAAAGAAACACTGTTGCCGCTAACCAATGTAGTCAATCTGGTGCAGGTGGAGAACGTACTTGACCTAAGTAAGTATGCCCATATGACGATGCATAAATTTGGGCTAACCATTCTCAATCTCAACAGACAATAGTGACCTAATTGCCTGCACCGTTGTGGCTAAGGACAGCACCAAGCAAAGACGCTTCCTTGTTATTGACGCACTACAGCTCATTCTCGTCGAACCGGATGCAAAGCTATTAGGCTGGGGTGTGGCAAAGTTCGTTGGCTTTCTGCAGGACGTAGAGGTGCAGGGTGATAAGGACGACTCGCGCTGCTTGCACATCACCGTGCACCGGGGTGGAGTCACTCATAACCGCACTCCGTTGCTCTCGGCCAAGTTCCTGTTCGACGATCACATTCGTTGTATGGCTGCCAAGCAGAGATTGACAAAGGGACGCAGCAAGGCGCGACAGAAGAAGATGTACCAGATAGCTCAGCTCATCGAGATTCCTGGACAGATGGACTCTCCCGTCTACGCTGTTGGTGGCACCATGGTCGCATCCAGTAGCGGCGGAAGTGGTAACAGCAGTGGCAGCAGCTCGCGCAGCGGCCACCACCGTCCCATGTTCTCCACGTCCAATCGAGTGCCTGGATTTGCAGCGGTGCTGCGTGGAAGCAATAGCGCTGGGGTTAGTCGAACCCAGATGGCCCCCAACCGATCCATCGAGGGGTAAGTTTAAGTCGGTGTGTCCTCATGTTCCTCATTTCCATCCTCATCTGTGCGTCTTCCTGCAGAATTAGAAATGAAAGCGCTGGCCGCTCCCGACGCCGCAGTCCCAGCTCAACTTCGGGCTCGAATCTTAGGGCCGATCACTCGGATCGGGAGCGTTCGCCCAGTGTTAGCATGGGCAGCCACAGCTCCTCGCAGTCGCGGGAAAACTCCCAGCCCAGAAGTACTGGAAATCGATCGCGGGAGAGCAGCCCTAGAATGCCCAGGCCGCGGTAACAATGAAACATTTTCGTTAGCTTTGTTGTCTTGGAGTGGTTGTTCTTATAGTTGATATCTAAAACGTATTGTAGTGTTTTAACTAGTTTTTCTTTTTTTTTAAATTGAATTTCGTTCAAGACATTAACAAGATTCATTTATTATACTGTTTACATAATTCTCAAAATTTGTTAGATTATTTGGCTCTTAGGACGGCTTAATTTTATTAAGATATACTTAACAAATCCTGTAAGATCGACTAAGTTTGCTCGTAATACCACTTTGTATAACTATGTATAGAGATATCCTTTTTCATATATTTTTATAACTTGCGTATTATTTTGACAAATAAACACCGAATAGCACGTATTACACTCTTCAAATTTATCTGTCCTTGTTATTCTATGTGTTTATTCATGTACTTATACTGATGTAGTTGATATTATTAATTATAAACTAAACTCATTTTCAGCCCTTAATCAGCCAATCAAGATATAAATAAATGTTTAATATTTTCTCATTCTAGGTCGGAGGAGATTCCTCTTGAGGATTTCCAGCACTCACGTAACAACAGCCCGCACTCGCGGGGAAAACTCTCGCCCGCCTCTCGCTCTCACACTCCCATCCGGGTGCTCCACTACGACCAGCTATCGGGGCACAGCGGCTCACCACGTGAGGCATCCCTGGGAGGAACTAACGCCCTCTTAAGCCAGTTAAATGGTCTGCCCCGTGAAGTGATTCCAGCGCGGAGCTCCGAGGAAACATCTTTTATCGGGGGCGACGGAAGCGAGGCCACTGGAGGATCGGAGGGCAGGCGACGGGGAGCCATAGAGACGGTCTAAGCTAGAATAGAAATTTTAGTATTACATTGGGAGGAGCCTTATGCTTAGATTGTTGCTAAAACTTTGTTATTCCAATTGACGTATATGGTGATACACACTCTAATACCTTTTCATTTTAAATAAAAACTAATTTGACCTCAAGCGATCTATATTTGTCTTTCTTTTGTGGTTAGTTCATCCTGAAAAAATTATGAAAAATTACCAGAGCGGATGTAGGGAAGAAATATGTTTTTTATCTTTAAAACAAGCTTTTCCGTTTTTCCAATCAATTTCATTTATAAAATGTTCAAAATGTGCTTTACTAGTTGGTTTTCATATAAATTTCAATCTTCATTTAAATTAGTGGAAAATAAACTCAATTTTTTTTTGTATATTAATATATTTAACGGTCTATACAGGTTTAAAATTTATGAAATGCCCCTAATTTAGCCTTTTGTGTGAATGCCAACTGCATAAGAAATCAGCTGTCGCTTGTTTTTGTTTCGTGACATAACCGCAATTTACTAAAACTTAGAAACTCTCAGTCTATTTAACGAAAAGCAAAGCAAATTAATAAAAACTATGTCCCACAAGTACACGGAGCTGATTAAGCTCGGCACGCAGTATGCTCGCCGGATGAACTACCTCTCAAATCGCATTTTCGGAGAGGTGGCTCGCACCACAAACGAGAAATCCATGAAGGTGTGCTCCCACGATAAATGTATTAATGAAAATGTAATCAAGTTTGGTCCTTACTTCCCCAGGTGGTTCGCATGTTCTCGGAGGAACCAATTCACAAGCGGGACTACGTGGTCAACTGGTATCCGCGGCACGTGGAGACGCACCTGCTGATGAAGAACCTTCGCGACTACGGTCTGTTTCGCGATGAGCACCAGGACTTCAAGGAGGAGATGAAGCGTTTGCGCAAGCTGCGTGGCAAGGCGCCTCCCAAGAAGGGCGAGGGCAAGCGGGCCTCAAAGAAGTAGTACAATAAATATTTTAACATTCATTTTTATTGAACCTAATGCTAGTCTTTTCGGTTGCGAGTCAGCAACTTGGCACTGCCGGCGAACACCACCTCGTCGTTCTGCCTTATGTCGTACTCCACGGTAGAAATTTTGCGAGACTGGAGCAGGCGTACGGTAACCAGGGTGTCAGTCTCAATGCGACAGGGTTTTAGAAACTTGAAATTCTGCTCTAGAACCACGGTGCCCGGACCTGGTAGCTGGGTACCCATTATACCCGCCACCACCGCGTTAAGCAGGGCTCCGTGAACGCGGCGCTCCTCGATGGGTGTTTCCAGGCTATGGATGTAGTTGTGGTCGCCGGTGAACTGGGCAAACTGTTCCAAGTCGCTTTGGGAAAACCGCTTAACCACTTGTACCTGCTGAAGGGCTCGGCTGCTGAGCGGTCGAAACGTTTGGGAAAGCATTTTGCAGCTCAACAATCTCGGTGCGTGTTGCGAAATCTTGCAGCAACAACTGACAAAGTCTAACGATGCGTTCATCGTGAGCCTTGACCCGCCACTCTTGCACCGTCCTCAGCACTGAAGGACTTAGAAGAATATCCCGGTCTACCTCACCGATTTCCAGGAGTTGGTAAAAGAGCGCCAGGCTATGCAGCACTATTTCCGGGTGATCAGTGCGCACAAAGAGGCCGGTTATTAGTTTTAGTTGTTCTCTGATTAATTGGGCAGCCGTTTTGTCTGCAAAAAGAATGAGATGAGCAACAAGATAGGTCTGAAAATTAGATGGTTGCGTACCCAGGCAAAGGTTACACAATGCCGCGATCCCGTGCACTTTTAATAGCTGATCCTGCGTCTCCAGCGATGCCAGGAATACTTCCAAGGCATCCGCCTCCAGGAGATGTGGCCAGTTGATCGGATCGTAAGCAAAATTGGCCAAATTAGCAGTCACCTGCTGCTGGGCCTCTAAAAATGAAAACCGAAAATCAGTACACACTGCAAAAAAAGATAAGTTACTGGCGTTACCGATGTTGGTTGTTGTGTAATACTCATCGACCAGGTGACCGATGTACTCCCGCCGGTCAATACCCTGAGCAGGCGTCCTACGATTCAATGTCCTGTGACTGGAGAACATCAAAAATTAAAATGTTTTGAAAACAAAGCCGCAATTTCAAATCAGACCCAAGATGCCATTCACTACGGCAAGTATTCCTGTTTAACCATTCACACGAAAACGTGGTCAAATACAATATCGGGCAAAATAATGACTATTCGGGACTAATGCCGCAATTGTAGAATTTAATTGTTTCTTCTTATTTATATAACAAGCAAGTAGGTCACAAATTAATTTATTTGCAAACATAATAATTTTATTTCGAAAATATCTGACATATAAATATTGTTTAGAAAACGTTACACATTTTAATCAATTCCTTTTCCATATAAGTACATTCATATTAAGAGCGAAAAACTATATTTCAAAGAGTAATTTATTAAAGCAAATTTAGTTCTTTAAAGGTAAACCACCATTCAGTAAAAGTTCCACCTTACGCAGCGCACTCCTATCCTGAAGACCTAACTCTCCTCTTTGCAGGGACTGTCTTTACCTGAGAACTCTGTGTCATTGGAATTGCTGAAGTGGCTCCGGGCAGCTGCAACGGACTTTGGTGGGACGTTGAAGAGTGGGTGGGTGGGCAGTAGCTCGTTAATGGTGTCGCCCAGGACCTGTGGGCTGTTGGCACACTCCGAGTGCTGGGCAATGGAAACGCCGCTTAGGGTATAGCACGTGTGGTAGAGATCTTGTGGTCTGAAAATAACGATTTCATATGATACAATATCACAAAGCTGTCATTAATCCCTTACTTTCCAGGCTTATCTATAAGGCCGCCGTTCTGTTTTTG